>NW_024704742.1:69009270-69634270 GCF_018977255.1 Callorhinchus milii
ATACGATAAGAAGCACGAGGATTGCTATTAAAAATATGAACATTACTGGATTTGTGAGAACCCCGAGAGTGCGTACATTCGAACAGGCAACCACACAATCACTGCACTGGTGTCAGCCTAGACCAGGATGGTCCAACTTTTTGGCTACTGAAAGCTGGATACCAGATTTGAGAATGTCCCCGGGCCGCATTTGCAATATTTTTATCCTGATTTCCCAGACCCGTGGCCAGGCAGGGCCTGGGCCCCTGGTGACCGTCTCCTGATTGGTTCCAGCCCTGTGCATCTTTGTGTATTTGTTCGTCAGACAGTGAAGTTGGAAATGGGCCAGATTAAATGATCCCCTGGGCCAGATGTGGCCCGCGGGCCGCCAGTTGGACCTCCCTGGCTTGGACTGCCAGCTCAAAGTCTCGACCTGGGGATTGAATCAACAACCTTCAGAGGCGAGACTGCTGCCAACTGAGCCAGGCTGACAAGCCTGACATGGTGAGTTACCGTTCGCTGTGCCGCACTGTGGAAACCCTGTTCAGCCCTGTCCATTTCTCAGTTAAAAATATGAGCTTCCTACGAAACAGCACAGGATTAGCACCAATAATAATAATAATCCTTGTATTTGATATAGCGCCTTATCACGTTGTTGAGACGCCTCAAAATGCTTCACAGAATATACTGTAAAGTGGAGTGACTGTACATTTTATAGGCGAAATACGGTAGCCAAATATAGCAAAGAATGCTGAAACAAAGCCACACTGAATGTTTTCACCGCGTTCTCCTTATAGAGCTGCCTCAACGCATATTATTTTTAAATAAAATTTAATAGAAACGTGATTCATGTTACCAGTCCAAAGAAGAAAAAAAATCACTTTGCTAATGAAGCAGGCAGATGGATTGGCTAAGACTGTACCAGAGCCTGAGTCTTCTGATTGAAGTAAGGCTTGGCAAATGCCGAGTTTTAATCACACTTTGGAAAGAATTGAATCTCTGGGTTTGCTGAGTCTCTCTGCTTGAGCTGTATCATGAATTGCCAGCGGAGATGCTGGGCTGCACCATCTGCTTAACTCAGTAATTCCTGTGGGGGAGAAAAGTGACGATAATGTCAGGGCAATCCATTAACCCCGTGAAGTCTGGAGTGCTCAACCATGCTAAAACCAATTTAAAACCACTTACCTCATCCTTCTCCCCCCTCCCACACAACACAGCATTCACCACACCACACACATTACACAGACAGACACCAGACACTCACACATAGAGACACAGACACAACACTCAGACACACACAGTCACACAGACACACACACAGTCACACAGACACACAGACACTCACACACACATACTCTCACACACTCAGACACACAACACACAAAACAATCTGACTTTCACCTCCTAATTTCAATTGTCCGTTATGGTGGGAGCGGGAACTGAGGGGCATTTGATGTGATAATTATCACCGACTCACTTGCACGATTGTACCTATTTGCTTGTTAATTTCCTATGATAAACGATAGTAGACAAAATGGAGGCCATTTGACCCAACAAGCTGTTGCCGGTGCTAACACGACACTGGGGCTCTCCACTCTAATTCTCCTGCTCTTCCCTCATTATATCTGTGCTGGTGCTCGCTTGCCCACAGGAGTTCTCTACTCTATGCCCATTCCCTTGCTTTTTCCCCCATCATGTAAGTGCTGGAGCTCATTCCCCCATTGGAGCTTTCTAATCCATTCCTTGCTCTTTCCCAATATTCTTTTATATTGTTCCTGTATCAAATTCCTTTTTCTACCACACGCCTCAACCTCTGGGCATCCATTCCTCTACCCCTCTACCTTAGTCCCCACTCTACCTGTCCCTAAATCCCACATTAAAACCTGTTTGACTACACCTACAGTGAAATGCACATTCTGAAATGCTCTGTATGTTATCCTACATGAACACGCTATATAAAAGGGCAAGTTATTGTTGATTATGATCATGATTACATTTGATTTAGCGTCTTTCATGTCAAGATGATGCCTCAAAGCGTTTCATAGGATTTACCGTAAAGTGACTGTATGTTTCGTGTGCAAATTGCGGCAGTCAATTTGTGCACAGCAGTGTCCTACAAACAGCTATGAGTGAAGATTGATTTTATTTGGGAGATTGTTAGCCAGGACACTGGGAAAATCCTTTCTCTTTTCAAAACAGTGCACAGGCAGACAGGGCATTGGTTTAACATCTCATTAGAAGGACGACACCTCTAACAATGAAACACACCACCTGCGCTGGAGTGTCAGCCTAGATTTCAACCAACAAGCTTTCAACTCAGAGGCGAGAATGCCAGACTGATACTTAATTCTGATGACCACATGATACTTTCTCACGCCAGCAACTCCTCAGGGAAAGATTGTCTGTTTCAGTCTTTTGCAGATTCAATAATTACACAGTCCAGCAACGAAGCTGCTGAGTGCATCATTAAACCTGTTAAAGCCCCAGCTGAGGTAAACACAGATGATGTGTCCTCTTTCAAAAGACCCTTAACTATCCAGCATGTATTTTTCAAGCTGTATACTTTCCAAAGCCAGTATGAAATCTCGGCTCCAACTCACTCATGCACAGGCTAAGTTACAATAATAATCCTTGCATTTGATATAGCGCCTTATCACATTGTTGAGACGTCTCAATGGGTTTCACAGAACATATTGTAAAGCGCATGATTATGTATTTTGTGGACGAAACGTGGCAGCCAATTGCACACAGCAGTGTCCCACAAACAATAGTAGCTTGAGTGACCATTTTTTTTTCTTTTGAAAGGACTATTACCCCCTGGAAAAGCGATCCGCCAATTGACTATCATCCGGGTTCCCTACTTACTGCTAGGTAAACAAAGGCGTGTGGAGAAAGGAAACTGCCCAACTTTTTACCCTGCCTGGGATCAAACCCTCTCGCTTGTGAAGCGAGTGCTCTAACCACTGAGCTACAGGATTCCGTTATATCTGTAAACCAAGCTGCGCTGATGTAATTTGGGAAGTTCGTAGGTGTTACCCTGGCTCAGTTAGCAGCAACTTTCGCCTCTGAGTCAGAAGACTGTGAGTTCAAGCCCAATGTCAGGAGTTTGAACTTACACAGTTTAGGCTGACATTCCAATGCAGAGTTGGGGGGAAAGCGTTGCATTGTGGAGGTGCCGTCCTTTGGATGAAATGTAAACCAAGTCCCATCTTGCCTGGTCAGGTGGATGGTACTATTCGAAAGAGAATGCAGTTTCTCCTGTGTCGTGGTCAACAATACCCCAGATAAAAATCCATCATTCACTAATAATCCTTGCACTTCATACAGCATCTTTCATGTCAGCAGGGCGTCTCAAGCTGCTTCACAGAATTTACTGTGAAGTGTAGTGACTGTATATTCTAGACGTGATTCCATAATGTCTGTTTGCAGGATTTTGCCATCACTACTCTCAACAATAAAATTCTGTGAAGTGCTTTGAGAAGTGATAACGCCCTCTATCGAATGCAAGGATTATGATGATGATGATGTATTTTTTCACGCATTAACAATTCTTCCTCTCATTTCTCTCCACTGAAGCTCTCTCCAAAAGGCTTTGTCGGGTTGTTGGCATGTGGTGATACAGCACCTGTCCCTCTGGGTGTCACCGCTCACTGTGAGGACCAGGCGGTTTGCATTTGGTTGAGAATATTGACCGCTCCGGAGATTGTCTCTGAGGGGAACGGATTTCCCTGCGGTTTGAGACTCTGCTTGTGTCACTTTGCGCTGCTTATCATTTCGCACAGCTCAGTGAGCAAATTGAAAGAGACTGTGACAGCAATTCCCTGAGATTCATTTCCTCTGTCTCAATATCCCCGGGTTGGAGGGGAAGTGGGGGAAGGAAGGCAAGCGGGGGATATCCTTCAACCCAAACAACCCATTCGCTCCCTCTGCTCAGAAGCCTGATCTGTGTTCCCTCGAATTATTATTAATTTGATTTAATAATAATTAGCAAGAATAATTAATGATTAGTACTAATAATTAATAATTGAATAATAATGGTTAATTTATAATAATTCCATGTGTAGTTACTGTGTGTATACATATAATATGTGTAGTTACAGTGACTGGTCTGCAACAATTAATAATAATTCTTGCATTTGCTATAGCGTCTTATCACATCTTCGAGATGTCTCATAGCGCTTCACGGAATATACTGTCGAGTGAATTGATTGTGTATTTTGTGGGCGAAACTTGGCTTTCTAAGGAGATGTTAAACCAAGGTCCCATCTGCCTGTTCAGGTGGATGTTAAAGATGGAATGGTGCTATTCAAAAAGAGGAGGGAGCTTCTCACTCCAGGTGTCTGGCCAAACAATACATCAATTAGAATTAGTCATTCACTCCATGGCTCTTTGTGTGACATTGCTGTGCGCAAACTGCCAAAATACACAGACAAAACCATTTTATAGTAGATGTCTCGACGACGTGATAAGGCACTATATCAAATGTAAGAATTATTATTATTATTTATATAGTGCCTTTCATGACGGAAGGACATCCAAAAATGATTGACTGCTGGGTAGACAGTGGAGCCGGGAGTAAGACCCCAGAGTGGCGGCGGTGGAGGATAGAGAGGAGAGGGGATATAGATGAATGAAAGCACGGTGAAAGCGACGGACCTTGAACAACGTTAGGTAGGGAGCAGTCGGAGGGAATGTTAAGCACTTTGAGATGTCCTCCCGATGCAGTCAGCTGGAAAGCGCTGTTGGATTGACGCACTTCACGTGTTAGCAATAAAAGGACCACATTGACAAACAGCGCAAAAAAAAGACTTAAAAAAAGTCAAAAGGAATTCTAAACATATTAAAAGTACATTTGCCATACTCTTTGGCTCCCGCCGACGTCTTCTGTCCCACGGTTCCGACCTCGTCAACCTACCTGACCTGTCCTTAAAACTCTCTGAACCCATGCATAACTTAGACGTCAGGTTCGATCCCCAATTATCCTTCCTCCCCACATACGGTCGGTAACTAGTATCACTTTCTTCCACCTCCGCCACATTGCCCGTCTTTGACAATACCTCATTCCACAAGCTGCTGAAACCCTTGTCCACACTTTTGTCTCCTCTCAGCTGGACTACTCTAACACCCTCCTCGCTGGTCTTACCTCCTCTCCTATTCACCAAATTCAGTTCATTCAAAACTCCACCGTCCCCATTCTTACCCGCACTAAACTCCACATCCCGATTACCCCAGCCCTTGCCAAACTCCACTGGCTCCCGGTCACAGAGTGGATAGACTTCAAGATCCTCACTCTAGTGTTCAAATCCCTCCATTTCTTGGCACCCCCCTATCTCTCTAACCTCCTCTTTCCCCACAGCAGTACCCGCTGCTTCCACTCTACTGGGTCCGGCCTCCTCCGTGTCCTCTGAATCCTCCGCTCCACCATCGCCGCCTGGCATGGAGGGCGCTATATAAATGCAAGTTGTTGTTGTAAAAGTAATTGTCAGTCACAACAGCCTTGAAGCGAGCAGATGCTATTAGGGTCCATGAATGTCACTCATCTGTAACGGCCTGATGGATCTCTCCGCAGTCCCACTGGTATTAGCTGGAAGTAGAACACCTCACAATGAAAGCTGGAGAAAAGGTGCAAATGTGTAATTCACATCTGACTGGTAATATAATTTAATATAGTTTAATAAGACAGCTTTGCTGGCAGTCAAAGAGGGGCCTGCTGCAGAGAGAGCGCAGCTTAATTGCAAACTTTGAAGGGAGACTGTCTGTAACATATTCCCTCCTCATGCATATTGATATAATTACTTATTCAACTTCAAGTAAGGTGACAATTTGTGTATTAAGTGCAATTTTCTTTTTGTTAAAGCAAGGTTCAATTTGCCAAACATCTGTCTGGGTTATAGATGTCAGAGGATGAAAGACTTAGGCTTCTTTACTATTTCCTTCCCTTCACCCCCATCCCTCATGTCAACCACCCCTCCACCCCCACCACCCACACACCTCATATATACACGGACACACACATATGCACATCATATACAAATATTATTTGTGAGGTCAGGGTATTAAGGGATACAGGGCAAGAACGGATAATTAGACTTCAGGTACAGATCAGCCATGATTTAATAGAATGGCGGAACAGGCTCAAGGGACTGAATGACCTACTCCTATTTCTATGTTTTGATGACACACAAAATATAGAGGCAAATTGGCTGCCATGTTTCGCCGACAAAATACACAGTCAATTCACTTTGCAGTATATTCTGTGAAGCGCATTGAGACATCTTAACAACATGATAAGGTGCTACATCAAATGCAAGGATTATTATTATTTGATCTCATTCCTTCCTGATGTTCCCCCCATCACAGCATCAGACTGCTTCATCACAATCTTTCCTGGCAACCTGTTCCAGTCATTAGTTACCCTCTGAATAAAGAAAAACTTCCTGGTGTCTGTCCTGAAAGTGCCCCTTTACAACTCTAAACCTGTATCCTCTTGTTCTGCTGCCTTGTTGCACCAGTCTTCTTCCTCCAAACCTTTCTTCAGATCGAGTGTTCAAGATGTTGTGAAGCGTTTCAAGACATTTCTATGCGAGAGTTATAATTACTATAATCAGAGAATCAGGGGGCATTTTCGTCACACTGGGAAAATATAATGCAGTTTAACTCGATCTAAAGTGGCCTTAATAACTCCACAATGTTAGTCAGCAATGACAATTCACATCTGGTGTGAGGAAAAAAGGTGCAAAAACAACAAATAAAAACATTTTCAAAGATTTTGTCAATTCTGTCAGGCAGGGACTGATGCAGCCCTGTTCAATGTGTAAAAATGCTATTATTACAAATTTGCAGGGTACTCTGTGAAGCACTTTGAGACATCTGAAAGATGTGATAAGGCGTTATATCAAATACAAGGAATATTATTTTTATTATTATTATTACTCTTGCTGTCTCATTTTCTCTCGCTCTCCCTGACCCACATAATTAGAAGTCAGTAGCTCAGGTTCAATATTCGGTCAGTTGCCGTGACAGAAGCTCATTTAAATGAGTATCAGTCAATAAACCTGTTTATTGCAATGAAGCTTCCCAGCTCAGGACACACAAAATCTGGCAGCACTGTGACCATCAGCAATGATCTAACAAACTCTGCCCATTAAAGATGACACAAGGGCAGGCTGATCCACGCTTAAATTATAGAGTAGGAACTCATACGTTTAATTTCATGCCAGGCAATCTACCCAAACGCATAATAAAAAAGGCGAGAGTTTATTATCAGCAGAGCAATTTGAATTACTTATTCAAGCCACTAGTCAACCAATTTAACTTTTTTAAAAAAAGTATTGCTTGACACAAATTTTTAATTGACAATGTATATTTTGTGGGCAAATTGCAGCAGCCAATTGCGCACAGTAGTGTTCCACACCCAGTCGTGGATCGAGCAACCAAATAGTTTTGGGAGGATTATCCCGGAAAGCAAACTGCCAATCGACTAACAATTGGGTAAGGAAACTTGCCTACGGTTTCGGGAAACAAACCCGGGTCCTCTTGCTTGCTGAAGGACTCCAAATATTGAGCCTGAGCTACTGCTAGGCATTTCCAATTGTGTAAGATAGGGCGAGAGAAAGTGAGAGTAAGCAAAAGAGATAGAGAGAGAAAGTGTTGTGAGAAAGAGCGCATGAGTGTGTGAGAGAGAGAGAGAGAGAGAGAGAGAAAGAGAAGCTCCTCTCTGCCTAAGGAACTACATGTTTAGTCACACCATTATTAAGATGAAAAGCTTTTGGAATTTGAGGTTATCTGTTCTGGGGATGTTTCAAAGATGACAGCGATACAATTGTCCTTTCAGTTATATATTTGTTCTGCCTAAAGCAAATGTTAGGTCAAAGACACCAGCCAGTATCGATCGCCCATGATCTGGAGGCTGGAGTGAAGGTGCATATTATTGCATGTCGAGAGTCTAATTTGTGATATTTCTTCCTCAGTAAGAATTCCTGTTAGAATCCCCATCAATCCAAACCAAGACCCAGGTGCCAATGGGCTCATGTGCCTCTGGGCACAGGACATCCCATAATCTCACGACACACTGGGTAAAGATCACATAAAATCACAAGATTGATTCAGATTTACTTTTTGAAAATAATTATTTATTTATAAATATAATATCGGTACAACAAAAACCCCAAACAAAACACAACATGCAACATCTTCTGTTACAATATTTCCCTTTTTCCCGATACAAAAACATTCCGTTGTTTACGGTACGTTTCTTCGCCACACACGGGTTGTGCACACGTCTTTTGGGACGCTTCCTATAACGTAGTCGGGAGTCTTCCCTGAGTGCATCACATCCATGTGCGCACCCGCACATACCCTGATAAGGTGCACTTGCCGCTTTCAGAAGCCGTCCCGATGTGCACCGTACGTGCACATGTTTACCGTATGTACATTTTCGGGATGCTCTTTGGTTACATCTCAAGGGTCCTTCTGTACTCTTACATTTATGTCAGTCAGTTTTGGGAGCGTTCGTGGGCTACCCAGTGGGTGCGACCTGTGCGGTTTGTGCCGGAGTGACTCCTGCCGGGGTCAGGACGGGGCGCTCCGGAGCATCTAGTTACAGTGAGGAAGAAACTGGTGATGTGGTGCCAGCGTTCACTGTCCATCACCGAGAGGAACCTGGTGATAAAGTGTGAGGCCTTCTCGATGTTAATGTACGTGGCCCAAGTCTGGCCTTTGACTTGGAACAACATCACTGCAGTCACCAGGGAGGTCTTCCACCTGATCTGGGAGTCCAAGATGGATCATGTCTACAGGGACACAATGCATAAAACCACGGAAAAGTGGGGGAAAGAGGTCCCCAATGTAGCCTTGATCCTTATGGCCACCTTTGTGTGTAGCTGCCTGAGGCTGTGCGTGAAGCCCTGCTCTACCGGCAACAAATGCCACTACCTGCTGGGCTTCTACCTGTACCCGGTGCTAAGAATCGTGGGTCTGGCAGAACTGCCTCGAAATTTTCCTCACAGTTGGAGCTGAAACACCTATCCTATGTTGAGAAATTCCTGAAGAACAACATCTCAGACCCCCACGTAATAACCGAGTGGTCCACGTGGCAGGTTGTCGAAACAGTTTGAAAGGGGGAGAGGGCAGACCCAGTCAGGAGGTACCCTGCGGCGACAGCCAGCTACGTCTGGCAAAACATCTCGTCACCGTCCTGACCAACAACCATCAGGACATGGCCTGGCTGCCGATAAAAGAGTCTCTCCCCCTCAGGGCTTTCATGTACGGTCAAGGTCTGGGCCAGTCGGCACGTTGCCCTCGGGCCGGCTGCAGAGGCCAGGAGACTGTGGACCACCTCTTCCTGGAGTGTTGTTCCGCAAAGGTGGTTTTGAAAAAGATGGAATGGATTCTCTCACGGTTCGTCCCTGGGGACCTGCTGTCACGGCTCTTGGGGCTGTACGGCCTGTTCCCGGGCGCTCACAGCAAAACCCACATCGAGTGCCTGGAGGATCATAAACTCAGTAGGAGGCCCTTTGCCACTCCCGAAACCAGGTGTTCTTCGGGCAGAACGAGGGGACGGTGAGGGCCTGCCACAGGCTCGCGCACACTAGGATCAGGGATTATATACTGAGGGACAAGCTGAACTCGGCTCAACCACGGCACAAGATTGATTCAGAAGAAGGCCCTTCGGTCCATCTGATCCCATCCTTCCAGAACACCTGCCCTCCGGTCCTCCCATCACAGCAACAAGCTGATTTTTTTAAATGAATCCCAATTTTCTAACCATTCGCCCAGCTTGTCTCATCTTTGCTCACAGATCATTCCAGAAATATTTTCTGATCTTACATCTACTAGTTTAACTCTCATTTTAAGATAACCGCTGTTTGGGATCACTGTATCAACAACAATAGCAGCAACTTACATCTATACAGTGTCCTTTGTGCAGAATAGGGATCTGTCAATGCAATTAAGTGTTTCAGCCTCACAAAGTACTCTTCGATTGTGTTTTTGGCCACCTACCCTCGGCCCTCCCCCCCCTCCCCCACTCCCCTCCACACACCACACACACACACACCCCTCAGGCTCCCAGTCAGTGCTCTGAGATGTTGTCCCATCTGTATCAATATATCAATGTAACCCACTGTCGCTGGCAGGGGAAAACTCTATGGAAAGGTTTGCTCCGAGAGATCAGTCAAGGTGGCTGAAAAGTGGGTTTGAATTTAATTTCATAGTGTTTTGTATAGTTTAATAGTGTTTGTAACAGAGGGCGAGAGGGGTGGGTGGGGGAGAGGGACGAGGGATCACCATCAGGAAGTTGGAACTAATCGATCAACTCAGATCTAGACTGAATGAGATTGTCACTAGAACCTAATTAGCTGCCATTGCATCCGACTGCCTTAAACGGCTTCACACTGCTAGGGACTGGTTAGATACTCACATGTGTCAGAGGTACGCAAGTCACAAGTTGAGTCTGGATGAAGAAGACCCTTCGGCCCATCCAATCTCCTCCTCTAGATCACCCACCCTACCCTCCCCGCATCACAACATTCAGCTGATTTTTAAATGTCCTGGCCTCAGCCACCCTGCCTGGCAACCAAGTTCCAGTCGTTGATCACCCTCTGTGTGAATAAAAACTTCCTGGTGTCTGTCCTGAAATTGTCCTACTGTCTTGATACTTTGTAAAGTATTGATCTGTGTTTACTTTTTCAATCCAATTTTATGCAAATGTAATTTTGTTGTTGTCGTAACGTCCTCCTGAACAGGAACAGATGGGATCTCAGTTTAGCATCTCATCTGAAGGACGGCACTTCCAATAATGCAGCGCACCACCAGCTCATAGTCAGAACATTTCAGAGTTTTCTTGTGTAAAGTGGAGGCACTATGTATTTTGTAGGCAAAGGCAGTATCCAATTTTGTCCCGCAGACAGCCATAAAGTGAATGACCAATTTTATCTGGGGTTTGTCAACCAGGACATAGAAAGAATCTCCCTTCATTGAAGAGTGGAGCTGCCTTAATGTGTTTCATTGCCTTCTGTTGAGTTAATCATATTAGTAATTGGGAGCAGAGTGCTGATAATTCCTAGGCAAAACAATTTACAATTGATAGCAGTGAGTTCCTCAGACCTCCTGTGTTAGCTGGTCTATTTCCAGATCATAGGAAACCTGCTGTTGGCTAAATCCAACACTTTAGTTTGCTGCCCACAGTCCAATCTACTGCCGCATTAATTATCCTTGCATTTGGTGCAACATCTTATCACATCGTTGAGATGTCTCAGAGAGCTTCACAGGATTTGCTGTACGACTGCATGTTTGTAGGCAAACGCGGCAGCCAATTTGCACACAGCAATGACCCACACACAGCTACAAAGTAGTAAGTTTTTTCTGGGAGGGATTGTTGACCAGGACACGAGAGAAAGAGAAACTCCCTTCTCTTTTTGAATAGTGCTGGTGGGATGTTTAACATCCACGTGAACAGGCAGCTTCTATTTTAACATCTCATCCGAAGGAAAGCAGCTCTGACAATGTAGCAGCCCCCACCACCTCCCCCCAGCACTCTAATGGAGCGTGCGCCTGGACTGTGAGAGTTTAAAGTGCCAACGTGGGAGCTTGAACCCACAACCTCCTGACTCCCAGCCAGGGTGCTAAATAAGCCAGTCTGGCCGGCGAGCTGAACGGAGCTAAATCTGTCCCTAAAAGGCAAACCTATTAAATTGTTTAATATTAGAATTATTCATATATTTTATAATTTATTATTATTTTATTTTTTATTAATTTATTAATACTAATAAGTAATCAGTATATTAATAAAGAGTGTTACTTGTTTGATATTGATATTATTTAATACTTAAAAAATATTGCATTGGATTTGAGGCACAGATCAGCCATGATTTAATGAAATATTGGAACAGGCTCGAGGGGCTGAATGGCCTACTCCTGTTCCCATGTTTCTATATATAAACACGGAGAAGCGCAGGTAAGCGACTGCAAAGTGCTGGGGAAGCAAGCGCTGAGAAATTAGAAGCATAAACTCACAGTGAGAAAGAAACAAAATGTCAAGCATAAGTCAACAGAAGTCAGGTGCAAGCAGCAGGCAATATAAATCCGCTTCATTCGGCAAAGCACAGCGGGGAAGGAAATTATGAGAGGAAGATAAATGGAATAGCCGGGGGGAAATTGGCAATGCAAATGCTCGTGGAAACCATCAATCTTACTTTGGGTCAGTTTATGGGTTTAGTCTTAGGTTTGCCCAATTTCAAATAAAACCAGTCAGCAAATGATTGCATTAACATTCCGACATATAGGTGCAAGCCTTTATAGATGGTGGTGCCTAAATAATATCTATTTCACCCACAAAATACACAGTCAATTCATTTTGCAGTATATTCTATGAAGCACGTTGAGACATCTTGAAGACCTAATAAGGTGCTATATCAAATGCAAAGATTATTATTAATATTTACTCCAACAGCACTGGAGGTGACACAATAACCACCAGCTCTGAATAGCTTTTGCTACATGATAATAATAATCCTTGCATTTGATAAGTGCCTTATCACATCGTTGAGACGTCTCAAAGCGCTTCACATAATATACTAAAAAGTAGATTGACTGTATCTTTTGTAGGAGAAACGCAGCAGCCAATTGCGCACAGCAGTGTCCCACAAACAGTTGTGTGTTGAATGACCAAATTTTTGTTTTTGAAGGGATTATTACCCCCAGAAAAAGATTCGCCAATAATTCCCCCCCTCTGACTTCATCAACCACAAAACATACAGTCAATTCACAGTATATTTTGTGAAGCGCTTTGAGACATCTTAATGACATGATAAGGCACTATTTCAAATGCAAGGATTACTATTATTATTATTATTATTCCCACCAATACTTATTTCTCTTTTATGCACAGTGTCACAGGATTTCTAACATCCACCCAAACAATTAATCAGAGATGAGGTGGCCCCGATGAGCAGCTCACTGGACCGGGAGTGGGCAGGCTTTGACAACAAGTTGGTTTATCATCTTATTCAAAGGGCTCACGTCTGACAATGCAGCATTCTCCCCACCCCCCGCACTGCACTGGAGTGCCAGTTAATTCAGAGTCCCGACGTGAACCGTATGTCTCAAAGGCAAGTGAGACTGAGCCAGATTGACTCAGGCGGACTTTAAAGATTTTACAAAGGCTGTACAGCACAGAAACTGGTAACCTAACCGACCTAACCAGTCTATGCCTGTGTTTAACACTCCACAAAAGTCTTCACCCTCTCCTTACTTCCTCCTACACCTCGCAAACAATTTGTGCACAGGAATGTCCCACAACAACAAGATCAACAACAACTTACATTTATATAGTCACTTCACGCCAGACTGCATCTCAGAACACTTAAGCAGCCATGAAGCAAATGATCAGTTTTTATCTACTTACTTTATTTTACTTATCTATTTATTTTATTTGGGGAGAGGGTATTGTTGGCCAGGAAACCTCCCTTAATAATAATAATAATAATAAACCTTGCATTTGATATAGCGCTTTTCACGTCGGGAGGACGTCCCAAAGCGCTTCACAGAACACACTGTAAAGTGAATTGACTGTATATTTGTGGGCGAACGCAGCAGCCAATTGCGCACAGCAATGTCCCACAAACAGTCGTAGATTGAAAATGATCAATTTATTATTGTTTTGGGTTTTGGAGGGATTATTATTAGGCTCTGTGTGGAGTAAGGAAACTTGCCCAAGGTTTCGCCCTCTGCCTGGAATTGAACTCAGGTCTCTCATTTGCAAAGCGAGTGCTCTAACCACTGAGCTACAGGACTCCCTTCTCTTTTCGAATAGTGCCAGGAATCTTTAACGTCCACCTGAACAGGTAGACGGTACCTCAGTTTAACGTCTCATCATAGGCGGTGGGTGGTTGGGGCTAGACTCTGCTAACTCGTTGTCAAAGCCTGCCCACTCCCGGTCCAGTGAGCTGCTCATCGGGGCCACCTCATCTCTGATTAACTGATCGGCCTCATAGTCTGCAGTGAGGAGGGCAGGGCAACCATCTTTGAAACTGCTTTAAAGGGGACCAGCCTTTCAATAATAATAATATAATGATAATCCTTGCATAATTCCCCAAGAAAAGAAAATAATAATATGGGCACTCAAATCAACGACTGTTTGTGGGACACTGCTGTGCGCAATTGGCTGCCGCATTTCGCCCACAAAATATACAACAACAACAACAAAATTACATTTATAGAGTGCCTTTCACGTCGAGAGGACACCTCAAAGTGCTGAACAGTCAGGTGTAGGGGTCCGAGCATGGGGGAGGGGTGGTATAGGGGTGAAGGAAGACAGAGAGTTGGGAGGGCGACCAAAGGCACGATCGAAGAAATGGGTCTTGAAACCAACCTTGAAGGAGGCAAGGGAGGAACCGAGGCGAAGGGACCGTGGGATGGAGTTCCAGAACGTGGGGGCAGAGAGGTTGAAAGCCCGGCCACCGATGGTCGGGCAGGAGACATGGAGACAGGCCAGAGCCCGATGAACGGAGGGAGTGGGCAGCTTGGTAGGGAGTCAGCAGGTCAGAGAGGTAGGAGAGGGCAAGGCTATGGATGGCCTTAAAGGTGAGGACGAGGATCTTGAACTCGGTCCTCTGGGGGATGGGGAGCCAGTGGAGTCGGGCGAGGGTGGGAGTGATGGGGTCACGGAGCCTGGTGCGTGAGAGTACACGATCTGCGGAGCTTTGGGTGATCTGCAGCTTGTGAAGGAAAGAGTTGGGAAGGCCGATGAGAAGGGAGTTTACGTAATCGAGCCTTGAGGTGACGAATGCATGGGTGAGGGTTTCAGCAGCCTGAGGGGTGAGGCAGTGGTAGAGTCTGGCAATGTTGCGGAGGCAACATGGCATGGATATGGGGGAGAAAGGCCAGTTCAGGGTCAAACAAGACACCCAAGTTCCTGACTGGCTTAGTGAGGTTGAGTGTGCAGCCATAGAGTGGAGTCCTGTAGCTCAGTGGTTAGAGCACTCGCTTTGCAAGTGAGAGACCTGAGTTCAATTCCAGGCAGAGGGCGAAACCTTGGGCAAGTTTCCTTACTCCACACAGAGCCTAATAATAATCCCTCCAAAACTAAAAACAATAATTAATTGGTCATTTTCAATCTACGACTGTTTGTGGACATTGCTGTGCACAATTGGCTGCCGCGTTCGCCCACAAATATACAGTCAATTCACTTTACAGTGTGTTCTGTTAAGCGCTTTGGGACGTCCTCCCGACGTGAAAAGCGCTATATCAAATGCAAGGATTATTATTATATTATTATAGAGGCTGATGCTGCCAGCGCCTGAGTTGCGGAGGTGCTGGCGCGAGCCAATCAGGAGTGCCTCAGACTTGCTGACGTTGAGTTGGAGAAAGTCATCCCTGGTCCAGGACTTGATGTCGGACAGGCAGTTGGTCAGGACGCCAGCAGTCCTGGAGTTGAGGGTGGAGGCAGAGAGATAGAGTTGGGTGTCATCCACATACATGTGAATATTTGAATACGGTCAATTCACTTTACAGTATATTCTGTGAAGCACTTTGAGACTTCTAGAAGACGTGAAAAGCGCTATATCAAATGCAAGGATTATTATTATTATTATTGTTGATATAGCGCCTTGTCACGTCATTGAGACGTCTCAAAGCCTTTCACAGAATATACTGTAAAATGGATTGACTGCATATGTTTAGGCATAACATGGCAGCCAATTGTGCACAGCAGTGTCCCACAAACAGTCATGGATTCAAATTGAGTTTTAATTGAATTTTACTCAGTCTCTAATAAAAAATATTTTCACCCTCTGTCTAGGTACTGTTACGAGTGAAGGGTTGTTATTATTATCATCAAATAAACGCAGCATAATGTAATTGCCACAAATGGGAGCTTTATCTCATCCATTTAAAACAATTAAGAGATGTCTGAATGCTCATTTAAATACTAATTGCACCGTTCAGTACTTAATAAACATAGTAATTACCAGTCACCAATGTATTTAACAAACAGACAATTAATTCAGTGCCCATTATTCAGAGATAGCCTGGGGCCTAGAATATTCCCTCTCAGCAACCAGTACACCACATATCCTGACTCTATCTGGTATTCTGGGTCCACTTTGAAGGAATTTAGCTATGTAGAGAGCTCAAAATATCACGCTGATCTGGAGTTTTTAGATGGATTCAGTGTTAGGGTCCAAAACGTGGGTTATTGAAGTTCCGTCACTTACACTATTTAACAGGGAATTTCATAAAATAATAATAATGATCCATGCAATTGATACAGCACGTTGCACATCAGGAGGATGGCTCAAAGCAATTCACAGGCTGTACCATAAAGTTGAATGACTGTGTTTTGCAGGCAAACATTAAACCTGTAAAAATGAAAGTACAGAGAAAGAAGCAGAACAATGGGATTAGAATAGATCGATGAGGGGCTGAGATTTCTCTCTTTCTCTTTTCTTCCTCTTTTGTTTCTTCCTCCTTCCTTCTTTCCCTTGATCATTCATTTGTTCTTACCTTTTTTCTCTCTTTTTTTCTCTCTCCTTCCCTTGTTCATTGAATCATTTGTTTGTTCGATTGTTCTTGCTTTCTTTTATTCTTTTGTTCTTTCATTCTTTCTTTCCTTCCTTCTCATTGGTTTGTGCCATTTCAAAGTACAGTTTGTTTAAAGAACATGCACTCAACACCATGAAAAAGCAGCTTATCTGTCTGAGTACCACATCAATGCCCGCCAGCGGGCAACGCCCTGTGGAAACAGCCACAAATTCATGGCACAGTTTGATCCAAGATCCACACAGGTTAGGAACTCACCCAGGCACGGTTTTCCAACATGAAGGACATTATACAAGTGTAACCATCCTCCTACCATCCCTGACCTCCACCCTCTCTGATCCTGACCCACAGCTCAAGTCGAAATCCCTGACTGTCCAGTGCCTTGGAACATCTTCCCAATGTAATTAATGAGGGTTATTAATGACAGGAACAGGAAGCGTGATTAAGGCCAAGACAGTGTGACTCATTTAAAAAAACAGCTCGATGTTGTAGAAGGATGGGAAGGCAGGTGTTCTGGAAGGATAATAATAATAATAATAATAGTAACAATCCTTGCATATGATATAGCGTCTTATCACGTCTTTAGAATATCTCAAAGCACTTCACAGAATATACTGTAGAGTGAATTTACTGTATATTTTGTAGTCAAAATGCGGCAGCCAATTGCATTCAGCAGTGTCCCACAAACAGTCATGGATTATTATTATTTTGAAGGGATTATTACTGTTGAAAAAGCGATCTGCCAATCCACTAACAACGGGTTCCTACTTACTGCTAGGTAAGGAACTGCTTGTCAGGTGAATGTTTTAACTAATACACTTTCCGACTCCACGAAGCATGAGTTCCAATGGGCTGAAAGGTCTTCAGCTGAACCAATCTTGTGATGATGTGACCTTAAGGTGTGCAGCATTGACTGGTTTCAGCCCCAAACCCTGCCCTACGGCTGCGGCTCTGTAGACAAGGTGAAAGAGCCATCAGTGCTTACATTTAATGACCAAATGCCTGGCTTTGAAAAACGCATGCATTTTTCTTCTGCTGGTCTGCAAAAAGGTCTGGAATACATAAAACATGACAATTATTCCAGATGAATAAATCCTGATATCTCTAATGCCGATAATTTTAGTTAAATGCTGCTTTTCATAAAGCCAGCTCAGCGGGGCTTTCATTATTTGATGAAACGGACTCTCTTAAATTGACTGGAGTGTCGTGCGTGACCATCTCTACAAGTTAATACCTTTCGAATTTCAATCTTGCTGCTTTACTGGAATTAGAAGAATCTTATTGAAAGGTCTATGAAATGAGGAGAATGCTCATTTATCAATTTGCTGAAACTAAACCATTCAAAGAAAAGACCAGTCACTGGGGGCAGGGAGTCATCCCACTCAGCTGCTGTTAACCCTGCAAGCCAAACACCTAACAGGTGGGATGGTCCTAGCTGGACAAGCAGCGGGAAAGCTTGCCAGACAGCAATATCAATGGTAAATTATGTGGTTTTAGCTGGTTAGACTCCAGCAGTTACCCCAACGCACACTCTGGGGTCCCCAAGCCTTGGCTCTTATCAACCTGCGCCTAATATTTTCTGGAATTAGTTAATCAGGATGTGTCTTTCCAGGGAGAGAGTCCATTCCATTCTAACAACTATCTCTGGGATTTCCATGTGTAGGTGGATGCATGGAATTCTCAGTTTGGTTTGGATGCTCTTAAGCATGGGGATAGGTGGGACACCCGGCTGATCAAAACAAAGGAAAGACCTTCCAGGGTAATGCAGCTATTCACCACGAACAAGAACAACTGCATTTCTCAAACTTTCCCAATATGCATTTACGTAATAATAATCCTTGCATTTGATATAGCACCTTATCACATCACCAAACATCTCAAAGTGCTTCACAGGATTTACTGTAAAGTGTAATGGCTGTATGTTTTTTAGGTGGAAGTGGCAGCAAATATACGCATAACAATAGTCTACGTCGGGTCTTTGAACTCACAGCATCTGGACTGACACTCTAGTGCAATCCTGGGGGTGTCGGAGGTGCCATCTTTCAGATGAGACGTCAAACCAAGGTCCCGTCTGCCTGTTCAGGTGGATGTTAATGATCCCAAGGCATTATTCGAAAAGAGAAGAGAGTTTCTCTCTCCCAGTTTCCGGGCTAATGATCCCTACCTATAAAATTGATCATTCACTTCATGCTTGTTTGTGGGACGGTGCTGTACACAAATTAGCTACCACGTTTGCCAACTGAACACAATCGTTACACTTTTCAATAAATTCTGTGAAGCGCTTTAGGCCAAGTAGATGGGGTGATAAGGCGCTTTATCAAATGCAAGGATTATTTCTTTAATATCCGTATTTTGCTGGCCTATTGCACAAATGGAGTGAAGAGTAATAAGAGAAACGTACCGAGGCTCTTCTGTATATCATGGGCAGTGAGCCATGCTTTAATGCTATTTCCATATCTCACATCCTGAATGAAGGGAAAAAGATCGTAACTGTTAGACAACAACTCGTAAAATGTAAAATCATTTATAACAGCTTTGTGTGTGACGAGATTAAAAAATGGTGGTCATTTTTTACTGTTGATTTAAGAGTGAACTCAGCCCTGGTTTTAATGAACGAGCTGCGTGGGAAGAAATAAAAATCACAAATAAAAATATAAAGTGACTCCAGGTGGAGAGGAGCTTGTATTAACTGGTTACCTGCCAAACCTTTGTCTCTAACCGGTGAAACACTACAGGGCTCTAAATTATGTACATATTAATATCATAATAATAATCCTTGCATTTGATACAGTGTCTTATCATGCCTTCAAACAGTCTCAAAGCGCTTCACAGAATACACTAAATGAATATAATAAAGTGAATTGACTGTATATTTAGTGGGCGAAACGCAGCAGCCAATTGTGCTCAGCAGTGTCCCACAAGCAGTCGTGGATTGAGTGACCAGTTTTTTTAAGGGATTATTACCAGCACAAAAGCGATCCGCCAATCAACTAACAACCAGGTTCCTATTTACTGCTAGGGAAGCAGAGACGTGTGGAGTAAGGAAACTTGCCCAATGTTTTGCCCTGCCAGGGAATCAAACCAATGTACTTTCTGCAGGTCCACTTCCCACACGAAATGTGGGGTTTACTTAGGAAGTAGGAATCCAGTTGTTAGTAGATTGGCGAATCACTTTTGGGGGTAATAATCCCTCAAAAAATATGTGGTCGCTCATTCCACAATTGTTTATGGAATACTGCTGTGCAAAATTGGCTGCTGTGTTTCCCCCACAAAATACACAGTCAATTCACATTACAGTATATTCTGTGAAGCGCTTTGAGACGTCTCAATGACCTGATAAGATGCTATATCAAATGCAAGGATTATTATTATTATTTACGATGTTCCAGTGAGCTTCAATAGACAGCCAGAGGCAGGTTAGATGGAGATTGATGGTGTCCTCTACATTGTATTAGCAAAGCAATTTATTAGTTTAAAATCAATAGGCAATGAAATATTCCTTCATATTTATTATTACGTGGGTCACCAACTCTAGTAGTTTCTAGAATCATGTTGTGTTGAGGCCTGTTAACCCTTTCTGGACCGGAGACTTTTTTGTTTCTTTAATTTATTTGTGTTTCGCACACAAAATCCCAATTATGATAATAATCGTTGCTTTTGATATACAATAACAACAACCAAATTACATTTGTATAGCGCCTGTCACAACGGGAGGATGTTCCAAGGCCCTGGACAAATGGAGTTATGGAACCGAGCTGGGGGTCGGCGAGGGTGGAGGGCAGGGGGAGAAGCAGGGAGATCGAAAGCACGGTCGAAGAGGAGCATCTTAAGATGGGTCTTGAAGGTAGCGAGGGAGGGGGCGAGGCGGAGGGACTGCAGGATGAAGTTCCAGAGGGTGGGGGCAGAATGGCGGAAGCCTTGCCCACCAATAGGGGGGCGAGCAAGGCGGGGGACATGAAGCAGGCCGGAGCCCGCTGAGCGGGGTGAGCGAACAGGATGGTGAGGGGTTAAGAGGTCGCAGAGGTAGGGGAGGGAGCAAACCATCGAGGGCTTTGAAGGTGAGGACCAGGATCTTGAACTGTATCCTCTGTGTGATGGGAAGCCAGTGGAGTTGGGCGAGGATGAGGGTGATAGGGTCGCGGAGCCTAGTGCGGAAGAGGACACGGGCTGCAGAGTTCAGGATGATCTGCAGCCTATGGAGGGAGGAGTTGGGGAGGCCAACAAGCAGGGAGTTTGCATAGTCGAGCCTCGATGTAATGAAAGCGTGTATGAGGGTTTCGGTGACCTGCGGTGTGAGATAGTGGCGGAGTCGGGCAATGTTGCGGAGGTGGGGGAAGGCAGAGCGGTTCATGGCACAGATGTGGGGTAGAAAGGATAGTTGAGGGTCAAACAAGACTCTTAGGTTCTGGACTGGCTTCGTAAGGTGGAGTGTGCATCCGTGGATGCTGATGCTGTCAGCGCCTGAGGTGAGGAGGCGCTGACAGGAGCCAATCAGGAGGGTCTCAGTCTTGTTGACATTCAACTGAAGAAAGTTCACTCTCATCCAGGACTTGATGTCCGACAGGCAGTTTGTCAGGACAGCAGTGGTCCTGGAGTCAAGGGTGGAGGCAGAGAGATAGAGTTGGGTGTCATTCGCATACATGTGGAAGTTGACCCCATGTCTGTGGATGATGTCACCAAGAGGGAGCATATAGATATTGAAGAGGAGGGGACCAAGGACAGAGCCCTGAGGAACATCACACGAGACAGTGTAGGGGCTAGAGGAGAAACCTTATAAAGCATCTTTTCACATCTTCAAGATGTTTCAAAGCGCTTCACTGAATATACTGTAAAGTAAATTGACTGTATATTTTGTGGGCAAAACACGGCAGTCAATTACGCACAGCAGTTTCCCACAAACAGTCATAGATTAAGTAACCAAGTTACTATTTTTTTGTGTGATTTTTTTTAAGGGTTTATTACTCTTCAAAAAATTACACAGTCAACTCTCGTTGCAGTATATTTTGTGAAGCGCTTTGAGACGTCTCAATTGTATGATAAGGCGCTATATCAAATGCAAGGATTATAATGTTTTATTTATCATGAAAATGCACATTCATTCTCTGCAGGAACCTCAGCGTCACTGAATGGGAGCTGCCAGATCAGGTGTGTCATAAAACGTCATACCATGGACCGAACATTCACCTTCCCTATCCGAACCACTAAATCAAGGAATTAATTTTGCACTGATGCTAAACCACCAACAATTAGTCCTGTTTGTGGTCGGTTGCCTTTCAATCTGTGCTGTTGATAGGATTGTCACTTGGAAAAGGAATATTTCAGCTTCAATTGGGTGGAATCGGGTTTGTGGAGTCCTATAGTGTACTGGTTAGCGGGCTCGCCTCGCAAGTGAGAGGACCCGTGTTCGATTCCCAGGCGGAGAAAAACCTTAGTCAAGTTTTCTTTCTCCACATGCTTATGTTTACCTAGTAGTAAGTAGGAACCATGTTGTTAGTCGATAGGCAAATTGTTTTCCTGTGGTAATAATCCCTTCAGAAAAATAAATCAATAAAAAATAATAATAATTTGGTCACTCAATCCATGACTGTTTGTGGGACAAACTCCACCACTGTTAAGCGCTCTGAGACACTACCCTGCATGAGGGGTGCTATATAAATGCAAGTTGTTGTTGTATAGTCAGAGTCCTTTTCTTGATGTCTCAAAGTGTTTCACAGAATATACTGTAAAGTGAATTAACTGTGTATTTGTGGGTGAAACGTGGTAGCCAATTGCACACAACAGTGTCCCACAAACAGTTGTGGATTGAAGTGACCAATTTATCGTTGTTTTTTTTTCTTGAGAGGTTATTATCAGGTGTGTGGAGTAAAGAAACTTGACCAAGGTTTTGCCCTGCCGGGAATCAAAACAAGGTCTCTCGCTTGCGAGGCAAGTGCTCTAACCACTGAGCTACAGAACTCCTTAATATAAGTATAATGTAAAATATACAGTCAATTCACTTCACAGTATATTCTGTGAAATGCTTTGAGATATCTCGAATATGTTATAAGGCGCTATATCAAATGCAAGGATTATTATTAATAATAATAATATTATTATTACATCCAATGTAAGGATTATTATCATTATTAAATGTCCTGCTTTCAACCAATGTCGTTTGATGACATAACGTGATGATCTGGCTTGGAGGAATTGCTGAGAGTGACAGCGTGCCAACACTCAATTAACATCAGTAATGATACAGCCATTAACCTGGGGATGCTTCAGTGATCATGTCATTTCAACTGTGTATGTGTTAATCTCACTTTCTGCTGCTGTCTGGCTCAGCAGAACTCCTCCCAGACACTATTACCCAAAGCACTAACAGAAATAAGTGCATAATCAAAACTTACTAGCCTCAAAGATCTAGTGCATGAATTGCTGATTTGGTCTCCAGCTAATAATACTGGGAACTTGAGGTATGTGATGGGCTAACTGTTTTTCGCTGCCCTGTATGTTGTATTAGAGATGTGTGACTCTGTTCTGAGTTCAAGCTCCACATTGTGGCATTTTGCTCACAGTCCATGCTGATGTTCAAATTCAATGTTAGAATAAAGCCCATCCTCTGTGATGGTCTCTAGTCCGGTTCCTGAGCTAGGTGGGTCCACAGTACTTTAGGGCACTGCTGATGACAGCACAGCCAGCCTGGCTCGTTGATAGGACTTGGAGGAGCAGACTATTCATTGAGGTTGGGATTCTTCCCACTCAATTCCTGTTAATCTTGCAATTCCAAAAAAATTGGTTACTCAATCCCAACTGTTTGTGGGTCACTGCTGTGTGCAATTGGCTGCTGCGATTCACCCACAAAATATACAGTCAATCCATTTTACAATGTATTCTATGAATCGCTTTGAGACGTTTCATTGACGTGATAAGGTACTGTATCAAATGCAAGGATTATTATTATTATAAAGCCCTAACAGGTAGGACGGTCCTAGACAAGCATTGGGAAAGGTTGCATGTGCTCCTGACTTGAAATACGTTGTATAAGTGCAAATTGTATTGTAGAGGGAGAATCTTTGGGACACATCTTTGTGTTCCTCACTGGCTCCCTGCATGAGCTGGGCAGGGGTCTAATGAATTTAGAGGCAAGACATTGTTCAGTAAGAGGGGGTCACCGTTGTATTTTTATCTATGTGGCGTCCGCTTTATTAATCTGAATGATTTATATTTTAGTATCTTTGAGGACTTGATGACCATTTAAACAAGGACACTTTCACCTTGTTTCACTTTAATAGGCTTTGTTTGTACTTTGCGCTCCAATTTATTAGAACTATTCAATTTCTGCATTTAAACAAATTAATTCTGGTGAAGTTATCTGACTGCCTAACTTAGAATGTTTTCTTCATTGTCGTGATTTCCTGGTTGGAGTTAGCAGGAGAGGAAGTGTGAAGTTGTGTCAGCCTGGCTCAGTCGGTGTCGCTCTTGCATCTGAGTCAGAAAGTGGTGGGTTCAAGACCTGTGTTGAGTCAGCACCAATGCCAATTTAGCATACCCCAGCACTGCGGCTTCAGCCGAGATTATGTGAGTTCAAATTTCCCAACATGGAACATTGCTGTGCGCAAACTGGCTGCTGCATTCACCTGCAAAATAGCCGGTCATTACACTTTACACTAAATCCTGTGAAGTGCTTTGAAATGTTCCAATGACATGATAGTGGCACGGGATCTTTAATGTTCATCTGAACAGGTGGGACCTCAGTTTACTGTCTCATCCAAAGGTCGGCATCTCCAAGAAGGAAGATACCCCCAACATGCACCGGAGCATCAGCCTAGACTGTGGTGAGTTCAAGCCTCCTGACTGACTCGGCAGCGAGATTGCAAACAACTGAGTCAGGCTGACACCTGGCATTTTCCACTCTGCAATAATTGCCGCCACTGATAATGTGAACTTCCCTCTGCAATTTTCCACATTGTTTCTCCTCAGCTCCCTTTTAACCATTGGTAATCTCTTGAATTTAATAGCCACTTGTACTTAGCTCCGAATCTCTGGAGAGAGATGATAGATAGGAGATTGAGAAGTGGGGATAATTACAGTGAAGAGTCTCCAATTATTCACGGATTTAGAAGTAAATTAAAAAAATGCAGAAAATGCAATGCTCATCACAATCTTACAGACTAATGGGCCCACCCCATCCTTATTCATACGCTGTTGCTCTCTCATGGAAAATTCATTCATTGAGAAAATCAGAGCATGTCAGACGTCTCAATGACCTGATAAGACGCTATATCAAATGCAAGGATTATTATTATTATTTACGATGTTCTAGTGAGCTTCAATAGACAGCAAGTGGCAGGTTAGAATGTTCTGGATGGAGATTGATGGTGTCCTCTGCATTGTATTAGCAACACAATTTAATAGTTTAAAATCAATAGGCAATGAAATATTCCTTCATATTTATTATTACATGGGTCACCAACTCTCTAGTAGTTTCTAGAATCTCTAGAACACATGTTGTGTTGAGGCCTGTTAACCATTTCTGGACTGGAGCCTTTAAACATTTATTTATTTATTGGATTTGTGTTATTATTACATATCGGCACTTGTCCACATTATTATTGGAACACTTGGACCCCGGGTACTTTAAGTGATAGACAAATAGCCAAATGATTCAACAGACGGCAGAAATGATAGATTCTGAAAATATAATCCACATCACTGTTAATCTAACCCTGAGCAGAGCACACATGGTCTCCCCAAACAGATGCCATTGATTTCTGCCAACATCTGCTTAAACATTACATTGACATTTCTCAAATTGATTTTTGGCTTATACAATCGCTTCCCTCGCGTGCCCTCACCACAAAATCCAAGTATTGTCCATATCGTTCTATATGATAATTATCAAATGGACAAGTCATGAAATGTAATAATGTAATTATCATATAGAAAAGTTATGAAACTTTATAATGCAGCATTTGACCTGCTAATTGTCACAAAGAGCACATTACAAGAAGAAGAGTCCTTACATATGGTAAGCACAAGTGTTCTTCACGTTGGGAGGATGTCTCAAAATGCTTTTCAGGATTTACTGTAAAATTAGGTGACGACTGTGTGTTTTGCAGGCAAAAGCGGCAACCAACCTGCCCCCCACAACCTCCCACAAATAGTCATGAAGAGAATGACCAATTGTATCTGGGAGGATTGTTGGCCAGGATATTCCCTTCACTTTTGGAATGGGCGATCGCTGTACGCAAATTGAGTGCTGCGTTCATCTGCGGAATGCAGTCACTGTGCTTCATAGTAAAATCATTTTAAGACATTTTCCTTACATTAAAGGCGCTGTATCAAATGTGATGTTTCTTTCATTTTGATTTTATTTCACATGGAGTCCTGTAGTGTTCGAACACTTGCCTCACAAGCAAGAAGACCTGGGTTTGATTCCCAGGGGGGATTCCACATTCCTGTGTTTACTTAGCAGTAAGTAGGAACCCAGTTGTTAGTCGATTGGCGGATCGCTTACCGGAGATAATTATCCCTTTTAAAAAATATATAATAATAATAATTTGGTCACTCCATCCACGACTGTTTGTGGGAGACTGCTGTGCGCAATTGGCTGTTGCTTTTCACCCACAAAATATACAAAAAATTCACTTTACAGTATATCGTGTGGAGCACTTTGAGACGTCTCAACAATGTGATAAGGCGCTATATCAAAAGCAATGATTATTATTATTATTTATCCATTTTAATTTTATTTAACAGCAAAACGCAGCAGAGACCAGGATTCGAACCAGCAAGCTCCCGCTACCGTAAACTGCAGCTCTGTCCACCATAGACTGTTCCCATCAGGGGGGGACATTGAGTTTAGAGGCTGAAGCGTCCCAGCTTATCTGAGAGCCAAGCTGCTGAAAATCCTTGTGGACTAAGCAAGCTTGTCCCTCAAAGCACTATCGAGGGCTGCCAAGCGCATCCCGACTCCACAGTTTAGCGACTTAGTGACAAGTGCAGCCAGTCTCACAACAAAACAACCAGTTTAAGGGCTTACCTGGGGAGCTCAGTCCATGTGTGTCTTTCATGCATTTCTTATTAATTTGGGGCAAATGTAAATCTAAAACATTTAAGGGACTCACATTTTCACAGCACGTTCTCGTGTAGGGACCTCTCAATGAAGTGAGGCTGCAGGTAATTACAGTCTTTCTCGGTTCCTGCTTTTGGATGCAATGGAGCAAGACGCTTGCAAAGGAAGATTCCAGAAGATACTTTGGACCGAAGCAAGAGGATAAAAGTGGATTCATCAGCAATGTTCCATGTACATTTGAAACATTGTGGTCTTCCTTTTCAACCGTGCCTTTGGTCATCTTCCCTCCTCCACGCCCTTTGCCCTCCACCCCTCTTTGAGCCCAACCTACAGCTCGGGTGCAAACCTCTCACTGCCCTGTGCCTTGGGACATCCTCCTAACGTGAAAGGAGCTGTATGATGCAATTTGTTGTTGGTGGTGTCTATCACTGCACTGAACTAAAAGGAATGCAGGGATATTAAAAATAATAATAATAACCCTAGCATCTAGGATAGAATCTTATCACGTCAAGAGAAGGAAGTTTCTCCCAGTGTCCTGGTCACCAACATTCCAACTAAAGAAATTGGTTTAATTTCATGACAGTTTGTTGAATGTGTGCAAAAGGCAATCCAAGTCAATCACAGATGTCCATTTACTGTGCCATATTCAAAGATGGCTCCCCTGCCCTCCTTGCCACACACTGTGAGGTCCATCGGAGTCTGTGCAGTGAGGAGGGAGGTGAGTCGGAAGCGGCCATGTATCTACAGCTCACCTCCCCTTAAAGAGAGAATTGGGGGTCGTGGGGGTGAGAGGGGGGACTAGAGCCCTTTTAGCCCTTGCCAGACCTCCTACAGTGCTTTCAGAGGTTACCAAACAAAACAAAAATAATAATCCTTTCATTTGACACAGTTCCTTTCATGTTGTGGAAGCTGTAGAAACATAGAAATGCAGGAGCATAGGAACATAGGAACAATAGGAACATAGAAACATAGGAGCATAGGAACATAGGAACATAGAACCATAGGAGCATAGGAACATAGGAACATAGAAACATAGGAGCATAGGAACATAGAAACATAGGAACATAGAAACATAGGAACATAGAAACATAGGAGCATAGGAACATAGAAACGTAGGAACATAGAAACAATAGGAACATAGAAACATAGGAACATAGAAACAATAGGAACATAGAAACAATAGGAACATAGAAACATAGGAACATAGAAACATAGGAACATAGAAACATAGGAACATAGAAACATAGGAACATAGAAACATAGGAACATGGAAACAATAGGAACATAGAAACACAGGAACATAGAAACATAGGAGCATAGAAACATAGGAACATAGAAACATAGGAGCATAGGAACATAGAAACATAGAAACATAGAAACATAAGAACATAGAAACATAGGGACATAGAAACATAGGAATATAGGGACATAGGAACGTAGAAACATAGGAAAGTAGAAACAGAGGAACATAGGAACATAGAAACATAAGAACATAGGAACATAGAAACATAGAAACATAGAAACATAGGAATATAGGAACATACGAACATAGGAACAGGAATAGGCCATTCAGCCCCTCACGCCTGTTCGGCATTCTGTTAGATCATGACTGATCTGTACCTCAACTCCAATCATCTCAAAGTGCTTCATAGGATTTATTGTGCCTTAATTCCTCCGCCTTGTCCAGTTTTTGCCCGTCACAGACTGGTTGAGCTGAGTGACCTGTTTCCATGCTGCACGATCTTTGTAAATTTTTGTCTTCAGATCCCACCTGAAGATTTTCCTGCTCGACCGCACCTATGTCCACCTCCCTCACCCCTCACCGGCTCGGGGTCAGGATCCACCACTGTTAAGTGCTCTGAGATACTACCCCTCGAGAAGGCCGCTGAATAAATGTGAGTTGTTGTTGTTGTACTGTTAAGTGTATTGGGTGTGTATTGCGTAAGCGAATTTCAACAACGCCAGCATCAAAAGGAAGGGTTAATGTTGCTATAATTGTGTGCGTCATCTGTATTTATGTGCTTGGTCTTGAAGAGAGCAGTATTGATGGCCAGCTACATATAATATAATGTAGACTGACCCTACTAAACAACCTCTGATCCGAGGATCTCATTTTACAATTGACCGGCCTAACCTTAATCCCCTCACCTCCCCACCCCCTCCTTCCTATCCCCTCCACCCCCCCACCCCCTTCACACACACACACACACACACACACACATGCCATTCTATTATTTTATTTGAAAGAGAATTGGATAAATCTCTGAGGAAAGAAAATTAAGGGGAGGAGTGTGGAATGGGAGTAAATAGCACCCTCCCGTGGAAGCACTAAGAATAGCTTAGATGTAATGGGCCCAACTGGTTTTCAAGCGTGCTGAAAATGTCAAGGATTCGATGGAGCTATTGTAATGGGGCGTTGGACGGGGGGGGAACGCAAGCTATCGTTATAAACAAGTTAAGATTACATTAAGAGGTAATAATGGCTGTGGTGAAATGATGGGGGAAGAGAAATTAAAAGATCTGTAGAGAGACTAGAGAAGCTGGAATTGTTCTCCTTAGAGCAGAAGGTTGAGGGGAGATTTAATAGAGGTGTTCAAAGTTATGAGGAGTTTTGATAGAGTAAATAAGGAGAAATTGTTTCCTCTGGCGGGTGGGTCATTAACCAGAGGACACAGATTTAAGATAATTGGCAAAAGAACTAGAGGGGAGACCAAGTGAATATACTATAAAGTGGATTGACTGTGCATTTTGTAGACGAATGCGACAGACAATTTGCATATAGTAATGAGCCACAAACAGCCATAGAGTGAGTGATCAATTTTATTTGGGGTAATTGTTGGCCAGGACACTGGGAGAAACTCCCTTTTCTTTTTGAACAGTGCCATGGGATCTTTAACTCCACCTGAACAGGCAGATGGGACCTCGTTTTAATGTCTCATCCAAAGGACAGTACCTCCGACAATTGCAACAGACCCTCAGGACTGCATTGCGGTGTAAACTTAGACTATGTGATTCATAAGGTTGTGTCAGGACTATGAGCTCATAATTCAGGCTGACACCCCATTGTGTGGAGCTCTGCATTGCTGGACTTTGGATGACATGTTAAGATGAGGGTCTATTCAGGTGAACTTTAAACATCCCAAGACACCATTTGAATGGAGATGTTTATCTCTTGCTATCCTGGCCAACAATCCTCTGCCTAAATTAATCATCGACTTCTTGGCTGTTTGTGGGATTATATGTTGCTTTGTTATCCCCTACCAACCCGCCCACTCCCTCCGCTCAGATGGCTCTGGCCTGCTCCACGTCCCCCGACCCACCCGCCCCACTATTGGCAGGAGAGCCTTCAGCCACTGCCCCCAACCTCTGGAATTCCATCCCCCAGTCACTCCGCCTCACCCCCTCCTTAGCCTCCTTCAAGTCCCGCCTCAAGACCCTCCTCTTCGACCATGCCATCGGTCACCCCCCTTCCCCTCCCCCTCCCTTACCCTCCCCCAACCCCAGCTAGGGTCTGAAATGCTGTACTCTGTCCAGCACCTTGGGACATCCTCCCAACGTGAAAGGCGCTATACAAATGTAATCTTCTTGTTGTTGTTTGCGCACTTCATGGTAATCCCAGTTGTTAGGCTGGCTCAGTTGGTAGCACACTCCCCTCTAAGTCAGAGAGTTGTATTTTCGTGTTAGGACATTGAGCTCCAAGTTGAGGGGTCTTTGACAGAGGTGCAGTATTTGTAATGATATAATAATAACAATCCTTACAATTTGGTACAGTGTATTGGTTAGAGCACTCTTCTTGCAAGATGACCCCGGTTCGATTCCCAAAACCTCAGGCAAGTTTCCTTACGCCACATGCCTGTTTACCTAGATGTAAGTAGGAACCTGGTTGTTAGACGATTGGTGGATCCTTGCTTTTGATATAGCACCTCATCACATCATTGAGATGCCTCAAAGAGCTTCACAGAATACATTGTAAAGTGGAATTGACTGTATATTTGTGAGCAAAATGAGGTAGCCAATTGCACAACAGCAATGTTTCACAAACAACCGTGGACTGAGTGACCAATTTTCTTTAAGGGATTAATACCCTTGGAAAACGATCCACCAATCGACTAACAACCAGGTTCCTACTTACTGCTAGGTAAACAGAGGCGTGTGGAGTAAGGAAATTTGCCTAAGGTTTTGCACCGTCCGGGACAGTACAATATGTAAGTTGTATTGTACTGTATGTAAGCGCAGTGAAAGGAGAGGTCTTAAGACTTTTAAGGGGTTTTAAAGATGGGGAGGAGGGAAGGAGGCAATGAGGGACTCTGGTCTGCTAGGAGTTAAAACCCACAAGACTTAAACACACAGAGCAAGTTTGGCACCCTGGGAAGAGAAAGAGTTTGTTTGCAATTTACGGGCTGGAGAGACTGTGCAAGTGATTATTAAAGCCAGTCTCAGTTTGATGGATTGACTGACCTGTAACCAGAATTGTATTTGACACTATCTTCTTGCAGAACATGCAGATGTCTTCTACAAGAGCAAAGTCCTTTGAAATCTAATTGGAAACCAGAGTTACAAATAATTTAGGAGGTAGATGAAGGATATCTTAATTTTCTTTGAGATCAAATAATAATATAATGTCAGCCTGGCTCAGTCGCTAACACTCTCACTGCTGAGTCAGACAGGTGTGGGTTCAAGCCCGCACATCGGAACATTGAGCTCACAATCTAGGCCGATGCTCCAATGCAAGGCCGGGGGCCTAAAAGATTAAATTACAAGGACATGTTAGATAAATTTAATCTGCATTGCCTTAAATTTGGATGGTTGAGGAACGATGTGATTGAGGTTTTCAAAATAATAAAGGGATCTGATAGGGTAGTTACAGAGAAACTATTTCCTCTGATGGGGGAATCCAGAACAAGGGGCATAATCTTAAATTAGAGCTAGGGCATTTAGGAGTGAAATCAGATAGCAGTTTTTCACTTAAAGGTTGGTGGAAATCTGGAACTCTCTCCCCCAAAAGGCTGTGGATGCTGGATCCATTCACACTTTGATCATGGCTGTTTTTGATCATCTTCATGGCTGTTTAGAGAACGTTGCTGTACCCCAGTTGGCTTCTGGGTTTGCCTAAAAAATGCATATTCACTACACTTTACAGTTCGATCCTGTGGGGTATTGTTGAGATATTCTCCCAACATGAAAGGTGCTGTAACAAGGATGCCAAGATTATTACTATTTAAAGAGTATTTTTTCCAGGAAGTGCTGTGTTAATGGACTTTGATGGGAATGTTCTCATGTCTTCCGAGAGGAACAAATAGATTTAATTTCCAAGCCTTGCCAATTTTGCACTTCCTTCCTCGCATCTGTGGTCAGAGAAGGTTTGAGAGACAGGTTATATCAACATCTACATTAAAGTAAACTCTCAGATCATTTTCAGATCTGTACCAACTCTGCATCTCTGTCACCCTAGTCCCTGCCAGGCTCCACAATCGATGTTAAGGTCCTCACCCTCACCTACAATGGAGTCCTGTAGCTCAGTGGTTAGAGCACTCGCTTTGCAAATGAGAGACCTGAGTTCAATTCCAGGCAGGGCGAAATCTTGGGCAAGTTTCCTTACTCCACACGTCTAATAATAATCCCTCCAAAAAAAAAAACCAATAATAAATTGGTCATTTTCAATCCATGACTGTTTGTGGGACATTGCTGTGCGCAATTGGCTGCCGCGTTTCACCCACAAATATACAGTCAATTCACTTTACAGTATATTCTGTGAAGCGCGTTGGGACATCTAGAAGACATGAAAAGCACTATATCAAATGCAAGGATTATTATTTATTACAAACCCCTTCTCACCCGAGAACTTTCCTTTTCTCTGATCTCTTCCTACCTCACTCCACTGCTCACCCCCTCCGCTCAGCTCACTCAATTTTTATCTGGGGGAATTTTTTTGAATTAATTTTTGATCTATTATTGGTCAGGAAACTAAGAGAAACTAGCGCCAAGGGAACTGTAGCATCCACCTGAGCAGGTGAATAGGACCTCGGTTTAACCATTCATCCAAAGGATGGCACCTCCAATAATGCAGCAATACCCGAACACTCACTCATACATACACACACACACATTCGTATTATCCCCCAGCTTGAACTGCTCTAGACTGTGTCACTCATAGCTCCAAGTCCTGAAGTCACTGTACAGGGAGTGGTTAGTGATGTAGTATTTGGAAGCCAATTCATTTGAATAATAAATGAACATTGAAAGGGATGGAGCACTCTTCCAAGTGTTCGCTGGCAAACTTGCATGCGTGCAATTCTCCCTTAGAGTGCCAAAAACAACAGCAGCATCTTGCTATCACTCCAAAGCCAGAGAATGGGCCACCCAAGGTTGGGCCAAATTGTTGAGCTGGAAAGCCAGGAAAAAAAATTATAGCTTCTTGGGCCATGTACATAACGTTAGATAAAGAGAGTGCTTAAAACTAGCTTGAATACGCAATCTGCCATCCAGTACTACTTACTCATCTACTTAATGATGAGGGCTTAATAATAATAATCCTTGCATTTGTTATAGCACTTTATCACGTCATGGAGACGTCTCAAAGCGCTTCACAATACATACTGTAAAGTGAATTGACTGTATATTTTGTGGGCGAAACACATAGCACCGTTGCACACAGCAGTGCCCAATAAACAGTTGTGGATTGAGTGATCCAATTTTTTTTAGAGAGGGATTAATACCCCTGGAAAGCGATCCACCATTGACTTAACAATCAGGTAAACGGGCGTCTGGAGTAAAGAAATTTCCCTAAGGTTTCGTCCTGCCAGGGATTTGAACTTGGCTCCTCTTGAGTGCTCTAATCAATACACTACAGGACTCCAGAAACAACAGCTGACGTGGGAACATTGAAATTTCTGCCGTGTTAGATCATGGAAGGTGGGAGCTTTACCCCATTTGTAAGTCAACTGAAACTCATGTTAGGCTGGAGGAGAAGATTAAAATTGATGAAGTGCAATTAAGACTTTTCGCTTTAGGATAAAGCAAGCAGCTGTAAGGCCAGAGCTATTAGAAACTACTTAATTATACATACCGGATTAACCCTCGGAGCACTTTTAATTGGCAGGAATGCAGTTTAGCAGTTCTGAAGATGGCCTTAGGATTTGTCAAGCTACTGTAATGCATTTTCGGCTCACATGATTAACAGCGCTGTTACTTTACCCGCCGCACAATACATCAGGTAAACATCTGGTACATTGTTGGGAAGCACTGGCCCCATCGTGGGGCAATCCATCACAGCTGGTGCAGAGAAAAAGCAGGGAACGCGTGAGAAAACAAGGCAGCAAAGCGGGTCGGTTTGATAAAGGTTGAGGTTATTATTATTATCCTAATAATAATATTATTATCCTAATGATGATATCAAATAATCATAATAATAATTATCATAATCCTTGCTGATGTAGCATCTTATCATGTTGCTAAGACGTCTCAAAGCGCTTCACAGAATATACTGTAAAGTGAATTGACTATATTTTATAGTGAAACACAGCAGCCAATTGTGTACAACAGTGTCCCACAAACAGCCGTGTATTGAGTGAACAATTTTTTTTAAGGGATTATTACGCCTGGAAAGCGATCCACCAATCGACTAACTACCGGTTCCTACTTATTTCTAGATAAAACGTGGCGTAAGGAGTAAGGAAACTTGCCTAAGGTTTTGCCGTGCCCGGGAATCAAACCCAGGTCCTCTCGCTTGCAAGGCGAGTGCTCTGACCAATATGCTTTACCAAATTACAAGGATTATTATTATTCTATCATTGCAAATACTATACCTCTGTCAGCTCCAATGTTAGAATGATGTCTCTCAGTTTGAATCCCTTTGTCCAAGCAAATCAATACACCAGCTATATTTCTCTCAAGACAGTTTGCAAGCAATTACTCCAGTGAGCGACAAATAGCTCTGCTGAGACAGTAATGAATTAGATAATTAAGAACAAAGTGTAAGCTTAATTATACTTCTAAATTGTGACCTGTAGCGAGTTTCTGTCATCAAGCACCCCGAGATTAGCTCATTTATTCAGTGTGGACTGTTCCCACAGTTCGGGTGTCAGCCTGGTTCAGTCAGTCATACTCTCAGCTCTAAGTCAGAGGATTGTCGGTTCAAGCCCCATGCCAGGACTTTTGAGCTTGCAGTCTAGGCAGTCTAGGCTAACGCTCCAATAATAATAATAATAATAATAATAATCCTTGTATTTGATATGGCGCCTTATCACTTCATTGAGAAATCTCAAAGGGTTCACAGGATGTACTATAAAGTATAGTTTTTGTGTACTTTTATGGGAGAAATGCAGCATCCAGTTGCACACAGCAGTGTCCCACAAACAGCTATGGAGTGATTGATCAATGTTACTTGGGGGATTCACTTTTCAAATAGAGTTATATGATCTTTAACATCCATCTGAACAGGCACAGACAGGATCTTGGTTTAAGGCCTTATCCAAAGGATGACACCTCCTACAAAACAGCGCTCCCTCAGAACTGCACTGGAATGACAGCATAAACTCTAGGAGATTCAATCCTGGCGCTCTGAATCCACTACCTTCAGCCTCAAAGGCAAGAGTGCTACTAACTGAGCCAGGATGACACTTAAATTAAGAGGCTTCGTTGATGTATTTATTCATTCCTCATCTTTCAAATTGGCAGGAACACAATTATGAGAACAGATGTCCCATTGAGTTGTTGGCAGAGGGGCTGAGGTAAAGGAATTGGGATTTGTATAGTCTACGCCAAAAGTGTTTGGCATTCTCTCTGTTAATTTCTTCTTCTGTCCAACTGTAGCTATATTAGTTATGTATAACTAATCTTAGATTTCATATTACTAATAATCCTTATGTTTGTTTAAAAATAATAATGATACTCCTTGCATTTGATGTCCCAAATCTGTTTCAGTTGGTAGCGCTCTCACCTCTGAGTCAGAAAGTTATGGGTTCAAACCCACAGACAGGAACTCAGTTTAATGTCTCATCCAAAGGACATCACCTCCGACAATGCAAACCCCAACCTCTCCCAGCAATGCATTGGAGTGTCAGCTTAGACTATGTGATTCCGAGTCCCAGTGTCGGGCTTGAAGCCACAACATTCTGACTCAAAGGTGCGAGAGCTACCGACTGAGCGAGTGTATTATATAAGTGTATTTATTAACAATAATAAATTGGTCATTTTCAATCCACGACTGTTTGTGGGACATTGCTGTGTGCAATTGGCTGCCGCGTTCACCCACAACTATACAGTCAATTCACTTTACAGTGTGTTCTGTAAAGCGCTTTGGGACGTCTTCCCGATGTGAAAAGCGCTATATCAAATGCAAGGATTATTATTATTATTAAGTGAACACAGCAGCCAATTTGTGCACAGCAACATCCCAAAGCAGTCCGAGGGAGGGCACTGAGTATCTCCCTCTGCACAGCATTCATTAGCAAACTCATGACAGATGCTAATCCTCACCTGAAAAGTAAGTGGAGACTTAATATAATTTTTTTTTGTGTGTGTGTAAAGAATAAATTACACTACGGCAGGATGCAAAGCGTCAAAAGATAGATGAGCCACGCAGAGGGGATTAATCTGCACTTCTGAAGCATGGACGTAACATAAGCACAGTTTTAATTCAGGATTCCCCCGGGAGGGAGGAGGGAGAGGGGATGAGGTGAGATGAGCTCCAAGTTTTTTCCTCTGGAATCCCCCTGGTAAATACTATTCACTCTCTGGTTGCTATGTTTTTCACATCCAAGTTGTGATGCAGTGAAATATTACTGTTTGTTGTTGAGGATAAGAATGGAGGCAAAGCATTTAGACTGTAGCCATCACCATGATTTTATTGATGGGGGTGGATAAAAATAATAATTCGGTCACTCAATCCGCAACTGTTTGTAGGACGCTGCTGTGTGCAATTGGCTGCCGTGTTTCACCCACAAAATACACAATGATTAAAGTCTGCAACAACAAAATTACATTTGTAAAGTGCCTTTCATGTCGGGAGGACGTCTCAAGAAGCTGAACAGTCGGGGATCAGGACCTAAGTGTGGGGGGTAGGGTTGGGATAAAGGAGGGCAGAGGGGGTAGGAGGACAGCTGAAGGCACGGTCGAAAAGGAGGGCCTTGAGTTATGCCTGGAAGGAGATAAAAGAGGGAGCAAGGCGAAGGGATTGTGGGATGGAGTTCCAAATAGTGGGGGCAGAGAGGCTGAAAGCCCGGCTGCCGATGGTAGGACGGGTCGGGCGGAAGACCTGGAGCAGGCCGGAGCCTGTTGAGCGGAGGGAGCGGACAGGTTGGTAGGGAGTCAGCAGGTCAGAGATGTAGGAGGGCCAAGGCCATGGAGGGACTTGAAAGTGAGGACGAGGATTTTGAATTCTATCCTCTGAGGGATAGGGGGTGATGGGGTCACAGAGCCTGGTACATGGGAGGACACGAGCTGCAGAGTTCTGGATGATCTTCAGCTTGTGGAGGGTAGAGTTGGGGAGGCCGACAAGGAGGGAGTTTCCATAGCCAAGCTTGAGGTGACGAATGCATGTATAAAGGTTTTGGCGGCCTGAGGCGTGAAGCAGTGGCAGAGTTGGGAAATGTTCCGGAGGTGAGGGAGGTCATGGCACAGATATGCGGGAGAAAGGATAGTTGAGGGTCGAACAAGACGCCCAGGTTCCTGACTGGCTTGGTAAGGTGGTGTGTGCATTCATGGATGCTGATGCTGCCAGTGCCTGATATATCTACAATATATTCTATGAAGCGCTTTGAGACGTCTCAACGATTTGAAAAGGCATTATATTAAATGTAAGGATAGAATGCCTCATTATTATCATAGAGGGGTAATAGGAGAGAGAATGGGAGAGGTGGGAGCCTTGAGTGGTGATAAACATCGGCACGGACTAGTTGGACCAAATGCCTGTATCCATGCTGTATCGTTCTCTGTAATTCTATGTGTATTTCATCCCTAACACATCTGCTGTTTTTGAGATTCCTCTTGCCCACTTTTCTGTCTATCCATTGATATGCATTTGGGCGGGTCCCTCTAGGGAGAGAGAGAGCATGTTCCGTTCCAGATAAGGGGAAATTTCCATGTGTAGATGACATAATAATGATAATCCTTGTAATATGATATAACGCCTTATTTTAGAGACGTCTCAAAGTGCTTCACAGAATATATTTTAAAGTGGATTAACTGTGTATTTTGTGGGAGAAATGCGGTAGCCAATTGTGCACAGCAGTGTCCCCCAAACAGTCGTGGATTGAATGACCAATTTTTTTTGAAGGGATTATTACCCCCGGAAAGAGATCCGCCAATAGGAAGGAAACTTGCCTAAGGTTTTGCTCTGTCCAGGAATCAAACCTGTGTCATCTCGCTTGTAAGGCACGTGCACTAACCATTGGGCTACGGGACTCTACTTTATATGAAGTAAACACAGGAGAGTACAATTAATAATGTAAAGAACGCCATCAACCAACAGGCAGCTCACTGGGCTGAACGGCCTGCTCCTGTTTTGATGTTGCTATGAATATATCTGAAATTGGGGCACCTTACAGGACGCCTTGTGATAAACAGTGAACTATAGCAGGAATCACACAGTCACGCTATGAAGGCCTCCGGCACTTCTCACTCAATAGGATGAAAGGACGGGTGAAAAATCGCTCTGGTCACTAACCCTGTCACATTCATTTACCAAACTGACTCAACTTGGGAGATAGAGAGACAGAGAGAAAGAGAGAGAGAGAGCAAGAGATTACTTCAATCAGGAAGGGGAGAGGGGAGGAGAAGGTCTATACACTCTGCTATTAAGCGATATCATTAAGAAGCGACACATTTAAATGAATTGTCCCCTTACAGTGCCTTGAGTATTGGTCTGACATCAAACTAATCACACTGAGGGTAGGCAGGGACATGTGAGGATTCTAGCACAGAACAACTGGGGAGCCGAGTGACCTTGTAGGTGTTATTTCTAATTCTCTCATCTGCAGTAATTTACACAGCGCCTTGCTCTCCTAGAAAACATCCCAAGGTGCTGGATAGTCCCAGGTGTCACTAAGCTGGATGTGGCCACCGGGGGGATGGGAAGGGGAAGGTAACTGAAGGTGCGGTCAAATGGGTGGGGGCATGAATCGGGCTGTACCCATTGAGCGGAGGAAGTGGCCGGGTCGCTCTCCCATACCAAGCTCTGTGACCCAATCATCTCCATCCTCTCCCAGCTTCACATCTCCCAGAGGATTGAGTTTTAAGATCTCCGACCTACTATCCCCCTACCTACCTGCCCGTACCCTCCGTTCCTCTGGCTCCGGTCTGCTCCACATCCCCCGCCCCAACCGCCCTACCATCGGTGGCCGGGCCTTCAGCCTCTCAGCCCCGAGGCTCTGGAACTCTATCCCCCAGTGCCTTCGCCGCCTCCTCCCTTTCCTCCTTCAAGGCCGATCTCAAGACCTTTCTCTTTGACCGTGCCTTCAGCTCCCCTCTCGACTCTCTACCCTCTCCTTGCTCCCTCCCTTCCCTCCCCTCACCCTGACCATTTCCCCCCTGCTCGGGTCCTGACCCAACTGTACAGCGCCTTGGGACGTCCTCCCGACGTGAAAGGCGCTCTATAAATGGAATCTTGTTGTTGTTTTTGTTGTTGTAAGATCCTTGTCTTCTCTTTTAAAGCCCTCTATGGTCTTGTTCCACCCTACCTCTGTGACCTGCTAAATCCAGACCAACTTGTCCGCTTCCTTGCGCGGTGGACTCTGGTCTGCTCTATGTCTCCCGTCTTGCCTTCTCCACCATCAGCAGTCAGGTCTTCAGCCTTTCTGCCCCTGCCACCCACACCCCCCCCACCCCTGACCCGGGAGGCCCTCAAGACCATCTCAAGACCTTCCTCTTTGACCGTGCCTTCAGTCATCCTCCTATCTCCATTGCCCTCCACCCCTCTTGGTGGTCCTCCTGACGTGAAAGGCACGATATAAATACAATTTGTTGTTGTTTGAGGAGATTGCAGAGGTAGGATGGGGCAAGATAACCGTCTTGGAGCATTGTTGTCATAGAGATAAGGGAGAGAGAGTCACAGAGACAGAAAGAGACAGAAAGTTACCGGGACAGAGAGAGAAACTTAGTGAGCTGGAGAGAGAGTTAGATACCCTGCTCCTTCCTTCCTTCCTCTTTCCCTTCCCATCTTTTAAGTGACTCGGGATGCCCTGCTGAGGTGAAAGGCGCTATACAAATCTAATTTCTAGTTCTTGTTTTAAAGCCTATATAAAGACCTTTCTTTTTGACCACACTTTTGGCCATATCCTCACTCTCACTCCAACTCTCCTCACCTTGCCCCAACAACCAGCTCTGAGACATCCTCCTGACATGAAAGGCACTGTAAGAATGCAACCCGTTTGGGTTAGTGGTGAGTGTGTCAGGCGCCCGGCTGGCCAACACTAATAACAGTGTATTGATTGGATGCAGTGACTGCATTTACATCTCAGTGGCTTGAAAGCAGATTTATTCACAAGAGGAGCTCAAGCCATGAAGGTTTGTAAAGTTGGTTCTGATCAATATTTTGCGATGTTCTGCCCTTAGCAGCTGTGCAAAGCAATCCTTTCTCCTCAGCAAATGGCAACAGAAAATTGCCACCAGGTGCTTATGAATGGACACTGTCGGAGGCTTTAATCTCTGTCTCTTTCTCTCTCACTCTCTCATTCTTCTCTGCACAACATTGAAGGTCAGCCAGATCCCAACCTTAATCTCTCCGCCTCTATTGGCTTCTCCTTCATGCATGCATCAAGTTTCCTCTTAATAAGTTGCTGCTTTCTGCTTCAATCACAGCTTACAGTAGTAAGGTCCATACTCTCATCACCCTCTGTGTGAAGACGTTTCTCCTAAACTCCCTATTAGCTTTAAGATGTCCTCCTGACATAAAAGGCACTTGCACGGATTATTATGATTACTGAATAAAGAGACGATAATGTAACCCATCAGCAACAGCTCAATGCTGCGCTAGGAAGACAGTAGGGCAGGAATTCTGGAAGGATGAGATGGAATAGGCATGTTAGCTGAACCTCTCTTGTGATCTTGTAATATTAGGCCTGTGTTTGGAGATAGTGTTGAAACAAGAGACTCATCAGCAGAATGACTCTAACCTTAGGAATTAACGCAGCCAATCTATGTAGTAAGTGAAGTTAATTACTGGAACGTATAATTACCATCTTACTGATTATAGCAAAGAAACAAAAAACTAAAGCTCTCAATTGTTTACTAATGACTCTATGTTAATTCTCACAAGGAAGGAAAAAAATCATCTCAAGTGTAATAATAATGATAATCCAAGTGTTTTATCATGTCATCAAGTCGTCTCAAAGTACTTCACAGGATATACTGAGAAGCGCTCCAGGACACTATGCTAGATGAAGGGCACTATATAAATGCAAGTTGTTGTTGTTGTACTGTGAAGTGTGAGACTGTGTGTTTTGTAGCTAAACGCAACAGCCAATTTGCACGTAGCAATGTCCCACAAATAGTCATGGAGTTAGTGACCAATTTTATTGGGGGGATTGTTGGCCAGGATACCGGGAGAGCGAACCTCCCTTCTCTTTTCAAATAGTGTCAGGTTCTTTGAACAGGCAGCCAGGGCCTCAGTTTATTGTCTCATCCAATGGACGGCACCTCCGATAATGCAACACACCCCCAGCGCTGCATTGGAGTGTCAGATTAGACTGTGTGATTCCGTCCTGACGTGGGGCTTGAACCAACAACCTACTAACTCAGAGGCAAGTGTGCACCAACTGAGCCAGTCTGATACGTACACTGTAAGTCCACAGGGTGGCCTAACATTTTGGTTGCTGAGGGCCAGATGCCCTATTTGAGAAACATCTGGGGAGTGTCACATAAGCAATATATTTGTTTCCCTTCCAGTAACGTAACATTTATGGGTTATGGAGGGAGCAGGTGGGCCAGATGACATGGAAGGATATGGGGGGGGAATGAAATCAGCCCGCATTCCGCCAGTTGGAGCACGCTGATGTAAGCAATACTCCCCAGGCGAATGAACGATACTAAGAGGTTTCACCTGGAACCACGCTGGGGAGTAACAGAGAGGATTGGTTAACCACGACTTAGGACCTGGATCATCGGGTTCAATTCCACTCTGATTAATCGTTTAATCTCGATTGAAGAGATAATTTTATCAGCAACAATACAGGTTGGCGCTCTAATCGCTGGCTGACCATTTGCTAATTGGGTTTAAATTGTGTAATTTTAGTAACTAATTAATGAGAAGAATCCTCATTAGATTTCTGGGCTGCAAGGATGTGCATCAACCCCAGGCTAATGCTTGGAACAATGTTTCACAACTTAATATCAACTATGGGCAGAGAGCATGGGATCTGTAGTTATTGACTGTAACTCCCTCTCACTGTGGATATGGATCTGTGTGTGTGTGCACGCATGCAATCACACAGACACACCACACAAGTACACAGACAGCTGGAGAGGCAGAGAGAAAGTCTCTCTCTCACACACACACACACACATATGTACATCCGCTGATAGCCAGAGCACCCGAGAGAGTCTCCTACATACACACACACTCACACAAATACACAGGTGTGGTGTGTGAAAGAGAGTCTTTCTCTTTCTGCCTATCACACAAATCCCCGCCCCTGTTCTCTGAAACTCCATCCGGAGCCCATTCAACTTGTTGCCTCCCTGAACATATTGAAAGCCTGCCTCAAGCCTTTGACCGTGCTTTCAGCCATCTTTCTCCTCACTCGGGCTTGGTTGCCCAGTCAGCAGTGTAAAGCATCCTGTGATATTGTGTTGCATGTTCAGACATGACGCTTTAAAACTGACGCTGGTGAGTGGTAGGTGTTATAAACACCAGGGAGTTCGATGCTCAATATGAAAACCGGGTTGTGAAAAATGATCCTATCAGTTTGCTTGGGGTAATGGGATTAGACTCAACGCATTTGTCCTGATTGTTACTGGCAGGAATGAGAGAAAATTTACATTTAAACAGAGGCCATTAATGTACCCACATCACTCTGCTCTCCTGCCTTTCACACACACACATTTTTGATACTTTAATAAGCACTGGATGGAAATTAATTGTGCATTGACTCTTTCCCCGTCAACGTCAAAAACCAAGAGCAGCCCTTGTTTTATAATGAATCACTCAAGTGGGGTGAGAAAAGGGAAGAGTGAGAGAGTGTCCTTTCAAAGCTAAAACTCTTCCTACAGTTTAGAAAAGTCAAGTGAATAGAAATTCTATCTGGGTTTATTATTATAAATAATCCTTGAGTTTGGTATAGTGCCTTATCACGTCATCAAATCTCCTCAAAGCATTTCACAGGATATACTGTAAAGTGAATTAACTGTGTGTTTTGTGTAGTAAAATGTGGCAGTCAATTGTGCACAGTTATGTTCCACAAACATCGCTGACAGCATCACCCTTCATGGATGCACTCCACACCTCACAGAGTTAATACAAAACCTTGGCGTCCTGTTTGACCCTCAACTGTCCTTCATTCCCCCACATCTGTGCCATGACCCACTCTGTATTTGCCCATCTCTGCAACATTGCCTGGGTCCACCACTGTCTCACACCGCAGGCCGCTGAGAATCTCATTCACACATTCATCCAGCCTTGACGATGCAAACTCCGTGCTGGTCGGCCTCCCTAACTCCTCCCCCCACAGGCTGCAGGTCATCCAGAACTCTGCAGCCCGTGTCCTCTCCTGCACCAGGCTCCGTGACCCTATCACCCCCATCCTCGCCCGACTCCACTGGCTTCCTTCCTGTCACTCAGCGGGCTCCGGCGTGCTTCACGTTCCCCACCTCACCCTCTCCACCATTGGCAGGCAAGACTTCAGCTTCTCTAACCCCAACCTCTGGAACTCCATCCCACAGACTCTCCACCTCGACCCCTCCCTTACCTCCTTCAAGACCTGTCTCAAGACCCTCCTCTTCAACCGTGCCTTTGGTCACCCTCCTTGCCCTCCACCTCTCCTGATCCCAACCACCAGCTTGAGTGCGGATCTCTGACTGTCCAGCACCTCCTGAAGTGAAAGGCACTATAGATATGTAATTTGTTGTTGTTGTTGTGAAGTGAGTGATTGATTTGTGGAGCCCCTTAATTTTGGGAGCTAGTTTCTTTTTAAGAGCTGTGGGGAAACAAAAGCCTTCCAAATTAAGACTGGATTGGACAATTTCCCACGGTGTGCACCATTCTCGAATTGGCAGGATGTAACTAGTGGACTGTCACAGGGATCAGTGCTTGGGCCTCAGCTATTTACCATTTACATCAATGATCTGGACGAGGACATTGAATGTAATGTGTCTAAATTCGCGGATGATACTAAACTAGGTAGCAGAGTGAGCTCTCAGGATGATGCAAAAAGATTGCAACAAGATACAGATAGGCTACGGGAGTGGGCGAGTAGGTGGCAGATGGAATTCAATGTTAGCAAGTGTGAAATTATTCACCTAGGTAGCAAGAATAAAAGAACAGATTATTTTCTGGAAGGGAAGAAGTTAAATAGTGTTAGTATTCAAAGGGATTTGGGTGTCCTTGTACACCAGTCCCAAAAAGTTAGTTTGCAGGTGCAGTAAGCAACTAACGTTCATTGCAAAAGGTTTAGAATACAAGAGTAGGGAAGTCTTGCTGCAACTGTATAGGGCCTTGGTGAGACCGCACCTAGAGTATTGTGTGCAGTTTTGGTCTCCTTATTTAAAAAAGGACATACTTGCCCTAGAGGGGGTGCAGCGTAGATTCACTCGGTTAGTTCCTGGGATGAGGGGACTGACCTATGAGGATAGGCTGAATAAACTAGGGCTGTATTCTCTAGACTACAGAAGAATTAGGGGAGATCTTATTGAAACTTATGAGATTCTTAAAGGGCTGGATAGAGTAGACACAGAGGGACTGTTTCCCCTGGTAGGAGAATCTAAAACCAGGGATCACAGTCTTAAAATTAAGGGTCAGCCTCTTGGAACAGAGTTGAGGAAACATTTCTTCACTCAGAGGATAGTGAACTTATGGAATTCACTACCCCAGAAGGCTGTAGATGCTTCAGTCCTTGAACATTTTCAAGGCTGAGACTGATAGATTCTTGAAAAATAGAGGGATTAGGGGATATGGGGATAGGGCAGGTAATCAGAGTTAAGTGAGAAGATCAGACATGATCTTATTGAATGGCGGACCAGGCACGAAGGGCCGAATGGCCTACTCCTGCTCCTAATTCTTATGTTCTTATGTTCTTATCTTCAACTTAAGACAAAATATGGACTAAGATTGGTTGGAATGTGAAGGCCTCTATACCTCAGTCTTGCAATTTCTCCACTCTTCTGTTGCCATTATAATAATAATTAGCATTGCATTTGATGTAGCATGGTCGATGGGTCTTGAAGTACTTCACGGGATTTTACCTTAAAGTGTAGTGACTATGCATTTGTAGGTGACTATGATAACCAATTTGCACAAAGCAATGTCCCGCAAACAGCCATGGAGAGAATGACTAATTTTATCTGGGGGGTTGTTGATCACCACATCAGGAGAGAGAAACTCCCTTCTCTTTTCAAGTAGCGCCATGTGAACAGGTATAGAAGGCCTCAGTTTAATGTTGGATATGAAGGAGGCTCCTCCAACAATGCAGCACGCCCCAGTGCTTTATTCATCTCTAAGTGATAAGGGCATTCATCAAATGCCAGTTATTATTAAAAGCAAACCTTTATAAAACTGTAACAATTATTTTTAATATAATAATAATCTTTCCACTTAACATAGCACCTTATCACGTCTTCGAGACGTCTCAAAGCACTTCACAGAATATACGGTGAAGTGAATTGACTGTATATTTTGTGAGCGAAACACAGAAGCTAATTGCGCACAGCAGTTGGATTGAGTGACCACATTTTTTTTTGAAGTGATTATTACCGCTGCAAAAGCGATCCGCAAATCGACTAACAATCGGGTTACTACTTGCTGCTGGGTAAGCAGAAGCTTGTGGAGTAAGGAAACATGCCCAACGCTTCGCCCTGCCTGTGAATCGAACCCAGGTCTTCTTACATGGAGTGCTCTAATCACTGAGACAGAGCATAAAACATTTTCGTTAAATTCAGGCAACGATGTTCCAGCAAAGATGTTATTGCTTTTCAGTTGTTCCTTGATTCCAGTAATTGTGGTAAAGTGCCTCGATGTATGACTGTCATTTACTCAATTCTTGGTCTGTCAGCGATGGCAAAAACTATTTAATGTTACCCATTAAGCTTTTACTGGTCACAATTGATGGGCTTTTTGTGTGCTGGAGACGAACGCCCAAAATAACCCAAAAATCATCTTTCCAGGGATTGAGCTAAATACCTTTGACATAAGACAGTTCATGTCCCAAAGCGTATGACACTTGATACAGAGATAGACAGAAGGTCAGAGGGACAGGCAGACGGACACACAGAGGCAAACAGAGACATTTGTGAATATACCTAAAGACACGGGGCTTTTGAATTGAAAATATGCCTGCATACATAATGTACAAGTGCGAAAAGAAATGTTAAAAGCTCATTGATAAAGTGATGGCTGACATGCCTTTTAATGGAATAGATGCCAGCAGGAGATAAACACAAGGGGTTTGTCTGACCAACAGCGCCACCTGTGAAAAGAAAACACAAATACACAATCATTCCATTTCACAGTAAATTCTGTGAAGTGCTTTAAGACATCCTTCTGATGTGATAAGGCACTACATCAAATGCAAGGATTATTATTACTACAAATAGTCAGGCATCGATTGATCAATTTTATCTGTGAAATTATTGACCAGGACACTGGGAGAAACTTTTATCACTTTTTCAAATTGTGGTATAGGATCTGTAATGTCCACCTGAACAGGCAGCTATTTTAGCTGATAAACTCCACTGTTACCCTCAACGCACACTCTGGAGCCCCCGAGCCTTGGCTCTTGCCAACCTGAATTTAATACCCCCAGAATTAAGTAAGCATCCCTCCAGGGAGAGAGTTTGCATTCCATTCCAATATATGGGAATTTCCATGTGTAAGTGGGATGCATGGAATTCTCAGACTGGTTTGGATACTGTTAAGCATAGTGATGGGTTTCCACATGTGTCAGACACCCGGCTGATCCAGAGCATTCCCATCCGCACGTATGGCAGCAAACCACACTGTGAAAACTGTAGGGATCTGATGCTTATAATCGACTTCCTGGTGTCAGACAGTAGTTATAAGGCAGTGAGGCTTAATTCACAATTAAAAGTGTGGCATGAACCTATCATGCATAAACACTCTGAGATGCTACCCTGCATGGAGGGCGCTATATACGTGCAAGTTGTCGTTGCATCATGAACAATCATTGCCAGGTGGCCGGTCTTTGTAATTAGCACTGAGTTGCCCTCATTCCTGCCATAGCTCTGCTGAAATTGCTCCGAAATATTGCCCGCCTCCTCCACTACCTCTCCCCTCGAGATCCTCATCCATGCTTTTGTCATATCTAGGTTTCACTACACCAACACTTTGCTTGACAGACTCCCCGGCTCCTTCATGCAGAAGTTGCAGGCTATCCAGAATTCTGCAGCTCATGTCCTCTCCCACACTTGTCTCCAGTGAGTGCATTACCTGCTCATTCCATGTATCTAACCCCGGACCTGTGGGTTCAAGCCCACACATTGAGACTTTGAGCTCACAATCGAGGATGATGCTCCAGTACAGGTCTGAGGAAGGGCTGCATTTTCATAGATGTCGTCCTTCAGATGAGACGTTAAAACAAATTCCCATCTGTTCTTGTCCAGGTTTACGTTAATGATCCTGTGACACTATTCAAAAAGAAAATGGAATTTCTTCCAGATCAAATCAGTTATTCACTTCATAGCCACGTGTAGGGGCCGTTGCTGTGTGCAAATTGAGGCTGTGTTCGCCTACAAAAATACACTCGCTCCACTTCACAGTAACATCTTGTGAATCACTGCGTGAAGTCTTGACAATGTGATAAGGAGCCGTGTCAATCTGCAAGATTATTATTATAACATCTGATACGAAGATGGATGGCACCTCCTACAATGCAGCAGTCCCCCAGCACTGCACTGACACATTAGCGTGGACTAACATGGGTCTTGAACAGTCATATCGCGTAGTGGTTACCAAGCTCGCCTCGCAAGTGAAAGGACTTGGGTTTGATTCCTGGGCAGGATGAAACCTTAGACAAGTTTTCTTACTCCACGTGCCTCTACAGTAATTAGGAACCCGGGTGTTAGTCGATTGCTGGATCACATTTTCTAAGGGCAATAATCCCTTCAAAAAAATATTTGGTGACTCATTTCACTGCTGTGTTTTGTCCACAATATGAAGCGCTTTGAGACATGATAAGGTGATATATCAAATTCAAGGATTATTATTATTATATTATTATCACTCTGACTTCGAGATGAAACAATCACACCTCTGTCCAGAGTCTATAAGAACATAAGAATTTGCTGGACAAAAGAAGACCACGGTCCATCCAGTTCGCCTTCCACCATCCCGGCAGTCGCTTGTCATTTCCCAAACTATATACTGTATTCCAAGAAATGATTTCCTAAAAGAAATCTATCTAGTTTGCATTAACTTACTCATCTAACTATATTCCTTATCAAACTTGCATAACTAACTCATTTGCTTTCCATTGTAGGAAAGTGCACACAGTGGAACACACAGACTATTTCAATCAATGAGGTGGAAGTTGTTCCTGAGGATAGTAACAGCTCTCTTGTCCTTACAGCAACCCCAAATGCTCTTCCTTCCAGCCTAATCTAATGATATTTAAAAGCTGTCAGCTTGGCTCAGTTGGTAGCACACTCGCCTCTGGGGTAGAGCCATGTGGTGTGAGCCCCACGTGGGGGATGTAAGCTGCTGTTACTCTGGCCTGACACTGCACTGCAGAGCTGTTGCTCCATCTTTCAGATGAGACATTAATCTGAGGTCCCATTTGTACCTGTTCAGCTGGGTGTTAAAAATCCTGCGGCACTGTTCAAACTGTGAAGTGAGTTTCTCCTTGTATTCTGACTAACATTTCCTCAAATAAAAAATGTAATTCACCTCGAGAGCTTTCTGGAACAATGCTGTGCGCAAATCGGCTGTTATGTTTGTTTGCAAATAGGCCTTCTCTGTGCTTCATAGTAACAGCCTGTGAAGCGAATTGAGATGCTTTTCATGACGTGATAAGGCACTGTATCCAACGCAAGGAATATTATTGACAAGGTGCGATAAGGATGGTCCTGAGTGTTATACAGTCATGGAATGTTACACACAGTCACAGTGTTACTCACAGACATCCCTCTGTCCAAATAGTGTATGAGGGAGAGATAGTGAGGAGAGAGAGAGAGAGAACGAGATGGTGAGGTAGAGAGGCAAAAAATTCATATCAGAGAAATTCTTGGTGACAGAATTAAATCCGACCTTAGAGCCAACAAGAATTGCCAGAAGGGGATCATTAAGGAGATGAACTGTGGACGTGCGGATGGATGAGCACACTGATAAGTCAACGTGGGGAGTCTCCAAGGAGAAAGGGAGAGGGCTAAGAATCTTTGATGCATCTTATTTCTCTTTTTTTGGACAAAGTGGAGGGGATGGAGGGGAATGGGTGGTGTGGGTGGGGGTTGGAAATATTGAGCTGAAGGTGAAATAGACCACATAGGTTGCCTTGAATTGCTGCTCAGAATTAAATTCGGATTTCACAAGGGTGTAATTAAGTAAGGCTGGTTTCTGGGTTCGGGTGAATGATACCCAGTCAATAATAATCCTTGCATTTGAAATAGTGCCTCATCACGTTGTTGAAACTTCTCAAAGCAGTTCACAGACTATACTGTAAAGTGAATTGACTGTGTATTTTGTGGGCGAACTGTGGCAGCCAATTGAAGGGATTATTACCCCAGAAAGAGTCTGCCAATTGACTAATAACCAGGTTCCTACTTACTGCTAGGTTAACAGAGGGGTATGGAGTAAAGAACCTTGCCTACTGCTTCGTCCTGCCTGAGACCTCTTGCTTGCGAGGCGAGTGCTCTAACCACTACAGGATTCCACAATAATCACTTAGAGAAACACTGTACTTTGGGGAATCCTGTAGCTCAGTGGTTAGAGCACGCGCCTCGCAAGCGAGAGACCTGGGTTCGATTCCTGGAAGGGCAAAACTTTGGGCAAGTTTCCTTACTCCACACATCTGATAATAAACCCTCAAGAAAAAAAAAAAATACTAATTTGGTCACTCAATCCACGCTGTTTGTGGGACACTGCTGTGCGCAATTGGCTGCCACGTTTCGCCCACAAATATACAGTCAATTCACTTTACAGTACATTCTGTGATGCGCTTTGAGACGTCTAGAAGATGTGAAAAGCTCTGTATCAAATGCAAGCATTATTATCATTTACTTATTATTACTTGCCGAAAGCAGCCAAACGAGTGGAAGAGACGGGGGGGGGGGGGGAGTTAGATGATGAGGCATTCTTCATCGTCCTGTAAAGTGGAAACCCAATATACAAACAGCTAAAATTAGAAGACAATTTTAAATGTATTTATTTTCTCTGTGAGTTCCTTTGTCTATTGTACAAATCCGAACAAAACACAATACGTCTATGGCTTAGTTGTTAGATGTGCTTTCTTCACTCATTTCATTCAGAGAAGTGAATAGTAAGACAGACGAACGAGCAGGGCTGACTCGGTGACGGGACTTTCAGACGTTTTTTTTTGGTGCCTTTCCTGCGGGAGGATCACAGCATCTTCCTCTTTTCAAACTCCTGCAGAGAGAAGAGAGTTCAGCTCAGTCTAACTCAGACCCAATGGCCTTCAAACAACAACAAATTACATGTGTAAAGTGCTTTTCACGTCGGGAGGACGTCCTAAGTCTCTAGACAATTAGATTTGGATTTAAGCAGGGGGATGGGATCAGGAGGGGTGGAGGCAGGGAGGGTGGGGGAAGGAGGGTGACCAAAAGGCAGTCGAAGAGGAGGGTCTTGAGACGGGCTTTGAAGGAGGCATAGGAGGGAGCGAGGCGAAGAGACTGTGGGATGGACCTAAGGAGGTCCTACCACAGTTGATGGGCTGTGCGAGGGACATGGAGCAGGCCTGAGTCTGTTGATCGGAGGGAGCAGACAGGTCTATGAGGTAATGGGTCACAGAGGTAGGAAGGAGCAAGTCTGTGGAGGGCTTTGAAGGCAAGGACGAGGATTTTGAACTCTATCTTTTGGAGGATGGGGAACCTGTGGAGCCGGGCGAAGGTGGGGATGATAGGGTGACAGCCCTGCAATGACTGCTAAACTGTTTGTCCAGAAATGCACTCGCCACAACAATAATCTTATATCTATACAGCGCCTTTCACATCAGGAGTTCATCTTAAAGCACTTCACAGAGTAGACAGTGGACAGAGCTGGTGGTGGCGAGACAAGGAAGGAGGGAGTGGAGGGTGAAGGTCATTTTTTTTGGTCAGCGGGTGTCCCACGAAAACCCGTCGGCAAACTTAGTAGTATCCAAACCAGACAGAGTTCTACATTTATATCCTCATTTGATTCCTTGGTTCAAATCCATTCACTCCCTGGCACCTCCCTACTTCTCGGATCTCCTCACTCCCCAATCCACCACCCGGCGTCTCTGCTCAACTGGCACCGGCCTCCTGCTTGTCCCTCGCACCCTCCGCCCCACTACTGGAGGTCGTGCTGTTAGCCACTACGCTCCAAAACTCTGGAACACTCTCCCTCAATCCCTCTGCCTTGCCCCATCTCTCCCCTCTTTCAAGTCCCGCCTGAAAACTTTCCTTTTCAACCGTGCTTATGGCCACCTCCGCCCCGACACCCCAGCTCGAAGTCAGGCTCTGCCACTGTTAAGCGCTCTGAGACGCTACCCTGCCTGGAGGGCGCTATTTAAGTGCAAGTTGTTGTTGTTGTATACCACGTAAATGTGGAAATTTCCCGCATCTGTAATGGAATGCGCAAACTCTCTTGCTGGAGGGACACATCCTGCTTACTTACCTAATCCTAGAGTATTAGGTGCAGAGCTAAAGCTTCGGTATTCCATGTTGGGGGTAACTGCTGGAGTTTAACAAGCTCACGCTATACTTCACAGTAAATTCTGTGAAACGCTTTGAGACGTTTTGACAACTTGATAAGGCATTGGATCAAATGCGAAGATTATTATTATTATAAAACACGGTATTTCTAACTATTTTCTCCAGCGAATTTCTTCAGGTCACACAGACTCACGGGACTTCAATTCCAAACCAAGGTGGTGAGCCTCTGAGAAATGTACGGGGTGGGGAGAAACATCACAGCATGGACCTCACAGGCCATATGGCCACATCCTGTGTTAAATCAGGGGTTACATAAGAACATAAGAAGACCAAGGTCCATCCAGTTCACCTTCCACCATCCTGGCATTCACATGCACATGTCATGTCACAAACTATATACTGTATCCCACAATATTATTTTCTAAAATAAATCTAAGTTGCTTTTGAAGGAGTTCCCAAACCCCTTCAAAAGAGCTCAAGACACCCATCCCCCCAGCCCCTGCCCGAGGACATTAAGTACCCTGACTGAGGACCTCCCACTCAGTCTCCCAGCTCCGCAGCGAGGAAACAATCTCGCAAATCCCCAGACGCCAATTTGGGATCCTGTGTTAAAATAACTGATTCTGGCTCTCCTCCTGTCTAATCTTTTGTTTAAATGGCGGCCACACAGTCATAGAAATAACTGGGTGGGAAAAGTGACAGTCCTGAATTAATAACAGCAACAACTTGCATTTATGTAGTGCCCTTCAGGTAGGACAGCGTCTTGGAGGAATATATGTGGAGTCCTGTAGCTCAGTGGTTAGAGCACTCGCTTTGCAAGCGAGAGACCCGAGTTCAATTCCAGGCAGAGGGCGAAACCTTGGGCAAGTTTCCTTACTCCACACAGAGCCTAATAATAATCCCTCCAAAACCCAAAACAATAATAAATTGGTCATTTTCAATCTACGACTGTTTGTGGGACATTGCTGTGCGCAATTGGCTGCCGCGTTCGCCCACAAATATACAGTCAATTCACTTTACAGTATATCCTGTGAAGCACTTTGGAACGTCCTCCCGACATGAAAAGAGCTATATCAAATGCAAGGATTATTATTATTATTGGAGCTCTGAACCTGGGAAGGTTGAGGAACGAATGTGCGGGAACGGAAAAGACCATTGTGGTCCTTCTGGCTGGTCCCAGAGTAAAACAGGAAAATACACAGCTTTCCTCCTCACATAACTAGCCAACAAGTTTAAATATGATAGAAATAATAATATGCGCCTTTCTCGCTTGGGAGAATGTCTCACGAGATGAGGCTAAAGTGTAGTGACAGTGTGTTTTGTGGGCGAATGTAGATTACTCTGTAACGATTGCAAAAAAGCCATGTTGCATCAGTGACCTCCTTAACTGCTCATCTTAACACTGTTATTGTGATTTATTTACAACAAATAAGGAACAGAAGTTAAGATGCCTTCTTCAAAGTTATTGAATGAATTGAGATAATTGGTGAAATGCATGTGTTTCTTCAACCAAGCGTTACCTGAATGCTAATACACAGTGGCTTCTCCTCGCAGCAATACCGCTTGCTGATATCCCCATTAAAACTCTTTTTTATTAAATTATACTAATTAAAATATCTTTTATTAAATATATTAAAAATGTGTGCGTTTCGCTCGAAAAATACAGTCAATCCACTTTACAGTATATTCTGTGAAGCGCTTTGAGACATTTCAGAGACGTGATAAGGCTCAATATCAAATGCAAGAATTATTATTATTAAAAAAGGGTTGTTTCATACAGTGACCTTTAGCCTTGCATTTATCCAAAAGGCTGTGATGCTGGATCCATTCAAATGTTCAAGACTGAGGTGGACAAATATTTGCTAGGTCAGAGTATCAAGGGATATGGGGCAAGGGCGAGTACAGACTGGAGTTGAGGTACAGATCAGCCATGATCTTATAGAACAGCAGAATAGGCTCATGGGGCTGAGCGCTTCGGGCTCAAGCGAGAGGCTCAACAACAACAACAACATTTGTATCACACCTTTCACATCGGGGAGCTCCTGGACACTGCATCGCGTGAAGGATGCTATATAAATTCAAGTTGTTGTTGTTGAATGGCCTACTTCTGTTCCTACGTTCCTTCATATAGGATAACATCTTGGAGCTCTTTACAGTGCTGGAGTCAGATGCTAAGCAAGGTGGGTGGGAGAAGGGGGAGATGAACTCAGCTATTGTAGAAGAGGTAGATTTTAAGGTGGCATTTTAGGGTGAAGCGAGAGGAAGTTGCAGAGGTAAGGGCCTTTATCTTAAAGAAAATGGTGTTTTTGCTGGGTACACACTGCTGTGCTTTGCGACAGTCTCTGCTGGAGTTACTTGTTCCATGTTACACCCTGGAAACAAGTCATTAAGCCCAACTCGTCCACACCAGTGTTAATGCTCAGCATAAGCCTCCACCTACTCCTATACCCAACAGCTAAATCTGTAACAGAGCATCTTAGCAGGTCCACAACTTCCGAAGCACTTTACAGAGTTTCCATGAAGTGTGGTGACTGTATTTTGTATCCATTTACACACAGTGCAAATAATAATTCTTGCATTTGATATAGCGCCTTATCACGTCTTTGAAACATTGTGAAATGTTGGGCAAGTTTCCTTACTCCACACACATCTGTTTACCTAGCGTGAGAAGGAACCCGGTTATTAGTCGATTGGTGGATCACTTTTCTGGGGATAATAATCCTTCAAAAAAAACAATAAACTGGTCACTCAATCCACGACTGTTTGTGGGACACTGCTGCACGCAATTGGCTGCCTCGTTTCACCCACAAACATACAGTCAATTCACTATACAGTACATGTTGTGAAACGCTTTGAGACGTCTAGAAGACGTGAAAATCACTATATCAAATGTAAGGATTATCATTATATACTTTGTGGTGAAACGTGGCAGTCAATTGTGCACAGCAGTGTTCCACAAACAGTGGTGGATTGAGTGACTAAATTACTATTTTTTAAAAAAAATTGAAGTCAATGACCAGTTTTATTTTTCAATCTGAAACAAAGCATTGCAGTGCAGTTGTGAAAATCAAGATTTGTTCTTACTTTAACCTTGTGGCTTCAGAACATCCACCACAGCCGAAGGCACCAGCAACTGAGGTGAACAGTATTTTGCTGCCACTTGGTGGTAACAAAGAGAATTACACCCAGTGTTTGAACAGTGTTAAATTGTGGGTTCAAGCCCCACTTAGGGATTTTGAACTCAGTCTAGGCTGACACTCTAGTGCAGTGCTGAGGGGGTGGGCGGGGTGCATTGTCGGAGGTGCTGTCCTTCAGATGAGACGTTAAATCGAGGACCTGTCTGACTGTTCAGGTTGATGTTAAACATCCTGTGGCACTATACAAAATCAGAGAGGAAATCTCTCACAACAGCCAAGGTGTATAGACACTTGCAGGATTCTTGGCCACAACATGGGGAAAGACTCCCTTCTCTTTTCGAGCAGTGCCACAAGAATTTTATGTTCACCTGAACAGGCAGACAGTAACTGCGAACAGGATGCTGTGAAAGGCGCTATACAAATGTAATTTGCTGCTGTTGTTGGACCATATTGTTAAATTAGTTGAGTTTAGATTCCCAGACGTCATTCTCAGGCTCAGTATGCAGTGCTCTGGTCAGGCCACACCTTGAATACTGCAAACATTCTGGTTACCACGACATAAGGGGGCTGAGGTGATGCAGAGAGCAATGAGGATGATCCCCAGTGTTAGAGGAATGAGCTGTGAGCATAGACAGCTGGGGAGAAGATGCCTCAGAGCGGACCTAATAGAGGTGTATTGAATGTTAAATGCGACTGAAAAAAGTAAACCCAGAACAATACTTTAGGGTGTACCATGACAATAGAACAAGAGGACATACTTGTAAAGCCAACTTCAGGATAGTCACCAGGAAGGTTTCTTTACACAGATGATAATTAATGACTTGAACAGGGTTGCCATGAACTGAGGCTGAGGTCTGGACACTTGGATTCATTTAAAAAGTATCTTGATGCAGTAATGGGAGGTGGCAGAGTGGATTCTGGAGAGATGAGTTTGGATGGGCCAAAGGGCCTTCTTAATCCAGGCCAATTATGTGATCTTGTGATCTAAAGGACAGCATCTCCGACAATGCAGCTCTCCCTGTATTGGGAGCAGCAGCACAGACTGTGAGCTCACAACCTTCTGACTCGAAGGCAAGAGTGCAACCAACTCAGTTTGGTCCTCAATTCAGCTGCACAAACATCATGAGCTTTGGTTCTAGCTACCCACAAGTGTTCCCCTCTTCCCCCCACAAACCATATTTCTTTGCAGCAATATCACTGTGTCTGAAACAAAGTGACAGGCAATTTGCACAATTTCTAATCAAAGGACCTCACTGAGGAGCTATAAAAGCAGCAGCATTGTACTTGCTTACAAGCCCATCAATCTGAAGCTAAACAATCTGGGGAGCTCAATTTGGACAGTATTGTGAAACTGCGTGCAGCCATAAAGTGAGTACCCAATTTTTTTTTGGGGGGGGGTTGTTGGCCAGGACTCTGGAAGAATTCTCTTTTGGAACAGTGCTACAAAATCTTTAACATCCACTGAACAGGCAAACAGGACCTCTGTTTGACGTCTCATCCAAATCCAAAGGTCAGCACCTCTGACAGCGCAGTGGACCCCCAGCACTGGCTTGAATCCACAACTTTCTGACTCGGAGATAAGAGATCTACCGCTGCTCCAGGCTGATACATTGCAGGACAAAAGTCATTGGTCAGAGAGAAAGCAACATTCAGGTCTGCACAACAACAACAACAACAAGATTCCATTTATAAAGCGCCTTTCACGTCAGGAGGACGTCCCAAGGCGCTGCACAGTTGGGTCAGGACCAGAGCAGGGGGAAATGGTCAGGGTGAGGGAAGGGAGGGAGCAAGGAGGGGGGAAATGGTCAGGGGGAGGGGAGGGAAGGAAGGGAGCGAGGAGGGGGAAGAGAGTCGAGAGGGGAGCTGAAGGCTCGGTCAAAGAGAGCACAGGTGAAAGGCGCTATAGAAATGCAAGTTGCTGTTGTTGCACGGACCCAGGACCAAAGGAAATGCGTTTTACCTTGTGTATGGTGCTGCCAAGCTGTGCGGGTGACATGCTGACCACCACGCCAGCGCGCTGCAGGGCAGAGATCTTCTCTTTGGCTCCTCCCTGCCCCCCGGCAATGATAGCACCGGCGTGACCCATCCTGCGACCCGGTGGGGCAGTCAGACCAGCGATGAACGACACCACTGGTTTAGCGTTGGGTCCCTGTGAGAAACAAAAAGAGCACAAAACCAGTTAAAGACTGAGTAACGAGGACTAAAGATTCCCTAGGATGTCAACAGGGACAAGAGGTTTCAGTTGTAAAGAGAAACCTGAGAGGTGACGGCTGGGCTGACACTCCAGTTAAGTGCTGGGGGGAGAGCTGCATTGTCGGAGGTGACTTCCTTCAGATGAGACGTTAAACCGAGGCCCCAACTGACTGTTTAGGAGGGCGTTAAAGATCCCTTGACACAAAGGGCTCACAGAGCTCCCATATACTTGTGGTTGAATGCCAAATTTCTACCCCCAGCCACCTTGACCTTGTGCAGACAGCCAGTGGAGTCCTGTAGCGCAGCGGTTAGAGCACTCTAAATAAACAGAGGCGTGTGGAGTAAGTTTCCCTTTGTTTGCCTCTGTTTATTTAGCAGTAAGTGGGAACCCTTATTCAATTGGCAGATCACGTTTCGAGGGTAATAATCCCTCCAAAAAAAAAAAAAATTGTTCACTCTGCACGACTGTTTGTGGGACATTGTGTGCGCAACTGGCTGGTGTGGTTCGCCCACAAAATATAGTCAATTCACTTTGTAATATATTCTATGAAGCACTTTGAGACATATCAACAAAGTAAGGCGCTATATCAACTGCAAGGATTATTAATATTGTTATTACTATTAAAGTCACGGAACGTGGCAGAATTGTTAAGGCTCAAGTGGAGGCAGCAAGCCAAAGTCAGAGGGGGAGAGAATCGACAAGCCAACGATATACTAGGTTAAAGAGAAGGGAGTTTCTCCCTCCTGGTGTCCTGTTGATCAATCTCCAGATAAAACTGGTCATTCATTTCACAACTGTTTGTGGGACACTGCTGTGCTCAAATTGGCTGCTGTGTTCGTCTGCAAAACACACAGTCACTACACCTTACAGTAAATGTTGTGAAGGGCTTTAAGACATCACAATGACGTGATAAGGCGCTGTACATATATAAAAAGGCCCTGGAGGGGGTCCAGAGCAGATTCACAAAATGATATCAGGGCTTAAAGGGCTAAATTATAAGGCCATGGTTATAAACGTGGTCTGTAGAAGGTTGAGGGGTGATCTGGTTGAGGTGTTTAAAATGATAACAACAAAATTGCATTTGTATAGCACCGTTCATGTTGGGAGGACATCCCAAGTCGCTGAAGAGATTTGATAGGGTAGTTACAGAGAAACTATTTTCTCTGGTGGAGAATCCAGAACAAAGGGCATAATCTTAAATTAAGAGCTCGGCCATTTAGGAGTGAAATCAGGAGGCAGTTTTTCACCCAAAGGGTAGTGGAAATCTGGAACTCTCTCCCCCAAAAGGCTGTGGATGCTGAATCCATTCACATTTTCAAGACTGAGGTAGATTTTTGTTAGGTCAGGTATTAAGGGATATGGGACAAGGACGGGTAATTGTAGTTGAGGATCAGATCAGCCACGATCGAATACAATGGAGGAACAGGTTCGAGGGGCTGAATGGCCTACTCCTGTTCCAATGTACCAAATGCAAGGATTAATAATAATAATAATCCTTGCATTTCATATAGCGCTTTTCACGTCGGGAGGACGTCCCAAAGCGCTTCATAGAACACACTGTAAAATGAATTGACTGTACATTTGTGGGCGAACGCGGCAGCCAATTGCGCACAGCAATGTCCCACAAACAGTCGTAGATTGAAAATGACCAATTTATTATTGTTTTTGTTTTTTTTGGAGGGATTATTATTAGGCTCTGTGTGGAGTAAGGAAACTTGCCCAAGGTTTCGCCCTCTGCCTGGAATTGAACTCAGGTCTCTCGCTTGCAAAGCGAGTGCTCTAACCACTGAGCTACAGGACTCCACAAATTATTGTTATCATGATTATTATTTTCATAATTATTATCATTGTTAAGTCCCAGTCTGCAGTCAATAAGCTCTGGAGTTAGTCAGTTTCAAGCTGCAGAGAAACAGCCTCCAAATCAAATCTCTTACAAAAATCAACATGCATATCAATCAAGCAGGAAATTTAAGAAAAACCGAAGCAGAACAGAGTCTCCTCGAAGGGACATCTCCAGCTCTGAACCTCTGATTGTGTATTCCTAGCTAACACGGATTGCCATGCTGGCAGTGACTGGAGTCAATCTCCTTGTGGCCCTCAACAGCTGCTGGAGAAAGAAAGGAGACCAATAACGTCACGCTCCTTTGGACCACATTCAACCGCGAGTCCGCAGAGAGCAGTAAGTGAGATGAATGTTAACGCCGGGGCTGCCATCTGGCCCTCGTGCCCAAACAATGATTTCTCCTGTGATGCCTTGTCCAAAACATCGCTGTGCAACACACAACACTGCACCTGTTGTTTGCAAACACATCTTCAGGAAAATAAATAACCCTTATATTTAACAGAGTGCTCAAAACATCAGGAGGATATCTCAAAGGGAGTCACAGAATATACTATAAAGTGAATTGGGTATCTTGTGGGCGAAACGTGGCAGCCAACTGCATCACAGCAGTGTCCCACAAACAGTTGTGGATTGAGTAGTTTAGCGATCACACATTTTGTAGACAAAAAAACACTCACAGGCAAAATATGAATCAAACTATCCTTTCAGGTTTAAAATCATCTCGGTACATTATCTTACCTGAAAGACGCAACTTAGGTGCAGGCTACATAGAATTAATAATAATCCTTGCATTTGATATAGCCCCTCATGACAAGATCTCCCATTGCGCTACACAGAATTTTACTGTAAAGTGTAGTGACTTTTGCTTACAGGTGAACACGGCAGCCAATTTGCGCACAGCAACGTTTTACAAACAGCCATGAAGTGAATGATCACCAGTTGTGAATGATCGATCGCATAGAGCTTTACAGCACGCGGGGCAGGAAGGTTATACTCCACACGAACTTCCACCCTCTTAAATTTTTGTTCTCAAAAATTCCATCTATCATTTCATTTTGAATACTAGTTCCTCCTCAGGCCCACTTCTTCCCGAGAAACCAGGCAAAAAGTCGCAAAAGACAACAAGTGCATGAAACAAGACCTTTTGAAAAAAGATACTTGACACCGCCAAATCACTGGGGTCCCTAAACTAAAGCTCTCACCAACTGGCGGCTAATCTTTCTGGGATTAGGGGAGCTTGGCGGTCTCTCTAGAGAGTAGGTTCCATTCCTAACACAGGGAATTTTTCATGAGTAGGTCACGTGCACATGTTGGAACTCTCAAGACACTCAGTTGACCAAAATAACACGGGTAAGAGAACTTGTTTGGGGGGTCAGCTGGGTGTCTGACACGTGCATAAACCCATCACTATGCTTAAAGAGTATCCAAACCAGAGTTCCACATATGCAACCCACACAAGGTGTGTCTGGACCGCAATGCGCACTCTCTCCCTGGAGGAATACATTCTACTTACTTAATACCAGAAAGTATTTTATCTGGCCGGGACACCGAGAGAAATTCCTTTCTCTTTTTGAATAGTGCAGTAGGATTTTTAACATCCACCTGAACAGCAGTCAGGACATCTGTTTAATGTCTCAACTATAGAACGGCACCTCCGACAATGCAGCATCAGCCTAGATGGGAGCTCAATATCCAGATGAGGGCCTTGAACTGACTACCTTCTGACTCAAGCCGAAAGGTTAGCAACTGACCCTGATTCAGTCTAAAGAACAAAGTGAAGCTCTCCTGATCTTAGCTGATATGAGCAGTGAGGAAACTGCATAGCCTGCATTTAGCAGTCAGGGGAACCTGTTATGCGAAGGGGTTTGAGATGCAGCCCTACGTGAAAGGTGCTATACAAGTGTTGGCATAAACCCTCTTCAAGCACACACCGAATTATTCTGTTCTAAAAACTCAGCTGCATCCTCTTCAGCACTGCCTCCGATTTCTCCGATCAGGATGATGCCCTCCGTCCTCGGATCCTTCAGAAAGACATCTAGACAGTCGATAAAATTAGTCCCGTTGAAAGGATCGCCGCCGATACCTAGGAATTCAGAGAAATCAAAATTAACAGGTCTCCGTCTCCGTAACGTCAAACTCATCTCTTGTCAGACAAATCCTCAGCCTGAAGGACAACAAATTACATTTGTTTTGTGCCTTTCACGTCGGAAAGGTGCAGGGCAGTCAAGACGCAGGACAGTCAAGCATTAGGACCTGAACTGGGGGTTGGGATCGGGAGAGGTGGACTGGAAGGGCGAGGGACGTGCAAGAGGCCACAGCCAGTTGAACGAAGGGGGAGGATAGAGGAGTTGGGTGTGAGCAAGTTGTTGATGAGATTTCTGATGCCTCTGTGTGTCAAGAGCTCAGCCTGGTCCTACAAGCACTCTGGGATGCTGCTCTGCATGAAGGGCACTATATAAATGCAAGTTGTTGTTTTACACCAGTCACTAGTGTTTGGCGTTTTCAGAGCAATGTTTCAGGGAAAGCTCAATCTATTTTGCTGAGCAAATTTGCTCTTGACTTGAGGGTTGGGAAACAAGTCAAAACCACAGAAAAGAGGAACAAGTACCTACAGTACCCTTGCTCATATCCCCCTCCTCGCCCCCCCGCCCCCCCTCCGACCCTCACCGCTTGGCTAATACAGGCCTGCTGCATGTTTCCCGACCCCTCTGACCATCAGTTGCCATGCCTTCAGTCACTATTCCCTAACCTCTGGAACCCCCTACCGCTATCCCTTCACCTCCTCACTTCTTTATCAATATTTAAATCCCATCTTAAGACCTACCTCTTCAAACACACCTGTAGTCATTCCTCCCCCTTGCTCGGCATCCAACCCCGCCACTGTGCAGCCCTCCCAGACTCTATACTGCATGCAGACTGCTGTTGGTGTATGATATATATATATATATATATAGCTTACGTGTCTCGTGTGCCATCTGGTAAGCTTACCCACTGCTTGTCGAGCTAGGACCACCCTAAAGTTAAGTGACTGGTCTGTTCCAAGTCCTGCCGATGAGCCAGCCTGGGCTGTGCTGCCATCAGCAGCACCCTGGAATACTGCGGACCTTCCTGGCTCAGGAACCGGACTAGAGACGGTCATAGAAGGCTGGCTTGATTATGACGTACCATTGCCAGGCATGTCACCTTGGAGCCAGTTCAGCTCCAAGGAGAACCTGCTTACCCCCCACCCCCAAGGAGGATAGTCACCAGTTATTCCTGTATGCACTGGAGTGACTTACCGATACAGAGAGACTGGCCCAGGCCAACTTGCGTTGTCTGATGAACAGCTTCATATGTTAAAGTGCCGGACCTTGACACAATCCCTATTAAAAAAAGACTGTTTAACATAATAAAATCAATTAAGAGAGAAATTTTGCGCACTATTCCGCCTCACAGATTTCCAAATACGATTATTGTAGCTCAACAGCTAGTGCAGAGCACAGCTTTCCTGGTTCAGGATGCAATATTGCTAATAATAAAATTTATTAAAAACAATAAAACTAAATTGGCAATTGGCTGTCACTTTCCACCCACAAAATACATAGTCAATTCACTTTACAATATATTCTGTGAACTGCTTTGAGAAGTTTCAATGACATGATAAGCCGCTATATCAAAAGCAAGGGTAAGTATTTTATAATCCTTGCATTTAACATAGCATCCTACCACATAATAGAAATGTCTCAAAGCGCTTCACAGGATTTACTGTAAAGTGTAATGACTATACTTTGTAGGCAAATGCAACAGCCAATTCATGCACAGCAACGTCCATAAAACATATATACACAATACAATTTACATTTATATAGCGCCTTTACATACCGTGAACGCCTGATAATTCATCACCGAAAGGGAACAGGGCTCAGTGACGATTTATCCAGAATGGCGAATTAGGCAGATATATAAATGCATAAATAAATACAGCCGGGATACTGACAACATAATGACTAAGTGTTAGTGACAAGTTAAGCCAGGGTTGAGTTATCAGAATTTTGCTATAACTCTTCAAAGTACTAGATGGGCACCTGAGCTGGATATAAGTGGGAGACAAGGGGAGAGGAGATGGAAAAGATTCCCAAAAGCGCGATCAAAGAGGTACAATTTGGGACATGCTTTGAACATGGTGAGGGAGGGAGCAAGTTGGAGGTACTCTGGGATGGAAATCCAGAAAGCAGGGGCAAAATGGCTGAAAGCTCCCCCGCCGATAGTGGGGCAGTTAAGGCAGGGGAAGTGAAGCAGGCCGGAGCTCGCTGAGCAAAGGGAACAGCCGGGCCAGCAAAGTTGAAGGAGGCTGCATATGCATGTATGTATATTCACATTTACTACATAAACTTCATAGATTTAAAAACACACAAACAGAAAATCAAGACAGAAAATAAAAACGATATTAAAGTGCATTACTTTGTCGTGAATTGAAATTCAGGAAATTAAAAGGTACCTCTAAAGCCAACAGCCAATTCCCAACCAACACTCACCAATACGACCTTTTTTGTGGATGTGTCCAGGCATGATTCCAATTTTACACTCCCCTGGCTTAAAAAGATTAAACAATCAGTGAATAACGCAATGGACACAACAACAACAACTACTTGCATTTATATAGCGCCCTTCACATGGGGTAGCTGTTTAAACTGAGGGTATTAAGAAATTATTGAGAAACGGATGTTGGACATTATTGAAAAGGGCAGAGAGCACACCACATGCAACAGGGAATTCAGTCTTTGCCTACTCTTAATAATAATTCTTGCATTTCATATAGCACCTTATCACATCGTTAAGATGTCTCAAAGCACTTCACAGAATAATATGTAACAGAATATATTGTAGCAGTCAATTATGCACAGCAGTGTCCCACAAACAGTCGTTGATTGAGTGACCAAATGTTTTGTGGAGGGAGGGGGGATTATCCCCGGAAAGGGATCTACCAATCGACTAACAACTGGGTTCCTACATACTGCTAGGTAAACAGAGGTGTGTGGAGCAAGGAAACTTACCTAAGGTTTCACCCTGCTGGAGAATCAAATCCTGGTCCTCTCGCTCGCAAGGCGAGCATGCTAACCACTGCACTACGAGACTCTATGAGTTTAACCAGCTAAAACCACGTAGCTTGCCGTTACAAACACTATCTGGCATGTTTCCAGTTGCTTGTCTAGCTAGGATCACAGTAAGTGCAACAATAGCAATTACATAGCAATCACAAATTCTAACTACACGTGACTCAGGAGGGAAGAAAATCAGTCAGCATTCCTGCATCCAATCACAGAGTCCCAACTCATGCAATAAAGTGCATGTGTGGATGTCAGGTAAGGTTTAAATTGGGATTCGCGGTGATGCCCTGAGCCTCCTAGCCCACTTGAGTGGAATACCACTGCCAGGGTCTACAGAACAAGACCCCTCATCAGAGCACAAAGCACGGAGCAATAAGATAAATAATAATCCTGGGATTTGAACAATGCCAAGTGATGGCAAAACGTGTGTAAAAGTAAAGTGACCGTGTATTTGTGGGTGATCGTGATGGCGAATTTGTGCGTAGCGATAGCTCACAAACAGCCTAAAGTGAAAGATCAAACTGGAGCATTGTTGGCCAGAACAGCAGGAGAAACTCCTTTCTCTTAGAGGAAGTACAAACAAGAATCCCAACTCAAAGCAGCTCCACTCGAGCACTGAGTGTGACAACATGACTAACGACTATTCTGCTTACGTTGATCACTCCTGGACAGTTGGGGCCAACAAGACGGGTCTTGCTCTGACGGACAAGTCTGTGTTTGACCCGCACCATGTCCTGCTGGGGGATTCCTTCTGTGATGCACACCACCAGGGGTACCTCCGCATCGATTGCCTCAATAATGGCCGCAGCAGCAAATGGGGGAGGCACGTAGATAACAGACGCATCGACTCCTGTGCCTTCTTTCGCCTGAAAGCACACATCAGAAGATTTATGAATAATAATTCTTGCATTTGATATGATAAATAATAATTTGGTCACTCAATCCACAAATGATTGCGAGACAATCCTGTGTGCAATTGGCTGCCGTACTTTGCCCAGTCACTACACTTTACAATATACACTGTGAAGCGCTTTGAGACGTCTTAACAATGTGATAAGGCGCTATGTCAAATGTATGGATTGTTATTATTGATATAATGCCTTTCACCCCAGGAGGCTATTTCAAAGTGCTTCACAGGATACACTGTAAAGTGTAGTGACTGTATCTGTAGGTGAATGTGGCAGCTATTTTGCACCCTGTAATGGCTATGTTATTTCAGTGCCTTAGTATGTCCTTCCTACATGAAAGGCTCTATATAATGCAATTTGTTATTGTTGTTGTCACCCCAAACAGCCATGATGATCAATTTTATCACAGGGATTGTTGGCTAGCACACCTAATAACAGCAATTTGGACTTGCGTAACATCTTTCACGCAATAATGATAATCCTTGTATTTCATCAAGAGGTCTCAAAGCACTTCACAAGATTTACTGTTAAATGTGTAGTGATGGTATTCATAGGTGATTGCGCCAGCTCAATTGTGCTCATCCATGTCCCGCAAACAGCCCCAAAGTAAATGGTCAATTTTATTTGGGGGATCGTCGGCCAGGTTTGAGACATCCTCCTGACTTTATACCAAATGTAAGAATAATAATAATAATAATCCTTGCATTTGGTATAGCGCTTTTCACGTCGGGAGGAAGTCCCAAAGCGCTTCACAGAACACACTGTAAAGTGAATTGACTGTATATTTGTGGGCGAACGCGGCAGCCAATTGCGCACAGCAATGTCCCACAAACAGTCATAGATTGAAAATAACCAATTTTTATTATTGTTTTTGTTTTGTTTTGGAGGGATTATTATTAGGTGTGTGGAGTAAGGAAACTTGCCCAAGGTTTCGCCCTCTGCCTGGAATTGAACTCAGGTCTCTCACTTGCAAAGCGAGTGCTCTAACCACTGAGCTACAGGACTCCACGAATGATTATTATTATGAAGTGAATGAACAATAGCATTCGTATTCACCTGCAGTCCTTACCTCTTTAACAGAGTTGAAGACGGGCAAGTTCAAGTGGCTTTTACCCCCTTTTCCTGGCGATACTCCTCCGACCATGTTAGTGCCATATTCCAAAGCTTGCTGACTGTGGAATGTTCCCTAGAAAGAAGAAAATTACTCCAACTAGGACCATGAACAGGTAACTCAGTAGGTTGCAGGGCAGAATCAAATGTACAATAACAACTTGCATTTATATAAAGCCCTTCGTGTAGGATAATGTCTTGGAACGTGTCACAAAGATGGGTTGGACTTCAAGGAAGGACCAAAGGCACAGTTGAAGAGGTAGGTTGTACGGGAGGGGTTTAACAACAACAATTTACATTGTTGAGTAGAGCCTGGCTGGAACTGGTGTGATGGTGCAGGTGAGTATGCAGGTGGCAGAGTTTGAGATTTAAAGACAGATAAAGAGGGAGCGAGATGCAGGGTTATGTATTCCAGCACTGCACGACTGTCACGACAAGAGAGACTGAACCTCAGCCTCAGGAGGCTTTAGTTTGTATCTGTTTCGAGGAACAGTACTGGAGACCTTCAGTAACCAGCCATTGTGTGGTTACTGCACAGGTTCCAGCTGCAAGGATAACAAAGAGGACAGGAGGAACAAACGTCAGTCAACGCAGCTTTAAAAAACGTGAAGCAGAAGAACATTTGCACACAGTCAGTTTTACTAACAGGTCAATCATAACAGATCTTAGTTATGACCTCAAATAAAACAGGTCATATTAAGTGGAGGAAATGTTCATCCATTTAAAAACTCAGACCGTCAAACAGTTAATACGTTAAACAACAACAACAAGATTCCATTTATAGAGCGCCTTTCACGTCGGGAGGACGTCCCAAGGCGCTGTACAGTTGGAGTTGGGTCAGGACCCGAGCAGTGGAGAAATGGTCAGGGTGAGGGGAGGGAGGGAGCGAGGAGGGGGGAAATGGTGAGGGGAGGGAAGGGAGGGAGCGAGGAGGGGGAAGAGAGTCGAGAGGGGAGCTGAAGGCACGGTCAAAGAGAAAGGTCTTGAGACCGGCCTTGAAGGAGGAGAGGGAGGAGGCGGCGAAGGCACTGGGGGATAGTAAGGGGGACCGATGGTAGGGCGGTTGGGGCGGAGGATGTGGAGCAGACCGGAGCCAGAGGAACGGAGGGTACGGGCAGGTAGGTAGGGGGATAGTAGGTCAGAGAGGTAGGAGGGAGCAAGGCCGTGAATGGCCTTGTAGGTGAGGATGAGGATCTTGAAATGTAATGAACACCTTAAAAGCAATCAATCTGTGATGGGAAATAACTCAATAACTCAAAGAACGCGTCAATCCTCTGAGTGATTTTTCACCTGTCAGGTCTATGCTCTCCCATTAGAAGACAATGCATTTACATTGTATTAAAGCTTCTTTTACACTCCGTCATCTCACGCAGTATTTCACAAAGCAGTTTCCCAATGAACACACATCTATGTCATCTACAAAGCATCTCATCCACTTACTCAGAGATAGAGTTGTTGTTGTTATAGTATATCCTGTGAAGCACTTTGGGACATCCTCCCGACATGAAAGGTGCTATACCAAATGTAAGGATTATTATTAAAACGCAGGTTGAAAATGTAATAGATATTAATAATAGATCGCAAAACAACAGGGTTCTAACAGGGTTTCCCTGGTTTCATCTCTTTTGTTCTTAGGCTGTTTCATCCTGTAAAGCCAGAGGTAGCTGTATGGAGCTTAGTTATTCCAAACCTGCAGAGACTGTGCAAATGAGGAAATCAACATCAACCTATAAAACACCCCTGTGGTATGCAGTGATTTGTGTTATCTTTATACTCCACTGAGCAGAAGTATATCTCTCTTTGGTCTGGATTGTTTTTGAACACATTACCATACTGTTAGGATCAGATTATTTATCTGTGCACTTTAGGACCTTGAATCCTTATACTAATAATAATCTTTGCACTTGATGCAGTGGCTTTCACATCAAGAGGACATCTCAAAGTGCTTCACAGGAGTTTAGCAACTGTATTTCTGTAGACAAGACAGCCAAACGATCATGAAGTAAATGAACATTTGTTTTAACTCAGGGCGGATTGTTAGCCAGGAGACCTGGAGAAACTCCCTTCTGTTTTCGAATAGGGCCATGGGATCTTATTCATCAACCTTTCAAAAATCAAAAGGTCTGAAATTTCCCACCTTTGAGATGTCCCCCCGACGTGGAAGCCGCTATACAAATGTAATCTTGTTGTTGTTTACAGTAAATCCTGGGAAGATCTTTGAGATGTCCTCCCGATTTGAAAGGCGCTGATCAAATTCAAGAATTATTAAGATGAATATTAATATGTAATATTGTCATTACATGTCAGGCATGATTTTACAAATTAAAAATAGATATTAAATGTTAAAACAAGATTCATAGGCAGCCAAACAAGACGCACCTGCTTCCCAGTAAAGCCCTGGCAAATGACTTTTGTTGTTTTGTCTATGTAGAGGTTTTGCCTCGAGCCATTGTAGCAGTGCCTCACTCCAATCCGCTCCACTGCACCTAACGAAACAGATTTAACAACACAAGTCCCAAATCAATCGGTCATGCACTGCGCTGACTTAAGGCGATCCATTGGGAAAGTCATCCAAATTAAGAGGATCCCTTTATACAGGGTGAATCAGAAGTCCTTACTCATAGAAATGTTCATTATTAATTTTTTAAAAAGGCATTCAACGAGAGTGTGCAGCTATTGCTCCTTCATTGTGTTTGTGAAAATTTTTGTCACCAAGTTGCTATGTATAAACATCTACTTGACATGCCGTGTGAACATCTCATATAGACCTACGAGTTAGGACTTTTGATTCATCCTGTATATTCACCCACTGAATTAAGTGAATTAAGAATTAAGAATCAAGGGAAGAGAAGAAAAGAATAACATCAATGCAAATTAGATTGCTCTTAACCACTTTCTTTGCCGGGATGATAAGGATATGTCTCTGGTCTCTTTACTGTGCATTACACTGGGGATTAGTCTAGTTGCAAATTTCTAATGCTGGCAAATACTTTTCATGATCAATTGCTGAATCCTTGGACTCAGGTATATCTGACCAGGTAGGCAGGCTGATATGTCATCAGCAGTGCCATGGAACACTACGGACCTGCCTGGCTCAGCAACCGGACTAGAGACTGCCACAGGTGGTGGATTTGATTTCAACATTTCTTGGCAAAACTTTTAATTCCATTGCTCCACACTTTCACCATGCCCTTTAATACCTCTACTAACTAAGTATGCTTCCTTGTTTCACTCTTATTTATCCTAGAGTCTTCACTTAGTCTCCTCCGACGGCTTCCACTTCCACCCCTGCACAGTTACATGCGATGTTCATCGGTGCTCTATCCTCATCCTCTCCTTTCCACTGTCTATATGCTTCCCCCATGGCACAGGGTCCACTTCCACATTTATTTGATCTCTCTGCCTCCACCCCTGATTCCAGAATCAAGGGTAGTCCTATTAGATTGTGCTATCAGATATCAAGTTCTGATTGAGGTCTAAGTGTCTACAGGTCAATGTCAACAAGACTGTGCCTCTCCTGCTTGTCTTCTCATCTCAGACCCTGAATGCATTGATCTGCATAGATACTTACTCCAACTTCGAGCTGGAGCAGAACCTTGGTATCTTGCTTCACCTCTAAATGTCCTTCAAAACCTACATCTCACTCGTGGGGCTTTGCCTCAGCGCGGTAACGTTCTCCACCATTACTTGCTTCCCGCTCCCCCCCCACCCCTTCTGCGATCCTCACCACACCATCACGTCGAGGGTCAATTATTGCAATGACCTATTCACCAGACTGCCTATCACCTCCCTACACAAGCTGCAGACCATTCAGATCTCTCCATCCTCAGATCCACATCCTCACTCGGCTCCACTGACTCCCCATTCCCCAACGGATTGAATTCTAGATCCTTGTCCTCATTTTCAAATGTCCCAGACCAATCACTGGGGGCAGGGAATCCTCCCACATAGCTTCTATTAACCCTGCAAGCCAAAGTCAGACACCGAGCTGCCCGCCACACCCAAAAAAGTCCATGGTCTCCCCCCACCCTACCTCTGTGCCCCAAATGTCTTGGCCACTCCCTCCCCTCAGCAAAGACTGACCTGCTTCATGTCCCCCTGCTGAATCCACCCCATCATCAGGTCAAGTTTACAGTCATGCTGCACCAATCTCAGTCCGGCATGTCCGTCCCCTTCAAAACCGATGACCTATCTTGTTGACCATGCCCTCGACCACCACCCCACCCCGAGCTCCACCACCCCCACCCCCGAGTGTTCCACATCTTCACATCCCTCTGTGTGAAGAAATGCTTCCTGACCTCAGTTCTTAGTGTCTTGGTTCTGAACTTATTAATAAAAATAATCCTTCTATTTGATAAAGCACCTTATCATGTCATCGAGACAATTCAAAGCACTTCATAAGATTTACTGTAAAGTGTATTGACTATATTTTGTAAATAAACACAGTAGCTAAAAAACATTGCAGAAAGTAATGTTCCACAAACAATCATGAAGTGAATGACCAATCTTATCTGAGAGATTGTTGTTCAAGACAACTCCCTTCTCTTTTCAAGTAGTGCCACGGGACCTTTTACGACCACCTTCACGGGCGGATGTCCCTCCGACAATGAGCACACTGTGCAGTGGACTGGACGGTCTAGACTAGGCGAATTCAAACTCCCTGAAGTTGGGTTTGAACCCACAAGTTTCTGACTCAGACACAAAGGAGTCAAGCTGACACCTCAGGAGCGAGGGATCGATCGACCAAAATGAAGAATCATGCACTATTCAACCTTTCATTATTTTAAACCTCAATCAAATCACCAATAAAGTACACTCCATTTCTTATTTTGTGAACCACTTTCTTAAACAGTTCCATGCTGAACTAAAACAAATTATCAGCAAAGGAGGAGAGCATTTGGACCATCATGTGGCATTTTCCTTTCAGCGTTTTTCCCACAAATTTCACAGTGGATCAGTTAATCCATTTTCTGTATATCCTGTGAAGCGTTTTGAAATGTCTCAAGGGCGCCATAAGGTGTGTATCAAATACAAGGATTATTATTATTACCCTGATTCTGACACTTTTTATTTAATATGATTTTTTTAGATGGGACATTTACGGATCAAACGAACTTTGTAGTTTCACAGCACCTTGTGTCAAAATATCTCAAGGGGGTTCCCAGTATTTGCTGTCAAGGTAGTGCCTTTTTTTCGTTGGACGAACATGCAAGACAAAGACACGTACCAAGGCCTCACAAACAGCCAGGCTGATGTGGAAGTGAATGACCATTTGATATGAGGATTGTAGGGCACTGGGAGAAACAGCAGTGGTCAGATGAAGGTCAGATACAGCATAGAAGCAAATCAATTAAGCACACAGATTGGATGTGAAACAGTAAAGAGGGATTATGCATCGGATCTCTGGCTTATACAAACTGCAGCTTTCTTCTTAATATATTCTGATGGGAAATGGGGAAAGGCATTGAGGACGTGAACATTGTACAAAGATGCAGTAATTTTTAACGAAGAACATGCCCCAAGTGAAGCCAGGATTGAGGCAGCAGGATTTGAAAGAAATAATAATAATCCTTACAGTTGATATAGCCCCTTATTACATTGTTGAGCCACCTCAAAGCACTTCACAGGACAGACTGTAAAGTGCAGTGACTGTGTATTTTGTGGGCAAGCGCAGCAGTCAATTTGTGCACAGCAATGTCCTACAAACAACCACGGCGTGAATGACCAATTTAATATTGGAAACTGTCGGCTAGGACACTGGCAGAAACTCCCTTCTCTCTGTGAAACACTTTGAGATGCTCCTCCTATGTGTAAACATTATACAAGTGTATTCATTTAGGTCCCATCTGCCTTTTGGTTCAGGTGGGCTTTAAGCCTGTAGCTCAGTGGTTAAAGCACTCGCCTTGCAAGCAAACACCTGGGTTCAATTCCAGGCAGAGGGCGAAACCTTGGGCAAGTTTCCTTATTCCACACACCTAATAGTAATCCCTCCAAAAAACAAAACAATAATAAATTACAAAATAATAAAATTAATTTTCAATCCACGACTGTTTATGGGACACTGCTGTGCGCAATTGGCTGCTGCGTTTCGCCCACAAATATACAGTCAATTCACTTTACAGTCTATTCTGTGAAGCGCTTTGAGACGTCGAGAAGACGTGAAAAGCGCTATATCAAATGCAAGGATTATTATTATTATTATTTAAGTGGGCTTTAAACACAAAGCTTTTCTCCGTTATGTTCTACATGCTCCCTCTTGGTGACATCATCCGCAGACTCAATCGACTCCAGGACCACTGCTGTCCTGACAGAATGTCGGTCAGACATCAAGTCCTGGATGAGAGCGAACTTTCTTCAGTTGAACGTCAACAAGACCGAGGCTCTCCTGATCGACTCCCGTCAGTGTCTCCTCACCTCAGGTGCTGACAGCATCACCATCCATGGCTGCACACTCCACCTCACTGAGCCAGTCCAGAACCTTGGCGTCTTGTTTGACCCTCAACTATCCTTTCTACTGCACATCCGTGCCATGACCCGCTCTGCCTTCCCCCACCTCCACAACATTGCCCGACTCTGCCACTGCCTCTCAGGTCGCCGAAACCCTCAACCATGCTTCCACACATTTAGGCAACTTTCCTTACTCCACACACACACCTCTGTTTATCTAGCAGTAAATGGGAACCCGCTTGTTAGTCAAATGGCAGCTCACGTTCTGGGGCTAATAATCCCTTAAAAAATATATATAGTCACTGTTTGTGGGACACATTGGCTGCTGCATTTTGCCCTCAAAGTATACTGTCACTACACTTTACCATAAATCCTGTGAAGAGCTTTGAGACGTCTTGAAGATGTGATTAGACGCTATATGAAACGCAAGGAATATTATTTTATTATTACATATAAGCTTGACTACACCAACTCTTTGCTTGTCGGTCTTCCCAACTCTTCCCTCCACAACAGATCATCCAGAACTCTGCAGCTCGTGTCCTCTCCCACACTAGGCTCCATGACCCTATTACCCCCATCATCACCCAGCTCCACTGGAACCCCATCCCCCAAAGGATCGAGTTCAAAATCCTCGTCCTCGCTTTCAAAGCCCTTCATGGCCTTGCTCCTTCCTAATTGTGACCTACTAATGCCATTTCACCCTCGGCACGCAGGCCAGGCAGCTCCTGAGACTACCCTCTGCTCATCAGTATCCGGTCTGTTACTCGTTCTTCATTCCCTCTGCTTACCATTAGTGTTGTGTCTTCAGCCACACCACCCCTGCCCTCTTCCAAAACCTCTGACTCCCTCTCCTTCTTCCGACCCCAAAAAAACCTACTAAACATATGCTTTTAACCGTGCAGTCCCTTCACCTCGGTCCCTCCCTTGCCTCCTTCAAAGCCTGACTCAAGACCTTTCTCTTCGATCGCACCTTTGGTCACCCTCCTACCCCCCCACTGCCCTCCACCCCTCCTGATCCAAACCTCCTGCTCAGGTCCAAATCCCTGACTATCCAGCATATGGGGATATCCTCCCGACGTAAAAGGTCACTATACAAATTTAATTTGTTGTTGTTATCCATTTTACAATCCCGGTTCATCCAAATTTAAGTCAATTGGCTACTTATCCATATTACACATCACTTTGACCTTGAGTACCTCTCCCTCTTAGCTCAATACCCCCCATTGTCTTTGTGAGTGCACTTCTGTCAGATGGTTATCCTACTTGAATCATGGGACTGAAAGAATTGCTCTTGAGGAAGCCGGCACAAACACGATGGGCCAAATGGCCTTCTTCTGTGCCATAAATCTCTACAGTTCTATATAAGTTTTTGCTGTTGTATATGAAAGCTACGGCTTTGTTAAAAACAAATGTCCCTGTAAAAGTCATTTTGGAATATAATGATACATTCCCCCACTGTCCCCGCACCAATCTGATATAAAACTGACATGGTCAGTGACTTCTGTGGTGTGTGCAAAGATATGATCCCACTGACAATTACAATAATAACTTACAACTGCTCAAACATGGGTTTACGTTAATGAGGGTGCCAAGGGGGAAATAGACAGGTATGCTTAAAAATCCTTGGATTTGATACAAGGCTTTATCATGTCCCTAAGAGACGTATTTTACTGTAAAGTGGTGCGACTGTGTATTTTATGGGTAAACACAATATGCAAGATAGAGGCTTGAATGGCTTCAAGCGGTATGGGGATAGTGCAGGGAAAGGGATTGAATGAAAAGTTTGCTCTGAGTGTGGGTCAGACTTAATGGCCCAAATACCCTCTTTCTATTCTGTAAATTTCCATAATTCTATGAATGTTGCTCTGGCACTGAGCCCTCCTGGCAGTGAAAGCATTTCTAAGAGTGTTAACAGAGTCGCTGTCAAATTATAGCAAGATGCATCCCTTTCTTTTTCTTTACTGGTAGAATTTCAATAGTACTCGCAATATGTTATATCAAATGCAAGGATTACTATTATTACTTATTATTCACTGTGGACTATGGAATCTTCCTAAATGTGCCCACCAAGTCCTCACTCACTTAACAACTTTGTGGAGTCCTGTAGTTCAGTGGTTAGAGCACTCGCTTTGCAAGTGAGAGACCTGAGTTCAATTCCAGGCAGAGGGCGAAACCTCGGGCAAGTTTCCTTACTCCACACAGAGCCTAATAATAATCCCTCCAAAACAAAACAATAATAAATTGGTCATTTTCAATCTACGACTGTTTGTGGGACATTGCTGTGCGCAATTGGCTGCCGCGTTCACCCACAAATATACAGTCAATTCACTTTACAGTGTGTTCTGTGAAGCGCTTTGGGACGTCCTCCTGACCTGAAAAGCGCTATATCAAAAATACAAGGATTATTATTATTATTATTACTCAATACAGGAGAGTACCTTAAAACTCTTCCTGTATTCATATTTGTATTGCAACAGCCGTCTACAACTTCCACCTACTAACCTACTGGAATTCCGGTAGATAATTTAACTGATGGATGATGATTTTGATAGAATTTACAGAAGATCTTTGGTTAAGTTCTCCAGGTGGGTCTGTTACACTACGACTCAGGGGTTCTCCTGCAGAATCGAGAATTGGCTTCACAACAGGAGACCTGCGTGGGAGACGATAACAAGTGGAGTGGTTCAAGAAGAGTTTTTGTGGTATTGCTTAAGAGCCCAGAAGCTGTGAAACTGTGAGAAACTGGGCATGACTACTTATATGGGAAAAGGGAAGGTAAATGGGACTAAAAAGATTGCTCTCAAATGAGTTTTCACCCATTCCTTATCCCCTCCCCTACTTTGCTATTCCCCTCTCCCTCATGTGAAGGTCTTGCTTCCTATTGAAAGCATCTACATTAGCTGATTCAACCACTGCTTCGGACAGTGAGTTCCACAATCTAACGACTCTGCATGAAGTAGTTCCTTCTAAATTCTCTTGGTGTCACCCGGTTATAGATCCCCAACCAGTGGAAACAGTCCATTTATATTGACCTTATTGATTAACCTAATCAAACCCGTTCTGTAGTTCTACAGTTCTAAGAATGGATTCGAATAATTATTAAAGGAAAATAAGTTGAGGAACACTTTATTGATTCGTCACGACATCTCAAAGTGCTTCACAGGATTTTCCTGTAATGTGTAGTGTAATCTGCAGTCAATTTGTGCACCCCAATGTCTCCACAAACAGCCATGAAATGAATGATCAATTTTTATTTGCAAGCATTGTTGGGCAGAAACTCTCTTCCCTTTCTGAATAGTGCTATGATATCTATAACGTCCACCTGAACAGGTAGACGGGACCTCGGTTTAATGTCTCATCCAAAAGCTGGAGATGTGGAGCTGGAATGTTGACAATGGAGACGAATGGAATAGATGCAATGTAAGCAGGACTGCTGGTTTTTAAAGTTAATGTTGAAAGTTTATCTTGTAACCCTTCAGTAATCAGTTACTAGCTTGTAACTCGGGTGCGTCAAAGGTCAGTTTTAGATTAGGGGTTGATCGGGGCAGGGAAGAAACTCCACTCAGCAGAATTGTTGTGAATTCAATAAACATTCTGTGTTGCTGAACAGAAGACAACAACTGCATTTGGGGGATTTTGGTATTGAGGTGGAATGTGCACTGTTCTTCCCGTGTTTGTAAGTGAAACAATTTCTCCTGGTGTCCTGGCCGACAATCTCCCAATTAAAAATTGGTCACTCACTCCAAGGTGTTGCCTGATGCCAGTTGCTCCTCATTATACTAATTATGCACTTTAGGATGGTCATCCCATGAGAAAGGCACTAATAAGCACAAGTTGTGTTACAAAGCATTTTTTAAAAAAAATGTAAAGTTCTCCTTAATCAGCACGGCTTATTATAACATTAAAACTTCTCAGTTAATTACAATACAAATTTACACTTATATAGCACCTGAGGACGTCCCAAGATACTTACCAATTGTCTACAAATCCCTTCACGTCCTGGTACCTCCCTACCTTTCCGATCTACTTTCTCCCCCACTCCACTACCCGCTGCCCCCACTCGGTTGGCTCTGACCTCCTACTTGTCCCTCGTTCTCTCCGCTTGACCATCAGCAGCTGTGCTTTCAGCCACTATTTCCTGAAGCTTGGAATTCTGTCTTTCCCCTTTTTTTAGCATGAAGACTTTCCTCTTCGACTGTGCTTACGGTCACCTCCTCCTTCCCCTCGGCACCAGACTCCACCACTGTTAAGCGCTCTGAGACTCTATCTCGGGTGAAGGGTGCTATATAAATGAAAGTTGTTGCTGTTGTTAACAATACCGGCTTAGCACCCAAACTGAGGGTCTAAAGGGTTATGAGGGGAAAGCTGACTGAAGCGTGATCTAAGAGGTAGGATTTGAGATGGACTTTGGACAAGGTGAGGGAGGGAATCAGAAAGACTCCAGGACAGAGTATCAGAAAGATGGGCAGATAGGGTGAAAGTCTGTCCAGTGATGGTGAGGCCTGAAGCAGGCCAGTGCCCACTGAGCGAAAGGATCAACCGGGTTTGTAATACAGTCACTGCAGTAATTGTGTGTTTGTAGGCAAACACTGAGCCAATTTTGTACATTTCGAGTCTTCCAGCCACAAACAGGAGTTAGTCAGCAGCACGCTTGCCTCCGAGTCAGAGGCTTGCGGGTGCACAACAAGACTTTGAGCTCATCGGCCAGACTGCTCATTCTTCCTTCCAAAATGCATCACTTCGCATTTCTTCACATTAAACGTTATCTGCCACGTGTTTGCCCATTTCACCAGTCTGTCTCTGTCCTCTTGCAGTCTGATACTATCCTCCTCACTGCTTACTATTTTACGTAGCTTAGTATCATCCGCAAACTTGGAAATTGTACCCCCTATATCCAAGTCCAGGTCATTTATATAGATCAAAAGCAGCAGTGGCCCCATACCGACCCCTGGGGGACATCACTGCACACTTGCCTCCAGTTAGAAAAACAACCATTCACCACCACTCTCTGCTTTCTGTCTCCCAGCAAGTTCTGTATCCGCTGCCACTGTCCCTTTAATATCGTGGGCTTCTATTTTGCTTACAAGTCTCTTATGTGGCACTTTATCAAACCCCTTTTGAAAATCCATATAAACTACGTCAACTGCACTGCCTGCCATGTCTTCAGCCACCCTCCTACCCTCCACCCTCGCTGATCCCAACTACCCCCCCCTTCCCCTCCCCCAGACATCACCTGGGTCAATAGAAAAGTGCATCCGGACGTTTCCCGCAGAATCCACTACAAACAACCCCTTCTGCTACAAACCTGTACACACTGGGCGCTAGGCCCTGGGCCTTTGCGCACTGTTTGCTTGACTCTGCTACTGTGTGTGGAGCGGCTCCGGTCGTGCATGTGCGGTACGGGGAGTGTTGGGATTGCGGAAGGGGCGCGAGTGTGACATCAGCTTTGCTCGGCACTCGACCTAAACTAAGCTCCTGCGACCAATTCTTGGTAAATGCTGTACTATTCAAATTAACGCTTTTAGTATTTTTAACATTACTACATTTTCAGGAAATGTATGCCTCTAGTTTTAATCTGGGTTGTTTCACACAACGTGCCTCTCAATGGCACCAATCAGCCCTCCGAAAATTTCCATAAGATTTGGTAAATGCCCCGCATTTCTGGGCAAATAATTCCACACTTTTCTATCACATCACAATTTTAATTTGTGCTTTTAAAATAAATTTAAAATCCCTCAATCACAACACTGGACTTCTGTCTAAAATTACGACAACAGTTTACTAGCATTCCCTTGAGAAAGGATGGAGAGAGGGAGAGAATGGGTAGGGTCGGGACAAAAAGAAGCTTCTTTCTCTCATCCCCCCTCAAAACACGGTGGTTTGGATATTCTTAAGAATGATGAGTTTCCGCATGCGTCAGATGCCCGGCTGACCAAAAAGAAACACATCTCAGTGTTTTTCCACCGACAGCATTGCGACAACAGCCAGTGTTGAAACGAAGCGATTTTATTTAAAGCAGGGGCTTACTGCTGGAGACGAATAACAGCTGTGGGTGTGGGAGGGAGGGAGAATGGGGGAGTTAAGTAAATGTGAGCATTGCCCCTTTCCTTTGCAACACAAGCTCGATAGCTTTCAGTGAGGAGGTCACCTTGGAATGCTGCAGTCAGGACTGATAAACGTGGCTCTCCAGGGCTCAATGTTCTGGCGTCAGAAGAATGTCGTACTGCAAAGGCCTCACGGTTCTCCCTTCCCCCCATATGTGTGTACACACACATACCCTCTCCTTCACACCCCCTCCACACACATCCCTCCCCTACCTCTCGCCCCCATACAAACCCCTCCCCTTCTCAACCCAACGTGTGACAGCCTTGCGCAGTGGTCACACTCAGAAGGTTGCGGGTTCAAGCCTCACGTCACAACTTGGAATCACACAGTCTAAGATTACACCCCTATGCAGTGCTGTGGGTGCGCTGCATTATCGGAGGTGCCGTCCTTCAGATGAGAAGTTAAACCGAGGTCTCGTCTGCCTTTACAGGTAGACGTTAAGTATCCCATGGCACTGTTCGAACCGAGAAGGGAGTTTCTCCCAGTATCCTGGCCAACAATCCCCTAAATAAAATTGGTTACTTACTCCATGGCTATTTGTGGGGTATTGCTGTGCATAATTCACTGCCACATTTCACCCACAAAATACACAGTCAATCCACTATACTGTATATCGTGTGAAGTGCTTTGAGACATCTCAACAACGTGTTAAGGTGCTCTATCAAAGTCAAGGATTATCATAATTATTAACCACCAAATTGACTGCAGCATTCACCTATAAACACAAAGTCACTACACTTTACAGCAAAATCCTATAAAACGCTTTGAGACATCTTCCTGATAGGGAATTGCTGTATCAAATGGATTAGGATTATTAATAGTATTAGTATCTGCTGTTGTATTCAGTCCCTATTTCTGTACTGGCCTTCATCTGAAATACAATGCCTTCCCAAACTACTTGTATGTTTTTCAGTCAGTGGAGGGGATGATCATTGCACTGCAGGAGAGACGAATGAGCGGATTTGTGAAAGATCATCCCGCTCAGCCAAAATAGAGGGATAACTGAATCCCACCTGGATAATCATAAGATTTTAACCTCAAAAGCAATCTTAATCTGTGAAAAGCCTTGCCACAAGCAATGAATCCTTGTGGTGAAAATAATTAAACAGTATAGGGGAAAGAGCAGGAGAATTAAACATGAAATAGGGGAATGCGATGAGAGAAAATATCTCCAACGAGGGAGCTAACACTATCATAGCACAATGAAGAACGAACAAAGAATGGGATTAGGAAAGATCAGGTTCCTACTTACTGCTAGGTAAACAGAGGCCTCGGAGTAAAGAGACTTGCCTAAAGTTTCGTCCTGCAGTGGAAACGAACCTGGATCTTTTTGCTTGCAAGGCGAGTTCTCGAACAACTACATTACATTGTGGAGTCCTGTAGCTCAGTGGTTAGAGCACTCGCTTTGCAAGTGAGAGACCTGAGTTCAATTCCAGGCAGAGGGCGAAACCTTGGGCAAGTTTCCTTACTCCACACATCTAATAATAATCCCTCCAAAACCCAAACAATAATAAATTGTTCATTTTCAATCTACGACTGTTTGTGGGACATTGCTGTGCGCAATTGGCTGCCGCGTTCGCCCACAAATATACAGTCAATTCACTTTACAGTGTGTTCTGTGAAGCACTTTGGGACGTCCTCCCGACGTGAAAAGCGCTATATCAAATGCAAGGATTATTATTATTATTTACGGGACTTCTAAACTCTCCCCTTCATTTGGCTTAAAGCAAAAACAATGAAACTGCAATGCCCTTTCAGCGCTCACTACAGCTTAACTTCTGTGGCAAATTGAGTTTATTTTCGCTCAGTGTAAGTAAATTGAATTTGAACTGGCAGGAGAAGGGGGGGAATCACCTTCACCTTCTTTTAACTGACTCCCCATATTCTAGACATTCAAGATGCGTCTCTCCTCTCAGTCACCCGTAAGGCAATTTCATCTCAAATGGGCTATCGTTTCTGACTTTGACTAACACAAAAAATTCATTGAAAGATCCAAAGTTTGGAAGACACATTTTTGCTTGTATTAAAACTTAATGAGCTATATCATTTTGTTGCTCCAGGTTAACATGTATCAGGCATTAGGTAACATGTGGGGTAATATTAAGAGACAAGTCTTGTGTAGGCAGAGATTCAACAAGTCAAGAAGAATGGGTTTGCAAAAAGGACAACTTACAAATTTGTCCTTTTGGAGTGAAATCACCACATTCCAAAAATTTTTTTAAGGCCAATAGGACAGAGAGCTAAAAAGGACATGGCATAAAGCCTCAGAACCACACATATGAAGCTTGCAGTTGCCCATATCAGTTACTACAAGAAACCTTTCAAACTCGACACAACAAAAAACAATAATAAAATTGGTCACTTTAATCTACGACTGTTTGTGGGACACTGCTGGGCGTAATTGGCTGCTGTGTCTTGTCCACAAATATGCAGTCAACAACAACAATTTGCATTTATACAGCGCCCTCCATGCCGGCCAGCATCTCAGAGCGCTTAACAATGGCGGAGCCCAAGGCCAAGCCGGGGGAGGGGGAAGGTGACCATAGGCACAGTCGAAGAGGAAGGTCTTCAGGGACGAACTGGAGATGGGGAAGGAAGGGGCAAAGCGAAGGGTTTGAGAGAGGAAGTTTCAAAATTTCGGGGCGTAGTGGCTGAAGGTACGGCCGCCGATGGCGGAGCGGAGGATTCAGGGGACACTGTGGAACCCGGAACCAGTAGAGTGGAAGCAGCGGGTACTGCTGTGGGGAAAGAGGAGGTTAGAGAGATAGGGGGGTGCCAAGAAATGGAGGGATTTGAACACTAGAGTGAGGATCTTGAAGTCTATCCACTCTGTGACCGGGAGCCAGTGGAGTTTGGCAAGGGCTGGGGTAATCGGGATGTGGAGTTTAGTGCGGGTAAGAATGGGGACGGTGGAGTTTTGAATGAGCTGAATTTTGTGAATAGTGGAGGAGGGGAGACGGGCGAGGAGGGTGTTAGAGCAGTCCAGCTGAGAGGTGACAAAGGCGTGGAAAAGGGTTTCAGCAGCTTTTGGTGTGAGATATTGTCAGAGTCCTGTAGCTCAGTGGTTAGAGCACTCGCTTTGCAAGTGAGAGACCTGAGTTCAATTCCAGGCAGAGGGCGAAACCTTGGGCAAGTTTCCTTACTCCACACAGAGCCTAATAATAATCCCTCCAAAACCCAAAACAATAATAAATTGGTCATTTTCAGTCCACGACTGTTTGTGGGACATTGCTGTGCGCAATTGGCTGCTGCGTTCGCCCACAAATATAGTAAATTTACTTTACAGTGTGTTCTGTGAAGCGCTTTGGGACGGCCTCCCGACGTGAAAAGCGCTATATCAAATGCAAGGATTATTATTATTATTATAGAGACGGGCAATGTGGTGGAGATGGAACAAAGCGATGCTGGTCAGCGACCAGATGTGGGGGAGGAAGGATAACTGGGGATTCAACCTGACATCTAAGTTCTGCACAGATTCAGAGAGTTTTCTGTCTGTCCCTCTCTCTCTCTCACTCTCTCTATGTCTGTCTGTCTGTCTGCCGGTCTTTTATGAGTGTTGGTGTGTGTGTGTTGGTGTGTGTTGGGGGGGGGGTTGGTGTGTGTTGGTGTGTGTTGGTGTGTGTTGGGGGGGGGTGGTGTGTGTTGGGGGTGTTGGGGGGGTTGGTGTGTGTTGGGGGGGTTGGTGCGTGTTGGGGGGGGTTGGTGCGTGTTGGTGCGTGTTGGTGTGTGTTGGTGTGTGTTGGGGGGGGTTGGTGTGTGTTGGTGTGTGTTGGGGGGGGGTTGGTGCGTGTTGGTGTGTGTTGGTGTGTGTTGGGGGTTGGGGGGGTTGCTGTGTGTTGGGGGGTTGGTGCGTGTTGGTGTGTGTTGGTGTGTGTGGTGTGTGTTGGGGGGGGTTGGTGTGTGTTGGGTGTGTGTGGTGTGTGTTGGGGGGGGTTGGTGCGTGTTGGTGTGTGTTGGTGTGTGTTGGTGTGTGTTGGGGGGGTGGTGTGTGTTGGTGTGTGTTGGGGGGGTTGGTGTGTGTTGGGGGGTTGGGTGTGTTGGGGGGGTTGGTGTGTGTCGGGGGGGTTGGTGTGTGTCGGGGGGGTTGGTGTGTGTTGGGGTGTGTTGGGGTGTGTTGGGGTGTGTTGGTGTGTGTTGGGGTGTGTTGGGGTGTGTTGGGGTGTGTTGGTGTGTGTTGGGGGGTTGGTGTGTGTTGGGGTGTGTTGGGGTGTGTTGGTGTGTGTTGGGGTGTGTTGGTGTGTGTTGGGGGGGTTGGTGTGTGTTGGGGGGGTGGTGTGTGTGGGGGGGGTTGGGGTGTGTTGGGGTGTGTTGGGGTGTGTTGGGGTGTGTTGGGGTGTGTTGGGGTGTGTTGGTGTGTGTTGGTGTGTGTTGGGGGGGTTGGTGTGTGTTGGGGGGGGTTGGTGTGTGTTGGGGGGGTTGGTGTGTGTTGGGGGGGTTGGGTGTGTTGGTGTGTGTTGGGGGGGTTGGTGTGTGTTGGGGGGTTGGTGTGTGTTGGGGGGTTGGTGTGTGTTGGTGTGTGTTGGTGTGTGTGTGTGTGTGTGTGGGTGAGTTGGTGTGTGTTGGTGTGTGTTGGGGGGGGGTTGGTGTGTGTTGGGGGGGTTGGTGTGTGTTGGGGGGGTTGGTGTGTGTTGGTGTGTGTTGGGGGGTTGGTGTGTGTTGGGGGTTGGTGTGTGTTGGGGGGGTTGGTGTGTGTTGGTGTGTGTTGGGGGGTTGGTGTGTGTTGGGGGGGGTTGGTGTGTGTTGGGGGGTTGGTGTGTGTTGGTGTGTGTTGGTGTGTGTGTGTGTGTGGGTGAGTATGTGTGTGTGTTGGTGTGTGTTGGGGGGGGTTGGTGTGTGTTGGTGTGTGTGTGAGTGTGTGTGTGTGTGTGTTGGTGTGTGTTGGTGTGTGTTGGGGGGGTTGGTGTGTGTTGGGGGGGTTGGTGTGTGTTGGGGGGGGTTGGTGTGTGTTGGGGGGTTGGTGTGTGTTGGTGTGTGTGTGTGTGTGTTGGTGTGTGTTGGGGGGTTGGTGTGTGTGGTGTGTGTGTGTGTGTTGGTGTGTGTTGGGGGGGTTGTGTGTGTGTGTTGGTGTGTGTGTGTGTGTTGGTGTGTGTGGGGGGGGTTGGTGTGTGTTGGGGTGGTGTGTGTTGGGGTGGTGTGTGTTGGTGTGTGTGTGTGTGTGTTGGTGTGTGTTGGGGGGGTTGGTGTGTGTTGGTGTGTGTGGGTGAGTGAGTGTGTGTGTGTGTGTGGGGGGGTGTAATCTGGAGGGGGGCAGAGCCCGCGGCCTATAGAGGTGAGGCTTGTATGCGGGTTATTAACAAATGAAGCGGTGGTGGTGGTGTGTGTGGGGGTGTGTGTGGGGGGTGTGGGGGCGCTGCTCCCCGGGGTGTGTGTGTGGGGGGGGGGGCAGGTGGGGGCGCTGCTCCCCGGGGTGTGGGGGTGTGTGTGTGTGGGGGGGTGTGGGGGCGCTGCTCCCCGGGTGTGGGGTGTGTGTGGGGGGGTGTGGGGGCGCTGCTCCCCGGGGTGTGGGGGTGTGTGTGGTGTGTGTGTGTGTGGGGGGTGTGGGGGCGCTGCCCCGGGGTGTGGGGTGTGTGGGTGTGTGTGTGTGGTGTGGGGGGGGTGGGGGCGCTGCTCCCCGGGGTGTGGGGGTGTGTGTGGGTGTGTGTGTGTGTGTGGGGTGTGTGGGGGTGTGTGTGGGGGTGTGTGGGCGCTGCTCCCTGGGGTGTGTGTGTGGTGTGGGGTGTGGGGCGCTGCTCCCCGGGGTGTGGGTGTGTTGTGTGTGGGGGGTGGGGGCAGTGTGTGGGCGCTGCTCCCCGGGTGTGTGTGTTGGGGGGGGGTGTGTGGTGTGTGTGGGGGTTGGTGTGTGTGGGGGATGGTTGGTGTGTGTTGGGGGGGTTGGTGTGTGGAAGGGTTGGGGTGTGTGTGGGGGTTGGTGTGTGTTGGGGTGTGTTGGGTGTGTTGGGGTGTGTTGTGTGTTGGGTGTGTTGGGGGGGGTTGTGTTGGGTGTGTTGGGGTGGTTGGTGTGTGTTGGAGGTGTGTTGGTGTGTTGGTGTGTGGGGTGTGTTGGTGTGTGTTGGGGGGGTTGGTGTGTGTTGGGGGGTTGGGTGTGTGTTGGGGGGTTGGGTGTGTTGGGGTGTGTTGGGTGTGTTGGGGTGTGTTGGGGGGGTTGGTGTGTGTTGGTGTGTGTTGGGGGGTTTGGTGTGTGTTGGGGGGTGGTGGTGTTGGGGGGGTTGGTGTGTGTTGGGGGGTTGGTGTGTGTTGGTGTGTGTTGGGGGGGTTGGTGTGTGTTGGGGGGTTGGTGTGTGTTGGGGGGTTGGTGTGTGTTGGTGTGTGTTGGTGTGTGTGTGTGTGTGTGTGGGTGAGTATGTGTGTGTGTTGGTGTGTGTTGGGGGGGGGTTGGTGGTGTGTTGGGGGGTTGGTGTGTGTTGGGGGGGTTGGTGTGTGTTGGTGTGTGTTGGGGGGTTGGTGTGTGTTGGGGGTTGGTGTGTGTTGGGGGGTGGTGTGTGTTGGTGTGTGTTGGGGGGTTGGTGTTGTGTGGGGGGTTGGTGTGTGTTGGGGGGGTTGGTGTGTGTTGGTGTGTGTTGGTGTGTGTGTGTGTGTTGTGGGTGGTTGTGTGTGTGTGTTGGTGTGTGTTGGGGGGGTTGGTGTGTGTTGGGTGTGTGTGGTGTGTGTGTGTGTGTGTTGGTGTGTGTTGGTGTGTGTTGGGGGGTGTGGTGTTGGGGGGGTTGGTGTGTGTTGGGGGGTTGGTGTGTGTTGGGGGGTTGGTGTGTGTTGGTGTGTGTGTGGTGTGTTGTGTGTGTGTTGGGGGTGGGTGTGTGTTGTGTGTGGTGTGTGTTGGTGTGTGTTGGGGGGGGTTGGTGTGTGTTGGTGTGTGTGTGTGTGTGTTGGTGTGTGTTGGTTGGTGTGTTGGGGGGTTGGTGTGTGTTGGGGGTGGTTGGTGTGTGTGGTTGTTGGTGTGTGTGTGTGTGTGTTGGTGTGTGTTGGGGGGTTGGTGTGTGTGGGTGTTGTGGGTGAGTGAGTGTGTGTGTGTGTGGGGGGGTGTAATCTGGAGGGGGCAGAGCCCGCGGCCTATAGAGGTGAGGCTTGTATGCGGGTTATTAACAAATGAAGCGGTGGTGGTGGTGTGTGTGTGGGGGTGTGTGTGGGGGGGTGTGGGGGCGCTGCTCCCCGGGGTGTGTGTGTGGGTGTGGGGGGGCAGTGTGGGGGCGCTGCTCCCCGGGGTGTGTGTGTGTGGGGGGGGGTGTGTGGGCGCTGCTCCCCGGGGTGTGGGTGTGTGTGTGTGTGGGGGTGGGGGGGCAGTGTGGGGCAGTACTCACGGAGGAGGCGGCTCAGCAGCAGCAGCGACATCCTCACCCCCTCAGCGCCGCTCCCAATGACAGCGCCAGGACCCCGGCAAGACAGGGCGCCCCACCCCCGCCTGACACACTCACACACACACCCACGCCGACCCAATCAGTCATACGCCGGTTAATCTTGTAACGAAAAGATTAGATTAAGGTCGGTCTATGTTTCAATCAAAGAAAAAAAAACCCCGCTCCAGGCTTTGGGTTGTTTATCTGGCTTTATTTGTGGACAAAATGAGGTGAGGGGGGGGGGCGGTCCTGTCCTGCCCGCGCTGGCTGCTGGGAGATGTAGTTCCTTGTCCTCTTCCCCTCCCATTGGCGACTTCACTGCTTTGCTGATCAGTTCCAAGCGCTTCATGAACCACCTGCAAAGACACGCAGCACCTGTCACATGGCAGCAACTGGGGGGTGGGGGGCAGAGACAGGCTGCAGACCTGGAGGGGTTGTATAGTGATGGCACTTTCATGGTTTCCGAGAAGGAACGAAACAACGACAGCAGATGACATGTGTACAGAGAGGCTTTCACATCAGCAGCACATCACCAGTTGCTGGACAGTCACATAACAATCCCTCCCCCCAAACCAAAAGCAATAATAAAAATTGGTCATTTTCAATCTACGACTGTTTGTGGGACATTGCTGTGCGCAATTGGCTGCCGCGTTCGCCCACAAATGTACAGTCAATTCACTTTACAGTGTATTCTGTGAAGCGCTTTGGGACGTCCTCCCGACGTGAAAAGCGCTATATCAAATGCAAGGATTATTATTATTATTATTCTCACCCCAGCTGGGGTTGCGATCAAGAAAGGTGGAGACCCAGAGCGTAGGGGTAGGAGAATGACCGCTTTGAGATGACTGGACTCTCTAACGTACAGAACCAAAAGTTATTGTTTTTACCTGAGTTTTTTTACGAAGAGTTTTTCCCGCACTGGAAGCCGGAGCTTCACTTTTGCCCCCGACAACTGGATCCAGGGAAAGCTTTGTGCAGGAGCTAGTAAAGGCTATTAACCATGTATTTTATTATATAATAATAATAACAATCATTGCATTTGATATAGTACTTTATCACGTCGTTGAGACATCTCAAGGCGCTTCACACGATATACAACAAAGTGGAATGACTGTATTTTGTGGACAAAACACAACAGCTATTTGCACACAGCAGTGTCCCACAAACAGTTGTGGATTGAGTAACCAGATTTATTTTTGAGGTATTATGACCCCAGCAAAGTGAGCCGCCAATCGACTAGTAACCAGCTTCCTACTCACTGTTAGGTAAACAGAGTCATGTGGACTAAGGAAACTTGCCTCAGGGTTTATTCTGTGAGTAGACCAATGATTAAACACCTCCATCTTTACTAATAAAGACAAAATGTCTGTCTCTCTGCCCATCAAGAACACAATAACCCATTGACGTAGAAACATGATTTATACCACTGGAAAGATCTTGCATGGGAGAGTATCATAGGCACATTTTTTGGGAGGATCTCCTATGTTGATGAGCTTAAGCCCCCAAATATGAGGTATGCATGGTGTACAAAACCACACACCCTTCTACAGAGATATATCTACTAATATATTCTGCAACAAAGTGACAACAGTAGTCCTCCCACAGGAGTACACCCAACAAGGAGTCCTTCCAATCATGAGTCCTCCCACAGGAGTCCTCCCAAGCACGAGTCCTCCCACAGGAGTCCCCCTAACAGGAGTCCTCCCACTGTGTCTTCCCACTCAGTCCTCCCAACAGGAGTCCTCTCAATAGCACATTTTCTTAATCTTAAAGATGCCTGAGTGAAGATCAAGCCTTTCAAGGACAACTAAAAACGCTAGGCAAAAGAGAGAAGGCAGATTAACTGACACTGAAGAAAAAATAACAGCACAGTTGGACTTCAACACAGAAAGGCATGCAAAACATAGCAAAATGATGCCCAGCAGCAGAGGTCACTCCATTTAACTGCGCTCAATTGTGATCCAGGCAGAGACTACAAATAAAATGGCCCCCATCATATTGGGAATATGTCGAGCCGTATGTGCTCATTGTGGAGCCATGAAATGGGCAAAAGAAGTTCCTTCCATGTGTTGCTCGCTTGGCCAGTTGAAATCAGAGCGACTCACAGAGCCACCTGAAACCCTGAAAAGTCTAAGCATTTTCTAGCAAACCTTAGGAAATACAATTTATGCTTCCAGATGACCCCTTTTGGCGCAACTAGAGAAATTAAGAAGTCAGAATTATGCTAATAATTACCTAATGAGTTGCCAAAATTCTTACAGATTACTTCATGACGAACCGATGAAGAACAAGTCATGCAGCATGGAAGCAATGTTCTGGAGTTGAACAAAGCCCTCATACTAGATCTGCAAAGCATGCTTCACAGCAGTAACACGTACGTCAGGAGCTTCAAGCCCGCAATGGAAAAAATGACTATAAAAATGAATATAGAATAAGCATCCATTCAGGCAAGACACCTGCTGGCCAGCACGAGCAGTGGTACAATGCACCAACTACTGATGAAGTAGCCATCCTGATTCTGGAGTAAAAACTGCAAATGTCATTTACATGGTAACCTTGCAATAACTCGAGGACCTGCCGGATCAAACAGTGAACCCCTTTGATTAGCCTAGCATTGAAAGGATCTTCTATCGTCCATGAGCTATGACCCATTGCACCTGTATGGCAGGTTTGTTTAAGGTGTACACACAGTGTTTATAATAACAATAATAATCCTTACATTTGATATAGTGGTTTATCATGTTTTCTAGACGTCTCAAAGCGCTCCGCAGAATATATTGTAAAGTGAATTGCCTGTATAATTTGTGGGTGAAACGCAGCAGCCAATTGCGCAGAGCAGTGGCCCACAAACTCGTGGATTGAAGTGACCATTATTTTTTTTAAGGAATTATTACCCCCGGAAAAGGGATCTACCAATCGATTAACAACTGGGTTCCTACTTACTGCTAGGTAAACAGGCGTGTGGAGTAAGGAAACATGCCCAACATTTCGCTCTGACGGGAATCGAACTCAGGTCTCTCGCTTGCGAGGCAAGTGTACTAACCACTGAGCCACAGGACTCCACGTTCTCTAACCAGGACTCTAACCTCTACAGACTTATGGCATGCTATCTCGTTATCTATCACACTCCCCCAAGCTCTCCCCCACCTTCCTCCCCGACATTTCCACCCTCCTATCTTCCCTCTCCCTCTGCTTCAAACGTTTCCTCATCCTAGGGGACTTCAACCTTCACTTCACCCCCTCCTGCTCTACCTCTGTTGACTTCTACTCCCTTATCTCCTCCCTCAACCTCTCCGTCCACAGTCACCACCTCGACCCAGTGATCACTCGGGGCCTCACCATCACCAACAAAGCGATCTCGGACCATCACTTCATCTCCCTTAACTCCTCAATCCCTCTTCCCATTGCCACCCAACCCACCTCCATCTCCTACTGCCCCTGGAAAAAAATTTCCCCCACACTCTCTGTTGCCTTGGAGTCATCTGAAATCCTCCCACTCTGGGCTTCTTCCCGCAATGACCTATCCTCCTTAGTCACCCTCCTCCACAGCTCCCTCTCCTCCATTCTTGATTCCCTTGCTCCCTTCTCTTCCCAAACTGACACCTACTCGCGAAAGTAACTATGGTACACCAGCCACCTCCGCTCCCTTAAAGCACAAGTGCATGCCACTGAACACATCTGGCTTGAATCAAACTTAACGGTCCATCGGCAGACCTGGCTAGACCTTATCAAATCTTACTGCTCGGCCCTCGCCTCTGCTAAATCGTTGTTCTACTGCAAGACAAACTTGAAGGCCAAGGACAACCCCAGGCTCTTCTCCATCACCAACTGACTCCTCTGCCCACACTCTTATCGCTCGCCCATCCTCTCATCCAACGCCAACTGCAAGGCGATGCTGGACGTCCTCGAATCCAAAGTCGAGGAGATCCGCTCAGCTGCCTGTCCTGTCATCTACTACGCCCTCCCCATCTCCCCCTCACACCCTGGTCTCTACCCATCCCTCCCTCCACACCTTTCAACCTGTCTCCCACTCCTCTCACCACCACTATAACCCGCATGAAACCAACCACCTGCTCCCTCGACCCCATCCCTACCCCTCTCCTTACCTCCTAGCTCCACCTCCTTGTCCCTCTACTCATAGACATCATAAACCTTTCCCTGTCCACTGGTTCCATTCCCACCCCTTTAAAGACGGCCACCATCACTCCTATCCTTAAAAAACCCCTCCCTGGACCCATCTCTACTCAAATTAGCGCCCCCATCTCCAACCTCCCCTTCTTTTCCAAGGTCCTGGAATGAGTTGTTGCTTCTCAGCTTTGCTCCTTCCTTTCCCGCCACTGCCTTAGTGCGAACTCCTCCAATCCGGTTTCCATGCCGCCCACAGCACAGAAAAAAAACCCTGGTCAAAGTGACAAATGACATTCTGTCCATCTGCGACCAGGGCTTCCTCTGCCTCCTCATCCTCCTTGACCTCTCTGCTGCCTTCGACACCGTTAATGACTCTATCCTCATCCACCACCTCTCCTCTCACCTCAACCTTCATGGTTCTGTCCTCGAATAGTTCAGACTGTACTTCTCACACTGCCTCCACTTCTTCTCCACAAACGGTTTCTCCTCTAGCCCCCATAGCGTCTCGTGCGGTGTTCCTCAGGGCTCTGTCCTTGGTCCCATCCTCTTCAATATTTATATGCTCTCTCTTGGTGACCTCATCCGCAGATTTGGTGTCAACTTCTACATGGAGGCGGATGACACCCAATTCACACCCTTGACTCCAGAACCACTGCTGTAATGACAGAATGTCTATGAGACATCAAGTCCTGGATGAGAGCGAACTTTCTTCAGTTGAACATCAACAAGACCCTCCTCTTTGACCATGCTTTCGATCACCCTTCACCCTCCACTGCCCTCCACCCTCCCCGACCCCTACACTCAGCTCAGGTCCAAATTGTCCAATGCCTTGGGAGTCCCTAAACAGCGCCACCCTCTGATAACTAAAGGCACTGCAGCCATAAATAACAATAATCTTTTTGCAGTTGATATATCACCTATCACGTCTTCAAGACATCTCAAAGCGTTTTACAGGATATACACTAAAGTGATTGTATATTTTATGAGTGAAAAGTGCAAACAATTCTTGATGCTTTGAATTTTTGACCACCTTTTAATAAACCTTGCAATGTTTCAACACTTATAACATTGAATGTCACCAAGCACTTCACAGAGAACTGCTGTACCATGCAATATAGTGACTGTGCATCTGTAGGTAAACGCAGTAACCAATTTGCGCACAGCAATGTCCCACAAACACCCATGACTGTGAACTCAAAGTCCCGATGTAGGGCTTGAATCCACAACTTGTTGATCGAGGGACGAGAGGCTATTGACTGAGCCAGATGCGGAAGTTTCTTGGTGACTTCTTCCAAATTAGTCTAAGCTGACACTTCAGTGCTTGAGAGGCAGTACTGTCCTTGGGATGATACATTAATAATATTTAGTCTCAAATCACTTCACAGAATATGAATTGTATATTTTGTGGGCAAAAGGCAGCAGCAAATTGCACAGCAATAAAAAACGAGGTCCCATCTGTGCCTGTTCAGGTGAAATAGCTGACCGAACTTATTCCACCCCCACTCATATCCACTCGTTTCTCCTCTTCCTCCCCCCACCACTGATCCACCAACTGAGACAGGAGTAGATCAGCAGCATTGAAGAGACCAGGCAAATCCAATCACATTCTTTTTATTAAGGAGGGTATGTTGTTCATTGATCCAGTGCACAGCAGTCACTCCTGTACAAAGTAGAGCAGTGATCCACCAACATACAGGTATAAATTGAGTATATAAAATTCTCGGTACAAAAATGCTCATTTGCCCCAACCCTCACTCCCTCCAGAAACTTGCTGGAGGCAAAAGCAGCATAAATAATATAAACTTTGGAACCAAGCAAATGCATCAATCAATGAATCCCGAGTTGTGCGTTTTAAGGCAGTAAAGGACTGACTGAGCACAGACTTTGACCTACACTAAGGCACGTGAGCAGACAAGGGGAGTGGAGGGGGAAGGAGTGGGGGGTGGGGGGGAGAGAGAAGGAAGGGAGGTGTGGAGGGGGAAGGAGAGGCGAAAGGGAGTTTGCCTGCACAGTAACCACATTTAAGACTTTACAGAGCAAATGTCACTCTGGAGGGTTCATTTGTCGTCCCAGGCAATTGCCAAAGATAATGATCCTTAAAAGGATTTGCATTTGATACGGCGCCTGCCTTGTCGCATTGACAATAGCTACCCAGGTATCACTAGAAGGTGTGGTGACAGTGTTTGTTTGTAGGTGAGATTCTCTCTCCGCAGAGTTTCTGGTTTAACCTCTCCCTGGGTTCAGGATATCTCGGATTGTGTCAAAGGTGCCTTCCCCATTCAGGACGGTCAGAGATGGGATTAAGCCAGGCAGAAACGTCTCATCTCTTATGGGAATCAGGGGCCCTTACGCAACACCTCCTATTAGTTCAGTTGTACAAAGGGACCCATTGATGGCATTCGACAAGTGGCCAGAATGGTGGGGAGGGGGTGCGAAGTGGGAGTGGAAGGAAAAGAGGGAGGGAGAGGGGGCAGGACTTGGCGTTTTTAATAAAGCAACTAGGTGACTGATGTTTCTTTTTGGAAAATCAAAAAAATGTTTTTAATCTGTACAATTAAAACAATATAAAATGTAAAAAGAATATAGTATTTGGCTTGTTGAAGGCTCGGAAAGCAAGGCAACTTGGATCCTGGTGAAGGAGGAGGCAAGAATGAGACGCTCTCTCTCTCTCTTTCGTGTTCTCTTTCGTGGTGTCTCTCGTATCATCTCTCTCGGTTTCATTGTCGTCTCTCTCGTTTTCTCTCGATCTCATCCTGGTCCTCTCTCACTCTCTCCCTCCCCTGTGCTCGCTGTCATTGGGACGGTCTCTCTCGAACCTCCACCGTGCCGTCCTCCATCCCAAAAAACACCTTCTCCGCCAGGTCAATGAATAAACCCGTCTCCACCACTCCTGTGAATTTCAGTAAATTGGTTCAGTAATTGGGAGCCAGTGGAGCCTGGCAAGGACTGGAGTGATGTGGCTAGAGTTTTTTGCAGGTGAGTATCCAGGCAACAAAATTCTGTATTAATTGGATTTTGTGTATGGCGAATAGAATTTCAGCCTCCAAGCCCTTACCCTCCTCTCCTCCTACCCCACCGACCACCAGCCATGTGTAGCTCAATTACCCCCATCCGGCACCACAGGCTCCCCATCCTCCAGAACATAGAGTTCAAACTCCATCTCAGAGTCCCTCCGCCTCACCCCCTCCGTTACCTCCTTCCAAGACCTTCCTCTTTGCCCTGCCCTCCACCCCTCCAGATCTTAAATTCTGACTGTCCAGCGCCTTGGGACGTCCTCCCGACACGAAAGGCGAAATTACAAATTACAAATGAAATTACAAATGTAATTTGCTGTTATCGTTGCCCTAACCACCCTGAGTGCATGGCCTCAGGCCCGAGTGGACGGTCCCCACCTGGTAACATTTTAATGCTGCAGTGCACAGTCTTCCAGTCAGACACTTTCTCAAACTTCCAGTCCAGGATGAAGTTCCCATTATCAGTCACCAGCGGGCCCTGCAATCAATAATAATAATAATCCTTGCATTTGATATAGCGTCTTAATGTGACATTGAGGTCTAAAAGCGCTTCACGGAATACTATAAAGTGAATTAACTATATTTTCTGGGCAAAATGCGGCAGTTAATTGTGCACAGAAATGTCCCAGTTGTGGATTGAGTTACCAATTTTTTTTAAAAAAAGGGATTATTACTCTCAGAAAGCGATCCGCCAATCGACTAACAACTGGGGTCCTTCTTACCGCTAGGTAATCAGAGGTGTGTAGAGTAAGGAAACTTGCCTAAGGTTTCGCCTTGACCAGGAAACAAACCTGGGTCCTCTCGCTTGCGAGGCGAGGGTGCTAACCAGCATGCACAGGTTGGCTGAGTTTTGTCGGGTTCCTGAAACACCTAAGTTTCCAAACGCATCACTCCCCCACTTACAGCTTTGCTGACAGCCATTCTCAGCTCCGCCACACCTCCAAATCTGGCTGCTATGGTCCTGGTGAGCGGGAGGTAAGCCTTTGGGATGACTTCGATCGGAATTCCTCTTTTCCATTTCTCTCCAAGGCATTTGGAAATTTTTCTGTATACAGTACAACAATTATTAGCATTTACACAGCACTCTTCACTTGGAGTAGTCCTGGAGCGCTGAACAGTAGCAGAGCATGACTCCAAGCCAGGGAGAGAGGGGGGGATGGCTAAGCAAGATCAAAGATGAAGGTCTTCGGACACAATCTGAAAAAGGGATGGAGGGGGCAAGACGGAGGGATTGGGGGAAGAGAGTGCCAAAGCTTTGGGGCGTATTGGCTGAAAGCTCTGCTGCAGATGGTGGAATGGAGGAGATGAGGGACAAGCAGGAGGCCAAAGTCAGCCAAGCGGAGGCAGCGGGTAATGGAGTGTGGAATAAGCAGGTCTGAAAGGTACGGAGGTACCAGGGCATGAAAGGATTTGTAGACGAGTGAGAGGATCTTGAAATCCATCTGTTCTGTGATAGGGAGCCAGTGGAGCCTGGAGAGGACTGGTGTGATGGGGGTATGGAGTTTAGAGCAGGTGAGTATTCTGGCAGTAGAGGTCTGACAGTTTTGACAGATGTGGGTTGGGAACAGGCAGCTAAGTAAGTAGTCAGACAGATGGCGTAGTCATCTATTTGGAAGAACAATAAATATTGATAAAGAAATGGTTCTCTCACCTGTAATCTGCAATGACAATGAATTTTTTCGCACAGCTGGCAACGATCTTCTCCTGAGTCAAACAGCCTCTGTGAGGACAGAAGAGGGCAGCAATGTGATTGTTCAGTCGGTTGGTCGGTCTTTTGGATATTTGCTTCAAGAAGCAAATGGCAATTAAGAAATTGCTTATCAGAAGAAAACAGGATATAAAGGGCAGTGGGAGTGGGACCAGGGGTGTGGGCTGATGGTTGGAATATTGGAGTGTTGTGACAGAGAATAAAGGAATTACTTCATACAACAGTTTTGTGGACTGAGAATCATTACAGGTCGTTAAGTCGCACACATGAACACAGCAAGTCATAACTTACACACAACACAATCTGCTAGTCACTCACTCAGTCAGTCTCACACTCGACACAAGCCCCTCCGCCCCACCACCCTTATATATATCCCACATCTTTAATTCCCAGGCTTTTGTGTCATAGGCTTTTGTGGAATCCTATAGCGTATTGGTTAGAGCATTTGCCTCGCAAGCGTTTAAGGATTATTATTATTATATCATATCCAACACACAGCATGACTGACAGCTCAGTGTAAAACTTACCCTCCGCCTTTGATCAAGTTCAGATCATTGTCCACCTCATCTGCACCATCGATGGCCAAATCTAGCTGAAAGCCAGAGTGAGACAGTCACACAGCCCAAAACACAAACCCATCACCGTGCTCAAGAGTCCCCAAACCAAACTGAGCTATCCAACAACAACTTGCATTTATTCTCAGAGCGCTTAACAATGGCGGAGCCCGAGGCCGAGCCAGGGGCAGGGAGAAGGTGACCATAGTCGTGGTCAGAAATGGACATGTGCACATGGAAATCCCAGGGATAGACTGTTGGAATGAAATGCGCTCTCTCTCACTGGAGGAACACATCCTGCTTAGCTAATCCCGGAAAATATTAGGTGCAGGTTGGCAAAAGCCAAAGCTTGGGGACCCCAGAGTTTGCGTTGGAGTAACTACTGGAGTCTAACCAGCTAAAACTACACAGGTTGCCATTGATAGCATTGCCTGGAAAGCTGCTTGTCCAGCTAGGGCCACCCTACCCTTTAGAGCTTTGGTTTGCAGGGTTAACAGGAGCTGAGTGTGAGCATTCCCTGCCCCGAGTGACTAGTCTGCCCTTCTAAGTCCTGCCGATGAGCCAGGCTGGGCTGTGCTGTCATCAGCAGTTTGCTGAAGTATTGCAGACCTGTCTGGCTCAGAAACCAGACTAAAGACCAAGCGTTGGAGATCTAACGGGGATATTACCTCAGGATATTGGTCCAGATCACTCAGCGGCAGCTTGTTCTGCAAGATCAGCTGACGAGCCTTTGAACACAAAGAGGCACAGAGTATAAATCATGTCTCGGGCATTCCCTGCACATCACAGTCTAATCAACAAGCAAGTTATTGTTTCTTAAATCAGGGAGAGGGGTGGGTCTGAGGGCAATCAGAGGATCTTCACAAGAATGTTTAAAGGAGCCTCTGAGGTTAGACAACATTTCGGGGGTTAGTCACCGGCACAGAACATACTATAAAGTGAATTGACTGTATTTTATGAGTGAAATGTGCAGCTAATTGCGTACAGCAGTGTCCCACAAAGAGTCATGGTTTGAATGATCAAATTTATTTGTTTAGTTTTTGGAGTGATCATTACCCCCAGAAACCGATCTGCCAATCGACTACTAACAGGGTTCCTACTTACAGAGGCGTGTGGAGTAAGGAAACTTGCCTAAGGTTTCGCCCTGGCCGGGAATCGCACCTAGGTCCTCCCGCTTGTGAGGCGAGAGCTTGAACCAATATGCTACAGGAGTGCACTAGTTTCTTCACATCAGGACTTTGAAGCTCACAGTCTAGGCTGACATTCCAGCACAGTGCTGAGGGGGAGGAACTATCCGCAAAGAGAAGGGAGTTTCTCTCACTCAGTGTCCTGAACAACACTTGCCCCTGATAAAATTGGTCACTCACTCTATGGCTGTTTGTGGGACATTTGCTGTGAGAAAAAANGGCCGACACATTTGCCCACAAAATACACAGTAACTACTTTGCAGTATATCTTGTGAAGCGGTTTGAGATGTCCCGACGGAATGATAAGGCAAATGCAAGGATTATTATTCTTCAGACCTTTCAGTTCACTATAAAAATATGATCAGAAAATAATAATTTTGGTCTCGTTGTGACAGTCGATTAGTTAGCACCGCCAGTGAAATTCACACCAGTTACTCTAGTACTGCATTGGCTATAGATTCAAAGTGTTGTTTTAGCTTTATACCCACTTGAAAAGAGCCCTCACCCCTGCCCCCAGTCTAAGCCCCTCCCCAGTTCCCCCCCTCCAATCGCCACCCCAAGGTACCCAGAAAATTGGGGGGAGTTTTTTGGTCAGCCGGGTGTCTGACACATGCGGAAACCCATTGCCATGCTTAAAGAGTATCCACTCGACCCACCAACACATGAAAATTCTCCTATCTGGAATGGAATGCACATTCTCTCCCTGAAGACACACACTCTGCTTACCTAATTCCGGAAAGTATTAGGCGCTGGTCCAATACTTAAGAATCATCTTACCTGGAAGGAGCTGGGTACACACACCACCTTCAGACCATCCTTTTGCACCCGCTCAGCTGCACAGAACACAAACATGATGTTACACAGACAAAATCACAAAAACCTCACTGCCTTGCACATCTGCTGCATGGGAGAGAGGGAAAGAGAGAGAAAGAGAATTACAGAGAAAGGGAGAGTGAACAAAGGAAAAAGTGTAAGTCAACTTTTTCCGGTCAGCCGGGTGTCTTACACAAGCCCATCACTATTAAGTTAAGAGTATCCAAACCAGAGTTCCCTTCATGCCACCTGCACATGGAAATTTCCATGGAACACACATTCTGTCCATGGTGGGACGCTTATTTAATTGTGGGGAGTATTTAGGCTGGCAAAAGTTGGTGTAACAGCTGGAGTTTAACCAGCTAAAACCACATAGCTTGGCATAGTGAGCACCATCTGGCAAGCTTGTTGCTGCTTATCCAGCTTGTCCACTCTACCCGTTAGGGATTTGGTTTGTAGGGTTAACAGGAGCTGAGTGGGAGGATTCCCTGACTCCACGTCCTGCCAAAACCCCTTTCCCACAGTATTTGAAATTATGAGATTTTCTGCTGATTATACTGTTTTGTCTCACACCAAATTCACCCCCAAATGTAGCAACATTCAGCTGCTCAGCCCATTGTTGGGCACTGGATGTCGCTGGAGCAGATTGGCCCACAAATACAGTCACTCCACTTTACAGTGCATCTTGTGAAGCACTTTGAGACGTCTCAACATTGTGAGTTACCGATCCGGTGGCACTGTACGAAAAGAGACGGGAGTTCCTCTCTCCCGGTGTCTGGGCCGACAATCCCCCAAATAAGATTGGTCACTCACTTTGTGGCTGTTTGTGGGGTATTGCTGTGTGTAAATTGGCTGCCATGGTCCCCTACAAAATACACAGTCACTCCACTTTACAGTGAATCCTGCAAAGTGCTTAAGAGATGACTGATAAGGCTTGATATCAAATGCAAGGATTATTATTATTATTACTACAGCTTTTGTTATACAGTCTAATCGGGGGGCAAGGAAGGGGCCTGGGACGAAGCAGACAGGAAGTGCATAAAGCTCGATTCCACAATCTTCTGACCCAGAGCTTTAATACTCCCGATATCATTAGAATTAATAATACTAATAATAATCCTTGCAGTTCATTATCATGTATTCCGAGACATCTCAAAGCGGTTCACAGAATATACTGTAAAGTGAATTAGTTGTATTTTGTGAGCAAAACATGACAGCGAATTTCACACAGCAGTGTCCCACAAACAGTCGTGGATTAAGTGACCAAATTATTATTATTTTGAAGTGATTATTATCCCCAGAAAAGCGATCCGCCAATCAACTAACAACCAGGTTCCTACGTACTGCTGGGTAATCAGAGACGCGTGGAGTTAAGGAAACTTGCCGAAGATTTCGTTCTGCCCGGGAATCAAACCCGGGTCCTCTCGCTGGCGAGGCAAGTGCTATAACTGATACGCTACAGGATTCCACAAATGCATTTGTCATAGCATGAGGAGAAAGCTGAGACCAGTGTAGAAGGTACTGACTAGAAGGTACATGTCAGACAATCTCGCTCGTTCGCTGACACTTACCTATTCTCTTTACAGCGTGAACAATTGTGGAGCCACTGCCAATCCCCAGGACTTGGTTATTCTGTGACAGAAAATACAAACTAAGGTCCACAGCCATCCACATCATGAATATGACACCTTTACAATGGCATGCCACACCTTGCTTACACATACACCTTACACAGTGTAAAGAAAGTTAAAATGAATAAAATGTTAACACTGTACTGAAAAACACTGTGTCCTTGACCTTGTTTACAAGGAATGTGACTTCTGATAAGGAGAATTGGAAAACACACTTGGAAGAAAATATTTTAGTTAGCATCCATCACATGGACTTTTGTTTTGGTCAGCCGGGTGTCTGACACATGAGTAATGATGTCTAACCATCACCATGCTTAAGAGCATCCAAACTAAACTGAAAATTCCATGCATCCCACCTACACATGGAAATCCCAGCTGTCTGGCAAGCTTTCCTGCTATTTGTCCAGCTAAGACCCTACCCATTAGGACTTTGGCTTGCAACAGCAACAACAAATTATATTTGCATAGCACCTTTCACGTCAGGAGGACCTCCCAAGCTGGGGGTTGGGATCAGGAGGGGTGGATGACAGGGAGGGTAGGGGTAGGAGGGCGAGGGAGGGATCAAGGCGAAGGGGCTGTGAGATGGAGTTCCAAAGGGTGGGGGCAGAGAGGCTGAAAGCCCAACCGCCGATGGTGGGGTGGGCCGGGCAGGGGACCTAGCGCAGGGAGCTGGCGTAATAAAGCCTAGCAGTGATAAATGCATGGATGGGATTTTGGGGGTCTGAGGGGGGTGAGGCAGTAGCGGAGCCGGGTGATAATGTGGAGGTGGGGGAAGGCAGAGCAGGTCATGGCATGGATGTGGAGTAGAAAGGGTAGTTGACGGTCGAACAAGACGCAAACGCACAACTTACGCACACCTTACACATGGCACACATAGGCTTACACACATTTTATGCACTCCGCACCAACACATTACCCATTCCCCTCCGAGCTTACACACATCACGCTTACAAGTTATACAAAAACTATAGTTATTACACGTACACACGGGTTACATGGATACTACCCATCCGGCGTGAAGAGCACTATATAAGTGCAAGTTGTTGTTGTTATACATGCGTACAATGATCATAACAACTTGCATATATGTGCATGGATATAGTACCCTTCACCCAGGGCAGCGTCTCTCACACAGGCACAAAAAATAACGATACAACTGCACACACATCCACAAAGTTACACCCACACCTGTAAAGAGTTAGCAAACATATCACTCTGCCTTTCGGGGTGGGGGGGGGGAAGGGGTTCCCACACAGCCTTGCAGAATGTGTTTCTTGTGATCACTGTGGCCCCCACCCTCTCTCCTCCCCTTCTCTCGCATTCCTTAATAAATCCTTTCATAAATCGACACGTTTCACTCCCCCTACTCACTGTTACTGCAGCCTGAATCTCTCACTCCCCCCCACAGGGCGCATAGGAGCAGGAAGAAACCATAGCCTACCCCACCAGTTTATGAGAGCAGTGCAGAGTTCCTAACCCCATTTCCTTATTTATAAAGGATGTATTTAAAGAATGTACAGCACGGAACCGGTCTGTGCCGATATTTATACTCTTATCTCTTTGAAAAAATGCATTTTAGATGTCAGCCTGGCTCGGTTGGTAGCACTCTCTTCTCTGAGTCAGAAGGCTGTGGGTTCAAGCCCCACATTACTTCGTTGAACTCACAGTCTAAGATGACATTCCAATACAGTACCGCAGGGAGCTCTGTACTGTTAGATGTGCTGTCCTATGGATGAGACATTAAACCGAGATCCAGTCTGCCTGTTCAGGTAGACGTTAAAGGTCCCATGGCACTATTTGAGAAGAGAAGGGCGTTTCGCTCACCAGGTGTTCTATCCAACAGTCCCGCAGGTAAAATCCGTCATTCACTTCACGGCTGTGAGACATTCTGTGTGCAAATTGGCTACCATGTTTGCCTACAAATGCACAGTCATTGCACTTTACAGTAAGATCATGTGAAGTGCTTTAACATGTTCCAAACGCTTTATTCAGGACTTAGAATAATAATACCTGCATTTGATATAGCGCCTTCGAGATGTCTCAAAATGCTTCACACAATATACTATAAAGTGAATTGACTGTATATTTTGTGGGCGAAACGCGGCAGCCAACAGTGCCAGCAGCGTCCCCACGGCCGTGGACTGAGTGACCAAATTATCATTATATTTTTGCGGCAAGAAACCAACATTTGCAACCTGCCAAGCAAACCTTTGAATTATTCTCCTTTTTAAAAAGAATCGCTAAATAAAGGGACGAGAGTGGTTTCTGGGAGGAGGGGTGGAGAAGAGAGAAAGAGGAATAAAGTTCACAAGTAGAAACCCCGGGGATAATATTCCATGAAGCGCTTTGAGACGCCTGGAAGACACGATAAGGTGCTATTTCAAATGCTAGGGTTGCTCTTATTATCTCGAACACAAGGAGCTGGGCTGAAGAGCAGATGCAAAACCCACAGGTTAAAGTGAAGCAATGATTTTAAAAGGAAGTTATGTGTGTGTGTGGGGGGGGGGGGGGGTGGAGGGGGGGTATTTGCACTGAGGCACCCACTGCATTGCATGAAAAAAAAGAGCAAAACTGCTTACTTGCACATACTTGTCCACAGCCATGTAGGCAGCTCTCTTTTTAGCCTCTGTCTCTGGCGCCATAGCAGAGCCTTGGCTCAGCCTTCTCTGAACCAGGAGGAGCAGGGAGTGTCTGACACAAACCACACTGACACCAGGAAGCCCCAGACACATTGCTGAGCCACCCCCCACTCTCTCCCTGAACAACCACAGGCCCAGCCCCTGTACAGCAGCAGCAGCAGCACCTCCCCCACCCACTGCCTCTCTCCCTCTCTCCAGCTGGAGCCAACGCTCTCACTCACTCACTCACTCACCCACTGGGTAATGTAGTCTCTGGCTCCAGCCATCCCCACACAGTGCCTACAAGTCCCAGCCTGCATTGCACTCAATGCCTCTCCCCTCCCCAGCCTCTGCACTTAAAGCTATCTGGTTATCTAATTGTGAGGGATGGTCATCCTCAAACCCCTTTGTGCCCTGGCACCTCCCTACCTCTTTTACCTGCGTAACCCCCTAACCTGCTGCCTCCGCTCAACTGGCTCCAGCCTCCTGTCTGTCCCCCGTGCCCTCCGTTCCACCATTGGTGGCTGCGTTTCGAGCCGTTGCGCCCCAAAACTCTGGCACCCTCTTTCCTCTATCTTGCCCCCTCCTTCCCCATCTTTAGATCACACCTGAAGACCTTCTGATTCGATCATGCCTACGGTCACCTCCCCCCCCCCAGTTCCACATTGTGCTCCTGCACAGCGCTCAAGTGCTCTGGGATACTACGCTGCATGGAGTCCTGTGGCTCAGTGGTTAAAGCACTCACTTTGCAAGCGAGAGACCTGGGTTCAATTCCAGGCAGAGGGCGAAACCTTGGGCAAGTTTCCTTACTCCACACAGAGCCTAATAATAATCCCTCCAAAACCAAAACAATAATAAATTGGTCATTTCAATCCACGACTGTTTGTGGGACATTGCTGTGCGCAATTGGCTGCCGTGTTTCGCCCACAAATATACAGTCAATTCACTTTACAGTGTGTTCTGTGAAGCGCTTTGGGACATCCTCCCGACGTGAAAAGCGCTATATCAAATGCAAGGATTATTATTATTATTATTATGACTGTGGGACGCTGCTGTGCGCAATTGGCTGCCGTGTTTCGCCCACAAATATACGGTCAATTCACTTTACAGTCTATTCTGTGAAGCGCTTTGAGACGTCTAGAAGACATGAAAAGGGCTATATCAAATGCAAGGATTATTATTATATTATTATGAGAGGTGCTATATATATGCAACTTGTTTTTTATAAGAAATCTATTTTGTTTAAAAAAAACGCGTGTTTCTAACTTGGCACAATTTTTGTCTTGAACTGTGTTCAAAAATAGTTTGTTTTCCTTGCTCTCTCTTAAATTTTTATGAGTCATTATTTGTCCGAACCCTCATTATCAGTCAGACTGTGAGTTCCAACTACACATGGAAATTTCCCTGCCACCGCAGAAGAATGTGCATTCTCACTGCCTGTAAGGATACACCCTGTTTACCTAATCCCAGAGTGTGAATTGGGGTAACTGCTGGAGAGTAAACAACTAAAACTGCATAATTTGCTATTGAAAGCACTGCCTTGCAAGATTCCTACTGCTTTCCAGCTAGGACCACCCTAACCATTTTGGCCCCAATGACTTCTGCCCTTCCAAATTCTGCCAATGAGACAGACTGGCTGGTTTGCTGTTAACACTCCCTTGCTATACTTGGTCAACATAAAAAGCTCCAACAACATCACATGTCACTTGTTTGCAATTGGATTAAAGTTATTAAAGGGCAAGCAGCTGACTGACCTGGCAAAAGGATCTTATTTGTCCTTAAAGGAGCACTGGTGAGCATTTCTTAAAGTGGAGATATTATCTTCAGGGAACTTGCAGGGCAAACATCAGATAGAAGCAATATTTGTCTTAAAAAAAAGTTACAGCGTTTCACAGAAACTTTGTGAAGCTCTTGGAGACTTCCTCAAAATTTAAGTGCTAATATCAATTGTTATTAAATTTAATGTATTGTTTTTTTCAGGTGATGGGAAAGTACAGGAGGGGCTGAGAGCAATTTGAATGAAACTTTAATTGAACACTTTGATTCAAATTGAAGTTAGAGCACTCGCCTCGCAAGTGAGAGAACTGTGTTTGATTCCCAGCAGGGTAAAATATTGGGCAAGTTCCTTTACTCCACATGCCTCTGTTTACCCAGCAGTAAGTAGGAACCCGGTTGTTATCGATTGACGGATCACTTTTCTGGAGGCAATAATTCCATTTTTTTTAAAATTGGTCACTTCAATCCGGGACTGTTTGTGGGACAGTTGGCTGCCATGTTTTGCCCATAAAATATATAAGACAATTCACTTTACAGTATATTCTGCGAAATGCTTTGAGACGTCTTGAAAACATGATAAGGCGCTATATGCAGGCTTGTGGGATGGAGTTCCAAGGAATGGGGCAGAGAGGTTGAAAGCCTGGTCGCCGATGGTAGGGCGGGTCGGGCGAGAGACATGGAGCAGGCTGGAGCCTGTTGAACGGAGGGAGTGGACAGGTTGATAGGGGGCTAGCAGGTCAGAAATGTAGGAGAGGGCAAAGCCGTGGAGGGCCTTGAAAGTGAGGACAAGGATTTTGAACTCTATCTTCTGAAGGATGGGGAGCCAGTGGAGCCAGGTAAGGGTGGGGGTGATGGGATCACGGAGCCTGGTGCGGGAATGGACCTGAACTGCTGAGTTCTGGATGATCTGCAGCTAGTGGACGGAAGAGTTGGGAAGCCAACAAGCAGTGCATAGTCAAGCTTGGTTGTAATGAAGGCATGTATGAGGGGTTCGGTAGCCTGAGGGTTGAGGGCAATGTTGCGGAGGTGGGGGAAGATAGAGTGGGTCATGACATGGATATAGGGGAGAAAGGACAGTTGAGGGTCGAACAAGATGCCCAGGTTCCTGACCGGCTTGGTGAGGTGGAGTGTGCATCTATGGATGCTGACGCTGTCGATGGAGGTGTGGAGGTGCTGGCGCGAGCCAATCAGGAGAGTCTCGGTCTTGCTGACACTTAACTGTAGAAAGTTGGCTCTCATCCAGGACTTGATGTCAGACAGACTGTCTGTCAGGACGTCAATTGTCCTGGAATCGAATGTGGAGGCAGAGGGATGGAGTTGGGTGTCATCCGCGTACATGTGCAAATTGACCTCATGTCTGCGGATGATGTCAGCAAGTGGGAGCATGTAGAGGTTGAAGAGGAGGGGACCGAGGACAGAGCCCCGAGGAGCATCACACAAGACTGTGCAGGGGCTGGAAGAGAAACTGTTGGCCAAGACAAATTGGAGGCATTGTGAGAGATAAGACCCGAACCATTCAAGGACAGAACCTTGAAGGTTGAGGAGGATGGAGGGTCCACAGTATTTGAAGGCAGCAGGGACGTCAAGGAGGATGAGGAGGCAGAGGGAGCCTTGGTCACAGATGGACAAATTGTCATTTGTCACTTTGACCAGAGCAGTTTCTGTGTAATGAGCAGCACAGAAACCCGATTGGAGGAGCTTGTGAAGGGGGTGGAATGAGCGAAGCTGGGAAGCAAAGACTCTTTCAAGGATCTTGGAAAGAAAAGGGACGATGGAGTGGTACATTTTGGTGTGGTCCAGCCAGATCTGCTGGTGGACGGTTAGGTCAGATTTGAGCCAGGTGTGTTCGGTGGCCCACACCTGACCCTTGAGGGAGCAGAGTTGGCTGGTGTACCAGGGTCAGGTTCATGAATAGGAGGTGGTTCGGGAGGTGAGGGGTGCGAGGGCATCAAGAGTGGTGGAGAGGGAGTTGTGGAGGAGAGTGAGCAAGGAGGATAAATCAGCGCAGGAGGTAGGTCAGAGGGGGAGGAGTTCAGATGACTCCAGGGCAGCAGAGAGGGATTGCGGGGAGATTTTTTTCCAGTGGTGATAGGAGATGAAAGTGGGTTGGGTGGTGGTGGGGAGAGAGATTGAGGAGTTAAAGGAGATTAAAATGGTGATTAGAGATGGCTTTATCTGTGATTGTGATATCCGAGATACTGAGGCCCCAGGTAATCACTAGATTGAGTGGTTGGCAATGAACATGGGTGGCAGAGTGGACATGGAGGGAGAGGTTGTGAGAGGAGAGGAGAGAGAAGAAGTCCGAGGAGATAGAGCAGGCGGGGGTGAAGTGAAGGTTGAAGTCGCTGAGGATGAAGAGACCTTCAGAACAGAGGCAGAGGGAAGCTAGGAGGGTGGAGACATCAGAGATGAAGGTGGCGGAGGTGGGGGTAGAGACGCTATCCTGCGCGGAGGTCGCTATATAAGTGCAAGTTGTTGTTGTTTTGGGGGAGTGGTAAATGAGGAGAATTTTGTGGGAATGTTTGGAAGGATGGTAGAGTGTAAGTTGCTCGAAAGAGAGGAATGAGCCAGAGAAGTAAAGAGATGGAGCAAATACAAGGAATATAAAGGATTATTATTACTATTGTTATTTATTTCATTATTTTGAAGGGATTATTACCCCCAGAAATGTGATCCATCAATCAACTAACAACCGGATTCCTACTTACTGCTGTGTAAACAGAGGAGTGTGAAGTAAGGAAACTTGCCTAATGTTTTGCCCTGCCCGGGAATCAAGCCCAGGTCCTCTCGCTTGTGAGGCGAGTGCTCTAACCACTATGGGATTCCACACAGTACGGTAGCGCTCAATTAGGAAATAAATTGTGTCTGTGTGGCCACGGTGGGCTTGGCGAGGAGGTGCTTTTCGAGTTGGTGGCTGTTTTGCATTTTAGAGATGGTAACCCTACTGTTGGATCAAGCCCCACATTAGGAATCACATTGACGTGACACTCCAATGTACTGCAAAGGGGTGTGTTGCGTTGCCACAGGTTTTGTCCTTCGGATGAGACGTTAAACTAAGGCCCCGCCTGCCTGTTCAGGTGGACGTTAAAGAGCCCATGGCACTATTCAACAAGAATGGGAGTTTCTCCCGGTGTCTTGGCCAACAAATCCCCAAAAATAAAATTGGTCATTCAATCCATGGCTGTTTATGAAACATTGCTGTGTGCAATACTGGCTGCCGCATGCAGCACCAATTTCTCAATGCACTGAAATGCTATGTTGACGTACTTTAATAAAGTACTTTAATAAAGTAAATCTGGTCCCAGGTGGAAGTTCTCTCACACATGAGCACCAGAGGGCGCTATTTACCAGGTTGGCCAAGGAAAGGCAATCAGAATATAGAAAAATAATCTTTTAGAAATTCGAGCCTTTGGTCACCCTCTGTCCACCCCTACCCCATCTCTCAGCTAACTGAAGCACCTACGCTTGTGTCCGTGAAGCCCTTTGAGATGCTTCCCCCGCATGAAAGGAAAACAAAAAAAGATGGTCACTCACTCCATGGCTGTTGGACATCACTGTGCGCACCTGGCTGCTGCATTTGCCCACAGTCAATCCACTTTACAGTATATTCTATGAAGCACTTTGCAATGTCTCAGTGACATGATTATACGCTATAACGGGCAGTGACTGAGGCTAGGAGGCCAGAAACGAGTCGGTAGCTGGTCAGACTGTCGTTTCACCGGCCGGCACGGAGCATCGAGCCCACGGGCACTGAGCAGAACATGGCTGTATTAACGCCAAGGAGCCAGTTGGTGCCGGGGCCATCCGTTCCCCTCCCCCCAAACGCAGAGTAACGGAGCTCAGTGATCTTTCCCCCCAGGCCTGGGAGTTGCTTGATAGTTACTGAGTGTAGGACACCCTCCTCCCCCACACACACGACTGTGGGACACAACTTGTCTTGCATTGCATGTCTTATCACATCATTGAGATATCTCATAGCGCTTCACAGGATATATTGTAAAGTGGATTGACTGTATTTTGTAGGCGAAACGCGGCAGCCAATTGTGCACAGCAGTGTCCCACAAACATGGACTATTCTTATTAAATTGTTGTTGAGGTACATTAAAAATGAAGTGAATATTATCACTTTTCACTGGAGCATTGAGAGTTGAGAGGATACCTCAAGTTAGTTTAAAATAGTGAGAGGTTTTAATAAGGTAAACGGGGAACATTAATCCGTGGATCGAGTGACCAACTTATTATTATTATTTTACTTATTTAGGTAAACAGCGGTGTGTGGAGTAAAGAAACTTGCCTAAGGGTTCGACCCAGCTGGGAATTATTCTCTTTTAATAACCACTAAAACTGTAGCTATGAAAAGGGAAATGGACAAATAGCTGCAAAATAATAATATAAAAGGCAGAGGAGCTGGGATGAACGGGATAGAGAGCTGGCGCACAAAATGGGCTGAATGGCCTCCTTCTGTGCTGTAAATTACTCTGGCTTAGTGACAGCCAATTTATTCAGTCAATATATGAACCACGGGAGGTGTTTAACACCAGTGCTGGGCAAATCGATTTATTGATCACAGATCTGTTATTTCCTTTGTAAATTCTTCCTGGCTGAAAACCTTCATTCCTGTGGATTGCATCTTCCTGTCCTCGGGGGTGGGGGGCTTTGGTGAGGTAGGGGGGCAGGACGATTACGTAGCTTTTGTTGGCACTGTCAAGGCGGCAGGGTGGGGAGAATGAGGAGAGCTGGGAAGGTGGGGGGGAGGAATAAATTGCTGATGTGCCTAAACAGAGGATGAGGTAATGCACTAACCGAGTGCCCTGGGAGCTTAAATATTGATGGGATCTACGAGCTGTGCTACTGCATTAAACTTTAAACACTTGGTGAATATAAAGAGTTTTGCAGGGCGGCTGTTGTCCTCAGCCCGTGTGCCTAAATAGGTCAGGAGGACTTAAGCAAGCAGTGTTCTGAACACTGAACCTCTGAAGAGCAGCTTTGTAGCTCAGACAGAAAGACTGGATATCAAAGCCCCACATCCATCACACCTCTGTCTTTCTCAGCCGGGAAGCGATCTTTGTCTGTATAATGTGGAGTCCTGTAGTGTAGCGGTTAGAACACTTGCCTCGCAAGCGAGAAGACCTGGGCTCAATTCCCAGGCAGGGTGAAACCTTAAACAAGTTTCCTTACTCCACATGCCTCTGTTTACCTAGCAGTAAGTAGGATCCCTGTTGTTAGTCGATTGGTGGATTGCTTTCCGGAGTAATAATCCCTATAAAACAAATAAATAAAAATAATAATTTGGTCACTCAGTAATGACTGTTTGTAAGATACTGCTATGAGCAATCGTCTGCGTGTTTCACCCACAAAATGCACAGTCAATTAACTTTATAGTATACTCTGTGAAGCGCTTTGAGACATCTCGAACATGTGATAAGGTGCTATATCAAATGTAAGGATTATTATTAATATCAGTGCCAAATTTGTGACAGTTTATCAGCCTAGAAGAGTCTTTGTCTCCAGGTCGAACTCCAAATACCGGCTGCATATTTAAAACAGATTCGGTATTAAGGTGTTAAGGATGTCCCAAGGCATTGAATCCTTACTCCCAGGTTAACTCATTCTTCACCGGACCCCATTGACCTACCCGAACAGGTATGCAGGACTGTAAGATTATGGTTAAAATCATTGTTTGATACACAGGGTGTATGTAAGGACTGGAAGCAATATCTTGATTAGTAATGGATGAACCAGTTCAAAGCCCAGCAGTTGTGTCTAGATACTCTGGCTAGCAAAAGTTTCTCTCTCTCTTGCCCTTGACGGGAGAGAGAGATAAACTCTTATTAGCCAGAGTACCTGAATTACAGTGTCAACCAGCTACAATGGCTGCATGGTGTACTGGTTCAACATTAAAAATACTGGAGAGGGAGGAGCATACAGATAGCAATCTATAGTAAGACATTGAATAAGATTAGCGATGATACGTTATTGATGATGCTTTGAACACCTTATTGCTGATAGAAGGCTCAGAAATGATGAGCAAAAGCGATAAAGCTGAGAAATAAAAAAAGAGGTCAAGTTCAGGCAATTATCAGAATAAATGGGATTCCCTGGAGCTCAGTGTGAGGGACGAATGCTGAGTTTACGGAGTCTGTGACTAGAAACATAAATCAGTGTCATCCACAGTGCAAGAGCAGCATTCTGTAATACTCTAATTCAGGGTTTGATGTCCTGCAGCAATGTTTTGAATTCAAGATCCTCTCACTCATCTACAAATCCCTTCATGCCCTGACACCTCCCTACCTTTCTGACCTGCATTGTCCCCACTCCACCACATGCCGCCTTCGCCATCAACGACCATGCTTTCAGCTACTACCCCCCGAAGCTTTCAAACTTTCTCCTTCAACCCCTTGGCCTTGCCCCCTCTCTGTTAGATCACAACTGAAGACCTTCCTCTTCCACCTCCTCCCTCCCCCCGGCTCGGGGTCAGGCTCCGCCACTGTTAAGCGCTCTGAGTTAGAGCACTCGCCTCGCAAGTGAGAGACCTGGGTTTGATTCCCAGCACGGTGAAATGTTGGGCAAGTTTCCTTACTCCACATCCCTCTGTTTATCTAGCACTAAGTAGGATCCATGGTTGTTAGTCGATTGGCTGATCACTTTTCTGGGGTTAATAATTACTTTTTTAAAAAAATTGGTCACTCAATCCACAACTGTTTGTGGGACACTGCTGTATGCAGTTAGCTGCTGCGTTTCACCCACAAAATATACAGTCAATTCACTTTGCAATATATTCTGTGAAATGCTTTGAGATGTCTCGAAAATGTGAGGCGCTGTATGCAGGATTGTGCGATCAAGTTTCAAAAAGTGGGGGCAGAGAGGCTGAAAACCCGGCCACCGATGGTAGGGTGGGTTAGGAGGGAGACCTGTAGCAGGCCAGAGCAGGTTGTTGTTATTTCTCAACCTCCTTTGCTGGTCCAGGATAACGTCAGGGCTGATCAGTGATGATAATAATATTAATCCTTGCGTTTGGCATAGTGCTGTATTACGTTGTCGAGACTGTCTAAAAGCGCTTCACACTATATACAGTATTATAAAGTGTATTTTGTGAGCAAAATGCGGCAGCCAATTGCCCACAGCAGTGTCCCACAAACAGTTGTGAATTGAGTTTTTTGGAGGGATTATTATCCGGAAAGTGATCCGCAAATAACTGGGTTCCTACTTGCTGTTAGGTAAACAGAGGCATGTGGAATAAGGAAACTTGGCTAACGTTTCGCCCTGCCTAGGAATTGAATCCAGATTTTCTCACTTTCGAGGTGAGTGCTCTACCCACTCTGCTACGGGTCCCTGCCTCAGGGCTGCTCAGCACTAACCATGCAGCCAGTCAATAATAATATTAATATTCTTATGGCTGGTCAGTGAGGTCCAGACACAGACAGGACCTCAATTAACATCTCATCAGAAAGACGTCATCTCTGACAATAAAGCCTCCTTCTGCATTGGAGTGCCAACCGAGACAGTAAACTCAACATCCTAATTTGGGCCAAAACCTTCTGACTCAGAGGCAAGAGCGCTATCAACTGAGCCAATTTGACATCCAGATGCTGATTCATGACAGGGAAGTGTTGTATAAAATAGTGCTGATACTTGCAGCCTTGATTACCTGTTAACGACACAAGAACCCAATAATCTCAGGTTAATCTCTGCTACACACCGTCTGTCAAATCCTGGCTAATCTTCATTGGGGGCAAGATTTAGATCAGGAGAGATTTGCTGAAAGGATGACTCAGGATACAGAGGAAATTATTTATAGACAGTTATTGCTTGTGATATGATCCGTAACGCTGAAACGTCCCCAAGAATTTGGCGTAGGAGCAGGAGTAGGCCATTCTGCCCCTCGAGCCTGTTTTTTTACAGTAATTTGACAGTAATTGCTGTCAAATGCAGTGACTGTGTGTTTTGTAGGGTTTAGTGGCAGACAATTTGAAACGCTTTGCCAAGTACAGTGGTCCATTGTGGGTTTTAAGAGGGAATTAAACAGGTATGTGAAGGATAGAGGCTTGAAGGGGTATGGGGATAAGGCGAGGGATGGTGGTATTGAATGGACTACCATGAAGTGAATGATGTATCTGGAGGATTGTTGGCCAGGCACCAGGAGAAATTTCCAGAGTGGAGGTGATAGAAACAGCAACAAGTTGCATTTAAATAGCACCCTTCACCCAGGTCAGCATCTTGGAGTACTACACAATGGGACGAAAGGAAGGAAGAGGGGGAGGTGACCATAGGCGCAGTTGAAGAGGTAGATCTTAAAGTGAGATTATAAAGATAGGGTCAAGGTGGAGGGATTAAGGCAGAGGTGACTAGTGTAATATTGTTGGATTAGTTCCATTGGTTTGTCCTAGAAATAAAAGAAATAAGTAACTTTTTTATTGCATCTCATGGGTTTTGAAGTGTTTGATGACACGTGTAGAATAGAAAGGAAAAGACCAGACCATTCAGCCATGCAGCCTGTTCTATGCCAGAACAATAAATAATAATTGCAATTGATTTAGTGCCTTATCACGTTGTTGAGACGTCTCAAAGAACTTCACAGAATACACTATCAAATGGACTGATCGTATATTTTGTGGCGGAAACCCAGCAGCCAATTGTGCACAGCAATCAGTCATGGATTGAGTAACCATGGCATTATATACTACCACCTCCCCTAATCCCACCTACCTGCATTGTGATGCCAGTTTGACTCAGTTGGTGGCATGCTTGACTGGAAGTCAAAGGTTGTGTGTTCAAGTCTCATCTCAGGACTTTGGGGTTCCTGGGCTGTGGGTGCGGAGGAAATGTTTAGAGAGGATGGTGATGGGGTCGATGTGTTGGAAGGAGCGGCTGAGCCAGGGCAGCACAGGAAGCTGATACTGGCACAGTTATACCGAATCCAGACCACACTGCTGTTGAACTCCACACTGACCACATCAGAAATGTAAAAGGGGCAATGGGATGTGAGAGTTTCTGAGGCTACCCAACCTGAACTCTGAGAAGTTTTGCGATGGATAAAGTGACCCCAGAAGTGGTGGCTGTTGCCCGGGGGTTGAGAGAGAGGGCCAAGGCCATTTGTGAGGGAATTGGTGCAATATGTACTCCTCGGCTTGTGCCGGGCCACTCAGTCACCGGTGGACATGGGGCACCCCAAGCCTCTTCTCTCACCACCCCGCCTGTGCCTGATACTCTCTGGAATAAGTACTCTCCAATCATTGACTGTTTGTGGGACACTTGCGCGCAATTGGCTGCCATGTTTCGCCCACAAAATATACAGTCAATTCACTTTACAGTAGATTCTGTGAAGCAGTTTGAGACATCTCGAAGACGTGACAAGGCGCTGTATCAAATGCAAGGATTATTTTTATTAATGTGGGGGGAGGGCTGCATTGTCAGAGGTGCCATCTTTAAGATGAGATGTTATAAATGTCCTGTCTGCCTGTTCAGGTGGACGTTAAAGATCCCATGATACTATCTGAAAAATGAAGAGAATTTCTCCTGGTGTCTTGGCCAACAATCCCCCAAATAAAAATTGGTCATTCACTCGATGGCTGTTTGTGGGATATCATTGGACACAAAATTGGCTTGTGCATTTCCTAACAACTCCAATCAACTAACAACAGGGTTACTACTTATTGGCAAACGTGAAAGATGCTATACAAATGCAATTTGTTGTTGTTGCTAGGTAAACAGAGGTATATGGCGAAAGGAAACCTGCCTAAAGTTTTGCCTCGCCCAGGAATCCAACCCAGGTCTTCTTGCTTATAATAATAATAATAATAATCCTTGCATTTGATATAGCGCTTTTCATGTCGGGAGGACGTCCCAAAGCGCTTCACAGAACACACTGTAAAGTGAATTGACTGTACATTTGTGGGCGAACGCGGCAGCCAATTGCGCACAGCAATGTCCCACAAACAGTCGTAGATTGAAAATGACCAATTTAATTATTGTTTTTGGTTTTGGAGGGATTATTATTAGGCTCTGTGTGGAGTAAGGAAACTTGTCCAAGGTTTCGCCCTGACCTGCCTGGAAATGAACTCAGGTCTCTCACTTTCAAAGTGAGTGCCCTAACTACGGCGCTGCAGGACTCCACAAATCATGGGGTTGTATAAACTAGAACAAATCCTCTGAACACATGGTGACCTCTAACATGAAGCTGTTTGTCTCTTTAAATGGATTATGGGTGGGATCAAGTATATGGCGGATCACGTTCACACCAGACCCGGCTGAGGTAATTTGTTAAAAATAGGGATAGATGTAAAATGGACCAATAAGGTTTGAATTTTAATACCAATTATAAATTAAGCAATAAGAATTGTAAAAAGGAGGCGGTTGATAATAATTGCTGTTAACAACCGAGGTCAATCGGAAGCCTCGCCTCTGAGTAAGAAGGCTTCAAGCCGCCTGTTGGAGTCTTCGAGCTCACAGGTTGGGCTGACTCGACAGTGCAGTGCTGGGGAGCGCTGCAATGGCCTTTGAGACGTTACCCTAAATGCAAGTTGTGTGCCAGCCTGGGACAGTTGGTAGCACTCCCGCATCTGAATCAGAAGGTTGTCGGTTCAAGCCCCATGTCGGGATGCAGCACAATTTGGAAAGAGAGGTGAGTTCCTCCTGGTGTTTTGGCCGACAACCCCTCAGGTAAATTGGCCCATTCACTGTGCAGCGCCTTGGACGTCCTCCTGACGTGAAAGGCGCTCTATAAATGGAATCTTGTTGTTGTGTTGCTGTTGTATACAAATTGGCGGCAGCATTCACCTACAAAATACACCTCACAGTAATCTTTGAGGTGTTTTGACATGGTAAGGTGCTATATCAAATGCAAGGATTAACATTAAGAGTAAACAAAACCCCCAATACTGCAGATACTGGAAATCTGAAACAAAAGCAGGAGTCTCTGGGAACGCTCAGCAGATCAGGCGGCATCGATGCAGAAAGGAAAGTGAGTCAACGTTTCAGGACCGTCCTGACGAAGGATCATGAAACATGGGACTCACTTTCCTTTCTCCATCGATGCCGCCTGACCTGCTGAGCGTTCCCAGAGACTCCTGTTTTTGTTTGACAGTGAGAACGCTGACTCTACTATGTCAGCAAAGAATGGGACCTGGGTCTGATTCCCGTCGCGGCGAAATGTCGGTCAAGTTTCCTTACTCCACACGCCTCCGGTTTCCCAGCGGTGAGGAGGGGTCCGGTTGGGGGATCGTTTTTCCGGGGGTAATAGTTCCTTCAAAAAAAAAATAATTTGGTCCCTCAATCCGTAGAATCGTAGAATCGCACAGCGCAGAAAGAGGCCATTCGGCCCACGCCTGTGCGCGGGACACCGCTGGGCGCAATTGGCTGCCGCGTTTCACCCAGAAAATACAGTCACTACACTTTGCAGTCTATCCTGCGCAGCGCGTTGCGGCGTCTCGGAGATGTGACGAGGCGCGTGATCCAATTTAGTTTTGAAAATCGCGGGTGTGAGTGCTGTGGGCCGCCGTAGCCGGGGATTTCCTGGTGACAGGACAGCGGCCATGTTCCCTGAGCTGACATCAGTCACCAGCCAGGGGGGCGGGGACTACAAACCAAACCCGCCCACTCCGCTCCCCCGCCGGCCGGGCAATAGGCGGCGACAGGTGACTGACGGGGATCTCAGCTAATGAGACACGGCAGATTCCCTCGCGCGTCAATTGAGTGTCGCACGGATAGACCAATCAGAACACGGAGGGGAGGGGCGGGGCTAGACCAACCGCAGGCACAGCCTGTCCTCTCTGTGATTGGTCGGGTCGGGTTAACGGAAGGTCACGCGGACCAATGGGAAGCGGCAGCACTGGAGAGGCGGGGTCCGGGTAGCAGGCGGCGATTGACGGGAAAGCAAACGCTTCCATTGGTCCGAGTCCGTTTGAGCGTGCGGACACGGACCAATGGGAAGTGGAGGTCGGCGCTAGCGGACCAATCGGAGGCGGGCGGGTGGGCTGATCCCGCCCTCGCGCTCACGGATGGGTCCAACGGAGGGGGGAAAAAAAACCAAAACACCGGCTGTGCGCGGGGCAGAGCTTCATGTCCCATCCCGAGTCCCGGCGGCGGCTCCCGCTCCTCATGATCCGCTCATGGAAACCCGGGGCCGCTTCGGGACGCGTCTGCCGCTGCTGCTGCTGCTCCTCTGCCAGGCTCTGACCACCCACTGCCCCGCGGGGGCGGCCCGCGGCTCCCACACCGCCGAGGAGGAGGAGGAGGAGCCGTCCCTCTGGCCCCGCGAGCCCGCGGCAGCCGAGGTGACCGTGGAGGACGAGGCGGAGGAGAGCGACGGGAGTGAGGAGGAGAAGCGCAGGTACCCGACCCTCCACCTCCCTCCATCCCTCCATCCCGCTCTCCCTCTCTCTCTTCCCTCTCTCTTACTCTTCCCTCTCTCTCCCTCTCTCTCCTCCCTCTGTACTCTTCACCCTCTCTCTCTCTCCCTCTTACTTTTCCCTCTCTCTCTCCCCCTCTCTCCTCCCTCTCGCTGTACTCTTCCCCCTCTCTCCTCGCTCCCCTCTCCCTCTTACTTTCCCCCCTCTCTCTCTCCTCTCTCTCTTACTCTTCCCTCTCTCTCTCCTCTCCCCCCTCTCTTCCCCCTCTCGCTGTCCTCTTCCCCCTCTCTTCCCCCTCTCTCTTACTTTTCCCCCTCTCTCTCTTCCCTCTCTCCTCTCTCTTACTTTTCCCCCTCTCTTCCCCTCTCTGTACTCTCCCCTCTCTGTACTCTCCCCTCTCTGTACTCTCCCCCTCTCTGTACTCTCCCCCTCTCTGTACTCTCCCCTCTCTGTACTCTCCCCCTCTCTGTGTGTGTGTCTGTGCTGTTGCTTCCCTCCCCGCACTCTCTCCACGTACACCCTCACTCCACATCCACACTCTTTCCTCCTCCGCTGTACTTCCTTCTCTCCCCCCTCCTCCCGACCCTCTCCCCCCTCCTCCCGACCCTCTCCCCCCTCCTCCCGACCCTCTCCCCCCCTCCTCCCGACCCTCTCCCCCCTCCTCCCGACCCTCTCCCCCCTCCTCCCGACCCTCTCCCCCCTCCTCCCGACCCTCTCCCCCCTCCTCCCGACCCTCTCCCCCTCCTCCCGACCCTCTCCCCCCTCCTCCCGACCCCTCCTCCCCCCTCCTCCCGACCCTCTCCCCCTCCTCCCGACCCTCTCCCCCCTCCTCCCGACCCTCCCCCTCCTCCCGACCCTCTCCCCCCTCCTCCCGACCCTCTCCCCCCTCCTCCCGACCCTCTCCCCCCTCCTCCCCGACCCTCTCCCCCCTCCTCCGACCCTCCTCTCCCCCTCCTCCCGACCCTCTCCCCCTCCCCGACCCTCTCCCCCTCCTCCCGACCCTCTCCCCCCTCCTCCCGACCCTCTCCCCCTTCCTCCCGACCCTCTCCCCTCCTCCCGACCCTCTCCCCCTCCTCCCGACCCTCTCCCCTCCTCCCGACCCTCTCCCCCTCCTCCCGACCCTCTCCCCCTCCTCCCGACCCTCTCCCCCTCCTCCCGACCCTCTCCCCCCTCCTCCCGACCCTCTCCCCCTCCTCCCGACCCTCTCCCCCTCCTCCCGACCCTCTCCCCCTCCTCCCGACCCTCTCCCCCTCCTCCGACCCTCTCCCCCTCCTCCCGACCCTCTCCCCTCCTCCCGACCCTCTCCCCTCCTCCCGACCCTCTCCCCCTCCTCCCGACCCTCTCCCCTCTCTCCCGACCCTCTCCCTCCCGACCCTCTCCCCCTACCTCCCGACCCTCTCCCCCTCACCTCCCGACCCTCTCCCCCTCCCTCCCGACCCTCTCCCCCTCCTCCCGACCCTCTCCCCCTCACCTCCCCCCTCTCCCGACCCTCCCCCCCTCCTCCCGACCCTCTCCCCTCCTCCCGACCCTCTCCCCCTCCTCCCGACCCTCTCCCCCCTTCTCCCGACCCTCAAAAATAAAAGTACACAAACGATGTGGGGGAAAGAAAAAGCGTTCTGTCCTGGAGACCTCGTCAACCAGAACAGGACAACGATCAGGATCTGCAAAATAGAAACGTGAATTAACTCGTCATGAGATTTTGAGGAGAAAATGCGAGTTTCCTGCCCAGAGTGAACCCCTCCCCTCCCTCCCCTCCCCCCGGGCTGCAGCCAATCGGTCTGTGCAAAGTGTGTCAAAAAAAACTTTCCTGTTTATATATGTTCGATCTGCAAAAGGAAACGGTGTTAAAATCGTGTGTGTGTGTCTGTCTGTGTGTGTGTGTGGGAAGGGAAAGCACCGAAAAGCAAAGGCTCTCCAAGCCAACACTTTGCCACACACGTCGACAAAAGTTTTGTCTTGAAGTTGTGTCCCGAAACTTCTGAAAAGAGGGCCAACAAAATAGAAAGCGCTGGAAATCCAGTGTCAGCGTCTGCGGTTCAGTCACTGTGTCTCTGGACTCTCTCCCCCCTCCTCGCCCCCTCCCTTCCCTCCCCTCACCCTGACCATTTCCCCCCTCCTCGCCCCCTCCCTTCCCTCCCTCACCCTGACCATTTCCCCCTCCTCGCCCCCTCCTCGCTCCCTCCCCTCACCCTGACCATTTCCCCCTCCTCGCCCCTCCTCGCCCCCCCCTCACCCTGACCATTTCCCCCCTCCTCGCCCCCTCCCTTCCCTCCCCTCACCCTGACCATTTCCCCCTCCTCGCTCCCTCCCTTCCCCCCCTCACCCTGACCATTTCCCCCCTCCTCCCTCCCCTCCCCTGACCATTCCCCTCCTCGCCCCCCTTCCCTCCCCTCACCCTGACCATTTCCCCCCTCCTCGCCCCTTCCCTCCCCTCACCCTGACCATTTCCCCCCTCCTCGCCCCCTCCCTTCCCTCCCCTCACCCTGACCATTTCCCCCTCCTCGCCCCCTCCCTTCCCTCCCCTCACCCTGACCATTTCCCCCCTCCTCGCTCCTTCCCTCCCCTCACCCTGACCATTTCCCCCCTCCTCGCTCCTTCCCTCCCTCACCCTGACCATTTCCCCCCTCCTCCTCCCTTCCCTCCCCTCACCCTGACCATTTCCCCCTCCTCGCTCCTTCCCTCCCTCACCCTGACCATTTCCCCCCTCCTCGCCCCCTCCCTTCCTCCCTCACCCTGACCATTTCCCCCCTCCTCGCCCCCTCCCTTCCCTCCCCTCACCCTGACCATTTCCCCCTCCTCGCTCCTTCCCTCCCTCACCCTGACCATTTCCCCCCTCCTCGCCCCTCCCTTCCCTCCCTCACCCTGACCATTTCCCCCCTCCTCGCTCCCTCCCTTCCCTCCCCTCACCCTGACCATTTCCCCCCTCCTCGCTCCTTCCCTCCCTCACCCTGACCATTTCCCCCCTCCTCGCCCCCTCCCTTCCCTCCCTCACCCTGACCATTTCCCCCCTCCTCGCCCCCTCCCTTCCCTCCCCTCACCCTGACCATTTCCCCCCTCCTCGCCCCCTCCCTTCCCTCCCCTCACCCTGACCATTTCCCCCCTCCTCGCCCCCTCCCTTCCCTCCCCTCACCCTGACCATTTCCCCCTCCTCGCTCCTTCCCTCCCTCACCCTGACCATTTCCCCCCTCCTCGCTCCTTCCCCCTCACCCTGACCATTTCCCCCCTCCTCGCTCCTTCCCTCCCTCACCCTGACCATTTCCCCCCTCCTCGCCCCCTCCCTTCCCTCCCTCACCCTGACCATTCCCCCCTCCTCGCCCCTCCCTTCCCTCCCCTCACCCTGACCATTTCCCCCTCCTCGCTCCTCCCTCCCTCACCCTGACCATTTCCCCCCTCCTCGCCCCCCCCCCCCCTCACCCTGACCATTTCCCCCCTCCTCGCCCCTCCCTTCCCCCCTCACCCTGACCATTTCCCCCTCCTCGCTCCTTCCCTCCCTCACCCTGACCATTTCCCCCCTCCTCGCCCCTCCTTCCCTCCCCTCACCCTGACCATTTCCCCCCTCCCCTCCTTCCCCCCCCCTGACCATCCCCCCCCTCCCCCTCCCCCCCCCTCACCCTGACCATTTCCCCCCTCCTCGCTCCCTCCCTTCCCCCCTCACCCTGACCATTTCCCCCCTCCTCGCCCCTCCCTTCCCTCCCTCACCCTGACCATTTCCCCCCTCCTCGCCTCCCTTCCCTCCCCTCACCCTGACCATTTCCCCCCTCCTCGCCCCCCTTCCCTCCCCTCACCCTGACCATTTCCCCCCTCCTCGCCCCTCCCCCCCCCCTCACCCTGACCATTTCCCCCCTCCTCGCCCCTCCCTTCCCCCCTCACCCTGACCATTTCCCCCTCCTCGCCCCTCCCTTCCCCCCCTCACCCTGACCATTTCCCCCCTCCTCGCCCCCTCCCTTCCCCCCCTCACCCTGACCATTTCCCCCCTCCTCGCCCCCCCCTTCCCTCCCTCACCCTGACCATTTCCCCCTCCTCGCCCCCTCCCTTCCCCCCCTCACCCTGACCATTTCCCCCTCCTCGCCCCCCTCCCCCCCCCCCCCCCCCTCCCTCCCTCCCCTCACCCTGACCATTTCCCCCTCCTCGCTCCCTCCCTTCCCTCCCCCCCCTCCCCCCCCCTCCCTTCCTCCCCTCACCCTGACCATTTCCCCCCTGCTCGGGTCCTCCTGACCCAACTGTGCAGCGCCTTGGGATGTCCTCCCGACGTGAAAGGCGCTCTATAAATGCAATCTTGTTGTTGTTGTTGTTGTCTGTGTGTGGGTGGATGGCCCTCCCTCACACCCGGACATGAGCTTGTTTGGTTTACAGCAGCGTGTGGGGTGGTTTGTAAAGGGAGGAAGGAGAGAGCTTGTTGCTCAGAGACTGCGCTGCATTAACCTATCTCGGCGGAAATTGTTCAAGCACAAAAAAAACTTGCCAACTTGTCCAACCGCTTTCGCATTGGGATCACATCTCAAAGTGTTTCACAAACTTAGTTTTAAATCCGAAAGAAACAACGAAACGGCTAGTACGTCCAAACGCCAGCATCCGATCGAAGAAAGTAGGTTGATGTCGAGGGTGAGATCCTGCATCTTCACCCGATCCAAACTTGTTTTGTTTAATTTAGTTTAATTTAGATCATGTTGGTCGGGATTCAGTAGTTCATAGAATCAACGTTTCCAGGATGTAAGAAGGCTATTTCACCCATCGTTTCTGTGCTGGTTTTTGAGCGTTAGAATAAATATTGTACAGTAATTTTCATTCTGCACCTTAGTCGAGACAGTGGGAGGATATCTTCCATTCTTCAGCAATGCAACCCTTAAATAACTGGATATTCCTTGGCATGCTGCACTGTCAGCAACAGGTTAGCTTTTGTACAGTATGTAAAGGAGAAAGTACTGAACTCTTGTTTACACTTGGTCACAAATACTTATTGGGCATTAAATATAGATGTTGGAAAGGAACAGAGGGCATGTTGTGGTTGATTCTCCCCCTCTCCATCTTATTCAGTAATTTGCATGTTGTTTTTACAGTAACTTTATCCAATCCTGTAGCATATTGGTTAGAGCCCTCGCTTCACAAGTGAAAGGACCTGAGTTCGATTCGTGGCCAGGGTGAAACCCTAGTCAAGTTTCCTTACTCCACACGCATCTGTTTACATAGCAGTGAGGAGGAACCCGGTTGTTAGTCGATTGGCGGAACGCTTTTCTGGTGGTGATAAAATCCCTTCAAAAAAAAATCAACAACTGTTGATTATAATAATAATTTTGTCACTCAATCAACAGCATAAGTCTAAAATGCTGACCTGAATTTCTTATTCAGATACCATTCAATGCTAGAGGAGCCATCCTTCGGATAAGAATGTTAAACTGTGGTCCTGTCTGCCTGTTCAGGTGGATGTTAACAAAATTCCCATGGGACTATTTGAAAAGAGAAAGGAGTTTATCCCAATGGCCAACACCCCCCGCACAGCTAAAATTGATCATTCCTTTCATTCCTGTTTGCAGGACAGTGCTTTTTCCAATTGATTGCTGCATTTGCCTGCATGATACACAGTCACTACACTTTACAACCTGTGAAGTGCTTTGAGATTTTTCCTCATGATGTGAATGGCGATGCGTGATGTATAAGAATTATTTATTAATCAATTTCTTAAGATTTCCATTTTTCTATATCTTTGGTGCATGTTTGTCTTTATTGGTGGTATGTGGGTAAGGCCAGTATTTAATGCCCATTCTTAGTTTCCTTCTCTTCAAACTGTTGCATCCTTATGCTTCCATGATAATTATTAATAATAATAATAATGATGTTAGGCAAAGAGTTCCAGGATTTTGACCCAGAGTCTTCATAACATTAGTTCGTGTAAACCTCATGCAAAGGCATTTTTGTAGGTCAAACATGTTAAATACATATTCACAGTCCATATAATAGTGTGATTTTTTTATTAACAATCTTTTAAATTGGAAAGTAATACTGAGACCAGTAGTATTTTTGTATTTTTGGTGCAGTCACAATTGTGAGTTAGAGTGGGATAGCAGGCGAAGCTACAATGTTGTCTATAACCAGAAAATTGGATGTGCAACATAGAGAGATGGGTAGGTGCACTTCATTGCACTGTGGCTATGAATATTCATCCTGTTTGCTGGAGGGCGTTGTCAGTACGTAGGAAGATTTCTTACACAGTATGATGAAACTCTTACAATACAAATTTACATTTATATAGCTCCTTTCTTGTCAGGAGGGAGTCGCAAGATGCTGAACAGTCATGGCTTGACACCGAGCTGGGGGTGGGAGTTGATCAGAAAAATGAATGAGAGATTAATTTACAGAAGCTGAGATGCACTGGCATGTTTTCATACAATTCTGGTCCGTTCATCATGGGTTATAAGACCTCTGGTTCATCTTCATTCATTCAGGTGTCACCCTAACTCAATTGGTAACATTCATGTCCCTGGGTTTGTGGGTTGAAGCCCCATGTCGAGACTCAAGTCTAGGATTGCAGTACTGGAGGTGGACGCTTCTTTATCAAACGTGCTGTCCTTCAAAGAGGTGTTAAACCGTGTTCTCATCTGCCTGTTAAGGTGTGTCTGGTCAGTATTCAAAGAGAAAGGAGCCTTCTCCCTGTGTCCTGGTCCCTAAATAAACTTAGTGATTCACTTCATGGCTCTGTGCAAATCGGCTGCTGTATTCGCCAAAAAAAAACTATACAACAAGAACTTGCATATAGCGCCCCTTATGCAGTATATCATCCCAGAGCTCCTGGTAGTGGCGGAGCACGATGCCGATCTGGGGGGAGGTGGCCGTAGGCACAGTCGAAGAGGAAGGTCTTGAGGCGCGATCTAAAGTTGGGGAAGGAAGGACAAAGCCGAGGGATATAGGAAGAGTTCCAGAGTTTTGGGGCATAGTGGCTGAAACCGTGGCCACGAATGGTGGAATGGAGGGTTCAGGGGTAGGAGAGGTAGGGAGGTGCAAGGGCATGATGGGATTTGCAAACAAGCTTGAGGATCTTGAAATCGATCCGTTCGGCGATAGATAGTCAGTGGAGCCTGGCTTGAACTGGTGTGATGGGGGTACAGGTGATATGCTGGTGGCGGAGTTTTGGATCAGCTGGATCTTTGGATGTGGAACTGGAGAGACCAGCAAAGAGGGCATCTGAAAAGTCAAGTCGGGAGGTGACAAATTCATGGACTAGTTTTTCAGCTGCATCTGGCGTAAGGTACGGTCAGAGGCACGCAATGTGGCAGAGGTGGAGGAAGGCGGCCCTGGTTCGGGGCCAAATGTGGGGAAAGAAGATAGCTTTTTGGCAAGTCTGAGGATAGACCGGGGAGATTGAGGGCGTCAGAGCCACAGAAGTCGTTGATGGGAGCCAAGGAATATGATTTCTGTCAAGTTGACATATAGTTGCAAGAAATTTGCTCTCATCCGAGCCCCGATGTCAGCCAGACAAGCTGATAGAACATCGGCGGACCTGGAGTCGCAGGTAGAGAAGTAGATTTGTGTGACATCTGCACACCTGTGGAAGTTTATACCATGTCTGCAGATAATAATAATACTTGCATTTGATAATAGCACTTTTCACGTCGGGAGGACGTCCCAAAGCGCTTCACAGAACACACTGTAAAGTGAATTGACTGTATATTTGTGGGCGAATGCGGCAGCCAATTGCGCACAGCAATGTCCCACAAACAGTCGTAGATTGAAAATGACCAATTTATTATTGTTTTGGGTTTTGGAGGGATTATTATTAGGCTCTGTGTGGAGTAAGGAAACTTGCCCAAGGTTTCGCCCTCTGCCTGGAATTGAACTCAGGTCTCTCACTTGCAAAGCGAGTGCTCTAACCACTGAGCTACAGGACTCCACAGATGACATCACCAAAGAGGGAACATGTAGATGAGGAAGAGGAGGGGGCCAAGGTTGAAGCCCTAGGGTACACCACAGATACTATATAAATGTTGTTATTGTTCTTTACAGGAGAAACTGAAGTATTTTGATATGTTTTGAAGTTTTGTTATCGGATGCTACTTTAGTTGCCATAAAGCAAATAGTAAAATGTTAGGCCTTTTTTGAGTTAGAGAAGAGGCATTTGTGTGTGGGGGGTGGCAGGCTAAGAGACTATGTAATGTGTAGTATTTAAAATTATAAAAGGGTTTGATAAGTTTAACATAAATAGTCTGGTTGGGCAGTCTGTAACCAGGGCCACAAATATAAGATAGCGACTCAGGAGATCTAAAAAAGAATTTAGCAGGAGCTACTTCAATAATAATAATAATAATCCTTGCATTTGATATAGCGCTTTTCACGTCTTCTACACGTCCCAAAGCGCTTCACAGAACAGACTGTAAAGTGAATTGACTGTATATTTGTGGGCGAACGCGGCAGCCAATTGCGCACAGCAATGTCCCACAAACAGTCGAAGATTGAAAATGACCAATTTATTATTGGTTTTTTTGGTTTTGGAGGGATTATTATTCACCCAGAGGGTAGTGAGATTGTGAAACTCGCTGCCTGAATCAGTGGTCGAATCAGAGAGTGCAGATGCTTTCAAGAGAAAGCTAGACCCTCACATGAGGGAGAGGAGAATAGGAGGGTATGGGAGGGGGTAAGGTGTGGGTGAAGACTTGTATTGAGTATAAACACAGCACGGACTGGTTGGGCTGAGTGACCTGTTTCCGTACTGAAAATTCTTTGTGGTTGCAGTGTCTACATATGGTGATGTTTCCCACATCACAGCAACTCTGTAATATTGATTTGAATCTACTATTTTAAACAAGCTTAGAATATGTGCGAAGGGTTAACATTAAAATCAGTAAAAGTAGGTTTTTAAATGATATATAAAACTGTTCCCACGATCACTGCTGTTTAGATAACTTGGTCAGAGTTGGTTGCAGGACTTTGCCAGGTAGAAAGTTTAACATGACTCCAGTGATGCAATCGGGTGAAACTTCACTCCACAGTTTGTGCTGAAAGCTTGCCTCCGTTGGGGATACATTTTCAACTGTGCACTGTGAGTTAAATTTGATGGTGGGTTTGCAACAAGAACTCTGTATGTTTTATAATTAAGACAAATATAATGATACATAGAATGTAATACAATGCAGAAGTAATAGTTTTTCATCTTTTTTATTAGGGAGTAAATGTCCAGTAACTCAAATAATAATCGTTGTATTTAATATAGCACCTTATCACATCGTAGAAATGTCTCAAACTGCTTCAAAGATTTTACTGTAAAGTGTAAGAGAATAGGCAGCCAGTTTGCAATGTCCCACAAACAACCATGAGATCATTTATATCCACCTGAATAGTCAGGTGGGACCTTGGTTTACTGTCAAATGTCCCACAAGCAGCCATAAAGTGAATGACCAATTTTATATGGGGGATTGTTGGTGCACCTGGAGAAACTTGCTTCTCTTTTCAGTTAGTATTCTGTCTTGGGATCTTTAATATCCCTCAAAATAAGCAGATGGGACCTCAGTATAATGGCTCATGAGAAGGATGGTCCTCTCACAATGCATCTCTATACTCACAAATGCATTTTGCGTCTGCAGTGCGAAAGATAAAAATGTTAAAAATGAGCAACTGATACCTGAACATTTTGGAGCTGTGAAAGGTTTATTGACATTTTCTTCCATTGAGCAAAAGAAAGTTTGCTTCAAAGAACCAGGGCTTTAGAGGCGTTATCTGAATTCAGTGAACAAAATAAAAAGGATATATGAAAGGAGAATCTGGACATTTGACTTACTAAAACAGTGGGGTCAGACTCCACCATTGTTAAGCTCTCCGGGATGCTATCCAGCGTGAAGGACGCTATATAAATGCAAGTTGTTATTGTAAAACATTTGTGTGTTTGAGAAGAGAGGGGGAATAAAGATTGATTGTGAGGAAATGGGAAGCTATTTTCAAACTAGGCATGAATAAAATTGACAAATTATTTAATCAAACAGTTTAGTGTTTACGTTTCAAACACTGGCAGTATCAACCTCCATAGTTGCACACTACAACTCACCGCCAGTCAGGAACCCAGGTGTCTTGTTCGACCCTCAACTGTCTTTTCTCCCCACATTCAAGCCATGACCCGCTCTGACTTCCCTCACTTCCGTAACATCACCCGACTCCGCCACTACCTCACCCCTCAGGCCGCTGAAACTCTTGTTCATGCCTTCATCACCACCAGGTTCGACTATGCAAACGCTATGCTTATCACCCTACCTCTGCGACCTCCTAACCCCCTACCAACCCGCCCGTTTCCTCCGCTCAGCCGGCTCCGGCCTGCTCCACGTCCCCGACCCACCCGCCCCACCATTGGCGGGAGAGCCTTCAGCCACTGCCCCCAACCTCTGGAATTCCATCCCCCAGTCACTCCGCCTCGGCCCCTCCTTAGCCTCCTTCAAGTCTTGCCTCAAGACCCTCCTCTTCGACTATACCATTGGTCACCCCCCCTTCCCTTCCACCCCCATGACCCCAGCTCGGGTCTGAAATGCTGTACACTGTCCAGCGCCTTGGGACATCCTTCCGACGTGAAAGGCACTATACAAATGTAATCTTGTTGTTGTTCAAATGAGATTGGACATTGCTAGAAATTTTCTTTTTTGCCCCTTTCAGAATAATAACAATTGCAGCAGAGAGTATGATATCTGCTTGACTGGCCCCTTTGTCAGTATGAAAATAGTGTGAGTGGAAGGGAGATATATTTTTGATTGTTTCCATTGAGAAATAAGATACAGAAGTCCCTAAACTATTTGATTTTAAACATACGTTGCCAATAAAATGACCTCGTCACCCAAGTCTTAATAGGAATTTTATTTTATTTTTTAATTCAGCAAGTGTAAACTCGACTTTGTTCAACGTTATCTTTCTATTGTTTTGTTTGTTCAACTCTGAGGCTTTCTATCATCTGTAGAAAGCTGCCCTCAATCAGTAGTGTTTTTTAAAAAAAACTCCTTAGGTAAACTCAGAAGTACTACAAAGAAAGACAGTTAATTACAGCACAGAAATGGGCCATTTGACTGATCAAGTCACTGTCATGTCTTTTTTCCCTGAGTGTATGTAACCCTGCTTGCTCTTCTTACTTTTTAATATTTATCCTCCTCAAACATCTATTGAATTTGCTTTTAAAATAATTTATGGATTCTGCCTCACCAGCAGTATCGTGGCAACACAACTCTCCACTGTATTGTACCTAAAGGAGGAGTTTAGGAGAACCGTGATATGACTGAGTTCCTCAGCTGAAGTACAATCCACCCTCCTGATTTTTTTTTAATCCATTTACATGAAGCTTCTGAGGGAAACTTCTTCAAAATTGTGCGGCAATACACAGAGGTAATTGAGTTGAGTGCAGGCATGTATTGTCTAGCGATCCCTGGCAGCTTTCTATGACCAGTGGGGCACTACATGATATCCATTTGTTCGCAACACTTGACAGCATTATATTTATCCCAAAGTATTAGATTGGACAGTGACCCATTTTCCTAATCTACTTTGAAAATGTTTCCTTTATTGGTTACCTCAGAAACATTGAAGCCTTGAAAAATGGAAAAATAAAATCATATCATAATGCACGTTCTAATCTATTTTAAACTTCGTTTTGAAATAACTTGGCCTTTGGGGCAGTAAAAAAAAAAGACCCCTTTATCGTCAAACAGTTTCAATGTGAGTTTCATGGGACGCAGTGCACAAAATTATTGTTTAAACATTTCTAGCATTAAATTAAAACATAGAGAATAAACCCTCACATCTGATGGACCACATCTCCCCAAATTATAATGCAACAAAGAATAAGCTTGCATTTTGAATATTAACTTCAAAACATCTTGAAGTACTTCACAGAGAATTCCTGGCAAGTGTAGTAACTATTTATGGATATCTTGCATCTATATAGTGTAGTGCCTTGTGTATAAACAAAATACAAATCCCTTTATGAGCTACAATTAATTAGAAATGAAGAGAATGTTTCTGCAAGCACAACTTCCTGTTTCAACCAGTAAATCATAACATATCCTGAATCAAAGCATATCGGGTGGTTTTGTTTGAGGTCGATGGCACGTAAAGTTATTTTGCATCTAAAGTTCTTCAGCGACTGGTTCAAGTAGTTGTAGGTGGTTGTTGGGATCACAGTGGATTGCTCCAGTTGGCAAGTTAGCACTATAATAGGCTCGGAGCATCAGTCTGAACCCTTTGGCTGCTGAGGGCCTGATGCCCTGTTTGAGAAACGCCAGCGGGCGGCCTAAGCAATATTTTTGTGTTTCTCTTCCAGAAACATACCATTTAAACAGCACTTGACACTGTTGCATGGCCACCTGAGCTGGGGTGTAAGCTGAGGGAGGTGGAGGGGAAAAGATGACTGAAAGTGCAGTCAAAGAGTTAGGTCTTGATTTGCCTTGGAAGAGAGGAGTGGGGGGGGAATGAGTCTGAGGGACGCCAGGAATGGAATTCCAGAGAACAAAATGGCGATGATGGGGCAGATGGGTGAGTGGGTGGGTGGGAGCTTGTTTCCTCAGCAAAGGAAATGGTTTAGTTGGGGATTTGCAGTGGGTAGGAGGGTGGGGTTGGAAGGATGCAGAGAGGTTTTTCACTGGGGAAAGAGAAGCGCTCTGTGTCCGTCCTCGTTTCCCCCCGCGGCGGCCGAGGGAGGTTCACGATAGTCTCTCCTGACAGTGAACCACAAAATCCTGCCCTCACTTACCCTCCCTCTCCTCATTCTCTCACTCATTCTCTCTCTCCCTCATTCTCTCTCTCTCTCCCTCATTCTCTCTCCCTCATTCTCCCTCTCTCTCCCTCATTCTCTCTCTCTCTCCCCCTCATTCTCCCTCTCTCTCCCTCATTCTCCCTCTCTCTCCCTCATTCTCTCTCTCCCTCATTCTCTCTCTCCCCCTCATTCTCTCCCTCATTCTTCCTCTCTCTCCCTCATTCTCTCCCTCCCTCCCTCCCTCATTCTCTCTCTCTCCCCCTCATTCTCTCCCCCTCATTCTCTCTCCCTCATTCTCTCTCTCCCCCTCATTCTCTCCCTCATTCTCCCTCTCTCTCCCTCATTCTCCCTCTCTCTCCCTCATTCTCTCTCTCCCTCATTCTCTCTCTCCCCCTCATTCTCTCCCTCATTCTCTCTCTCTCTCCCTCATTCTCTCTCCCTCTCTCTCCCTCATTCTCTCTCTCCCCCTGTCTCTCTCTCTCCCACATTCTCTCTCTCCCCTCATCTCTCCCACATTCTCTCTCTCCCCTCATCTCTCCCACATTCTCTCTCTCTCCCTCATTCTCTCTCTCCCTCATTCTCTCTCCCTCATTCTCTCTCCCTCATTCTCTCTCTCCCTCATTCTCTCTCTCTCCCTCATTCTCTCTCTCCCCCTAATTCTCTCCCTCATTCTCCCTCTCTCCCCCTCATTCTCTCCCTCATTCTCTCTCTCTCTCCCTCCCTCATTCTCTCTCTCCCTCCCTCATTCTCTCTCTCCCTCCCTCATTCTCTCCCTCCCTCCCTCCCTCATTCTCTCCCTCTCTCCCTCCCTCCCTCCCTCCCTCATTCTCTCTCTCTCCCCCTCATTCTCTCTCCCTCATTCTCCCTCTCTCCCTCATTCTCTCTCTCTCCCTCCATCATTCTCCCTCTCTCCCTCCCTCATTCTCTCTCTCTCCCTATTCCCTCATTCTCTCTCTCTCCCTCCCTCATTCTCTCTCTCCCTCCCTCCCTCATTCTCTCTCTCTCTCTCTCCCTCACTCTCTCTTCCTCATTCTCTCTCTCTCTTCCTCTCTCTCTCCCTCACTCTCTCTCCCTCCCTCGTTCGCTCCCTCCCTCGTTCGCTCCCCCTCGTTCACTCCCCCTCTCCCCCTCCTCGTTCGCACCCTCTTCCCGCCCCTCCTCGTTCGCCCCCTCTTCCCGCCCCGCCCCCGTTCACACCCTCTTTCTCCTCCCCCTCCCCCTCGTTGGCACCCCCTCTCCCCCCCCCTCATTCGCACCCTCTTTCCCCACCCCTCATTTGCACCCTCTAACTCCTCTCCCTCCCCCCCGTTCGCACCCTCTCTCCCCTCCCCGTTCGCATCCTCTCTACCCCACCCCCTCTCTCTCTCTCTCTGAAAAGAATGCTTTGTAGAGTCACCTTCTCATAAGATGTCTGTATTTGCTGGGAGGAGTTTGTTTTCTGCATCGCATAATATCACTGTGGGTCTCTTCATTCGCAGGTCATTGATAATTATCAGCACGTTGGACGGACATATTGCTGCACTCGATCCGGAGGATCACGGAAGCAAACGGTGGGAGCTGGATATGGGCACAGGCTCCCTGGTTTCCTCTAGCCTCAGCAAGCCTGAGGTAAGAGACTAATGTTGTTTACGTTCAATCCATGGCATTACTTGTATTGTGGATTGTACAGTAGCTTAGAGAGTGTTTGAGTTACAGGACTCATAGAGCCATTCACCCTCCTAAGCTGGGCTGGCTCATCAACTGGACTCACTTTGGTCCTGTTCACTGCTCTTTTGTCGTATTGTTTAATATTTTTCTTTGACTGTTTTATCTACTCCGATGGTGTACTGGTTAGTGCTGCAGCTAATGGACCAGTCGCTCGAATTTGCTTTGGTCTGCACTGAAGTTTTGGAGAAGACACGCTGCCAATTTTAAATGGAGGAGGTGCAATATCTGAACCGATGGGTTGTCAATGAGTCCATGCAGAAGTTACCACTGTCTTAAAACTGCACCAAACTTGTCAAAATTCCAGAATATATCGGAGGAAAAAGTCCATTGATTTGACTTAATTTAAGTTCTCTAGTTTATTTTTGGACATTCCTGGACATTTTGTCCAGCCGGTTTTTACCTCGAGGCCTTGTTTATTGTGCCCATGAGAAGTTAAAATAGTTTGTGCCCATGAGAGTGTATGAAATTTTGTCTAACGTCCAAGATGGGGACTGGGTGCTATGTGGCTTTTGTGTGCTGTCCTTGCACTGGCTGTAGTACAGATGTCTTCAACTGATAATCAAGCACTGCATGACAAGGCTTGCTTTCATTGTGCAGCATGTACATATTCCAAGATCCTGTCTTCCTGTATAATTGTGTTGAAGATCATATGACACCGTTTGAAAAAGAGCAGTAACATGGCCAACAATACATAAACCATTCACGTGTCTTATTGTATTTTCCGAGGGCTTTGCTGGTGTAGATTAACAGCTACGTAACAGCGTTTTGAATTGATGCAATGTGCTAGCTCAAATTCAAGAGCCAGGAGGCTATAGGGAAGGTGGGCTGTGGACAGGAACATGGTAGCAATGCTCTCACACATATCATGCTGAGATGTGTTGCCCACGACAAGCTCGCAGGGAGTTCTTGCTACCTACCATCCACCTAGTGAGGGCTCAGATCCGTGCTTATTGGATGTTGAATGACCAACTAGTGACTACCCTTCTTGGTTTGGGGCGTGGGGGTGGTTAAGCGTGGTCTCCTTGGAGCATGAACAGACTCCGAGGTGACGTGTTTGTCAATGTAATGTCTGAATCGAGCCAACCCTCTGTGGCTGTCTCTAGTCTGGTTCCTGAACCAGGTGGGTCCGCAGTATTCCAGGGCACTGCTGGTGATGACACAGCCAGCCTCACTCAACAGCAGGGGTTGGAAGGGCAGACCAGTCACTGGGGGCAGGGATTCTTCCCACTCAGCTCCAGTTAACACTGCAAGGCAAAGCCCTAACGGCTAGGGTGGTCCTAGCTGGATAAGCAACGGGCGCTGTCTGTTGCACAGTTGTAGAAATTATAGCAGAGAAGTCACTTCACCCCATGGATCAACTTTCCACCTTCTAAAATATCACAAACTTTTGCATCATCTGGTCACCACCAATGTCTTAACACTGAACTATTTTCCCTACTTTAAATGAGATGCCTTCTGTTAATGAGTAAAATAAATCCATTCCCATTTGGAACATTCAGGTCACTTCACGGTTCAAATAATGAAGCAATTTTTGCCCTGTTTTACTGCTGTTAGTTGAATACATCAATATCTTAAGTGCTTTCTCGGCGTGTTGCTATTTGAGCTATCAGGTCACAACCACTCTCCGTATGTAGGGGTGTTAACTATGTATATATTTGTTTCTGCCAATGAAATGTTTAGAAAAGAAATGATGGGGGAAGTCCACTCTAACTGAACAAAGGGATTTTGTGGTGGATGTGCTGGCGGTGTGTTGATCACGCTTGCCAATCTCAGCAGTTACACAAAACTATTATTGAAGTGGTGCAGAAATGAATGTTGCATTGATGCCAAATATGTGGTGTGATTGTGGCGTAAGCATTCACATGTTTTTTATGGTATCAGATTAGGGGAAAACAAACAGCTTAACCAGCAAGTGGAATTGAAAACCAACCACTTTATCTGGCATTTAATCTTTCCTGTTTGGGTACGGCTCTTTTAGTTTATGGCTGTGGCTACAAACAAACCTTTACATGGAGTGTAGTTCTGTCGCTCAGTGGTTAGAGATCTCGCCTCGCAAGTGAGAGGCAACAGTCGAAACTTTGGGCAAATTTCCTTACTCCACATGTCTTTGTTTACCTAGCAGTAAGTAGGAACCCGGTTGCTTAGTCGATTGGAGGATCACTTTTCTGGGAGTAGTAATTCCTTCAAAAAAATAATGAATTGGTCACTTCAATCCATGACTGTTTGTGGGACACTGCTGTGCGCAATTGTCTGTCGTGTTTCGCCCACAAAATAAACAGGCAATTCACTTTACAGTATATTCTGTGAAGCGCTTTGAGACGTCGCAAAGGCGCTATATCAAATGCAAGGATTATTATTATATTTACCAATGCTTAGTATAGACCTTGCCTCCAAGAAAGCGAAGACTGATCTATAACCTCCTACACCACATCTTAATATTGGTCACTGGAAACAGGGATTCGTCCCACCTAGTTCCAGCAAGCCAAAGCCCTAATGGATAGGATAATCTGAGCTGGACAAGCAGCAGCAAGCTTGCTAAACAGTGGTTTCAGTGACAAGCTGTGTATTTTTAGCTGGCTATATTCCAACAGGATGTGCACCCTCTTGGTCCCCGAAATGTAGGCTTGTGCCAACCTGTGCCTAATACTCTCCGGAATTAGTTAAGCAGTGTGTGTCCCTCCGGAGGAAGAGCATGTATTTCATTCCAGACACAGGAAATTTCAAAGGAACTCTTAGCCTTTTTTGGATGCTCTGTGTGGTGTGATGGGTTTCCAATTGTGCCAGACACCTGTTTGACCAAAACATAGTCTTACAACAACTATTAAGGTGGTTGGTGAGGGTGTGTGGAGGAAAGAAGGGAAGGGTGAGGTATTAATTTGGATTCTTCTTTGTTTGAAGCAATGTTTTCTGTTGGCAATACTGCAAGTTGAATGCAACCAGTGTTTTCTTGGCAGCCTTGTTACATTTACAGGCTTATGTAGTTGTAAAGGCAGTTCTTAGGAGACAAATGCGAGCTTGCCTTGGTAAACCACTTGTTCCCAGGCTAGGAGGTTATGGGTTCATGTTGGGTCTTGAGCCCTCATACTCCAAGGCAGTGCTCAGGGAGCCCTGTGTTACTGAAGATGTTGTCTGCTGATTGAGACATTGATGTGGGTTACCATCTGCCTTTCTTCTGTTGTCAAAGACCCAGAATATTTTATTTAATTCTTACATTTGATAAAGTGCCTTATTGTTTCTTCACTGTCTCAAAGCACCTCACAGGATTTTACTGTCGTGTTGTGACCATGTATTTGTAGATGAACGCAGCAACCAATTTCCGCACAGTGATATCCTGCAAACAGCCATGAAGTGAATGATCAATTTTATTTAGGGGATTGTTGTCCAGTACACAGGGAGAGATTCCCAACTTCCTTTGAGTTGTGCCATGGGATTTTTAACATCCACCTGAGTACCCAGATGGGGCTTCGGTTTAATGTCTCATTTGAAGAACAATACCTTGGACAGTGCAGCCCTCCCACCCGAGCACTGTGTCAGTGCATTCATTCAGCGTCGGCCTGACCCGAGTTCAAACCTCTATTGTGGGCTGATCCCATAACCTTCTGACTCAGAGGTGGGAGTGCTACCAATTGAGCTATGGCTGACACCACACATCTCTGGCCAATGATCCTCTAGATAAACCGTTCATTCCCCTTGTGACCCTCTGGGAGAGCTTGCTATGCACACATTTGACTGAGTTTGTCACAAAAAGTCTCTGCACTCGACCATAATTACTCATATATGCTTTGAGAGATTTTGATATATGTTTTGAGACATCTTTTATAGACAAGATGCTATAAAAGTGGTCTTTTCTCAGTGTAACAAACAAGCAGTTCAGTAGTGAAGATTAACTACTCAGCATTTGGTGTTTAATGTTTACCCTCGAGTTTTGGTCTGACCGGGTCTTGCCCGATGCTGAAAGGGAAAACTGTTCTTTTCTAATGCTCTCTTTGGCAGGGTATATGGTTAACTCAAGCCATGAGCAGAAGTTTGTGGCTGGCATAGCTCAGATCAGGAAGCGAGTGGAGAATACAACATTCTGCCCCATGGTGCTGTGTGCTCAAGTTCAGCCCTCATCGCTGCTTCCTTGGTCCAACGGATTTAACTGTTGAGACTTTAATGCTGACTTCATTTTGTTTTACAATCGGCAATCCCGTTGAAGAACCTCAGGGTCCCGAAGTTCTCAAATTTAAACTCGTATGGAATTTTTGAAACTTAATTTAAATTTAGATTTAGCTTGCAAGTCATTTTTCTGCAGTACACCAAAAAGAACTGTGAAAGAGACTGATATTCCCAGTTGCAAATATCTTGCAAATTTCCACACAAACTTTAAATTTAACGACGATGATCTTAAGACCACCCTCATCTGCGTGTCTAACCTTCCTGGCATGCATGGCTCCCAAAAGGTTGGACATGTGCTTTCAGCGCCTTAGGACATCCTCTCGATGCGAAAGGCGCTATGTAAATTGTATTGTAACCTACAAGTGCATAATACCGCAGTTGGCAATTTCAGACTTTTATGTGTGTAACTGCTCACTTCCTCAGCCCTGTTCTTTGTTCTACTGCAACATTTATCCACGAGTACACGTGGCACCTATATCTTTTTGTTCTGTTGCTGCCAGAGACAATCTGGTGTTGACTAGTCTACAGTGAAACCCTTATCTTAACACTATGTTTGTATGCCACTTTCATAATATAGTAATGATCCTCATATATAATATGGTGCCTAAAATGTTAAACATCTCAAAGCACTTTACAAAGTTTCTGTAAGGTGTAGTGACTGTTTCTTGGTGAAGGTGGCAGGAAATTTACACATAGCAATGTCCACCACCCATGGTGTAATTGATAATTTTACCCGGACGATTGTTGGTCAGGACAGGAGGAGAATCTCCTTTCTTTTTGAATAGTGTCGTGGAATCTTTACCGTCCACCTGAACAAGCAGATCAGATCTCAGTTTAATATCTTCATAGGAGCATCAGACTAGATTATGAGCTCAAAGAACAAAAACAGCAACTTGCATTTATACAGCGCCCCTCACACAGATTAGCGTCCCAGAGCGCTTGAAGTCCAAATGTGGGACTTGAATGTGGGACTTGAACCTTCTGACTCAAAGGTGAGGGTGCTACCCATTGAGCCAGGCTAACACCTTTGAATTGCAAGTTTGCTTGAAAAAGGCAATTTTGCCCTCGGAGGCAACCCAGGCTTGTAGACACTTGCTGGAGTCGGGTCTGCTGTGTTACGCAGTGAGAAGACCCCGTGGGATGCGATAACAGAAAAGCAGCATGAACTGCGCTCTTTGTGCACCTGTTTACCCACTGCTGCCCTGGGGCCTTTTGTGAAACAGTAAGTGCTGTACTTTGAGGGGATATTGCTGTTTGAATGCAGTGTCACTTTGAAGAGGTAAGAATGCCTTCAGTGCAGCATGAGTCATACTACGAGATTAGCCGGTGAGGTAATGCTCTTCGGAGGGAGGAGGTGATGTCATTTCCTTGAGCACAGCACCTTCAGCATCACCACCTGCAGTGAATAGGGGACAGGTTATGGATTACTCAGAAACAATTTAATAGACAATATCGGTTTGGACACGGATCCCGTTTGCCTTTTAATCTGGAAATTCAAACAAAGCGTCAGCTTGTGTTTTGCAACCACCATATTAGAAACCACTTTGTTCATCTCACAGCATTCAGTGTAACATAGATGGTATTAATGTGGGACTGCTGCACGTGCTCACTGCCCACTGTGAAGTAATTTGCTGCAGTCTGGCCAATTGGCATGCTACTGCAGTGCAGATGCCATCTGGTAAATGAAGGGAAGAAGGATTGGGGTTTGAGTTATCGTTTTCCTCTTAAGATGCATCGCGGGTGCTGAGAGGCTGTTTTCATTGTGGTTTGCACTGATTATGAGTACAGCGTGCGACTGGCACAAGTCCGCTGCATGTCCTTCGTCCCTTCCACTTCACAATTAATGGCTGTGTTTTCAGCCACTAAGCCCCGAATCTCTTGAACTCCTTGCCTGTATCCCTCAGTCGTGCCTCCTCATTGTCTATCTTCAAATCACATCTGAAGACTTTCCTCTGTGATTGTGCCTTCCGTCAGTTCTTTTCTGTGTGTATTTGAATCAGTGGAGGTGAAGTTTGGAGAGGGAGTGTGTCAAGATGCAAATTGAGTAGTCGGTGCCTCCACATTTTACTTGTGGGAGTTGTGCATTTACTCCATTTGTTAAAACCTGCCCGAGGTCTTGGATTTTTAAAAAAAACATATTAGGACATCTTCTATTTCAATCTCCAAGGTCTTAAAAATCTTCCATTAAATGACTAATGCGTAGTGGGAATGGTTAAACTTGTAGAGACGCCTGTGGCAGCCCAAAGGCCAAAATGTGTTTTGATACAGCTATGACTCAACAGTCTTGTAGACTTGATCTCGCTTACTTTGACTCATTTTTGTGATGTCCCCAGAATTGGATAAACCATGTGCAAGTCGGATTTCATTTATTTCAGTCAACTTTTTAAAAAAAATAAATTGGAAAAGTTGGTATGTTTTTCTTCTTTAAGCCACAAGTTTTCTGCGCGATTCCTGACCCAAAGAAGGGCCAACCAACTGTTCACAGACCTTTTCAACCCCAGCTCGGGTCTGAAATGCTGTACTCTGTCCGGCGCCTTGGGACGTCCTCCCGACGTGAAAGGCGCTATACAAATGTAATCTTGTTGTTGTATATAAATGCAAGTTGCTACTATTGTCTGCAGATTGCCTCCCACCTGTTGTAAAACCTGTAAGAATTTGCTTGGAATAAAAGATAAATTATTATCCCTTTTTGCTCCAATGCAGTGCTGGGGTTGTGCTGCATTTTTGGAGGTGCCATCTATCGGATGTGGCATTTAACCAAGTCTGCCTGTTCAGGAGACATTAAAGTTCCTATGATACTACTCGAAAAGAGAAGGGAGTTTCTCCTGGTGTCCTGGCCAACAATCTCCCAAATAAAATTGTTCGCACACTTCATGGCTGTGTGCACATTGGCTGCTATGTTCACCCAAAAAGTACAGTCACTGTGCAGTATATCCTGTGAAGTGCTTTGGGATGTCTTCTTGACAATGAAGGGCATTATACTAAATGTACGTACAGTAAATCTCCGCCTTACATGTGGGCCTGTGTGTAGATCCCACAGCAGTAGATAATTAAGAAGTTTTTTTAAAAAGATTCTATAATATTTGTCGTCTCTCAAATGTGACTTCTGATTCCACTGAATAGAGACCATAAAGCAGAATATGAAAAGAGGGTGAGCTGCACAGTGTATTAGGAGTATGTAGAGGAAAACGCCAGTGCAGGCTAAATGGCCTGTGTTACTATTTAACACTTATTATTGCTCTAATAATATGACATTTGTAGATTGTGTGTGGGTATGGGTGGGCGGCTAAATATATTTTGTGACGAAATGATTCAGGAAGCTAAGTGTATGTTTCTGAACATTTTCTCAACTTTTAACCAATTTTATTTTGATAGGTTAATAAAGTGTTTTATTGTCCATGTATACAATTGATTACAGGAGTGAGAGGTCTGTAAGTCCTATTTTCTTATCAGTTGGCTTTTTATTAGTTTACTGAGTAACTTATCACAATGCGTGGCGAGTGCTGTAATCACTAAGCTACATTGGTGCCATCAAAATTCTGAGTTCATGGGGCAGGCTCCAGTTTTACTTTCAAAGGACACGTCTCTAGATACGACAGGCATTTATCGCTCAAGGCTACAGTAGTGTCCTCCTGACATAAAACGCGCAAAATAAGTGCAGTTTGTTAGTTCACAGTTTGTGTATGTTGGCAAGAGCTCATACGGATACTGTGCTGCTGGAGACTTTACAGAGACCATATCTGCATCTGAAAGATCACGTGATGCTTTCAATGTAGCCTGGTTTCTAGATGGCACTGAGTAGTTAGAGAACAAGCCCACTTCTACACAATGTCCTGAAAGTGAGCGGGAAAATCACTGAATATTCTGTTGTATAATTTACAGACCAAACATTATAATAATTCTTCCATTTGATATAACGACTTAGCACGTCTTTGAGACACCTCAAAGCGCTTCACAGAATATACTGCAAAGTGGATCGATTCTGTATTTTGTGGGCAAAACACCACAGCCAATTGCTCACAGCAGTGCCCGATAAGCAATCACGGATTGAGTGACCAAATTAATGTTTTTACTTACTTTGAAGGGATTATTATCCCCGGAAAAGCAATCCGCCAATCGACTAACAACCGGGTTTCTACTTACTACTAGGTAAATAGAGGCATGTGAAGTAAGGACACTTGCTTAACATTTCGCCATCGGCAATTGCTTGCCAGGCTGTAACAACTGAGCTACGTTGGTGCTAGCGAAGGTCATGGTGCAGGCTCCAGTTTTACTTTCAAAGAACATGTCGCTAGATAGGACTACATAGACTTCCAAAGAGAGTAAATTGATGCCTGTTATACCGTACCTTTTAGTTCAAGCCACGTGTGTTGCTAAATTCTACATACTAGATTGAAGTTTAATAACAAACTAGTAATTCTTTCAATCTTGCTCACATTACTACGTTTTATCCACCAAATACAGTCAATTCAGTTTATAATATATTCCGTGAAGTGCTTTGAAATGTCTTAAAGACACGATAAGACGCTACATCAAATGCAAGGATTATTATTATTGTTATTGCATTTATGCTATTGCACCTCTTTATAGCGGAATTTCAGTTATAATGTGGTTGCACTGTGGACCCTATTCATTGCTCGTGCTCTCAGTTTGCCCACTTGTCTTCTGCACCATAATGGCTGACTTCCGTCATAATGTGGAGTCCTGTGGCTCAGTGGTTAGAGCACTCGCTTTGCAAACGAGAGTTCAATTCCAGGCAGAGGGCGAAACCTTGGGCAAGTTTCCTTACTCCACACAGAGCCTAATAATAATCCCTCCAAAAGCAAAACAATAATAAATTGGTCATTTTCAGTCCACGACTGTTTGTGGGACATTGCTGTACGCAATTGGCTGTCGCGTTTGCCCACAAATATACAGTCAATTCACTTTACAGTATATTCTGTGAAGCGCTTTGGGACGTCCTCCCGACGTGAAAAGCGCTATATCAAATGCAAGGATTATTATTCCGGGTCATCGAGCCGCTGACACCAGCACTTTCCTGCTTTGTACATCAAGTGATGTTGGTAGTGACTTGAGGACCCAGAAGTCAACATTTTTTTACTCTTAGCTCAGGAACTGAGCAGCTGTGTGCATACACAGTGAACCATCTGATGTGCTTAGTCAAATATATCATTAAGCTTTGCTATAACATTGATTTTATGGATCCAATTGCTCACACCCCACTCTATCTGCTCCCTTCGCTCAGCTAGCTTTAGCCTCCTGCGCCTCCCTTGACGCCCCTCGCCAATCCACAATTGGCGGCTGTGCTTTCAGTCACTACTCCCCAAACCTCCATTTTGGCCCCTCTTTGCCAATGTTCAGATCACACCTGAAGACTTTCCTCTCTGACCGTGGCCACAGTCTTTCTCCCTTTCCCCTTTCTTCCCGGATCGGTGTCAAACTACAGCATGTTAAGCGCACAGAGACGCTACCCGTGTGAAGGGCGCTATATAAAAGCAGGTTGTTGTATAACGGGGCTAATTACAGCTCATGGTGACGTTCATCTCTTCCGTTTGCATGATTTTCTTTCACATGTTACATGTGCATATTCAGCTGCTCCTTGTGTGACTGCTTCTTCTGTTTGCAGGTATTTGGGAACAAAGTAATAATTCCGTCTCTGGACGGTGATCTCTTTCAATGGGACCGAGACCAGGAGAGCATGGAGGCTGTGCCCTTCACTGTGGAGTCTCTGCTGGAATCTTCCTATAGAATTGGTGATGATGTGGTCTTGGTCGGTGGGAAGTCGCGGACGAGCTATGGGTTAAATGCATACACCGGAAAGGTTGGCAAGTTTCTCTCTCCCTCCTGCCTGATCTCCAGGTGACTATCGATTCCAGTCACTCGATAGGCTGAACAATTGATGACCTAATTACACGATGAGCCTGCGGCATGAAATTCTTCACAGTCTTAGCCTTGAGAGCATATCTTAATTTAAAATTCATGTGGGATTTGGGAAATCTTCATTTGGAAGCGAGTTTTCCCTGCACTTTTTAATGAAAAAAAATAAACACAGGCTTCCACATTAAAGCTGAATTCGAGGACATTCCAGAATTTTGCAGTTTTTTTTAAAAATAAGAGCTTTTCAGGCTAAGACTGAAAAATGTTAATCCTCTGAATTCTCAATCTTGTATTGATTGATGGGTCCTTCCTGAAGCTGGTGAGCAATACAATAGAATTTACATTTATATAATGTCTTTCACATCTGGAAGATGTCTCAAAGAGCCTTTCAAACCTCTATGAAAATTAGCAAACATTTTGATTGAGTTGTTGACTGTGTAGGACAGAATCTCCTCTTTAACTCCGGGAGGACCACTTTGATCATTTGACACTGGTGGCGGGGCATCCCAGCTGGGGATGGGAGCTAAAAGGGGTGGGGAGGCGAAAGATGACCGAAACTGTGGTCAAAGATGTTTTAAGATGGGCCTTGATCAATGGAGGCAGTCAAAGGGACTGGAATATTCCAGGAGCAGAATGGCTGAAAGCCTGCTCAGTAAGGGCGGGGGACATGAAGCAGGCCAGTGTTCGTTGGGTGAAGGATGGCTGGGAAGGGAGGAAGTTGCAGAGGTAGGTTGGGGTGAGACAGTGGAGGGATTTGAACATGAGAATGAGGATCTTGAAGTCAATGCTCTGGGGATAGCCTCAGGAAAGGATACTGGGTGCAGAGTTCCAAACAGTACACAGCCCACGTAGGGAAGAGCCGGGGAATGCGCTGAGCAGAATTTGGTGTCATGAAGTTTGGATGAGAGTCTCAGCAGCTTGAGAGGAGTGGTTGTGACGGACAATGTTACATTGAAACAGGAGTTTGCAATTCGGACCATCAACCCTGTCCACCAATGTAACAGGATCATGGCTAATCCTCAACTCAATTGCATCTCTCTGTCCTCTCTCCATATTCTTTGTTGTTGTTGATACCCCTGTCTATCGAGCATAATATCTATTTGTCTTTTACATTCTTCATGTAACTCTGCTTCCGCTGTCTTCTGGGGGAGTGAATTCCACACTCACACCACCCACTGTGTGGAAAAAAAGCTTCCTTATTTCACTTTTGAACAGGTTTAGCCTCAAGTTTAAAACTGTGGCCTCTGGTCTTCAATTCTCTTGCCAGAGGAACTAGACAGACAGTTTAACACCTCATGAGCTGAGGTGCTGTGCTCTTTATGTTGAAATGTGTGCTGGATAATGATCTTTGGCCATTTCTGCCAGTGCTTCTTACAGGAGTTGAACCTTCAGCTACTTCATCCCTCTGAAAATCCCTCCCTATACCCACCTGTTTCTCCCCTCCCCTCCCCCCCCCCCCCTATCCCTGGTCTTAAAATTGCACCATAAAATCTATCTGGAGTGGAGTCCTGTAGCTCAGTGGTTAGAGCACTCGCTTTGGAAGTGAGAGACCTGAGTTCAATTCCAGGCAGAGGGCGAAACCTTGGGCAAGTTTCCTTACTCCACACAGAGCCTAATAATAATCCCTCCAAAACCAAAAACAATAATAAATTGGTCATTTTCAATCTACGACTGTTTGTGGGACATTGCTGTGCGCAATTAACTGCCGCGTTCGCCCACAAATATACAGTCAATTCACTTTACAGTGTGTTCTGTGAAGCGCTTTGGGACGTCCTCCCGACGTGAAAAGCACTATATCAAATGCAAGGATTATTATTATTATTATCTCTTCCAACTCCACCTGTGGTCACCTCCTACTTTCCTTACCCCTCTATCCCTGCTTTCCCCCTTGCTCAACATTAAACCCATCCATTGCAGAGCAATTTGCCGTGTTTTCCGACATGAAGCAAGGTATATAAATTGGATGTTATTGTGTTTTATAAATGCGTGTGTGAATTCAGTTCACACGCAGCATCTGACTCGCATTGCTCCCTGTAGCTTGCATTAACGACATCCACCCTTGTGTCCTGGCAGCTACAGTATGTTTGCTCTGCTGCGGGGTGTCGCCGTTGGGGTAAAGAGGAGGCAGCTGAACACAGCTCAGACCTGCTGCTCTTGCAGCGCACACAGAAAACCGTCCGAGCCGTGGGACCACGATCTGGGGCTGAGAAGTAAGGCATTTTGGGTTATGGTTTCTGGGTTTTTTTCAAATTAAAGAGCGAAGTTGACTGTTGTAGGAGCTGGGAACTGCAGTTATTGGATGTGGACTGCTCGGTTTGATCAGGTTTTCTACCAAGTCTGTGCATAGTGCACTACTTCAAAGTTTAGGGTGTTCACAAAGTCCTGTTACCCCCATGTTTATTTTCTACAGGGCACTGACCAATGTCTGAAACGTGGAAGAATGATGATAATTGTATTTAGAAGCAATTCATTGTATTCAGTATAAGTGTTTAACTGTATTTAGACGTCCAGAGGATCAGTGTGTCTAAGCCCCATCATTTTCATGGCAGATAATAATCCGTCGCCATGTTCAGTGCGACATCTTCTGTAACGTGATGGAGTGAGAAGGCAGTTACTAGTGTCAGACATTGTTACACTCGACTTCATCTGCAGCAGGAAATAAAAATTAATTGTAAGAAAAACACAGGAGGGTAACAGGACTTTGTGAACACCCTGTATGTACAGTGAGGTATGCACGGTACGGGCCTCACATACTGAATGTAATTGATGCAATTGTCGGAGGACAGAAGGAGGCCATTCATCCCATCATTGCCATTGTGTTTGGTCCCATTCCCCCCAGCCTCCCCCCCCCACACAGCTTGGTGGTAAATTCCGTAGCTTGTATTTTTTTGCTGTACAAAAGTCCCTGTGTTGTAAAATAATAATAATATTATTCCTTGCGTTTGATATAGTGCCTTACCACATTGTTGAGACATCTCAAAGCGCTTCACAGAATATACCATAAAGTGAAATGACTGTGTATGTTGTGGGTGAAATGCAGAATAATGCCACACGGAATAAATTGTTCTTTTTTTTAAAAAAGCCAAGTAAAAAAAATAACTGAAATAACTTTGCATTTCCTTCAGGTGGAATTTTAGTGTGGGGCACTACGAGCTCAAGTTTGTCCGTGATGTCATGTCCAATGTTAACTACATAGAGAGCGATTCTAAGCCCGGCAGCAAGAAGGAAGAAGTGAAGATTATGCCTGAAGAGGCCCAGGATGCGTGATTAACGGCATGGTTATAAAAGTCTCTGTCACTGACTGGAAAGTGATGGCTTTTAACAATCAAGATGGAGGGCAACTGGAGTGGGAGCATCAGGTAAAAATAATAATAATAATCCTTGCATTTGATATAGCGCTTTATGTCTTTGAGATGTCTCAAAGTACTTTACAGAATATACCATAAAATGAATGAATTGACTGTATATTAAAAATATGTTAATACACAAATTTATATGTATGTATGTACATGTATATAATTTTTACATAAATAGATTTCTTTGGATTAAAAAAAATATTATTTGTGTAAAAATAACACACAAACCTGCAATCCCTTTTTCTTTTATAATATTGGTATTTTGCTCAGAGACAGATCTATATCCTTCAAATAAGGGTATTCAGGGAGAGGGCTGCATGTTCCAAAAGTGACAAAATGGGATTAAAAGATGATTTCAGAAAAATCCCTGATCTTCTCCCCCTCCCCTCCCACCCACCTTTAGAAAACATGTGGCTGAACTTAATGACCTAATGGCTTCCTGTTTCTATCTTGTAAAATGCTGATTGCTACTTTGAGTTCTGTAGAGTATTTGATTGAGCACTCGCTTCACAAGCGAAAGGACCCGGGTTTGAATCCCGGGCAGGGCAAGTTTCTTTATTCCACAAAATATAGTCAATTCATTTTACAGCATATTCTGTGAAGCTCTTTAAGACATTTTAGCAACGTGATAAGGTGCTAAATCAAATGTAAGCATTATTATTTATTGGGTTGTAGATGAACACGTCTAGGTTTTTAATGCTGTCAGAATTTTTTGACAAATGTCTGGAATTACTGTTTTGTTTCTCTTTGTTTCCTTGGATTCCTCTTTCTCTACACCCCCCACCACCCAAATAAACCTGCCTAGTTCTATACTCCAGTTGCATCAGCTTGGTTAGTTGAGGATGGAGAAGTGAGTCCGATCAGGTTATTTGATGCCAGTTACAGCACAGACAGCCAAGGTGGACAAGATGATGAGGAGGACCTTGTGGAGGCAGCACGGAGCGCCGCGGAGTCCAGTGTGTACCTCGGTAAGAGAAACCCACATTCAAACTGTTAACGGTGAGGCTGAGAATTGGCTTCATCTTGTAAACAGTTTGGTGCATAGAGGGAAATCCAGGATGTACAACTTGTACTCCACTCTTCTGCCCCCACCTTCACTCAGCTAACACAGGCATGCTGCATGTACCCCAACTGCTCTGCATTACCTCAAAGGCTCTGAATTGTGTTGTACTTCTACGCTTTTAATGCTATTAGAATTTTTTGGCAAGTGGGGGACATTACTGTTTCTTTCTCTGTGTTCCCGATCATTTCCCTTTCTTTCTCTACCACCCCACCCCCCCATAAACCTGTTCAATCCCTCTGTTTGACCCCTGTCTATCTGTCTTGAAATCCCACCTGAAAATTTACCTCTTCAACCCCTTTTCCCTTGCTCGGTGTCCAACCCTGACACTGCGGAGACGGTATCCTGCGAGAAGCAAGTTGCTGTTGATGTAGATTCAGGGCCTGGGATCTGTGTTTTTGTTCTCTGGGATATAGGAAAACGGTTTAGATAATGTATAAAATACAATATAGTGAAATAGAACAAGGTGACCTTGCTTGACGAAAGCCAATTGTAACCCTTTTTTGAGCCTCAATTTTTTTATAATATCCATTGCTAGTAGTTCAAACATTCTTTAAAAGAGCCAGCACAGAGTCAGCTAAATAGTCCTTAAATTTCTATGGTTCTAGGTTCTCCTCGGTTGATGAATTTTTGAGATTTGAGAGTAAGTTCTGGTTGCTTTTGATAGTCGAATTAATTGACTTGAAATTCCTCTTCTGTAATATTCCAGGAATGTATAAAGGACAACTCTATGTGCAGTCATCGACCCCCTTAAAGTTACCAACATTTGACAAAACGAGGGCAGAGCACGTCATTATCCACTTGCCTAAACTGAAATGGAATCCTCTCATCCGTAAGTTAAATAGATTGAAATGTTTGCCAACATTTCTTTTTAAAACGTACCTTTTATTTGTCAGTAAATAAACTGTGTGAGGGGTGCTATATCAATGCAAGTTGTTGTTATTAATTATTAGTATCAATGCGGTGGAAGGATATGTAACTGAAAGCAAGTACCACAACCTCCACTAGGTGACAGTGTTGGACCACACTGCTCAAAGTGCCATGAAAACAGTGCTGAATTGTCTTAAAACTCACAAGGAAAACGTTATAATATTTGTTTCTTTCAAGATTCTCCATCCAGGACTCCAGCACTGGTTAGTTCTGATGAGCACGATAAATGCCTGATCAACGATAGACTCTCTCATGAGGAGTATAGCAGTAGGGGCTTGTCAATTCTGCAGTATCCATATGGTAAGCACATCGCACTATATCCCCATCACCTCTTCCTGCCGAGCTATGTCCTGTAGCCAGTGCTTCATGATCTAGGGAAGATAACCTGCCAAAATATCTGTTCTAAAACAGTTTAACGTTAGACGGGTTGTGAGAATGTAGAATCTGGAGTTCTGTGTCTTAGTGGTTAGTGTGCTCACCTCACAAGTGAGAAGATCCAGGTTCAATTTCAGGCAGGGTGAATCTTAGGCAAGTTTCCTTACTTCACACCCCACTGTTTAGCTACAGTAACTAGGGACCCATTGTTAGTCGATTGGTAGGTTACTTTCTGGGGGTAATAATCCCTCAAAAAAACAAATTGGTCCACGACTGTTTGTAGGACATTGCTATGCACAATTGGCTGCTGCGTTTCACCCACAAAATACACAGTCAATCCACTTTACAATATATTCTGTGAAGCACTTTGAGATATCTTAGTGACATGATAAAGGACTATATCAAATGCAAGGATTATTATTAGTTGCCACAAACAGTAGTTGAAGCAGAGTCTATAGACTCTTTAGAAAAGAACATTAGTGGATTTTTATTGTTATGATATTGAAGATATTGTCGCAGTAGTGTCCTCTGCTAAGTTTTGGGTTAGGTTAGAGAATTTTCTCTCTGAATTGGCCAACAATCCTCTAGGTTAAATTGGTCATTCGCTTCCTGGCTGTTTGTGGGGCATTGCTGTAGGCCTGACTAATGCCTGTGTGTGTGCCTGTTTTCAGACAATGGCTTTTATTTGCCTTACTATGGGAAGGAGAAACAACAGTGTGACATTCGCAGAGTCTTGCGCCGTTCGGATTCAAAGAACACCACCAAAAAGGACCCCACTCTTTTGCTGCACTGGTGGAGAGAAATTGTCTGCACCATTATTTTTTGTGTTGTCGCAACGACCTTTATAGTTCGCAAACTTGTTCACGCCTCAACTTCAGGAAGGGAATGTGTCCGGGTACGTTTTTAATCTTATTTTTAAGCCATTTAAAAATGTTTGTTTAATTCACCGTTTAGGACACTCCATGATAAACCCACACACCTTTTAATTCAGAGGTGGAATTCCAGTGTTTGAACCGGTTTCAGATTAGGGCTTCATTTGCACAATGTGGAGTAATTTTCTTTGCATCATAAATGGACCCTTGTGTTGCTAAACCCGAGTGTAATGTGATCTGACTATTGCCGAACATCGAGGCGATGTTGGTAAATCCACTTTAAAAATCTTTTGATATCTTACCACTTTTATAAAGCCCTGCACTGCAGTTACATTTATTGTGCCAAAGATTGCTTGCAGATTAGGGTTGAAACTATTTGCACTGTCTTAAGTATGTTATCTTCCCTCTGCAGCAAAGGAAAGAGTCAGAGACGCAGTGTCAGACTGACTCCAAGAGTGATACAGCTACTGAAGAGCTAAAGGAAATTCAGGGAATCGACTCCAAGTCAACTGGTTATGTGTCCAGGTAAAGAGGAAGCAAACTGAGTTCTGTTAGTGATGCCATATTGCATGTTATGCAGGAAATTCTTCCTGCAGGTGGAATGTGGCTCGATTGACTGGAGCTGGTGCTGTTTTCAACAACAACAAACTACATTTATATAGCGTGATTTACATCAGAAGGATACCCCAAGGTGCTTCTCAAGTTGCTCATTATTGATCCTGTTTGAATCAATTTGTGGAAAGTGCCTCTAGGTTTCCAGGCTGGTTTCCACAAGCTAGTCCACAATGTAGAGCTGCTTTTAGTTCTGAGGGGTGGTGAGGGTGAACCTTCAGGAGCAGTCACTATCTTGACAGCAATTACTTATGCGGAACTTTGAAATGTGTTGATGTAATTGGCGCTATATCAAACGTAAGGAATTTTACTTGATAAGATGCATTCATTATGTCTAACAGAGTCTAGGTTTCTATGCTGCCTGTGTTTCTAGGTAAAGATAATAATAATAATAATCCTTGAATTTGATATAGCGCTTTTCACGTCGGGAGGACGTCCCAAAGCGCTTCACAGAATATACTGTAAAGTGAATTGACTGTATATTTATGGGCGAACGCGGCAGCTAATTGCGCACAGCAATGTCCCACAAACAATCGTAGATTGAAAATTACCAATTTATTATTGTTTTTGGTTTTGGAGGGATTATTATTAGGTGTGTGGAGTAAGGAAACCTGCCCAAGGTTTCGCCCTCTGCCTGGAATTGAACTCAGGTCTCTCACTTGCAAAGGGAGTGCTCTAACCACTGAGCTACAGGACTCCACTAAGATAGTCAGTATATTATACGGTTGCTATGCAGAAATCTTTTCAAAAAAATTCTGATTCACTGCTACCATTAAACATTAAAATCAGTTGTAGAGTTTTCTACTTGTGACTTCTAAAACATTAACCTTTTCAGGGCAGTTCCATTTGACAACCATTAAAGCTCGCAGGCATCAAGAAATATAGAAACTCAATTTACATTGCTTTTTGCAGCATATACTTAGTTTCCAACAGGCATAGCCCCAGTCATACATAATATATCTTGTGTCCTTCAGATGCCTCACAGACTTTGAATTGGTGCAGTGTCTCGGTCGCGGAGGGTTTGGTGTCGTCTTTGAAGCAAGAAACAAAGTCGATGACTGTAATTATGCCATCAAGAGGATTCGTCTCCCAAATCGGTGAGCAACTAACTGACTAACTCGCACAAAGAGAGCGGCTGTAATTGTTTCAAATGTGCTCATCTCTTGGCTAGAATAATTAGTGTGGTTGTGGCTGCTTTGCATCGAGCAAGAGTACCGTGGGAGGTTTTCAATTCCCAGTTAAGTCGCAGACCTTGACAGACACGTTTGGTTTTGCTTCTTGGCTTGTTATCTCTTAAGGGTTGTGGTACGTTGAAAGTAGCCAGGGAGGCTGCAATACAGGCACATTGCTGCTGTGTGTCAATTGGCTGTTGCATTAGCCTAAAACATCCATCACTACAGTTTACAGTAAATCTTGGAGAATGCTTTGAGGTGTTCCAATACCATGGTTATTGAAAATCAAATGAGAGGACACGATGAAATCCCTTCCAGTGTTTGTTCACATTTGCGAATTTACTAGTTTTATTGCACTGTGTGTTGACGATGCTTCTTTCTCCTGATTTGACACACACTAAGGGATGAAATTTGCGACATTTCAGAACTGGCTCCTTGTGATAATTAGGATTGTTATATTCTGCTTCAACCATTTATTTGGGTAGAGCATTCCATGTCCTTATAACTTGCGTGCATGTGAAAACTTTCTAACAGTTTGGTGATGAGGTTAAATATATTCCTTTATCAAGACGTAAACGGCCCTGTTAATTCGACCCAGCTTGCTGCGATGTTCACTGAGCCTATCGCAAGCTACCATCTTACATTATCTGCTTATCAACCAACTTATCTAACATGGATGCTACAGGGTGAGTTCAGCAGAGGTATCTTGTGGACCTGTTTAGCCCACACTTGTATATGTGACTGACTGAGTTAGCACAACATATTCTAGAAGTTCCTCCACAGCCAGAATAAAGTTTAGGTCGTTTGTAAGCACTTCAAAGTAACGTCTTTCTGCCATCACTTTCGTCTCCTGCTCAGAGGTTCTAAAATCTGTTGCATCTTAACCCGTGAAGTAAAGCGGTGTCTTTATTTTTACTGGTAGCAACAAAAGGGAATATTGCAATGGTTCAGTCTCCTGTATCTCTACAATTTGCGTTAAATTGCAGTGAGCAAGCCCGTGAGAAGGTGATGCGGGAGGTTAAGGCTCTGGCCAAACTGGAACATCCTGGAATTGTCCGCTATTTCAATGCTTGGATAGAGGCACCGCCTGAAGGATGGCAGGAGGAGATGGATAAAAAGCTGCTGAAGGATGAAAGGTAAAGCAGTCTTCAGCTATTTTTCTTTGAGAAGCTAATAGTTGCTTGATCTTTGGTCTCAGCTCACCTTCTACTTGTAAACAACCTCATCTGAAGGAATGAGGGTGAAGTGCAATCTTTGCCCATCAAGTAGAGCTTCTGTGATATTAATAACATCCATTGGAGGGCAGTTAGGATACATGGGATGACTATTTTGTTGCTTTGAGGGTGTAATTATTTTGTATCCTTCCGGAATCCACACCCACCACCACCCAAAAAGAGCTGTCAGGTTACCTTTTTTCTTTGCTTTTCACTTGAAACTAACTGTTTACAATAAAACACCTCCCTTCAAATCTTCGCCATATTCATGTGTAACTAGCTCTTAACTGTGGAAGGTAGCTAGGTGGTGACGTGTCAGTGTTGGTGCTTATTGCCATGTCCCGCGTTGCTTTGAGAAGCATGGAGAGCAAGGGAAATAATATTTTTGACTCCTATCCACTGCTGTGTAGGAATGAAGAATGTAATAAACTTGTCTTGTTAATATCTAATAGAATCATGGAATGTTACAGCACAGAAAGGGACCATTCAGCCCATCATGTCTGCAGTCCACATTCATTCCTCTTTTGCCGGCTGATAGCATTTATTCCCTATTCCAAGTTGCTCTGAGCAGGTGTACGGTTTTCAATCCAGGATGGTTTGTGGGATACTGCTGTGTGCAATTGGCTGCTGCGTTTCGCCCGCAAAATATATAGTCAATTCACTTTATTCTGTGACGCACCTTGAGACATCTCTCGACTCTCTACCCCTTCCTCGCTCCCTCCCTTCCCTCCTCTCACCCTGACCATTTCCCCCTTGCTCGGGTCCCGACCCAACTGTACAGCGCCTTGGGAAGTCCTCCTGACGTGAAAGGCGCTCTATAAATGGAATCTTGTTGTTGTTGTTGTTGTGATAAGGGACTATATTAAATGCAAGGATTATAGTATGGTCAGACAGATTCCATTCTTCAGAACCGACATTCAGCCTGTTTGTTCAAATGGACATCAAATTGCTTGCATATTGTCCTTGAGCCATCTAGTACAATCCCACTCTCCTGCTCGCTCCCCATCCCCAATAATATGGTTCATTTCACTGCAGACTATTAATAGTGAATATTGTTTTCACTGAAATGCTTGCCTTTTATTTGTTGTGTTCTACTTTTGTTTCCCCAGCACGGAATGGCCAGCCAGTTCCCCAGATGCACTGGAAGCTGCCTCTGCTAACCGGCCCAAACCTGTAATGCTAACAAACTGTTTTGGGCACTTCACACCTTCAGTGAATGTGCTCACTCCCCCTGTTGTTGCTGCCGGTCAGCGGTTACCTTCGGGAGAGCCGTGCGGGGGTCTACGGTTTTCAAAGGACCTGAGTCAGTCTATGGAGCAGTTGCAGTGTGGCCAGGACAGTCTTCTATCTGAATGTGGAAGCGAGGACCGGTCTGACGTGGCACATTCCTTTGAGCTGTGTGTGTCGGTTGGCAGTAACTTAAGGAACGAGGACAGGACCTCGTCCTTCGATATAGTGTTTGAAGACTCTGGCTGTGACCGTTCTTCAGAGCACAATCTCAACCCGAACTCATCCAGCCACGGTGCAGGCGACAGTGGGCAATTGGCTTCCTCCTCTGACACCGGGACCACCAGTGATAACAGGCTGTCCTCTGGCCACACTCTGTCCCAATCTCCTCCCAGACCTACCTCCCTGTATTTGGACTTGTGTAAAGGACTGGAGGACAAGAACAAACTGAACTCGCCCAAGGTTTACTTGTATATACAGATGCAGCTCTGCAGGAAAGAGACGCTAAAGGATTGGATGAGCACACAGTGTACGATGGAAGCCAGGGACCGAACTGAATGCCTGAGGATATTTTTACAGATGGCTGACGCGGTACATTTTCTGCATGCTAAAGGTTTAATGCACAGAGACCTTAAGGTATGTGAGTTGATTTAACCAGATGTAGATTGTTCGTTCACTTCATGGCTGTCCGTGGCACAGTGCTGCATGTAAATTGGCTGCCACGTAGGCTTACAAAATATACAGTCACTGCACTCTTACATCCTTTAACAGAATATTTTCCAACTTTTGTGTTTTTTTTTAAAAATAGCTTATTCTGCTGGGCTTCAACATGCCCAGAGTGTTTCCAGTCTTTATATTTATAATCTCCCCCAATTGCTTTTCATGTTTCATGTACAGTGTTATTGCGCTGTCTGACTTTCACAAATGAACAAATTATTTCATATTTGTTTCCATTTGTTGTGACCTAATAACTTGAGACTGGAAGTTGCTACTGTTATTTTTCCCCAACTTCAGTTAAGTTATTATTTAATGAAACGTGTGTCTGTGAACCCCAATAATGAGTACATACCTGGTATGTGACTATATTCTGGTATGTGAGTGAGGTCCCCAGTTATGAGGTCTGAAAGTAGTTGTGTACCCCAACAATGGTACCTGACTGAGATTTCAGATGGACAGACAAGTTGGGGCGAGGATCTCACCTGTATTGCTTTGGGAGAATGACTTTGAATGTTAAACAGCACTGACAATCTAGCAGCTAGAACGCTTCCAACAAACCTACCTTAAAACTCAGCCTCAGATCACAAACTCTGTCAGGAACTTTGGAGTCCTGTAAAGTACTGGTTAGAGCACTCGCCTTGCAAGCAAGAGGGTTAGATTCCTGGCTGTGGCGAAACCTTAGGCAACCTTAGGCAATTTTCCTTACTCCACATGCCTCTCTTTACCTAGCAGTAAGTAGGAACCCGGTTGTTAATCAATTGGTGGATCGCTTTCCGGGGGTAATAATCCTCCCTCCCTTCCCCCCACCCCCCCCCCAAAAAAAAATTGGTTGCTCAATCCACGACTATTTGTGGAACACTGCTGCCGTGTTTCACCCACAAAATATATAGTCACTGCAGTTTACTGTGTGAAGCGCTTTGAGATGTCTCAACGATCTGATAAGGCGCTATATCAAATGCAAGGATTACTATTATTAAAACAGAATAATAACAGCCAAATGCTATGAAAATGCCAGTTTTTCTTTTCCTTGGTTATCTCTGTTTTTCCAAAAACGTACTCGAGCAGATGGTTAATTATCTGCACTGCTGGGACCCACCTTTGCCTTCTTCAATGCCTGTCTTAAGACCCTCCTCTTCGATTGCACTTTTGGTCACCCTCCCTGCCCTCCCCCCTCCTTGCCCTCCAATCATCCTTTTGGTCACCCTCCCTACTCTCTGCGCTTTGCCCTCCCTGCCCTCCTCCTGATCCCAACCCCCATCTTGGGTCCTAATTCCTGACTGTCCAGTGTCTTGGGATGTCCTCCCAACGTAAAAGGCACTATACAAATGTAACTTCTTCTTGTTGTACTGTAGAGCCCAAGCCAGGTGGGAGATCACAGGATAGGAGGGAGGTGACCAAATGTGAAATTCTTGGGAGTGCGTAGCATACAATGGCATTGTAAAGGGACATTGTAATGGGACATTGCTGTGCGCAATTGGCTGCCGCGTTCGCCCACAAATATACAGTCAATTCACTTTACAGTATATTCTTTGAAGCGCTTTGGGACGTCTAGAAGACGTGAAAAGCGCTATATCAAATGCAAGGATTATTATTATTATTATTGGTGGCCTAATGCTTCCAGAGAGGCAGGATGTGTGGAGTCCTGTAGTTTACTGGTTAGAACACTTGCCTCGCAAGCGAGAGGCCTGGGTTCTCTTTCTGACAGGGTGAAATGTTGGGCAAGTTTCCTTACTCCACACGCCTCTGTTTACCGAGCAGTAAGTAAGAACGCGATTGTTAGTCGATTGGCGGATTACTTTTCTGTTGATAATATTCCCCCAAAAACCCAATAATAATTTGGTCACTCAATCCACGACTGTTTGTGGGATACTGCTGTGCGTATTTGGCTGCCGTGTTTTGCACACAAATACGCAGTCAAATCACTTTACAGTATATTCTGAGAAGCGCTTTGAGATGTCTAAAAGATGTGAAAAGCGCTATATCAAATGCAAGTATTATTATATGTACCTGTCCTATACTTCTCCCCGCTCCCCTTGCTTATTACAATTTAACTTTGCTGACTGAACATTTACTAAAGTATATTTGCTAACTCTCCTATTTGTAACTATAGGCTGTGTAAGGATTGTTGTTTTTTGAATGCATTTTATGTTTTGAAATGTCGCTCTTGTATTTTAATTTCTTAAAAGCCTTCGAATATTTTCTTCACGTTGGAAAATGTGGTGAAAGTTGGTGATTTTGGACTGGTGACTGCCATGGACCAAGAGGAGGAGGGATGCGTACTTACCCCAATGCCGGTATATGCTCGGCACACAGGGCAAGTGGGCACCAAGCTGTACATGAGCCCAGAGCAGGTGAATGACGTTTCCAAAAATCTCTTCAAGTCTGTTCAGGCTACATAGTGTTTGTAGACAAACACTCCTCGAGTGGAGTCCCGTGGCATAGTTGTCAGTGCGCTCGCCTCGGAAGCGAAAGAACCCAGGTTCGATTCCTGGGCTGAGTAAAACCTTAGGCAGGTTTCCTTACTCCACACGCCTCCGTTTACCTAGCAGTAAGTAGTAACCCGGTTGTTAGTCGATTGGCGGATAAGAATTCCTCAAAAAAAAATTGGTCACTCAATCCACAACTGTTTCGAGACACTGCTTTGCGCAATTGGCTGCTGCATTTCACCCACAAAATACAGTCAATCCACTTTACAATATATTCCATGAAATGTTTTGAGACCTCTCAATGACATGATAAGGCGCTATATCAAATGCAAGGATTATTATTATTCAGACCTTTATAAAGCTGTGCTACTGTGTTTGTGCCTTGCAGATCTCAGGAAATGCATATTCTCACAAAGTGGACATCTTTTCTTTGGGACTGATCCTATTTGAACTGCTGAATCCCTTCAGCACGCAAATGGAAAGAGTGCAGGTAAGGATTGAAAGTGGTGCGCAGTACACATCACAAATATGATCAGTCTTAGCTCTTGGTTAGCTGAAGCTAAATTACCTACTTGTATTCCTGATGTACTGTATGGTCAACATTCTCCCATCTGGTCCTGAAAACCCTCCAGTCCGTCACCCAATGGACTGTTCTAATGTATAAATCGAGATGTGCGGGCTGTTTGAGGGTAAGGGAGGTGAGGAGTCACTCCTATGTCCCAGTGCACCACTCGCCCACTATCCACATGTGTATTTAGCAGCAGATCATCTGCATGGTCCTCAGGAGGTAGCCGGCCTGACATTTCCGTGGTTCTTTTCTCCTGTCTAAACGATGATTAAACTTTGATCCCATGGTTCAGTGACTTGCTGTACATTTGGGGCCTCCCATTAACGTGAGGTACTGTAGAGCTCCATTATAACTTGGTAGTTGTGTGTCTGTAAAATCCCAACCAACGTTCTAACTGGACATGATTGCTGGTCAGCATTTCCACATTCAAGCAGAAACTCTGCTGTGCTGAAGAAATGGCCCCTATTGGGTCAATGAGTCACCATGCTTGCACAGGAAGTGATAATGATGACCTAGAAGTCGGCCATTTTAAGCCAAAAAGGCTTACTTCGGGGACAGTCCTTGCTGACTTTACTGAGTGTGCACAGGTGGGGACCTGAAAACCCAGAATTTGGCCATTCTGTAGTGCCCAGGAAGCTGGCCAGCATTTTGTAGTGAGCCAGGCCAACTTTTGCAAGCATTTTGGATTTTGTGGTTAGTAAATGTTGGGGGTCCATATCATTGTAAGGGAACTTCCATTCTACCGAAGGGTATTATGACAGGGGAACTGCATGTAATATTTATGTGATTACTCTCTTCACAGACGTTAATGGAAGTGCGAGAACAGAAATTCCCCATTTCATTTTTTGATCAGTATCTTCAAGAGGTGAGGTGTTTTATGCTCAAATTTGTGATTTCCTCCTCATTGCGTTATGCTAAGTTGCTTAGAGAATAAGCTACATTGGGTGAATGAAGGAGATGGTACATGTGATGAAATGTGTGCTCATCTGTTTTCTCTTGCTCTTTAAAAAAATATTTTAGTCCAGTTTGTTCCTGTTCTGGTCTTCTCTTATCTGGGGTTCTGTTCCACAAGCTCTGGTTGCCCTCCAGTATCCCATTCAACTGGCCATTGTTTGCCACTGTGAGCCCAGGCAGTACATGTGGCAGGTACTCAACTATAGAGGGCGTCACAGCTGAGTCTGTCTTCTTCCCACCCGGCTACCACACTTGGGAACAATCTATGCTGTAGAGCAGATGTTGAAATTCCTAAGTGGTGATCGGTGGGAGGTGAAATATTCCTCTCTCCTCCCACTTTCTCTTCTCCACCCCCCAGCCCCGCAACACTGTCCTCACACTCGTACAAATCACTTCATGCCTTGACACTTCCCTTCCTACCTTTCCAACCTGCTTATACCTCATTCCTCTACTTATCCCCTTTCCTCAGTTGACTCCAGCACATCCTTCACACCTTCTGCCATCGGGGGTTATGCTTTCAGCCACTACAACCCAAGTCTGTTGTACTCTCTGCCTCAATCCCTCCACATTCCCAATTCATTGTTAGTCTTCATCCCTAACCTTCCTCTTTGACTGTGCCAATAGTCACCTCCCGCTCTCCCTGGCTCGGCGTCAAGCTTCCTTACTGTTAAGCACTCCAAGACACTGCGTGGTATGGGTAGGAAACAAAGAGTAGGGATAAACGGGTTCTTTTCGGATTGGCAGGATGTGACTAGTGGAGTGCCACAAGGATCAGTCCTTGGGCCTCAGCTATTTACCATCTACATCAACGATCCAATTGAGCACATCGAAGTTAATATATCTAAATTCGCGGATGACACAAAACTAGGAGGAAGTGTCAACACAGAGGATGACATTAAAAAAATGCAGCGAGAGATAGATAGGTTAGGTGATTGGGCAGGTAGGTGGCAGATGAAGTATAATGTAGGGAAGTGCGAAGTCACCCACCTTAGATAGCAAAAACAGTAGAGCAAGTTATTTTTTAGAAGGGGAGAGATTGGAATGTGTTGGCGTCCAGAGGGACTTGGGTGTCCTTGTACACCAATCACAGAAAGTTAGTCTGCGGGTGCAGCAGCAATTAGGAAGGCGAACGGTATGTTAGCATTCATTATGAAAGGATTAGAGTATAAGAGTAGGGAAGTCTTGCTGCAACTGTATAGGGCCCTGGTGAGACCACACCTGGAATACTGTGTGCAGTTTTGGTCTCCTTATTTAAGAAAGGATGTACTTGCCTTGGAGGGGTGCAGCGTAGATTTACTAGGTTAGTGCCAGGGATGCAGGTGATGAGTTACGAGGAGAGGCTGACCAATTTGGGCCTATATTCTCGAGAACATAGAAGAATTAGAGGGGATCTTATAGAAACCTATAAGATCATCAAAGGGTATGATAGAGTAGATAGTGGGAGATTGTTTCCCCTGGTTGGAGAAACTAAAACCAGGGGTCACAACCTTAAAATCAGAGGCAGCCCTTTCGCACTGAGTTGAGGAAGAACTTCTTCACTCAAAGGGTGGTGAATGTATGGAACGCACTACCCCAAAGGGCTGTTGACGCTCAGTTCTTGAACATATTCAAGACTGAGATAGATAGATTACTTATTGCAAAAGGGATTAAGGGATATGGGGATAAGGTAAAGTTAGGTTATTAGCTGGAGGTAGATCAGAAGATCGGCCATGATTGAATGGCGGGGCAGGCTCGAAGGACCTAATGGCCTACTCCTGCTCCTATATGTTATGAAGGGCGTTGTATATACAAGTTGATAATTATTTCCATCTCCTGCAGTGTGAAATGGTGCAGCAGATGCTCTCTCACGAGCCTTCTCTACGGCCTGAAGCTGTGGACATCGTGGAGAGTTCCATCTTTGAGAATCTCGATCTCCCCGAGAAGACGGTGTTGAGGCAGAGGACACGAACATTGAGCTCCTCCGGAGTCAAAATGCTGCGAATGTCAGTTAGCTAATGGCAGATTTTTAAAAAAACCTCACCTTGCCTGATTTTTGGAAGTCTTCCTTTTTGCCTGACATTGTACAGTGTTTGTGGAAATGTTTACAAAGCGGTGTCGGACTCATCTCGGATGTTAAAAGGTCAAGTGACGCACTATTACATTTTCATTGCTGAAATACTTGCATTTTGTAATCAATTGCCAATTGCAAACTGAACATTTTTGTAGAAACTGACATTTGGGAATCAGCTTTCAGCTTCCCAAATCATCTCCATTTTTGTTCAGTGTCCATTGCCATTTTTTTTGGTCAGCAGGGCGTCTTGACATGCACGGAAACCCATCACCAGGCTTAAGAGTATCCAAAGCAAACTGAGAATTCCATGCATCCTACCTACATGTGGAAATTCCAGAGATAGATTGTTGGAATGCTCACTCTCTCCCTGGAGTGACATATCCTGCTTACCTAATTCCTGTAAAGTATTAAACGCAGATTGGCAAGAGCCAAGGCTTGGGGATCCCAGAGTGTGAGGGGTCAGAGGAGCACATATTGTTAATACTGTAATTCATCTGACCTTAATGCGTGCCAGGTTTCACAGTGAATTTTCTTATCACTATTGAAATACAGGCACTTTCTATAAATAGGAAGTATCAATGGTTTGATTTTGTGTGGTTGCATATTTATGAATGCTGGGTGCCCTTATGAACCAATGTCACTGTTGGGAAGAGCATTTCTCTTTCATGCAAATCCCAATTTTTACATTGTCTGCTTCTCTTCCTCACATTACAGTAGTCTTGCCTTATGGTCACTCTCTTCAGATTATGATCTGACCCACAGCCCAACAAATCCAACGGCAATCGGCTTTGGGCACGACCATTTTCGATTGAGTCGGGGGAGAGACTGGAGGAAAAGGGAGTTAGTTGGACATGCAACTTCTAGTGGCTCCGTTGTCAATTTGTCAACAAACCGATAAGTCGCACAAAGTTGCAATAAATACAGTAAACTCCTGATAACTCATCATGCCAAAGGAAAGGGGCTCAGTGATGAGTTATCCGGAGTGGCAAGTTAGGCATATGTAGAAATACATCAATAAGTGTGGCTGGAATATTGACAGCATGATGACTTAAATGGTTGTGACAAGTTAAGCCTGGGTTGAGTTGTCAGGATTTTACTGTGTTATCTACCTACTTGATTTGAGAATGCCTTGAGGCAAGAATGCTACTTAATGATTCAAATTCATAATAAGCTGAATTTTTAACATCTCTATATACTTTATTTCCTTGTCCTCTTGTAACTTTTGATTATCGTTGGGGAGTTTTGTGCCCCCTCGATGTCAAACCTGGTGTGCATCAAATACTAAGTATTCCTGTTTCCAGTGTTTTGCAGTATGTGGCCTACTTGCAACTGGAATTCAACATTTAAAACAGCCACTTGGTTGTGTTTGGTTGCTCACCCTTTAAAATTCAGTCAAAATTCCAAAATATGTGGAGTCCTGTAGGTTATGGGTTAGAGCACTTTACACTGTATTCTGTGAAGCGGTTTGAGACGTCTCAAAGATGTGATGAGCCGCTATATCAAATGCAAGAATTATTATTATTAGGTTTGAGGGCTGAGATTAGCCAGATTCATGTTAGTACCAATGTCTCCCTTTAGGCTGTTATTCTCTTTGCATGTCCATAATTGACTGCTGGATAAAAACGAGCGGACATAATGATGATGATAATTATAATCCTTGCATTTGATATAGTGCTCATAACGCCTTTGAGACGTCTCAAAGTGCTTCGCAGATTAACTGTAAAATAAATTGACTGTATATTTTGTGGGTGAAATGCAGCAGCCAATTGCGCACAGCAGTGGCCAACAAACAGTCGTGGATTGATTGATCAAATTTTTTTTAAGGGATTATTACCCCGGAAAAGTGATCTACCAATCGACTAACAATCGGGTTCTTTCTTACTGCTAGATAAACAGACGTGTGGAGTAAGGAAACTTTCCCAACATTTTGCCCTGCCCGGGAATTGAATCCTGGTCATCTTGTTTGCAAGGCAAGTTCTCTAACCACTAAGCTAAAGGACTCTAAGTAATAATCCTTCCATTTGATAAGCCACTTTCACCTCGGTAGTATGTCCCAAAGCGCTTCACAGGATTTACTATGAAGTGGAGTGACTGTATTTTGTGGGTGAACGCAGTAACCAATTTTGCACTCAGCAAAGTCCCACAAACAGCCATAGAGTGAGTGACCTTCTTTTGAATAGTGTCATGGAATCTTTAACATCCACCTGAACAGGCAGACAGGTCCTTGTTTTTAATGTCTCATCTGAAGGACATGGTGCAACAGCTGAGAGGAACCTTCAAACTGAGCTTCCTGTCCTATGGGCAGGTGTATCCTTCGTTCAAGTGGAGCCCAATAATGGAGTGGTTAGCACGCTCGCCTTGCAAGCAAGAGGACCCGGGTTCAAATCCTAGGCAGGCGCAACCTTGGGCAAGTTTCCTTACTCCACACTTTTCTGTTTACCGAGCATTAAGTAGGAACCCAGTTGTTAGTCGATTGGCAGATCGCTTTCTGGGGGTTATCATCTCTTTTTAAAAAAAAAATTGGCCACTCAATCCACGACTGTTTATGGGACACTGCTGTTTATGCCCATCTAACTCTGAAAGCTATGATAGTGCATTGTCACTGTTTGGAGGTGATGTGAATAAATGGGTTAATGCGGGGTGGTGAGACCATTGGATTTCCAGTTTGAAAGTTTCAATCATCTGCTTGGATGATTGAAATTAGCAACCTCCTCATCCAATGACTCAAATAGCTCTCCGATGCCAGTCTTTACAAATGAAAGAAAAAATATTCTGAATGGATCCATCCCAATGAAATGTAGTATATATATGTTGTACAGAAGCCATTTGTTGCTTGACAATGTTTATATTAAAAAAAAGTAAGTGGAATTAGTGCCATGATGCGCTATTCCCCTCTTGGCTTAATTGCAAAAGTACCTACGTTGTCGATGTGTACTTGCTAAGTTTAACTATCTTCCGCAAGGTAGGAGCTGAGCACCTTTTAAAAGGGACTAGAGCAGGGAGAGACTGTGCTAAGGACTACTTGGTACTCATTCTTCCCTGCTTGGCTGAGTCACTTTAAGATGTTTTATTTGTGTGTCTTAAGAGCCAGATCACTGCCTCTGTGTAAAGCAGCCTTAAAAATCATGTTTGGAAACTCACTTGCCCTACGAGTGATCAACGGTTGGAAATAAGTACCATCAGACACAATAAGACAGTCTCTATAAAAAAAGACATTCATTGCAAATCACTTTAATACTTGCTTCTTAACTCTGCCACTGGACATTAAGTTTTTGCTGTTTACATTGGAAAAAAGCTTTCTTAAATTAAATCCCAAGATTTAGCATGTTGAATAATTATGCTCATTCAGGTTCATGTAGTTCATTCAATTTGATTTTATTCTAACAGGTTCTGCGTAAAATCCGACAGCAAAGATTCTTTGATAACTTTGTCATACTGTATTCTTGTTTCTTTATTATCAATCTGCTAGGGTTGGTGGTATTGGGAATGCACTCCATACAAATAATTGGTGCATTGTAACATTGTGACTTCATACAAGTCTAAGTGATTCAATAAAGTATTGAATTCTAATCGTGTGATTTCAATGACAATATAGTACCTGGAATAGAAAACAATTTGAATTGTTCTGGCAAACTACAAATATAATCCTTTCCTTTGATATGAGTACCAAGTGTTTCAGCGTTTTCCTGTAAGTGTAGTGACTATGTTTGTAGGTTATGGTGTTGAGTCTTGTTGCGTAGTGGTTAGTGTGCTTGTCTTGCAAGCAAGAGGTATCAGCATCTCCAGAGGGGAAGGGAAGCCTTGATTCTCACTCATTCCACAAATGTCTGTGTGTTAGATATGGGGGACAAGTGCCAGAGCATCAATTCATTCATTATTCCACCTCGTTCACCTGTGGTCATGAATTGGCACTAACGTCTTATGGATACTATTGTCTAATTTACTGCTGCTCACATCTGTGGGGAGGGAAGGTGTATTTAAACCAAAATACACTGACTTGCAGGAATCGCTGTGTTCAAAGGTTTCATTAAATCTGGCTGTCATTGGAGCCAGTTCCCATGTGTTAATGAGAATCAGTGAAGGTGAGTTTACAAGCTCCTGGGAGTAACATTGGCAGTCGCAATCTGTTTGTGTGTGGGTATATGTATGTGTACTTGCAAATCCTTGCATTTGATATAGCATCTTATTGCGCTGTTGAGCTGTCTCAAAGCGATTCATAGAATATACATTGACTATTTTGTGGCCAAATGTGGCAGCCAATTGCACACAGCAGTGTCCTACAAACAGTCATGGATTGAGTGCCCAAATTTTTTTGGGGGGAATTATTACCCCCAGAAAGCGATCTGCCAATTGACTAGTAACCGGTTCCTACTTACTGCTAAGTAAACAGGTGTTTGGAATAAGGAAACTTGACTAAGGTTTTGCGCCACCTGGAGAATCGAACCCGTGTCCTCTTGCTTGCGAGGTGAGCCCACTAACCACTACGCTATGGGACGTCTGGAATACAATCCTGGGCATTCTGAGGGCGTGTGTATATACAGCTAATGGTTTGCTGCTTATTGCAATATTTAGGGGATGTGTATTTGCAGCTTGGATAGGGAATGGCTATAGAATATGGAAACTCCCTTCTCTTGTATAATGCCATGGATCTTTTAGGGTCCACTTGAACAGGAACAGACAGGACCTTAGTTTAACATTGCATCCGAAGGACGATATCTCTCACAATGCAGCACTTCCAAGCACTACACTGTAGTGTCAACCTGTAATGTGGGTACAAAGTCCTGATCTCGGGTATGAACCCACAACCTTCTGATTCAATAGGTGAAAATGCTACCAATGAGCCAGGCTGACACACTGCACCTTCGAGGCAGCTCAGTGTAGTGAGCAAGTCCTGAGCCATAGAGACTAGGAAGGATCCAAGGTCTATTTACAACCCGAGCTGACCTGCAGTCCCCGTGCTTTCAGAAGAACAGCATGTCCCAGAGCGAAACTGACAAGAAAATAAATATAATTCAATGGATACATCAATTGCTAAGGAATGCCCTGGAAGCTGCTCCCAATTATCCAGTGCTACTTGCAGTCCTTTTTTTAAGGTTGTTTAGGGGCAGTGTTTGGCCAATTAAAAAATAATGCAAAGTGAATGTGTTCTGATGAGTAATTTTCATCTGATCTTTTGCTGGATAAAGGAGGAGATAGAGGGGCAAAACCTTAGTTAAGTTTCCTTACTCCACACACCTCTGTTTACCTAGCAGTAAGTAGGAACCCGGTTGTTATTAGATTGGCGGATCGCTTTCCGGGGGTAATAATCCTTCCAAAAAAAGAATTTGATTACTCAATCCACAACTGTTTGTGAGACACTGCTGTGTGCGATTGGCTGCTGCGTTTCGCCCATAAAATATAGTCAATTCACTTTAAAATATATTCTGTGAAGCGCTTTGAGACTTCTCAACAATGTGATGCGGAGCAATATCAAATGCAAGGATTATTATTTCTTTATTGAGACTATAGGCTGTTAGGCTTGCCACTCCAGTGCAGCACTGGGGTGTGGGGGGGGGGGGGTAGAGGGAGTGTGGAGTGGCTGGAGGAGTGCTGTAATTGTCTGATGATCTTTTGGACAAGATGTTAAAACTGCTCTGAGTCACGAGTTGGGTGGGTTCAAGCCTCATGTTGGAGATGCCGTTCTATGAGTTAGAAGTAAACCAAGGGCCCGTCTTCTCTGTTTAGGTTGACATTAAAGGTCTCACGACTCCATTGGGAAAAGAGAAGGACGTTTCTCTCGGTGTCTTGCCCGACAATCTGCCAGACAAAATTGGTCATTCACTTCATGGCTAATTGTAAGACATTGCTAATAATAAAAATATTAATAATCCTTGCATTTAATATAATGCCTTATCAAATCGTTGAGACGTCTCAAGGAGCTTCACAGAATATATTGTAAAGTGGATTGACTGTATTTTGTGGGGGCGAAACTGTTCAGGCTGCTGCATTTGCCTACAAAATCCACAGTTACTGCACTTGACAGCAATATAAATACAAGATGTTGTTGTGATTTCCCTCTCCTGTTGTTCCCCTCTTTCTGCCATTCCCCTCCCCATCCTCCTGTTCTCCACCTACCACCATGGTTCTTCTCTCCCTGAGTTCCTTTTCACACAGAGGAGGGGAATCAATATGTAGAACGGATTAACAGAAACTGTCACTGTTGGGGTAAAAGGTGTTAGAGGACAGAATATGCTAGGATCTGTTTAATAACTAGCTTGGAGGACAATTGAGTGGATATTCTAAAAGGATCAAAGGAGCCCTCTTCATCCAAACTAATTTTGTGTCAGCCTGGCTCAATTGGCTGCCATGTCATCTAGAAAATACTTAGTCACTGAGTTACAGTATAACCTGTGAAGTGCTTTGAGATGTCCTGACATGAAAGGTGTATCATATGTGAGGATTATTATTGGAACTGCAGCAGTGATTGAAGTGAACAAAGCTTTTGCAGGTTTGTGCAAGAACACTTTGATATTTCAGTCTACAAGAACAACTTGCATCCTCCACTTAGAATAGTGTCTCAGAGCGCTTAACAGTGATGGAGACAGACTCCAAGCTGGGCGGAGGTGGCTGTAAGCACGGTCGAAGAAGAAAGTTTTCAGGCAGTCCTTGAAAGAGGGGAGAGAGGGACAAGGCGGAGGGATTGAGGGAGAGTGTTCCAGAATTTGGGGCATAGTGGCTGAAAGCACAACCTCTGATGGTGGGGTGGAGGGTGCGAGGGACGAGCAGGAGTCCAGTGCCAGTCGAGTGGAGGCGCCAGTTGGTGGATTGGGGAGTGAGGAGGTTGGAGAGGTAGGGAGGTGCCAGAGAGTGAATGGATTTGAGTGAGAATTTTGAAGTTATCCGTTCGGTGATAGGGAGCCAGTGGAGCCAGGCCAGAACTGGTAAGACGTGGGTACGGAGTTTGGTCCGGGTCAGTATATGGGCAGCAGAGTTTTGAATGAGCTGGTTCTTGTGAATGGTGGAGCTGGGGAGACCGGTGAGGAGTGTGTTGGAGTAATCCACGCAGGAGGTGACAAACGCAAGCACGAGGGTTTATGCTGCATTTGGGGTAATGTATGGTTGGAGGCGGGCAATGTGGCAGAGGTGGAAGAAAGCTTCTCCACATTTTAATTTCCGAAAAAGACTCCAATACAAAAGGGTCTGTGACACATCCTTCAGCAAAAGTCGCCAACAGCTCTTGCCGTGAAGAGATGACCTGAGACTGATTGCTCAGAACAAATTGTTCCTTATGTGAGCGTTTTGCTGCCAAAAGATGCCCTTATTCATTTCACAAAGCAAAGGTTTTAACAGTTGACTGTCAAAAACTCAAAAGAACAAAGTAGTTCAATGAGAAAAGGTTAGGTCTCTTCCTGCTGCTTGTCCAGCTAGGACTATCGTATCCGTTAGGGCTTTGGCTTGCAGGGTTAACGGGAGCTGAGTGGGATGACTGTCTGCCCTCAGTGACTGGTCTGCCCTTCCAGGACCTGCCAATGATCCAGCCTGGGCTGTCATCAGCAGTGCCCTGGAATACTGCGGACCAGCCTGGCTCAGAAACTGGACTAGAGACCGTCACAGACGGCTGGCTTGATTCTAACATCTCAACGATGCAGAACTCCCCCAACACTGGAGTGTCAGCCTGGTCTTTTTGCTCAAAGTCCTGACTGTTGGACTTCAAACCACAACCTTCTAACTCAGAGATTGATTAGTGTCAGCCTGACAACTACAATAAGTAAAGAATACAGAAGATTGAAGAGGGGTATGGACCATGGGAAACACTGGAAAGAATACCTTCACACTATGCTTTAGCTTGTAGTTGACAGCCCACAGAGGTAACAGTGAGGCTGATTTTCAGTCTAATGGGACAATAGTTGTAACTGGAGTTACCTGAAGGTCAATTTTACAAGCTGTAAATAAATTGCTCAGTCCCCTGGAATTACTGCAGTCAGGATGACTCATCCGTGCACATTGATCGGCTTCTTTGCCCGCAGCATCAACAATGCTGTTACAACACCCTGAGTGCTGGTAAATAGTGCATTAACCAACAACAATTTACTGTGGCGGAGTCCTTTAATGTCCTGCAAGTGTAATGGTTAGAGCACTCACTTCGCAAGCGAGAGGACACGGGTTCTGATCCCGGGTGGGACGAAACCTTAGTCAAGCTTCTGTACTCCACACGCCTCTGTTTACCTAGCAGTAAATAGCAAGCCGGTTGTCCCCTGTCCTGCCTGCCCACCATGGGCAGTCGGATCTTCAGTCTCTCTGCCTCCACCCTTTAGAACTCAATTCCACAGTCCCTTCACCTCACAATCTCCCTTGTGGGTAAATTTCTCCTCCTTTGCCTCCTTCAAGCCCGTCTCAAGACCCTCCACTTTGACCGCGCCTTTGGTCACCCTCCTACCCCTTCCCTCCCTGCTCTCCACCCTTCCTGATTCCAACCCTAGCTCGTGCCCAAATCCTGCTCGTTCAACGCCTTGGGGCATCCTCCTGACGTGAAAGGCGCTGTACAATGTAATTTGTTGTTGTTTCACAGTGATGGGTTTGGAACCTGAACTAAGAAGGTTTAGGGAAGCTGACCATAAGTGTAGTTGAAGAGATAGGTTTTGAGGTGGGATTTTAAGGTAGATAAAGGAGGAAGAGGTGGAGAATTCCAGAGGTAAGGAGTCTAAAGGCTGCAGGCACAGCCACTGATGATCAGCAGCTGGAAGGCATCAGTTTAAGATATTTAGCAAACATTAATTTTTTTCATGCAGTTAGGATAATTGAATGCCCGGTGATTGAGGAACAATTAAAATTAGCATTAAAATTATAATTAGATTGATGGTACTTATCCTTGCATTTGATGTAGCACCTTATCTCATTGTCGAGACGTCTCAAAGTGCTTCACAGGATTTACTGTAAAGTGACTTGATTATTTTGTGGACGAAACATGGCAGCCAGTTGCACCCAGCAATGTTGCGCAAACAGCCACAAAATCGGCGAGAGGCCAATTTTATTTTGGGGATTGTTAGCCAGGATCCTGGGAACAGGTAGACGGGACCTTGGTTTAACGGGACCTTACCTCTGGAAATCCACCGCTCCTTCTGCGCTGCACTGGAGCATCAGCCTTGACTACGAGTTCAAAGTCCTGATGTGGACAGCGAGTAGGAATGATTTGGACAATGTGCTGAAGCTGAACATGTTGCTGTGAAATTTTAAAAAAATCAGATGACGTAATCCATTTAGCTGTGAAATCAACACACAGTGACTGTTTCACACAGAGAAGCTTATTATAATAAACTGAGCTGGTTATTAAGATTACAGAGACCACCTCAATATAGCACTGATCCTTCACACACTGTGGCCTTTTAGGACCATTAATAACCATTGATTTCATAACAATCATAATCCTTGAATTTGACACGGCCCCTTTCCACGTAGTTGAAACATCTCATAGTGCTTCACAACGTTTACTGCAGTGACTGTGAACTTGCAGGCAAATGTTCAGCCAATTTGTGCACATTGTACAATTTATATAATACCTATATCATTAAGAATGTCTGTTTGCTTCTGGAAAGTCTAGTGACTGTGAGTTTATACATGAATGCAATTTACATGCAGCAATGTCCTACAAAGAGCCTTCAATTAAATGAAGGATCAGTTCTATGTCGGGGGGGATGTTGTTGGCCAGGACACCAAGAGAGAGAACCTTCTTTTCCAATCTAATAATAATCCTTGCATTCGATATAGTGCTTTTCACGTCTTCTAGACGTCTCAAAGCGCTTCACACAATGTACTGTAAAGTGAATTGACTGTATATTTGTGGGTGAAACACGGCAGCCAATTGCGCAGTGTCCCACAAACAGTCGTGGATTGAAGTGACCAATTCATTATTATTTTATTACGTGTTTTGTTTCTTGAGGGATTATTATCAGGCTTGTGGAGTAAGGTGTCTCTCTGCCAGGAATCAAGCCAGGTCCCTCGCTTGCAAGTGCTCTAATTACTGAGCTACAGGACTCCTATATATCACGGGAGCTTTATCGTTTGCCTAAGCAAGCAGACGGGACTTTGGTTTAACATCTCATCTAACAGACAGTATAATGCATCCTCTCTCTCTAACATTGCACTAGTCTGCCTGGACCAGGGTGAGTCAACCTTTTGGCTGCTGAGGGACAGATGTCCTATTTGAGAAACAACCGCATCCCACAGGAGCAATACTTTTATATGGTGATTGGTTTCTGCATGTGTCAGACAACTGGCTGACCAAAAAAAAGGCAGATTAAAAAATTGGTCAGTTCACGGCTGCTTCAGGGATGTTGCTGTGCTCAAACTGGCTCCCACGTTTGCCTTCAAAATACACAGTCACTACATTTTACAAAAAAAAATGATGTGAAGCACTTTGTGACATTTTGAATGATGCAATAAGGCACATGGAAAGCCAATTATCCTTCAAACAAAATAAATGTCAGCAACAACAGCAACTAGTGTCTCGGAGTTAGAAGGACAATAATAATAATAATCCTTGCATTTTGATATAGCACCTTATCAGGTCATTGAGACGTCTCAAAATGCTTCACAGAATATATTGTATAGTGAATTGACTGTATATTTTGTGGGCGAAACTCGAGGGCCAATAGCGCACAGCTGTGTCCCACAAAGCGACGTTGCAGACTCTGATTAGACATTCCAGTTACTGGGCATTGGGGTTAACGGGAAATACCTGTTTGTGTGTAACTCTGACTTGGTTGAGTTACCTTTGAAATACCGACGGAGTTAGGAGAAAAGCAGAGGCCACTTAGTACAAAAGTGTTTTCACATACATCAAGGTGTGAGAAGCGTCGCAGCTCACTCACACCGCTCCTCGGGATGTCTAAATATAATTAAACCTCTGTACTGAATACAATGAAGTGCTTCTAAGTACAATATCATCATTCTTCCATGTTTCAGTTGTTGATCAGTGCACTGTAGAAAAAAACATGGGGGTAACAGGATTTTGTGGACACCCTGAACATGTGAGCGTGCCGTGTACACGTGAATATGCTCACACGCATGTGTATGCCCATGTATGTGCAGACCAGTGGTGGCCTCTGGCGGACCTCCTGTGGGCGAGTCGGAGGCCGTGTACGTATCCCATTCTTCCCCCCACCCCCACACCACACACGCACACAAACAAAAGATTACACTTATATAGCGTCCTTCATGTTGGGAAGATGTCCCAACACACACAGTGGTAGAGAAGCTGCACAGGTCACTGTTTGTTGTCAGTCTCAACGCCCAGGGCAGCCTTGGCCCTGCCCTGTGGGTCCTGTGCCGTGCGGGAGAAGGTGACGATGGAAACCATGTCCTCCCCGATGTCCACCCGGCCCCGACACCGCCGACAGCACAGCATCTTAAACATAACAACAGGAGAATTGGACAAAGAAGACCAAGGTCCATCCAGTTCACCTTCCACCACCCTGGCATGTCATGTCCAAACTATAGACTGTATCCTGAAATATTATTTCCTAACAGCATTCTCTCTCATTTATTCTTGAACGAATCCACACTTGCTACCTCCATCGTCTCCCTAAGTAGCCTTTACATTTACTACTCGCTCGCTCAAATAGTGTTTCCGCAGATTTGTTCTGAATTTACTCCCTTCAATAACAGGCTGCGTCCTCTGGTTCTACTGTTCACTACAAAATAAACAGCTTATCGTAGGTTACCTTGCCCAGGGCTCGCTGAAAATCCCGGTTGAGGAAGGCGTAGAGGAGCGGGTTGAGGGTGGAGTTGCAGTAGCCCAGCCAGGTGATGACCTTGAAGAGGAGCTGGAGCCCAGGGCCGGCTCCTTCGGGGCCGCCGGGGGCCGCCAGCCAGACATTCAGGACAAAGTAAGGCAGCCAGCACAGGACGAAGGCGGAGATAATGATGGTCATTGTCCTCGTGGCTTTGTTCTCCAGCTGTAGGTTCTTTTGTCGTTTGCTGTTAATAACAATAATCCTCGCATTTGATACAGCAACTTATCACGTCATTGGCCGCGCTTTCAACCACTACCCCGTGCAACTCTTTGACTCTCTTCCTCTAACCTTCCACCTTGCCCTCTCCTTCTCCATCTTATCATTCTTACATCATTCACGATGGAGAGCGTATTGATCTAATATTAATATTCTCTGCTCAGAGTCCTGTAGTTTAGTGGTTAGCGCGCTCGTCTCGCAAGGAGAGGACCCGGGTTCGATTCCTGGGCGGGGCAAAACTTTAGGCAAGTTTCCTTACTCCACACACTTGTTCACCTAGCAGTAAATAGGAACCCGGTTGTTAGTCGATTGGCGGATCACTTTCCCTGTAATCCCTCACAAATTCCTCTCCTCAAAATAATAAATTGAGACATCTCAATGACGTATAAGTTGCTTTATCAAATACAAGGATTATTATTACTATTATCTTCAGATTGCACCTGAAGACCTTCCTCTTCAACCATGCCTATGGTCAGCTTTCTCCGGCTCGACGTCATGCTCTGCCACTGTCAAGCGCTCTGGGACACTACGCTGCAAGTTGTTGTTGAGACGTCTCAAAAGCGCTTCAAAGAATATATGTAGAGTGAACTGACTTTTATATTTTGTGGGTGAAACACGGCAGCTAATTGCGCACAGCAGTGTCCTACGAACAGTTGTAGATTGAATGACCCCATTTATTTTGTTATTTTATTTCATAGAAATGGTCACCTGTTATTAAGGGATTATTACCCCTGGAAAGTGATCAGCTAATCGACTAACAACCGGGTTTCTACTTACTGGAAGTTAAACAGAGGCGTGTGGAGTAAGGAAACTTGCCTAAGGTTTCCCCTGCCCGGGAATCAAACCCGGGTCCTCTCGCTTGCGAGGTGAGTGCACTAACCACTGAGCTACAGGATTCCGTGTGTAGCGCTTTTTCACGTTGTTGAGACATCTCAATAACAACAATTTGCATTTATGTAGCGCCCCTCAAGCTTGACAGTCGCCATTAAGAACGTCTCAAAGCGCTTCACAGAATATACTGCGAAGTGAATTGTCTGCATATTTTATGGGTGAAACTCGGCAGCCAATTGCGCACAGCAGTGTCCCACAAGCAGTCGTTGATTGAGTGACCAAAATTATTATTGTTATTTTATTTCATAGAAATGCTCACCTGTTGGGATGGTAGTGGATCTCCAGGGCCTGGGAGACCACGCGGGTAGCTTTGAGCCGTGAGACCCGGTAGATGATGAAGTAGGTGCCGCACATGATGAGGAAGGGCAGGTAGAAGGCCAGCGCTGAGGCCACGATGGCAAACGTGCGGTTGGTCACAAAGACGCAATCATTCCGTGCGTCTGGCTCCAGCCCCTGGATTTCATTCCAGCCCTTCATGACCGGCAGGAAGGAGATGAGAGAGGAGTAGACCCAGATAGTCAATGTCATCCCGATGCATCTGAGAGAGAGAGAGAGAGAGAGCAAGGGATGGAGAGTGAGATAGAGGGAGAGAAAGAAAGTGACAGAGTGTGGGAGAGGGAGAGAAAGAGAGAGAGAGAGAAAAAGACAGTGAGAGACAGTAAAGTGTGGAAGAACAGAGAGAAGAGTGAGACAGTGAGTGGATGACAGTCACAGAGAAAAGAAAGAGTCAGAGAGAGGGAGAGAAGAGAAAGAATGGATTGAGCGAGAGAAAAGAGTGAGAGAGTGAGTGAATCAGATAAATGAGGGAGATAGCAAGAGAGAAAGAAAAGAGAGAGTGGGTGAGAGAATAAAGAAAGAGAGAGGGAAAGAAATGAAAAAGAGAAAGAATAATGATAGCCAAGTGCGCTACATTGTTGTAGATCCCGTCCTATATATGAAACGTTAAACCGAGGTCCCGTCTGCCTGTTAAAGATCCCATGGCACTATTTGATGAGAGAAGGGAGATTCTCCTGGTGTCTTGGCCATCACTGGGAGAGAAACTTCTCTTTTCAAATAGTCCCCCGAATAAAACTGATCATTCACTTCAGGGCTGTTTGTCAGCATTTTCTGGGAGCAAATTGGCTGCCTCGTTCGCCTACAGAATATATAGTCACTACACTTTCCAGTATATCATGTGAAATGCTTTGAGATGTTCTCCCAATGTCATTTGGGCTATATCAATTGCCCTGGTTGACAATCCCCCAGATAAAATTGCTCATTACATCCCTACAGTTTGTCATTCACTTCAGAAATGCTCTCTTTGAAGAAAATGACCACTGTTTTGTTCTGAAGATCTGGTTCCTTCCTTGTGGGAGGATGATTCGAAATGCTTCACAGCAAGTGTAGCAAGCATGTGAATACTTTATCCAATTTGCACACAGCAATGTCCTTTAAATACCCATGAAATGAATGACTCATTTTATCTGGGGGATTGTTGGCCAAGATATATTCAAAAAATTTGTATAGAATGTACCGCAAAAAAAACAAGCCACTTGACTCAACCAGTCCGTGTTGGTGTTTATACTCCACAGAAGTCTTCGCCCACGCCTTACTCCCTCCCGCACCCTTCTATTCCCCCCTCCCTCATGTGAAGGTCCAGCTTCCTCTTGAATACTTCTACACACTCTGAATTCGCCCACTGTTTCAGGCAGCGAGTTCCACAACCTCACTGGTCTCTGTTGAATGAAGTAGCTCCTCCTAATTTCTCTTTTAGATCCATAGATCCGTAGAGTAGTGAGACTCTCGCAAAGTGAGAGTCACCAGGTTTGATTCCCGCACAGGGCGAAACGTTGGGCAAGTTCTCAAGCAAGGCCAAACTTTAGGCAGATTTCCTTACTCCACATGCCTCTGTTTACCTAGCAGTATGTAGGAACCCAGTTGTTAATCGATTGGTGGATCACTTTCCAGGGGGTAACAATCCCTTCAAAACCAAATTGGTCACTCAATCCACAATAGTTTGTGGGACACTGCTGTGTGTAATTGGCTGCCGCATTTTGCCCACAAAATATACAGTCAATCCACTTTACAATATATCCTGTGAAGCGCCTTGAGATGTCTTGATGACATGATGAGGCGCTATATCAAATGCAAGGATTATATTATTATAATAGGACATGTATTGAGGATTACAGAGAGTAAATTGTAATGTGTTCTGTATATATTTTATGCATTTTATAGAACACCTTTAACATTACATCTTAAAGTACATGACATCTTAAAGTGTAATTGATAGGTAAACACAGCAACCAATTTGCACACAGTAATTTCTGACAAACAAAGAAATGAATCAAAAAAACGCAAAATACTGCAGATGCTGGAAATCTGAAACAAAAACTGAAGTCGCTGGGAACGCTCAGATGCTGCCTAACCTGCTGAGTGTTCCCAGCAACTTCTGTTTTTGTTAAAGAATTTAATGATCAATTTACGTAGAGGATAGAAGGAGAAATGGTTATGAGATCTTTAATGTTCACCTGAATGGGCAGATATTGATTTTATACGAAAAAAATAATAATCCTTGCATTTGATACAGTGCCTTTCACATCAAGATGAGTCTCAATGTGCTTCACAAGACTTCAGAGTCCTGTAGGGTATTGATTAGAGCACTCGCCTCATAAGCGAGTGGACCCGGGTTTGAATCCCAGGCAGCGCGAAACGTTAGGCAGGTTTCTTTACTCGACACGCCTCTGTTTACCTAGCAGTAAATAGGATCCCAGTTATTATTTGATTTGCAGATTACTTTCCAGGGGTAATAATCCCTTCAAAATAAATTAATAAATAACAATAAGAATTGAAGAACTCGTGGAGTCCTGTAGCTCAGTGGTTAGAGCACTCGCTTTGCAAGCGAGAGACCTGAGTTCAATTCCAGGCAGAGGGCGAAACCTTGGGCAAGTTTCCTTACTCCACACAGAGCCTAATAATAATCCCTTCAAAAAACAAAACAATAATAAATTGGTCATTTTCAATCTACGACTGTTTGTGGGACATTGCTGTGCGCAATTGGCTGCCGCGTTCGCCCACAAATATACAGTCAATTCACTTTACAGTGTGTTCTGTGAAGCGCTTTGGGACGTCCTCCCGACGTGAAAAGCGCTATATCAAATGCAAGGATTATTATTATTATTATTAATAATAATCCCTCCAAAAAACAACAATAATAAATTGGTCATTTTCAATCCACGACTGTTTGTGGGACACTGTTGTGCGCAATTGGCTGCTACGTTTCGCCCACAAATATACAGTCAATTCACTTTACAGTATATCCTGTAAAGCGCTTTGAGACATACAAGCCGCTACATCAAATGCAAGGATTATTATTATTATTTACTGTACAGTGCAGTGACTATGTGTTTTGTAGGCGAATGCTGTTTTACATCTCATCCAAAGGAATGTATCTGCGACAATGCAAACCTACACTGGAACGTCAGCCTGAACTGTGAGCTCAAATCTCTCTCTGGTGAGGGCTGGTCAATGAAAACAGCAGGCACTAGATACAGTGTGTTGATAGCTGATGTAACATGCTCACCAATCTCCTGAGAATCAATCCATAGGGTCTGGTTACTAATACATGAAAATAGCAGAAAGTATTTTTTTAAAATCTTATAAGGAATCCTTACATTTGATACAGCGTCTATAAAGGGACTTTGAACTTACTGTCTAGGCTGACACAGTGCTGGGGGAAGCACTGCATTGTCAGAGGTGCCGCTCTTGAGATGTTAAACCGAGATCTGCCTGTTCGGGTGGATGTCAATGATCTCTCACGTGTGTCTCATGGTGTCCTGGCCAACAATCCTCCAGATTAAAAGAAAATTGGTCAAATTGTTGTCAGGATATTGGCTGCCGCATTTATCTCCCTCCATAAGCTGTAGATTACCCAGAACCCTGCAGCCCGTGTCCTCTCCTACACCAGGCTCCGCGACCCTATCACCCCCATCGTCGCCCGACTCCACTGGCTTCCCATCACACAGAGGATACAGTTCAAGATCCTGTTCCTCACCTTCAAAGCCCTCCATGGTCTTGCTCCCCCCTACCACTGTGACCTCCTAACCCCCTACCATCCTGCTCGCTCCCTCCACTCAGTGGGCTCCGGCCTGCTTCAAGTCTAAAAATGCAATCGATAGTACTGTCCAACAAGCTTCATCATTACCTCCCCCACTCCCCTCAGATCCCATCCCCAACTGTCCGCCCACCCGCCTTGCCTTCCCCACCATTGGTGGGTGGACCTTCAGCCACTCTGCCCCCACCCTCTGGAACTCTATCCCGCAGTCCCTCCACCTCATTGCCTCCCTTGTCTCCTTCAAGACCCCTCTTAGGACCCTCCTCTACGATCGTGGCTTTGTCAGCCTCCTTCCCACCTGCCCTCCACCCTCCCCAATCCCGGACCCCAACTCCGATCCGACACACTGATTGTCCAGTGCCTTGGGACGTCCTCCTGACGTGAAAGGTGCTTTACAAATGTAATTTTATTGTTGTTGCCTACAAATACACAATACGCTTTGCAGAAATCCCTGTTACATTCTTTGTTAATTCCAGCTACAGGTAATTTTCCTCACTGAGCTGGAACTCTTAGTCACCTCCTTCCTCCCCCTAGCTCATTGTCAGGCTCCGTCACTGTTAAGCGCTCCGAGACACTGCTTTGTGTGAAGGGTGCTATATAAATAATAACTCTTGTATTTGATATAGCGCCTTATCATGTCTTTGAGACGTCTCAAAGCATTTCACAAAATTTACCCTAAAGTGAATTGACTATATTTTGTGGGCGAAATGGGGCAACCAAAAGAACGCAGCAATGTCTCACAAACAGTCCTAGATGTTTCTTATATTTTTTTAAGGGATTATTTTCTTCGGAAAGCGATCGACCAATAGAACAACAGAGATCCTACTTACTGCTAGATAAACAGAGGCGCAAGGAATAAGGAATCTAGCCTAAGTTTTCGCGTTGTCCAGGGATCGAACCTGGGTCTTCTCGCTTGCAAGTGCTCTAACCACTCCACATAAATTCAAGTCGCTGTTATGGTTTGGTTAGTTTACACTGGCAATGGATTCCCGCTTGAGTCTGACACCCGGCTGACCACAAACCCAAATGGGACCACGTTGATCATAGACCAGCCTGGGGTCTCCTGCTCACCTACCTCCTGCGGGACATCCTCTTTGAGTAGTAGTGAGGGGTGACGACCGAGCAGTAACGATCCAGACTGATGAAGCACAGGGTGACGATGGAGGCCGTGCAGAACATGACATCAAAGGAGATCCACACCTTGCAGAATTGCCGGCCAAACAGCCAGACTCCCGTCACTTCATATATAATGCTGAGAGACAGAGAGCAAGGTCTTACAGGGCACAGATCAACCATCAACAATAACAGCGACAGCTACAAATAAAATAACAACAATAGCAACAACTAGAATAACAATAACCATAATAACAACAATACAACAGCAACTAGAATAACAATAACCATAATAACAATAATAATAACGACAACAAAAATAATGAAATAACAATAAAAACAACAATAATAATAACTACCACAACAAGAGCAACAATGATAACAGCAATGACAACCCCAATCACAATAACAGTAACAATGACAAGCACCTCCTATACGAGGCCTTCCATGTAAGGAGAGCATCTCATAGTACTTCACAGAGGTGCAGTTATATTTAATCATTTGATATAACGCTTTATAATGCCATCGAGTCGTATCAAAGCACTTTACAGAATGCAACACCAAGTGGATTGACTGTATCTTTTGTGGGTAGAACGCAGCAGCCAGTTTTGCTCACAGTAATGTCTCACAAATACCTGTAAAGTGAGTGACCAATTTTATTGGGGGAGATTGTTCACCAGGATATCGGGAAAGAGAAACTTCTCTTTTTGAATAGTGCCGTGGGATCTTTAACATCCACCTGAACAGGCAAATGGGTCTTCATTTTAACATCTCATTCAAACACGCAGTGCTCCCCTAACACTGCATTCCAGCATCAGGCCAGACTGTGAGCTCAAAGGCCCTGATGTGGGGGCTTGAATCCACAACCTTCTGACTCAAAGAAGAACGCACTACCACTGGTTCAGGCTGACACCTAAAACCTGAACTGGAAATAACAGGAAGAAAATGATGGAGAGATAGAGATGAATGAAAGGCGGACGGAGGGGAATAAATTAAAAGGGGATTAGAAATAATCCTTTTAGAAAAGTCTGCCTTTAGCCTTTAAGTATTACCATGACAGCATTTTGTCAATATATATAATGGAGAAATGAATGGAGGGGATTGGAAGGGTGGGGAAAAAGCACTTGTACGGACTAGCTGGGCTGAACGGCCTGTTTCTGTGCTGTAATGTTCTTTATCAGCCCGATTCAGTCAATAGCTTACCCGCTTCTGACACACATGCTCCATGCCAGTGTTTTGTTTAATAAAAAAACAAGGGTGATAAATACATACAACTCAGATTTATATAGCACTCTTTGAGCGGTAGCATCTCGGAGTGATTAACAGCTGTGTGGCTTGATGCCAAGATGGAAAGAGAGAAGAGATGACTGAAGGCACAGTTGAAGAGGTGTGATTGGAAGATGGGCAAACAGGGGCAAGACGGAGATTTGTGACGTAATGCTTATATAATAATAATATAATAATAATAATCCTTGCATTTGATATTGCATCTTCGAGACGTCTTAAAAAGCGCTTCACAGAATATACTGTAAGGTGAATTCCACTGTATATTTTGTGGGTGAACATATATACATATATGTATAAATAAGATTAAGATCAATTGTCTTACCTGAAGGGCATAACCAGGCAGGCAACTAGCAGATCAGCAGCAGCTAGAGACATTATGAACATGTAGGTGACTGTTCGGAGTCTCTTCTCTACAACCGGGCAGACAAAGACCACAGCGTTGCCCAGGAAGGTGACCAGATCGATGAGGGTCAGCAAAGCACCCACCAATATGCCCTGAGTCGTTATTTGGCCCTCACTCCCATGCCCCTTGCTCCCAGCCAGGCTCCTTCCCAGGGAACAGTTGGGGGAGTCAGAAAGGTTGCTGTCCATCCACATTTTGATCATAATCGCAGGTTGCTTTTCTGGGTTGTTGGAGGAGGGAGGGAGGGAGGGAGGGAAGGAATAAAACACCAAAGGCTTATCATTTTTTTAAAAAGTAATAATAATTCAGTCACTGAATCCAGGACTGTTTGTGAGACACTGCTGTGCAATTAGCTGCAACAACAACAGCAAAAAAATTACATTTGTATAGCGCCTTTCATGTTGGGAGGACATCCCAAGGCGCTGGACAGAGAGTTACGGACCTGAGCTGGGGTTTGGGGTGGGGGATGGTGGAGGGCGGGGGGGAAGCAGGGAGATCGAAAGCACGGTCGAAGAGGAGGGTCTTGAAGGTGGCAAGGGAGGGGGTGAGGCAGAGGGACTGCGGGATGGAGTTCCAGAGGGTGGGGGCAGAGTGGCAGAAGGCCCGCTCACCAATAGTGGGGCGAGCGAGGCAGAGGACATGAAGCAGGCCGGAGCCCGCTGAGTGGAGGGAGCAAACAGGATGGTAGAGTTTAGGAGGTCGGAGAGGGGGGAGCAAGACCATGGAGGGCTTTGAAGGTGAGAACCAGGACCTTGAACTGTATCCTTTGTGTGATGGGAAGCCAGTGGAGTCGGGCGAGGATGGGGGTGATAGGGTCGGGGAGCCTGTTGCGGGAGAGGATACGAGCCGCAGAGGTCTGCAGCCTATGGAGGGAAGAGTTGGGGAGGCCGACAAGCGGGGAGTTTGCATAGTCGAGCCTCGATGTAATGAAAGCGTGTGTGAGGGTGAGACAGTGGTGGAGCCAGACGACGTTGTGGATGAGGGGAAAGGCAGTGCGGGTCATGGCGCAGATGTGGGGTAGAAAGGATAGTTGAGGGTCAAACAAGACGCCAAGGTTCTGGACTGGCTTAGTGAGGTGGAGTGTGCATCCATGGATGGTGATGCTGTCAGCACCTGAGGTGTGGAGGCGCTGACGGGAGCCAATCAGGAGAGCCTCGGTCTTGTTGACGTTCAACTGAAGAAAGTTCACTCTCATCCAGGACTTGATGTCTGACAGACATTCTGTCAGGACAGCAGTGGTCCTGGAGTCAAGGGTGGAGGCAGAGAGATAGAGTTGGGTGTCATTCGCATACATGTGGAAGTTGACCCCATGTCTGCGGATGATGTCACCAAGAGGGAGCATATAGATATGGAAGAGGATGGGACCAAGGTCAGAGCCCTGAGGAACGCCACACAAGAGGAGATGAAGTGCAGGCAATGTGAGAGGTACGATCTGAACCAGTCAAGGACATCGCCGTGGAGGTTGAGGTGAGACGAGAGGTGGTGGAGGAAGATAGAGTGGTTGACGAAAGCAGCAAAGAAGTCAAGGAGGACGAGGAGGCAGAGGGAGCCCTGGTCGCAGATGGACAGAATGTCATTTGTCACTTTGACCAGGGCGGTTTCTGTGCTGTGGGCGGCATGAAAATCCGATTGGAGAGGTTCGAGAAGGGAGTGGCGGGAGAGGAAGGAGCAAAGCTGAGAAGCAATAACTCGTTCCAGGACCTTGGAGAGGAAGGGGAGGTTGGAGATGGGGCTGTAATTAGGGAGTAGAGAAGGGTCCAGGGAGGTTTTTTTTTAAGGATAGGGGTGATGACAGCAGTTTTTAAAGGAGTGGGACAGTACCAGAGTACAGGGAGAGGTTAACAATGTCAGTGTGTAGGGGGGCAAGGAGGTGGAGCTGGGAGGTAAGGAGGTGAGGTAGGGATGGGGTCGAGGGAGCAGATGGTATACGGATTATGGTGGTGATGAGAGAGGAAGGTGTGGAGGGAGGGGTGGGTAGGGGCCAGGGTGGGAGGAGGAGATGGGGAGGGGGAAGCAGATGCAGTGGCAGAGGCAGCTGAGCGGATTCCTTTGACTTCGGATTCGAGGAAGTCTAGCATCGCCTTGCAGCATTCCAATTACAAAATATACAGTCAATTTGCTTTACAGTATATTCTGTGATGCCTCAATGATGTGATAAGGCACTATATTAAATGCAAAGATTATTATTATTATTATTATTATTACAAAACAATCAACTCATCTTATTTCTGTTAAGTTACACAAACAAAGCCATCAACTCATTTCATCACTGCAACTAACTTGCTCATCTTGCCACACACACACACACACAACAAATTGCATTTATTTAGTACCTTTCACTTGGAAGGATGTAACAAGGTACTTGACAGTGACAGGTTTACACCAGAGCTGAGGGTTAGGATCAGAGAGGGGTGGAGGGCAATGGGGTGGGGCTGGGAGGATGACCAAGGGCATGGTCAAAAAGGAAGGTGTTGCGTCAGGCTTTGTGGAGTCCTGTATCTTGGTGATTAGAGCACTCGCCTCGCAAACAAGAAGACCTGGGTTTGATTCCCAGGAGGGTGAAACTTTAGGCAAATTTCCTTACTCCACATACCTCTGTTTACCTAGCAGTAACTAGGAACCCGGTTTCTAGTCGATTGGCAGATCATTTTCTGGTGGTAATAATCCCTTCAAAAAATAATTTTAAAAATAATAATTTGATTATGATCCACGACTGTTTGTGGGACACTGTTGTACACAATCGGCTGCAGAGTTTCACTCACAAAATATACAGTCAATTCACTTTACAATATATTCTGTGAAACGTTTTCAGACATTTCAATGTGATAAGGCGCTATATCAAATGCAAAGATTATTACTATTATGATTGCAGGAGGCGAGGGAGGAGGCCAGGCAGAGGGGCTCGGGTTGGAGTTCCAGAGGGTGGGGGCAAAAAGGCGATCAACTTATTCCATCATTGTAACTAACATGAGTGTGCTCATGTGTGCCCTTCCTCCCTCTGCCAAACACGGGCATGTTAGTTACAGTGATGGAATAAGTTGCCTTTCAACTGAGCCATCAACTCATTCCATCACTGTGACTAACCTGTGTGTGTGGCTCTGAGCCCCTCCACCAAACCTAGATCCATGTTCCCCCAAAATGCTTATCTTTCCATCCAAACCCATCAACTTAATTTCACAGGAACTGACAACTTTCACTCTCACAGTATTTAACTTCTGAGTTAGTTACACTCAAACACAATACAACAAAAATTAAGTGTGCTCAAAAAAATGAAGAGAGAGAGAAAGAGAGATGGGGGAAAGGTGAGAAAGAAATTCAGAGAGGTCTGAGAATTAATGTAATATTTTATGAATTAAGCTCTCCAGTCCAATTAGCTAAATTCAGTAAAATATCATTTTAATTCTGTTTATTAATTCACCAATCATGTTTGTCAGATATTGACATTGTATTTTGTGGGGAAATAAACAAGGAACAAGGGTACAGGTCGGGGAATCGATCAATCAATGAATTAAAGAAACACACAATAAATCTCATCTCTCTCTCTTTCTTAGTTGTGATTGTTAAAGTGTTTCAACAGTGTGGAGATATGGATAACTAAAGAGAGTGAGCGAGAGAGAGTGAGAAAAACCTATGGAGAGGATAAATAAAAAGAGATCTGTACCAGAGAAAATAGAGAGTCAGTAAGAGAGACATTGAAATGGAAAGAGATCTGTACCAGAAAGAGTGCAGTAAGAAAGCTTTATAGCTTTATTATTATTATTATTATTATTATTATTATTATTATTATTTATAGTTTCAGTAATAAGGATCATCTTCCTAATTACAAAATAAGTAATATCTATTGTGTTGATTGCAAAAGATTACTGGACAGAAAAAGTAAAGGAAAACATAGAAAAGGTGGGGAGAGGGAGAGAAAATAGAATAGAAATCAGCAAAGAAAGAAAAAATATCCCATTTACACACCTACCTCGGTTTACAAGCAGTGACAAGCTTCCACAAGCTCCAACACAGGTCCCCATCCACCTGTCCACGTTGTGTGGAGACCCATCAGAGAGAGAAGTGTGTGTGGAGGGGAGAGAGATACAGAGAGAAATCCACAAAACCTGACAATATGATTAAAATAGGCTGTTTGCCTCGCCTCAGGGATCACTCACTGGGTGTGTACGTGTGTGTGTGTTGTTTGCCCCCATCCAGGGGCAGAGAGAGAGAGAGGGGGAAAAGAGAGAGGCTTTGAGATGAGCTGTAACCTGGTTCACCACGACCACTGTTAGCAGGTTGGGCGGCTTTCACGCCCAATTGGGCGGGCTAGTGTTACACTGGGCGTGAAAAACAGCTTTGAGCAGGAGCCTAATATTTGTCATCTTTAATTTAAACCTACAAAACGGATTTTTTTTCTTCCATTAAAGGCCTTTTCTTACAGTTTTAAAAGGACTAACCTAAATTGTCCACTCTGCTACCCAGAGTAGGCAACACATAATATTGGGTTACTTTTTGGCTTGTATTTTTGGTTGACTATGGGCTACAAACTTGTGCTACAAATGTCAGATTCGAACCAGCCCTCTGTGTCCAGTTCCTGAGCCAGGAGGGCCGCAGTATTCCAGGGCACTGCTGATGACAGCCCAGCCCAGCCTGGCTCATCGGCAGGACCCGGAAGGGCAGACCAGTCCACGGGGACAGGGAATCATCCCACTTTGCTCTTGCTGACCTATAAGCCAAAGCCCTAACAGGTAGGGTGGTCATGACTGGACAAGCAGCGGGAAAGCTTGACGGACAGCAATATCAAAGGCAATCTATGTGGTGTTAGCTGGTTAGACTCCAGCACTTACCTCAACGCACACTCTGGGGTTCCCAAGCCTTGGCTCCTGCCAACCTGCACCTAACACTTTCCGAAATTAGGTAAGCAGGATGTTTAAAGAAACAAGAGCGAGCGCATTCCAGGCCAACAGTCTTTCTCTGGGGTTTCCATGTGTAGGTGGAAACCATGGAATTCTCAGCTTGGTTTGGATACTCTTCAACATGGTGATGGGTTTCCGCATGTGTCAGATATCTGGCTGTCCAAAAAAAATACAGAATTTACTGTAAAGTGAATTGACTGTGTATTTTGTGGGCAAAATGTGGTAGCCAGTTGTGCACAGCAGTGTCCCAAAACCAGTCATAAATTGGGTGACTATATTATTACTCTTATTTTTTGGGGTTGGGGGGAACCCCAGAAAGTGATCCGCCAATCGACGAACAACTGAGTTCCTACTTACTGCTGGGAAAACAGAGATGTGTGGAGTAAGAAAACTTGCCAAAGGTTTTGCCCTGCCCGGGAATCGAACCCGGGTTCTCTCGCTTACGAGGTGAGTGCTCTAACCACTACACTACAGGACTCCAAGAACACATGGAGACAGGGGACCCTTGGTTTTGACAGACAGTGGGGGGCGCCCCCTGCGTTTTGCACCCACCGACCCTCACACTGCTCTCAGCAGATGTGACCACGTGACCAGCCTTGAGTCACTGTTCAGAGCACCAAATTAATCATCTCATCACCAGGAGAGCTTGGTCCCCTTTGATCCATGAAATGCTGCACTCGAGAACTCCGTGTACGGATATAATCATTGCGCGAGAGGTCTTTTGCCTCTAGCAATAGCTGAGCACCAATCAATTCAGGAGCCCTGTACCCAGAGCTCAGTGACAGCGAGGACTATTGTCCTCAGACAATTCCTTTGCCATTCCATTAAGTCATCAAAACCGTTCGATTTTTAATTACTTTATTCTACCCCTTTGCGCTCGCTTCTTCTTTTTTCCTGTTTGATCGTTCAGCTGCAGTGAACACCATTCGAAGCAAACAAAAAAGGACCTTTTTTTTGTTTTCTTGAATAATAATCATCCATGCATTTAATACAGCACCTTTCACGTCGGGAGGACATCTCATGGAGTCCTGCAGTGTATTAGTTAGACTACTCGTCTCGCTAGTGGCAGCACCTAGGTTCGATTACTGGTGGGGCGAAACCTTAGGCAAGTTTCCTTAATCCACACTCCTCTGTTTGCCTAGCAGTAAGTGGGAACCTGGTTGCTAGTGGATTAGTGGATTGCTTTTCCAGGGAAAATAATCCATTCAAAATAAATAAATAATAGTAATAATTTGGTCACTCAATCAATGACTGTTTGTGGGACACTGCTGTGCGCCATTGGCTGCCGCATTTCACCCACAAAATATACAGTCAATTTGCTTTACAGTATAGTCTGTGAAACGCTTTGAAATGTCTCGAAGACATGATAAGGCGCTATCAAATGCAAGAATTATTATTATTATCTCAGAGAGCCTCATGGGATTTTACTGTAAACTTTACAGTGTAGTGACTGTGTATTTTGTAGGCGAGCATCTCTCTCTCTCTCTCTCTCTCTCTCTCCCACTCACTCTCCTGGCCTCTTTTAACTGTCCTTGAAATATTTGGCACTGGGTGAATATGAGGGAAATGCCGCCTTGGCATCCAAATAAATATTCCACAATGTTCTGCTCTCGGAATGTGGGTGATTTTAACAACTGGTTAAAAACAGTTGTGTAGTTTTTTGAAAGCTGTGGGAATGTGTCAGCCTGACTTAGTTGGTGGTGCTCTCACCTCGGAGTCATGAAAGTTGTGGGTTCAAGCTCTCACATCAGGACTTTGAGCTCACAGTCTAGGATGATGCTCCATTCCAGTGCTGGGGTGTGCTGCGTTGTTGGAGGTGCCGTCCTTTGAATGATACATTAAACCGAGGTCCCGCTTGCCTCTACAGGTGTATGTTAAAGATCCTGTGGCACTAATGGAAATGAGAAGGGAGTTTCTCCACTGTATATCAAATGTATGTATTATTACAAATACAATTATACATCTTGTTATGTTAGTCACCGAGTTTGTAATTCGCTCTCAGTCAAAGTGGGGAAACAGAGAAATTACAGCTTCCTTGTTTACCTGTCAAGATATGGAAACTTTTTCTCTGTATGATAATGAGAGGCACTCGCTCGGTGAGTGACATTGACGGATAAAGTTGCAGTGCAAACGGGGAATTAATTGATTAATTAGTTTGCAACCAGACTGAGCATACTAGACGATGTATGGTAAAAAACAATTGCTCTCTTCACTGATCTGTGCTGTGTGTATCGCAAGCAGTCTGATGGGAACCACAGAATAAATTCAAGGCTATAAGACCTGTCTTTTAAACCTGATGCTTTAAGTTAGTTGATCACAGCCAGGTTGGTCCTTGGGGGGAGGTAAATGGACTCTCCTTGGAGCTGAACTGGCAATGTGCTTGGCAGTCAATCTTTTATAATGGTCTCTAGTCCAGTTCCTGAGCCAGGCGGGTACGTAGTATTCCAGGGCACCGCTGATCACAGCTCATCACCACGACTCGGAAGGGCAGACCAGTCACTGGGGTTGGGAAATCCTCCCACTCAACACCTGTTAACCCTGCAAGCCAAAGGCCTAATGGGAAGGGTGGTCCTAGTTGGACAAGCAGCAGAAAAGCTTCCCAGACAGTGATATTAATGGTAAGCTATGCGGTTTTAGTTGGTTAGACTCCAGCAGTTACTCCCAACTCACACTCTGGGTCCCCAAGCCTTGGCTCTTGGCAACTTGCACCTAATACTTTCCCAGAATTAGGTAAGCAGGATGCATCCCTCCAGGGAGAGAGTGTGTATTCCATTCCAACAATCTATCTCTGGGATTTCCGCAGATACCTGGCTGACGAAAAAAAAAGGTAAAAGTCAAAAAGGAAGGTCTTGAGATGGCCCTTGAAGGAGGCAAGGGAGAGGGTGAGGCATAGGGATTCTGGGATGGAAATTCCAGAGGGTTGGGGCAGAGAGGCTGAAGGTTCGACCATCGATGGTAGACCGGGCAGGGAGGAGGACATGGAACAGGCCAGTGCCTGCAGGGAACAGGAAGACTTTAATAGGTCACAGAGGTTGGGATGAACAAGACCGTGGTGGGCTTTGAAAAGATCCCATGGCACTGTTCAAAATGACAAGGTGTTTCTCCCTCCCGATGTCCTGGCCAACAATCCTCCAGATAAAGTTAATCATTTAGCTCATAGCTGTTTGCAGGAACACTGCTGTGTACATATGGGCTGTTGCATTTGCCACAAAACACACGGTCACTACACTTTATACTATATTTTACCCACAAAATATAGTCAATTCACTTTACAGTATATTCCGTGAAGCGCTTTGAGGTTTCTTAACGGTGTGATAAGGTACTATATCAAATGCAAGGATTATTATTATATGTTGTGAAGCGGCTTTGAGACATCCGCTTCATGTGAAAACCACAACACTGTGTATAATAAGAATAAGAATAATCCTTGCATTTGATATAGCGCCTTACCACATCATTTAAGATGTCTCAAAGCGCTTCACAGAATACACTGTAAAGTGAATTAACTATATTTTATGGCCCGAACCATGGCAGCCAATTGTGCACAGCAGTGTCCCACAAACAGTTGTGGATTGAAGTGACCAAATTATTATTATTATTATTTTTGGAAGGAATTATTACTCCGGGAAAAGCGATCCGTCAATTGACTAACAACCGGGTTCCTACGTACTGCTAGGTAAACAGAAGAGTGCAGAGTAAGGAAACTTGCCCAACATTTTGCCCTGCCGGGAATCAAACCCAGGTCTCTTGCTTGCGAGGCGAGTGCTCTAACCACTGAGCTACAGGACTCCACAAATATGAAATGTAAAAAAGTATTTTTAATATAATTTTCACTCATTGAAGCACTCGCTAACAACCCACTGCAGACACTTTGCAGATTTCAGCAAATAAAATTCAGGAATGTATCTGAAAGCTCTATTCAGGAGATAAGAGACTATTTATGACTCACTAAATTGGAAGAACCAGCCATTTAGTGGGAAGAAGAAATACTCATTGAATCTTTGTGAAATGATTCAGATGGATTTGGCATTTCTCACTCAATAAAATACAGCACAATTTACATTCATACAGTGCCTTTTGTGATGGTTGATTGCTCAAAGCTTGTCAATGCTGCTGATTACCCGAGTTGGGGGAGAGCCACAGGAGATGGGAAGCGAATCCTCATATTTTTATAATAATATTTCTTGATACAGTGCCTTATCACGTCATTGAGTGGACTGATGGCGTGTTTTGTGGGCGAAACATGCCGACAATTTTTTTATTTGGGAAATTGTTGACCCAGACACCAGGAGAGAGAAACTCCTTTCTCTTTGCAAATAGTGCCGTGGGATCTTTGATGTACAGCTGAACAGGCACAGATGGGGCCTCGGTTTAACGTCTCATCCGAAAATGCAACTCCAAAAATGCAACACTGCCGCGGCATTGAATTGGGGGTCACTTAAGGTTATGTGATTCCAGTCCCGAAGTGGTGCTTGAACCCACGACCTTCTGATTGAGAGGCGAGAGCACTACCGACTTAACCAGACTGACCCACAGGACCAAAAGTAGACAGCTATTACAAAATTCACCCATGGTACAGTTAGTTGGAGATTATTGGGACACAATTATTTCTACATCTCGGGAGGCAGCAGGAGGTGTGGCTGTTGATATTTAGTGTTACTGTTGTGTTTCTTTCTGTCTTTCATGCCTTCCTTCACCACAATCATTTTCCTTTCACCCATCTATCAAAGGATGCTAGTTATCATCCATCAGCGCTGTAAGCAACATAGCACAAAGGCATCAGCAATTGATCAACAGCCCAGATTACAGACTGGGAGCTCACGGGTTCAAATCCCAATCCGTGTTGAGTTTCCTGGTCTCAGCTGGGGCTGTGTGGGGAGACTAGATTGACTAGTCTTCCGAGGTTCTAGTACTCACTACACCACACTCTGAGTCAGGATGTTGTGGGTTCAAGGTTGTGGAATCACAGTCTAAGCTGACACTCCAACCAGTGTCCATGTGGGGTGGGGTGTGTTGCACTGTCGGAGGTGCCGTCCTTGGATGAGACATTAAACTGAGGTCCCATCTGCCTGTTCAGGTGGATGTTAAAGAACTCATGGCACTATTCAAAAAGACAAGGGAGTTTCTCTCTCCTGGTATCCTGGCTAACAAGCTCCCAATTAAGAAAATTGTTGTTTGTGGGATATTGGCTGTGTACAAATTAGCTGCCGTATTTGCCCACAAAGCACACAGTCACTATACTTGACAGCAAATCCTGTGAAACGCTTCAAGATATCCTGCTGACGTGATAGGTGCCATATCAAATGTAATGATTATTGTTATTATTACCTCCCCCTCCCCTCGCTCAGGTGCCCAGTTAACTGTGAGAAGCACTCTGAGACATTCTACCCACTTGTAGAGCAATGTAAATTGTATTGTGTTGACATGTGTAGTTAAAGAATAAAATACAAGCAAGCTGGGCTTAATTTCGGAGAGAGAGTGAACGAACTTTATATATGTCAATTTAACTTGTTCTGCTTCACTTCCTATGAGTCAGTGGATGTGAGCACAGTTAAAGCTGTGACAGGTTAGAGCTGTCCTTGCTGCGTGATAAAGGTTAGCCTTGTTTATGACAGAAAGCAATCAGACCGTGTGGGGTTAATATTCCACACAAGCCCCCACCCCTCCCGTTTCCTTCTCCCGCATCTGCATCGTGGAGTCCTGTAGTGTATTGGCTGGAGCGCTCACCTCGCAAGCAAGACCCGGGTTTGATTCCCAGGCGTGGTGAAACCTTAGGCAAGTTTCAAGTTTCCTTGCTCCACACTCCTCTGTTTACCTCACAGTAAGTAGGAACCCGGTTGTTAGTCAATTGGCAGATTGCATTTCCAGAGGTAATAATTACTTCAAAACATTTTTTTAAACTAATAATTTGGCTACTCAATTCTCCACTGTTTGTAGGACAATTGGCTGCTGCATTTCGCCCACAAAACAGAAAATTAATTCACTTTACAATGTATTCTGTGAGGCGCTTTGAGACGTCTCCTCAAAACAGCCACTATCACCCACACCTTGAAGAAACCTTCCCTTGACCCATCACAGCTATCCAGCTACCGGCCCATCTCAAACCTTCCTTTCCTATCCAAGGTCCTTAAGAGAGCTGTTGCTTCCCAGTTTCGCTCTTTCCTCTCCTCCCACTCCCTCCATGAGCCCTTCCAATCGGGTTTCTGTGCTGCCCACAGCACGGAAACTGCTCTGGTCAAGGTCACAAACGACATCCTGACCATGTGTGACCAGGTCTCCCTCTGCCTCCTCATCCTTCTTGACCTCTCTGCTTCCTTTCACACCATGGACCACTCAATCCTCCTCCACTTCTCCTCCCACCTCAACCTTCAAGGTTCTGTATTTGACTGGTTCAGGTCCTACCTTTCACACCGCCTCCACTTCGTCGCGGCAAATGGCTTCTCCTCCAAACCCCGCACCGTCTTATGCACTATTCCTCAGGGCTCTGTCCTCGGTCCCCTCTTCTTCACCCTCTACATGCTCCCCCTTGGTGACATCATCCGCAGACATGGGGTAAATTTCCACATGTATGCGGATGCCACCCAACTCTATCTCTCTGCCTCCACCCTGAACTCCAGGACTACCGGCGTCGATCAACTGCCTGTCCGCCATCAAGTTCTGGACGAGGGACAACTTTCTCCAACTGAACGTTAGCAAGGCCAAGGCCCTCCTGATTGGCTTGCGCCAGCGCCTTCGTACCTCAGGCGTTGGCAGCATCAGCCTCCGCGGCTGCACACTCAACCTCACTAAGCCAGTCAGGAACCTGGGTGTTTTGTATGATCCTGAACTGTCCTTTCTCCCCCACATCTGCTCCATGACCAGCACTGCCTACCACCACCTCCGCAACATTAATGATAATAATAATAATCCTTGCATTTGATATAGCGCTTTTCACGTCTTCTAAACATCTCAAAGCGCTTCACAGAATAGACTGTAAAGTGAATTGACTGTACACTTTGCCAGACTTCACCACTGCCTCACCCCTCAGGCTGCCGAAACCCTCATCCACACATTCATCATATCAAGGCTCGATTACGGGAACTCCCTCCTCATCGGGCTTCCCAACTCTTCCCTTCACAAGCTGCAGATCATCCAAAACTCTGCAGCTCGTGTACTCTTGCGCACCAGGCTCCGAGATCCTATCACTCCCACCCTCGCCCGACTCCACTGGCTCCCCATCCCCCAGAGGATCGAGTTCAAGATCCTCGTCCTCACCTTTAAGGCCATCCATGGCCTTGCCCCCTCCTACCTCTCTGACTTGCTGACTCCCTACCCACCTGCCGCTCCCTCCATTCAGCGGGCTCCGGCCTGCTCCATGTCTCCCGCCCGACCCGTCCTACCATCAGTGGCCGGGCTTTCAGCCTCTCTTCCCTCATACTCTGGAACTCCATCCCACGGTCCCTTCGCCTCGCTTCCTCCCTTGCCTCCCTCGTGGCCAGACTCAAGACCCTTCTCTTCGACCGTGCCTTTGGTCTCCCTCCCACCTCTCTGCCTTCCCTCACCCCTACACCACCATACCCCATGCTCGGGTCCTGACCCTTGAATGTCCAGCGCCTTGGGACGTTCTCCTGACATGAAAGGCGCACTATAAACGTAATTTTGTTGTTGTTGTTGTTGTCTCGAAGACATGATAAGATGCTATATCAAATGCAAGGATTATTATTATTATTATAACATCCACCTGAACAGGCGGATGGGAACTCGGTTTGACTTCTCACCTGAAGAAAACACTTCCAACAATGCAACAAACCCCAAGGACTGCATCGGAGTGTCACCTTAGACTATATGAGTGAAAGGAGCTGTGTAGATGGAGGTTGTCGTTGTTGTACTGAATCTTATATTTATCTATCTTAGATTTAATGGGTAGGGTGGTCCTAGTTGGACAACAGCGGGAAAGCTTGTCAGACAAAGGCAAGCTATGCAGTTTTAGTTGGTTCCAGCAGTTACCCCAAAGCACACTCTAGGGTCCCAAGCCTTGGTTCTTGCTAATCTGCACCTAATACTTTCCGGGAATTAGGTAATCAGGATGTTTCCCTTCAGGGAGAGAGCGCATTCCATTCCAACAATCTATCTCTGGGATTTCCATCTGTAGATGGGATGCATCGAATTCTCAGTTTGGTGATTGGTTTCCATATGTGTCAGACGCCTGGCTAAACAAATAAAAATATTATCCCCTACAGTTTTGGGCTCACAAAATTGATGGCAGTGCAGGGCAGTCGAAATTGAATATTTTCCGGCTCAAAGGAGACCAGACTGTGTCCCTTTAAAGATAAGACTAAACAAACTATCCTTCATCATTTTTTATTTGACAACTTTACAATCAGGTTTTTGAAGAGTGAATGAAGTCCTCTCACAGTCCATCGAATGCTTGAAGCTCTCAATGGTATTCATTACCTTGTTGATTGATGCAGAGAGATTGTATCAGCCTGGTTTAGTTAGTTGCACCCTTGACTCTGAGTCAGAAGGTTGTGGGTTCAAGCCCCACATCAGGACTTTGAACCATATAGGCTGTCACTCCAATGCCATGCTTTGTCGGCGGTGCCGTGCTTTGGGTGAGACATTAGAGGTACCGTCTTTCTGTTCAGGTGGACATTATAGATCCCATGGCACTACTTGAAAAGAGAACTGAGTTTCTCTCAGTGTCCTGGCCAACGATTCCCCAAATTAATATTGGATAGTTCACTTCATAGTTGGTCATGGGACACAGTTGTGCACACTGGCTGCCGTGTTCCCCTACAAATACACAGTCACTACATATCACAGTAAAATCCTGTGAAGCGCTTTGAGACGTCTCAACGGCATGAGACGGTGCTATATCAAATGCAAAGGAATCTTTTGAAGAGAAAGCAAATAATTCAGGTATTTAATGACTTTTATGCAGATGAGATGGGGAAACATAGGTGCCTGTGAATGAGCTTTATTGCTATCTTAGTTTTACAAGGATACTATAAACCTCCTAACCATTCACAATCAATAATGGAACACAAAATAATCTTGAACGCCCCACTAGATGTACACTAAACCCTGCCAATGTTGAACAGTTTTCCAATGTTCAATTTGCCTGAAGGAAAATAATTATCTTCCAGGCAATAAATGTTCCTTTCAAGTTGAAATAACCACAAGGCTTGCACTTATCTAATGCCTTTTGCACAGGATAGTGTCTCAAAGCATTTCCTTCAAAAAGGTAGAGTGTGTCAGCCTGACTCAGTCACCTCTGAGTCAGAAGGATGGGGGTTCAAGCCTTATGTTGGGAATTTGAACTCACAGTCTAGGCTGACCCTCCAATGAAGTGCTGTGGGTGTGCTTCATTGTCAGAGGGGCTGTCCTTCAGATTAAACATTAAAACCAAGGTTTTATAAGTGTTTTCAGGGGGACATTGAAGATCTCATTGCACTACTCGAAAAGACAATGATGTTTCTCTCTCCCGGTGTCCTGGCCAACAATCCCCCAGATAAAATTGGGCGAGGAGGAGGGACTGTGGGATGGAGTTCCAGAGGGTGGGGGCAGAGTGACAGAAGGCCCGCCCGCCAATAGTGGGACGAGCGAGGCGGGGGACGTGAAGCAGGCCGGAGCCCACTGAAAGGAAGGAGCGAGCAGGATGGTAGGGGGTTAGGTGGTCGCAGAGGTAGGGGGGGAGCAAGACCGTGCAGGGCTTTGAAGGGAGTGAACCAAAGGGACTGAGGAGGAAGATGATCAACTGACAAAGAATTGTGTTTCTTGCACAAGATTTAAAAGTAGTGTGTTAGGCAGAGGAATGGTGGGAAAGAGTTCCAGAGAGTGGGGGATCTGTCTGAAAAGCAGAATAATTATTTTCAAATAAGTTGTGGACTTCTTTCTTTGCTTTGAGTTTTATTAATAATAATCTTTGCAGTGAGTGAGCAACTTGGGAGGGTGTGGGATGAGGAGCAGCTGGACTTGAGCGAGGAAACAACAACAACAACAAGATTCCATTTATAAAGCGCCTTTCACGTCAGGAGGACGTCCCAACTTGCATTTATATAGTGCCCTTCACCACATGGGATAGCGTCCCAGAGTGCTTGAGGATGGGTGGTGGTGGGGGGGGAATAATAGTCTTGCTGTGAGAGAGGCCACACACAGGTTGAATAACTCTGGATGGCCTGTACGGTTTTAACAAAGTCTGAATTCACTTGCCTAACATGAATGCGTTGTATCAAATCTAAGAATTATTATTCATAAACCCCACAAAGCATGACACATTGGCTTCTGAAAGGCATTCTAGCTCAGAAAGGGTTAAATTAATGTTTCCTACCCCCCCCCACCCCCGCCACTAACAAACACGATGAGTAAAAGATGACTTGATTTGGAGTCCAAAAAACTTGTCAATCACAGAGCTGGACAGGAGGAGAATTGAAGGTGTGATAGGACCTCTGTCAGGTATCTGACAACTGAACCTTATTAAATCCCTTTTAGTGATAACCTATGTTGAATAATGCATGACTATTGTCACTAATGCACAGGCCCCAAGAGTTTGCTCAGAGGGCTGAAATTTACCGTAACAATAATAATCCTTTCATTTTTATACAGCCATTTTAGCATTGGTTAAATCCCTGCCAAGATGGCTTTTCCGGGTAATAATCCCATAAAAAATAAAAGTAATAATAATTTGGTCACTCAATCCATGAAGAACAATCTGAAGAAAGCGAGAGGTCCGTACGGAGACGGTTATGTCCTAGCGTGAAGCCGACATCTCAGCTCATGTGAAATATTTGCTCACATAGAATCCAACAACATCTTGCATCGAGGAGTCCTGTAGATCAGTGGTTAAAGCAGTCGTCTCACAAGCGAGAGGATCTGGGTTTGATTCTCAGGTGGGGTGAAACCTTAAGCAAGTTTCACCTCTGTTTACCTAGCAGTAAATAGGAACCCGGTTGTTAGTCGATTGGTGGATCATTTCCAAGGTGTAAAAATCCCTTAAAAAGATTTGATCACTCAATTAAATGCAATTTTGCCCACAAATACAAGTCAATCCTCTTTACAGTCAGGTCAACAATGTGCTAAGGCACTGTATAAATGCAAGGATTATTATTATTATTATATCTGTGTTGTGTGTCTGTACATGCATGTGTCTATGTGTGTGCCCACAGATGTTAAAGATCCTATGGTATATTCAAAGAGAGAAGGGAGTTTCTCTCTCCTGGTGTCCTGGCCAACAATCACCAGAATAAAATTTGGTCATTTACTTCATGGTTGTGTGCAAATTGGCTGTTTCATCCACCTACAAAATGCTTAGCCACTACACTTAAAAATCTGTGAAACTCTGAGATGCCTTCTGGATATGAAAGGCTATATGTGAGGATTAAAGAGGATTATTAAAAGTAAACTGGAAGATACTTAATTTATGCCCTTTTCATATTCAGTTTCCGTGTCTAGGGAGCTGGTTTGTAAGAGGAACCATCTGAGAGAGACACAAACAGACCTTGATTGAAAGGCAGATTCAAAGAGGAAGGTCTTGAGACGGACCCTGAAAGAGGCAAGGGAAGGGACGAGGTGATGGGACTCCGGGATGGAGTTGCAGAGAGTGGGGACAGAGAGGCTGATAGTCTGACCTCCTATGATGGGGAAGGGGGCAGGGGGGGAATGTGAAGCAGGATAATTCTTTTCTAGAGGGACTGGATAGGATTTGCATTAAACAACAATGTTTGGCAGAAGATTCCACATTCTGACATCTGCACTAAGCCTCTCTGTCAATATCAATTTGCCCTTCTTCAGGAGGAGCATTGCTTGTTAATCCTGTAGTCCTGTATCTTCGTGGTAAGAGCATTTGCCTCGCAAGTAAGAGGACCTGGGTTTGATTCCCAGCAGAGCGAAACATTGGGCAAGTTTCCTTACTCCACTCGCCTCTGTTTACCTAGCAGTAAGAAGGAACCCGATTGTTAGTCGATTGGCAGATCACTTTCCGGGGGTAATAATTCCTTCAAAGTAAAAATAATTTGGTCACTCAACCTGGTTGTTAGTCTCGAAGACATGATAAGGCTATATCAAATGCAAGGATTATTATTATTATAATCCTAGTGTGAAGATAATAATAATAATACTTGCATTTGATATGGAGCCTTATTACGTCTTCAAGACGTCGCAAAGCACTTCACAGAATATACTGCAAAGTGAATTAATTGTATATTTTGTGAGCAAAAACCGGCAGCCTATTTTACATAGCAGTATCCTGAAAACAGTCGTGGATTGGGTAACCAAATTATATATATTTTTTTGACAGGGTTATTACCCCTGGAAAAGCAATCCTTCAATTGACTGACAACCAGGTTCCTACTTATGGCTAGTTAAACAGAGGCGTGTTGAGTAAGTAAACTTGCCCAACATTTCACCCTAACCAGGAATTGAACCCGGGTCCTCTTGCTTCCCAGATGAGAGCTCTAACTACTACCCTACAGGACTCCACAATGTCTTATTTCTCCCCCTTGCTTAACATCCCCTTTAATTCTGACTTCTCCCTTTAATTCCTCCCAAACGCTTTCCCTCAAGGCTGTGAATTATGTGAATAAAAAATATCAAAGGAGCTTTGCTTCTTGTGCTATTTTGGGGTATGCAAATTAAGGCTAATGATACCTAACATAGATCAGTCATGAGATTTAAACGTTCAATCCCATCGGGGGTGCTTGAGAAAACGGCGCAAGACAATGTTTGGTAGATTTAATCAAGTGGGTTTCACTTAACAGGGAATGAATCTACAATGATTTGCACCTTTTCAACTCAGCAATAGGAAGGGGGTTGTAGAGGGGGGGGTTGAGGGGGGCAGATAGAGGGGTGTAAGGAGAATTGGGGGGCAGCCCCTGTTAATATGATCTTCCACCCAGAGTACTGCTCTTCTGATTGGCTCCTGTCAGCGCCTCCTCACGTCAAGCCAGTCCGGGACCTTGGCGTCTTGTTTGACCCTCAACTATCCTTTCTACCCCACATCCATGCCATGACACGCTCTGCCCTCTCCCACCTTCGCAATATTGACTGCCTCCGCCACTGTCTCACACCGCAGGCCACCGAAACCCTCATACATACATTCATAACATCCAGGCTCGACTATGCAAACTCACTGCTTGTCGGCCTCCCCAACTTCTCCCTCCATAAGCTGCAGATCATCCAGAACTCTGCAGCCCATGTCCTCTCCTACACCAGGCTCCGTGACCCTATCAACCCCATCCTCGCCCAACTCCACTGGCTTCCCATCAAGATCCTGGTCCTCATCTTCAAAGCCCTCCATGGTCTTGCTCCCCCCTACCTCTCCGACCTCCTAACCTCCTATCATCCTGTTCGCTCCCTCCGCTCAGCGGGCTCCGCCTGCGTCACGTCCCCCGCCTCGCCCACCCAACTATCGGCGGGGGGGCCTTCCACCACTCTGCCCCCACCCTCTGGAACTCCATCCCGCAGTCTCTCTGCCTCGCCCCTTCCCTTCCCTCCTTCAAGACCCATCTCAAGACCCTCCTCTTCAACTGTGCTTTCAATCTCCCTGCTTCCCCCCCGCCCTCCACCCTCCCCAACTCTAACCCTCAGCTCAGGTCAGTAACTCTGTCTGTCCAGCGCCTTGGGATGTCCTCCTGATGTGAAAGGCGCTTTAAAAATGTAATTTTGTTGTTGTTTTGTTGTTGCTAATCCCAGCCAAAGTTATGACTGCCATCTGCACAGTATTTACAAATGACAACAAGGTAATAATAATATAATAACCTTTGCATTTGATAAAGCGCCTTATCACGTCATTGAGACGTCTCAAAGCTGTTCACAGAATATATTGAAAACTGGATTTATGGGCAAACCGTGGCAGTCAATTATGTACAGCAGTGTCCCTCAAACAGTCGTGGACTGACTGACCACATTTCTTTGAAGGATTATTATCCCCGGAAAGTGAACCGCCAATCGACTAACAACCGGGTTTCCTACTTACTACTAGATAAACAGGCGTGTGGAGTAAGGAAACTTGCCTAAGGTTTCGCCCTGCCTTGGAATCAAACCCAGGTCTTCTCGCTTGCGAGGTGAGTGCACTAACTGCTACGCTAGGGGACTCCACAAACTTGAATTGATATAGAGCCCTGCTAGCCTGGCTCAGTTGCTAGCACTCTTGCCTCAGAGTCAGAGGTTTGTGTTTCATGCCCTCACTGCACCACTGCAGCCAAGTCTTGAGTTCCTTCACTCCTAATCTCTCTCCCTCCCTCCCCTCTGTCTCGCACTTCCCCAGTCTTTCTAGGGACATAGGAATTGTTAGACAAAAAATGACCAAGATCCATCTAGTCCGTCTTCTACCATCCTAGTAGTCGCTTGCTACAATAGAGATGTTGAGAGCAATTCATTCTGTATGGATGTGTCTACAACAGAGTGGAAAGGTTTGGGATCCTTAGATCCAAAGTTGCCTGGTTCTGCCAAGCCATACCACACTTAGTATATGTCCCGCCTCAAATTACTTATATACTGAATCCCAAAATATCATTTTCTAAAAGAATTCTTTGTAAGTGAAAGAATCGCCACTTCCTGCTTCCACTGTCTTCCTAGGGAGCCTGTTCTGTAGATTTACCACTCGCTCAGTGAAATAGTGTTTCCGCAGATTTGTTTTGAATTTATCCCCCTTCAATCGCAGGGGGTGAAGTCTGACCTTTGTGAGCATGTTTCCCCCCACCTCCGCGCTTGCTCGGTATCCAACTCTGTCACCACAAAGTGCTCTGAAACATTACCCTATGTGAAGGACGTTGTACAAATTCAAGTTGTTGTTCTTAAACTACACAGTTCCTCATGGAAATCTCCCCTGTCTGAAATGGAATACCCACTCTCTCCCTGGAGGGATGTGTCCTGCTTGCTTAATTATTAGTATTAGGCCCAGGTTGGAAAGATACAAGGCTTGGAGACCCCAGAGCGTGCGGTTGGAGTAACTGCTGGAGTCTAACCAACTAACCTGACATTGAGAGCACTGTCTGGCAAGCTTCCCGCTGCTTGTCCAGCTAGGACCACCATACGCATTAGGGCCTTGGTTTGCAGGGTTAACAGTAGCTGCGTGGAAAGCATCCCTATCCCCAGGGTGGTTAAAGCAATTAACATTAAAAGCAATCTCTTCAGACAACAGTATTTGCTTTATGTGAAGATGCACCTTAAGCATTTGTCCACTAGAGAGCAGGCACACAGCACACAGCATTCAGACCCCAGCTTAAAAAACACAAATTTACCATTTATTTATACAGGACCTTTCACATCAGGAGGACCTTTCAAAGTACTTCACAGGACAGAGTGTAGAATGTAGTAACTGTGTTTTGGAGGTGAACGTGGCAGCCAATTTGCTCACAGCAATATCCTACAAAAGCCATGAAGTGAGTAACTGATTATATGTTAGAGGATTGTTGGCCAGAAGACCCAGAGAAGTTCCCTTCTCTTTTCGAATAGCACCATGGGTCTTTTAACATCGGAAAGTATATACAAGCAAGCTGTTGTCGTTGTTGTTGAAACGGGTACAGGTTTAACATTTCATCCAAGGGATAGCACCCCTGACATTGCAGCCCTCCCCCAGCACCGTCCTGGACTGTCAGCCTGTCAGGCGTCATGGTGTTGTTCTGACCCTGATTCCTCCCTTCATGGGCAGTGAGATGAGATACACAACAACAATTCCAGGCAGACGGGACTAATGTTAGTCTAATATCTATCATCTCATCCAAAGGATGGTACCTCTGACAATGCAGTCCTCTCCCCACTTCAGGGTTTCAAAGTTACAACAACAATAACTTGAATTTATACAGTGCCCTTCGCGCAGGATCGCGTCTCAGAAACCCCACGTGTTTATTTTCTACAGGGCACTGACCAACGGCTGAAACATGTGGATCAGTGTGTATGAGCCCCATCATTTTCAGGCAGATGATGATCCGTTGCCATGTTCGTTGCAACATCTTCTGTAACGTGATGGAGTGAGGAGGCAGTTACTGGTGTCAGACATTGTTACACTCGACTTCATCTGCAACAGGAAATAAAAATTCATTGTTAGAAAAAAAACACGGTGGGGGGGTATCAGGACTTTGTGAACACCCTGTAGAGTGTCAGCCTAGACTGTGAGTCCCAGGATACTGCCACGTGGCGGCGCTCCATAACAGTGAAACATCCCAACAGACAGTCTGATTCCCGAATCAGGATTGTATCTGTATTGAGATAGCGCCTGTAACAATAATAATAAAAATCCTTGCATTTCATATAGCTCCTCATCACATCTCGAAGACGTCTCCAAGCATTTCATAGATTATATTGTAGATTGAATTGACTGTATATGTTATGGCTGAAACTTGGCAACCAATTACATACAGCAGTGTCCCACAAACAGTCATGGATTGAGTGACCATTTTTTTTGAAGGGATTATTATCTCTGGAAAGCGATCTCTGGAAAGCGAGGTGTGTAGGGTAAGGAAACTTGCTTAAGGTTTTACCCTGCCCGGGAAATGAACCCGGATCCCCTCGCTTGTGAGGCTCTACAGGATTCCGTAGTCATGTAAATTGTAATCGCCCTGAATTAAAGAATCGTCCACTATCACTAGATATTTCTAAGACAGTGATGTCAAGGCCCAGTGAGAGCATGAAGTGTCTCGCGGTCTCTGAAAGGGTCAGTTCTCTCCTGTTTGTTGATGTGAAGTGTGTGAAGTGTAAAGAGGCTTTTGTTTCACTGATGAGGTGCGGAGTGTGAAGTCAGATCTTGTGTCTGGAGCGGCTGTTGAATGATTAGCCAGTCAGCTAAAGATAAACTCACTTCTCAGCATCGCTGAACCGAGTGGACAGAGAGGACTGAAGTCCCATCTAAATGACAAATCTGCTGTACACAATTGACTGCCGCATTTCGCCCACAAAATACACAGTCATTACACTTAACAGTATATTCTGTGAAATGCTTTGAGATGTCTCAAGGACATGATAAGGCTCTAGATCAAATGCAAGAATTGTTATTGTTATTTTAGTATTATTGATAATAATCCTTGTACGGATAAACTCACATAAGTCGTATCAGTTGGGATATAACATTTAATATGTGGAGTCCTGTAGCTCAGTGGTTAGAGCACTCGCTTTGCAAGCGAGAGACCTGAGTTCAATTCCAGGCAGGGTGAAACCTTGGGCAAGTTTCCTTACTCCACACGCCTAATAATAATCCCTCCAAAACTAAAAACAATAATAAAATTGGTCATTTTCAATCTACAACTGTTTGTGGGACATTGCTGTGCGCAATTGGCTGCCGCGTTCGCCTACAAATATACAGTCAATTCACTTTACAGTGTGTTCTGTGAAGCGCTTTGGGACATCCTCCCGATGTGAAAAGCGCTATATCAAATGCAAGGATCATTATTATTATCATTAATATTACTTATGCAAAGAATGAGTTATGGGGAATCTGCATAAGTCGTTATCATATATGACTTATATAAGATTTTTTATGTCTACCATATGACAATTACGGTACACACATACTGTAATGGCTGGTGGCATTAAGGTAATGTTTCTGTACCATGCATATTAAAGCTGAGTTAGCCCATTCTTTCCATAAACAGTACTGCACAGCACTGTACCTCATGTGCAGAAAACATATATTGTGTTTCATGTAGAACCTTAAATGGGAGTCGCGTACGCCCACAAAACAGTCACTACACGTTACAATAAATTCTGTTAAGAGCTTTGAGACGTCCTCCTGACAAGAGAGCTGCTGTGTCAAATATAAGTGTTATTATTATCAACACATTATCAAAACATTTAAATGGGTTTCATGCGATTTGCTATAAAGTGTGGTGGACTGTGGCATTTTGGAGACGAATGCAGCAGCCAATTTGCGCACAGCAACGTCCCACAAACAACCATCAATTGAATGACCAATTGTTTTCTTGGAGATTATTAGCCAGGACACTGGGAGAGAAACTCCCTTCACTTTTCACAGAGCATCACGGGATATTTCTCCTGTAGAATTAGTTTTGAAAACCAAACTCGAACAGTGTTGGGGCTCGCTCTTTAGCAAAAGACCTTGAGGCGAAAACATTAAGATTGAATCGCATCCCGAATAAATTGCCGAGACAACCATACTTTCTTGCTCAATTTTTAATCCTAACTTCACAAAATAGTAATAATAATAATCCTTGCGTTTTATTTAGTGCCTTATCACATTGTTGAGATGTCTCAAAGTGCTTCACTACAATACAATACAAAATTACATTTGTGCAGCGCCTTTGATTGACTGTGAATTTTGTGGACGAAACATGGCATTCACAGCAATGTCCCCAAAACAGTGGTGGATTGAAGTACAATTCTTTTTGAAGGGATTATTACACCCGGAAAACAATCCTGCAATTGACTTACAACCGGGTTCCTACTCACTGCTGGGTAAACAGAGGTGTGTGAAGTAAAGAAACTTACCTATGGCTTCGTCCTGCTCAGGAATCGAACCCAGGTACTCTCGTTTGCGGGTGAATGCGCTAACCACTACACTATGAGAAATCCTCATCCACGTCATTCCACTCACCCACATAATTGGCGAGTTTTGCCTAATCATTATAGCTGACGGCAGCATCTGTTTAAACCCCAAAACTCATTTTGTCTCAAATGGAGTCTCGCTATAAGTATAACTTTGCCTACAAAACAGTCACGGGAAAATCCTGTGAAGTGCTGGGAGACGTCCTCCTGTCATGAAAGGTGTTGTGTCAAATGGGAGTATCATTAAGATTATTCTGTTTTAATACTAGCCAAGCTGAGACAATTTTATTTGGGGGATTGTGGACTAGGCCACCGGGAGAGAGAAACTCCCTTTCCTCGAATCGTGCCGTGGAATCATTAATGTCCAGGTGAATAGGCAGACAGGACCTTAGTTTAATATCTCCTCTGAAGGAAGGCACCTTTGACATTGCAGCGCTCCACCAGCACTGCATTGATGTGTCAACTTAAGAGTCAATTCAAAGTCCTGACGTGGGGCTTGATCCCACGAGTTTCTGGCTGGCTCAGAGGCAATAGTGCCTCCGACTGAGCCGGGTTGCCAATCTTGGTGAAGGGGAAAGGGCAAGTCAGCGAAGGGGAGAGGGGTTTCTGTTTTGTGATACTGATGCACCACGGCTCAGAAAGACTGAGCTCGGAGATGTTCACAGGAGAGAGAGGAAGTGGGAGGAGAAGCCGAGGGAAAGGCAAACAAGTGCGAGGTTTGAAAGAGGAGATGAGATGCCAGCCTGCCGTGTGATGGAGGCAGCTAATGACCAGATGATGTATGGAGCTGAGCGGCCTGGCCAAGGGATCAAAGGGGGAAGCCTTGTCGGGAAGGAACATCAAACTGTCATCAAAACTCTTTAAAGCTTCACCTCTCCTGCCATCACCATCTCACTTTACTTGACCGGCTGCTCATGCAAACAACTGGCTGTTGACTTTTTTGCTGTTGCGCCAGGCTTGGGTTACCTGAGCAGGTAAAGGGCCAGGTGTCACCTCAACCTAATGCAAGATTCCCACTCGGAATAATAACACTCGCCTGCAAATTACACAGTCACTACCCTTACAGGACATCCAGCAAAGCCACTTGAGACATCCTCCCGATCTGAAAGGTGCTGTATCAACAACAAGAACAAAAATTATATTTATATAGCACTTTTCACTTCGGGAGGACATTCCAAGGCACTGGACAGTCAAGGGTTTGCACCCGAGCTGGGGGTTGGGATCAGGAGGGGTGGAGGGTAGGGAGGGTGGGGGTAGGAGGGTGACGAAAGGCACAGTCGAAGGGGAAGATCTTAAGACTTGCCTTGAAGGAATCAAGGGAGGGAACGAGGTGAAGGGATAGTGAGATGGAGTTCCAAAAGGTGGGGGCAGAAAGGCTGAAGGCCTGAGCCCATGATAGGGCAGGTAGGGTGAGGGACATCTTATGGTCTTATGGACATGGAGCAGGCCAGAGTCTGCTGAGAATAGGGAGCAGACATGTGGCTATGGAGTTGGGACCTTGGCTTTAACATCTCTTCTGAAAGACGGCACTTCTGACACCCAGTACTTCAATCGTTAGCTTAGATTGTGAGCTCAAGGTCCTGACATGGGGCTTCAACTCACAACTTGCTGACCCAAACCACCACCCAATGTAAAAAGATTTCTTGCAACAAGACTTAAAACAGAACCTTTTGGCACTGGGAAAGAAAACAAATCCTCTTTAGGTTGCACCTGCCCTCATTAAATAGTTATATATCTCGATATCCAGGCTTTCAAGAGATTGTTTCGTCAGCATCGCCCACCTCAGAAATCAAACACCGACAAAATTAGCAATAAAAATAACCTCCGATTTCCTCTCTCATCTCAATATATGGTTATGCAGCACAGAAAGAGTCCCGTAGCATGGTGGTTAGAGCACTCACCTCGCAAGCGAGAGGACCCAGGTTCGATTCCTGGGCAGAGCCAAACCTCAGGCACGTTTCCTTACTCCACTCACTTCTGTTTACCTAGAAATAAGTAGGAATCTGGTCGTTAGTTGATTGATGGATCACTTTCCGGGTGTAATAATCCCTCAAAAAAATTTGGTCACTCAATCCACTTTTAGGATGATAAAGGGATTTGATAGGGTAGATACAGAGAAGCTATTTCCTCTGGTGGGAGAATCCAAAACAAGGGGCATCGTCTTAAAATTAGAACCAGGCCACTTAAGAGTGAAATCAGGAAGCATTTTTTCGCTCAAAGGGTGGTAGAAATCTGGAATTCTCTCCTCTGCTGCATCCATCCACACCTTCAAGAGTGAGCTTGATAGATGCTTGGTAGGTCAGGGTATTAAGGGATATGGGGAGAAAGTGGGAAATTGGAATTGACAGGATTAGTTGAGGTACAGATCAGCCATGATCTCGTTATGTGGCGGAACAGGCTCGAAGGGCTGAATGGCCTCCTCCTGTTCCTATGTTCTTCCTATGTTCCACATTTGTGGGACACTGCCGTGCGCAATTCGCTGATGTGTTTTGCCCACAAATCCAGTTATCCACTTTAGAATATTCAGGCCATCGTGCCCGCGCCAGCTCTCTGAGAGAGCTGTGCGTTCAGTCCCGCTACCATGTCCTTTCACATTGTTAGAAGTCATGAGTTCAAGCCCCAGTTCAGGGCTTGGAACTCATAGTCCAGGCTGACTCTCTGGTGTAGTCTGCAGGGGCTGCAATGATCTGGTTTAATTTTTCAATCCCATTTAAAATGCTAAATACCTCTATAAGGTGTGCTCTGAGTGGTCTTCTCTCAAGACTGAAGAGCCCTAGCTTGTCTAATTGTTGCTCATAGCTCATTGTGGAATCCCATAGCGCAGTGGTTAGCACACTTGCCTCGCAAGCAAGAGAACTCTTGTTCAATTCCCGGGCAGGATGAGACCTTAGGCAAGTTTCCTTATTCCACACACCTCTGTTTACCTTGCAGTAAGTAGGAACTCAGTTGTTAGTTGATTGGTGGATCGCTTTCTGAGCGTAATAATCCCTTTTTAAAAAAATTTGCTCACTCAATCCACAACTGTTTATGGGACACTGTGCTATTAGCTGCCACTTTCGCCACAAAATACACAGTCAATCACTTTATAATATATTCTGTGAAATCCTTTGAGACGTTTCAATGACGTGACAAGGTGCTAGATCAATTGCAAAGGTTAATATTATTATTTCTCTAACACTGGGGATCCTCCTCATTGGTTTCCACTGCACTGCCTCTAGGACCTTATGGTGCATTGACCAAAATGGCATCTCTTTAGGGTCTCCTCTCAACCTCCTTTCGGTCATCTTTCCACAGCCTGCACTCCCCACCCCTCGGCTCCCACCCCCAGCACTGTGAAGCACTCTGAGAAGTCCTCCCATTGTTAAAGGCGCTGTACAAATGTAAATTGCGTTGTACCTTAAACATGAAGAATTTTTTTTTAAATAAGTGCTTGCATTTGATACAGCACCTTTCATCTTAGGAGGATGTCCCAAAGTGTTTCCGAGACTTTTCTGTAAAATGCAGTGCCCGTGTTTTGTGGGTGAACGTGGCAGTCAATTTGTACACAACAACTTCCCACAAACAGCCATGAAGTGAGTAACCAATTTTATTTTAGGGATTGTTGGCCTGGAAACTGGGAGAGAGAAACACCTTTTTCTTTTCGAATAGTGCTATGGGATCGTTAACGTCCTTTGGATTAGATGTTAAACCAAGGTCACATTTACCTTTTCAGATGGATATTACAGATCCCATGGCACTATTTGTAAAGATAAGGGAGATTCTCCTGGTGTCCTGGCCAACAAATTCCTCAAATAAAATTGGTCACTCACTTCATGGCTGTTTATGGGACACTGCCGTGCACAACTGGTTGCCACATTTCGCCCACAAAATAGAGTCAATCCATTTTACAGTATATCCTGTAAAGCACTTTGAGACGTCTCAATGAAGTGATAAGGTGTTATATCAAATGCAAGGATTATTCTTATAACATCCACCTGGACAGGCGAATAGGAGCTCAGTTTGACGTCAAGTTCGACAATGCATCACACCCCCAACACTGCATTGGAGATTCAGCTTGGACTATATGAGTTCCATGCCCCGATGTGGGGTTTGAACCCAAACTCTTCTGACTCAGAGGCGAGAGTGCTACCGGCTGAGCCGGGCTGACACACACCTATCCCATTACCTCACAAGCCGAGCAGACCGTGTAGAGTGGAAGGCGCAAGGCCACTAAGTGGTGGGATGCAATTACTGGAGAATCAAAGGGAGAGAGGCACTGGTCTTGGCAGCCACCTGTCATCAGCTCTGGGGATGGAGCGGGGCTGTGAATGAGTTCTAAGCCAGGATTAGCTGCTCTCAGCTCCATATTTATTTCAGGTTAAAAGGTCAGCACGAAAATCTATCCCTCCGGTCTCTATTTACAGATATCAGAGGGGCAGCTGTCCAGACACTCTGAGAGAGAGATAGAGAGAGAGGGATGAGTCAACGCATACTTGGTAATTAGTATCAAAGCGCCCACCTTGGTGAGAGATGGAGTTTAGTGTCACTGAGGTAAGAGAAGCGAGTTTCTCTCTCCCACACCCCTCCCCAGTATCCCTGGCCGACAATCTCCCAGATAATAATAATAATCCTTGCATTTGATATAGAGCCTCAGCACGTCATCGACATGTCTCAAAGCACTTCACAGAATATACTGTAAAATGTATTGACTATCTTTTGTGGGCGATATGCGTCAGCCAATTGCACACAGCAGTGTCCCACAAACAGTTGTGGATTGAGTGACCAAATTTTTTTGAGGGGAGGAATTAGTACCCCCGGACAGTGATCCGCCAACCGACTAACAACCGGGTTCCTACTTACTGCTAGCTAAACAGAGGTGTAGGGAGTAAGGAAACTTGTCTAAGATTTTGCCATGCCTGGAAATCGAACCTGGGTACTCTCACTTGCGAGGTGAGTGCTATAACCATTATGCTACAGGACTCCACAGATAAAAATTGGTCATTCCCTTAATGGGGTGAGATGCTGCTCTCCGCAAAATTGACTGAACAAAATTGACCTCAGAAATACACAGTCACTACACTTCACAGTAAAATCTTGCGAAGTGCTTTGAGTCGTCCTCCCGACATAAAAGGAGCTGTATTAAATGCAAGGATTATTATTATTTGGTTGTTTATAGCCACACCTCCCAACTAAAACAGTGTACATAGAATGCTGCATATGAATAGGCTGAACCATAGTAACAGAGAAATGTATAGCACAGAGAGCATTCAGCATCTTTTCTTACTGCAAATGTTATCTTTTCAAATATTTATCTATTGCTGTGTCGGTTTGGCTCAGTTGGTTGCACTCTCATCTCTGTGTTTAAAGTCCCACTTTAGGATTCATATAGTCTAAGCTGACATTCCAATGCAGTGCTGGGGGTACACTGCATTGTAGGAGGTGCCATCCTTCGGATGAGACATTAAAACTTGATCAAGGATCATTAATTCAATTCCCTCTTAAATAGTGGCGACTCATAGTATAGTGGTTAGCGCGCTCACCTCACATGTGAAAGAACATGGGTTCGATTCCTGGGTGGAGCAAATCCCTAGGCAAGTTACCTTACTCCACATTCCTCTACCTAGCAGTACGTAGGAACCTAGTTGTTAGCCGATTGACAGACCGCTTTCTGGGAGTACTAATCCCTCCTCTCAAAAAAATGTGATCATTCAATCCACGACTGTTTGTGGGAAACTGCTGTGTGCAATTGGCTGCCGTGTTTCTCCCACAAAATACAGTCAATCCACTGTACAATATATTTTATGAAGTATTTTGGGATGTCTCAATGACGTGATAAGGCGCTATGTGAATTGCAAAGATTATTATGTTTATTAATAGAATATTGAAGTGAATTGTAATGCATTGTATAATATGGATTCTGCCTCCACCACGGTCCCAGATCAGGTATTCTACATCCTAGTGACCCCCTGGTAAACTAAATCAAATGGTCTCCTCCTATTTCTTTGAGACCTGTCTCCCTGAACAATGCATGTGTGGGTTGGCCAAACGCAATAGACATCCAACACAGGTTGGCACCTCATTACCCTGAGACATCCAGTTAAACAGCCTAACATTACTGAACTCACTTTACATGGGGATTTTGAATTCAGACTAGGATCCAGACAGGGAGCAGTGCCACAAGGTCTGTCAATACTGCATTGTCTGCCTACATAACGTGGAGTCCTATAGCTCAGTGGTTAGAGCACTCGCTTTGCAAGCGAGAGACCCGAGTTCAATTCCAGGCAGGGCGAAACCTTGGGTAAGTTTCCTTGCAAAACCTTGGGCAAGTTTGCTTACTCCACACGCCTAATAATAATCCCTCCAAAAAAACAAAACAATAATAAATTGGTAATTTTCAATCTACGACTGTTTGTGGGACATTGCTGTGCGCAATTGGCTGCCGCGTTCGCCCACAAATATACAGTCAATTCACTTTACAGTGTGTTCTGTGAAGCGCTTTGGGACGTCCTCCCGATGTGAAAAGCGCTATATCAAATGCAAGGATTATTATTATTATTATTATAACCTGGGCCGGGGTAAGTACAGGGTATTTAACAAGTCACTGGGGGCAGGGAGTCATCCCACTCAGCTCCTGTTAACCCAAGCCAAAGCCTAACGGGTAGGGTGGTCCTAGCTGGACAAGCAGCGGGAAAGTTTGCCTGACAGCGATATCAATGGCAAGCTATATGGTTTTAGCTGGTTAGACTCCAGCCATACTCCAACACACACTCTGAGGTCCCCAAACCTTGGCTCTTGCCAACCTACACCTAGTACTTTCCAGAATTAGGTAATCAGGAAGTGTCCCTCAGGGAGAGAGCGCATTCCATTCCAACAATCTATCTGTGGGATTTCCATGTATAGGTGGGAAGCGTAGAAATCTCAGTTTGGTTTGGATACTCTTAAGCACGATGATGGGTTTCCATATGTGTCAGGCACCCGGCTAACCAAAAGAAACACAGAAAACAAAAAATAATTGTAAGAAAAAAACAGAGGCTAACTGGACTTTGTAAACACCCTGTAGGCAGACTCTTAGCCTGATTCAGTCTGTAGCACTCTCATCTCTGAGTCAGAAGATTGTGAATTCAAAATCACACTCAGTCCAGTGCTGGAGGTGGGAGTGGGATGGTGTCACTGCATTGTCTGAGGTGCTGTCCTTCAGATGAGTCATTAAACCAAGGTCTTGTCTGCTTTTTCAGATGGATGTTAAAGATCCCGCATCACTACCTGAAAGGAGAAGGGAGTTTATCCTGATGTCCTGGCCAATATTTTTTCAGATTGATTGGCAATTTGCTTTGTTGCTGTTTGCAGGAAGCTTCTATGTGCAAATTGGCTCCTACAAAAGCCTACTAAACTACTGTCAAAATGCAAGCTGTGCCTTAGAGACAAAGCCAATTGCTTGTTAATAATAATTATAATCCTTGAATTTGATATAGATCCTTATCACATCATTGAGATGTTACAAAGTACTTCACAAATATATTGTCAAGTGATTGACTGTTTCATTTTGTGACAAAATGTTCTTTGATAACTGGAATTTATGCAGTAAATTAAAAGCAACAAGTGGAACTCCACTTCCTATGCTGGAGATAATAACAGATACATCATTTATCACATCGTCAAAACATCTGAAAGTGCTTTGTGGTGTTTACTGTAAAGTTGCTAATTTACACACAACAATGTCCTACAAACAACCACAAGGTGAATGACCAACTTTATTCTTGGGTGGAGGTTGGGGGGGTGGGTGTTGCACATTGTCGGCCAGGATATCAGGAGAAAAACGACCTTCTCTTTTCAAATAGTGCCACTTGACAGGGCACAGACAGAACCTTGGTTGAACATCTCATCTGAAGGTGGTGTATTTTGTGACCGAAACGCAGCAACCAATTGCACACAGCAGTGTCCTACACACAGCCATGGAGTGAGTAAATCAATTTTATTTGGAGGATTTGTTGGCCAGGACACTGGGAGAAAAAGAAACTCTCTTCTCTTCTCTTTCGAATAGTTCTGCGGGATCTTTAAAGTGCACCCGAACAGGCAGACAGGACCTCCGTGTAATGTCTCATCTGAAGGACGGCACCTCCAACAATGCAACACCCCACCCAGCACTGCACTGCATTTTAGGACTATGTGATTCTAAATCTCAATGTGGGGTCTTGAACCCACAACCTTCTGACTCAGAGGTGAAAGTGCTGCCAAGAAGCCTGGTCTAAATGGCTGAATTGTAACTGGAGTAACAAGGTTGCTGTTCAAACAGAGCTACAGGTTGATTCTATCTCTTCCCAGTGACTCTTGCACTGATGGAGCCTTCCTGCACATCCCACTCCCCAACACCCCCCACCTCTCCTCCCCATGCTTCAACCAATCACAATTTGCCTGAGCTGCTGAGGTGGCCGGAGAGCTTTTGTGTCTATTTAATTTATCATTCGATCTACTGGGAGGGGACCTGGCTCCTATCTCAAGGCTCTAATCATTGGCATGAATGGTCACCAGATCTGGTTCAGTCCCAATCCTTCCTGGGGGCTCTGGCATTCTCACCGCATGGACTGCAGTGGTTTAAAGAGAACAACAACTTGCATTTATACAGCGCCCCAGGGCAGCGTCTCGGAGCGCTTAACAATGGCAGAGCCTGTCACTGAGCCGGGGGGAGGGAGGAGGTGACCGTAAGTATGGTTGAAGAGGGAGGTCTGCAGTCGTGATTTAAAAGAGGAGAAGAAGGGGGCAAGGTTGAGGGATTGGGAGAGAGAGTTCCAAAGCTTTGGGGTGTAGTGGCTGATAGCGCAGCTGCTGATGGTAGAGTGGAGGGTTCGAGGGACAAGCAGGAGGCCAGAGCCAGCCGAGCAGAGGCAGCGGGTAGTGGAGTGGGGAGAAAGCTGGTCAGAAAGAAGGGATTTATAGATGAGAGAGAGACTCTCCCCAACGACCAACACCTTGCAAGTTGTTGTTCGGTGATCATTCATCATTTTCCCTTTGAGACATCTCGGAATTACAGCAACAACTTGGATTTATATTGCGCCCTCCACGCCAGACGGCGTCTCAGAGCGCTTCACAGTAACGGATCCCGGGGCTGAGCCAGGGGAATAAGGTGACCAAAGGCATGATCGAAAAGAAAGGTCTTCAGCCGAGACCTGAAAATAGGAAGAGAGGGGACAAGGCAAAGGGAGTGAGGAAGGCAGCCTGTATCAAATGCAGGGATTATTATCAATGATAAAGTAATAATAACATTTACATTTGATACAGCGCCTTTCAGATTGGGAGGACGTCTCGAACTGCCTCTCAGGATGTCCTAGAAAGTGTAGTGACTGTGTAATTTATAATAATAATAATCCTTGCATTTGATATAGTACCTTATCATATCCTTGAGACGTCTCAAAGTGTTTCACAGAATCTACTGTAAAGTGAATTGACCATATTTTGTGGGTGAAATGCAGCAGCCAATTGCACACAACAGTGTCACATAAACAGTCATTGATTGAGTGATCAATTTTTTAAACAAAACTTTTTAAGGGATTATTACGCCCGGAAAGCAATACGCCAATCAACCATCAACCCGGTTCTTACTTACTGCTAGGTAAACAGGCGTGTGAAATAAGGAAACTTGGCTAACGTTTTACTCTGCCTGGAAATTAAACCCGAGTCCTCGTATAAAACTGATGGTAGAAGTGATGCTCCTTCCCTTGTGAACTGAAGACTCTGGTTAAATCCTGAATTTCAGTGATGTTTATAAAGCATCTTACCATCCATGCGTGCAAACTATTCAACAGGGTGACCGCCTCATAACTCACTCCCAGCTACCTAACCACTGAGATTTAAGGCACTGGGTGAAAAGGTTGTGGTCTAAAACTCCATAATCAAGGCTGAGACATCAATTTAGTCTTGTGTTGTCAGAGGTGCTGTTCTTTGGATGAGACGTCGAAGTCCCGTAGCGAATTGGTTAAAGCACTTGACTCTCAAGCGAGAGGACCCGGGTTCGATTCCCGGGCAGGGCGAAACCTTAGGCAAGCTTCTTTACTCCACACGCCTCTGCTTACCTAGCATTAAGTCGGAACTCAGTTGTCAGTTGATTTGCTTTCCGGGGGTAATACTACTAATAATAATCCTTGCATTTGATATAGCGCTTTTCACGTCGGGAGGACGTCCCAAAGCGCTTCACAGAATATACTGTAAAGTGAATTGACTGTATATTTGTGGGCGAACTCGGCAGCCAATTGCGCACAGCAATGTCCCACAAACAGTCGTGGATTAAAAATGACCAATTTATTATTGTTTTTGGTTTTGGAGGGATTATTATTAGGCTCTGTGTGGAGTAAGGAAACTTGCCCAAGGTTTCGCCCTCTGCCTGGAATTGAACTCAGGTCTCTCACTGGCAAAGCGAGTGCTCTAACCACTGAGCTACAGGACTCCACAATAATCCCTACCCAAAAAATAATAATTTGGACAACTCACTTTAAATACGGGACGCAGTTGACCCAGTTTTAAAGCGTCTGGGTTCCTTTATTTTCCTACTAGAAAAGGGAGCTTCTCTCTCCCCTGTGTCCTGGCCAACAATCCCTAAATAAAATTGGTCACTCAATCCACGACTGTTTGTGAGACACTGCTGTGCGTAACTGGTTGCCATGTTTCATCCACAAAATACAGTCAATCCACTTTACAGTATATTCTGTGAAGTGCTTTGTGATGTCTCAACAATGTAATAAGGCGCTATATCAGCGACTATTATTAATAATATTAATATTATTATTGTGCAGTGAAGTGCAGATGGGAAGAACAGATTTGGTTTGTTCCTGTCCTATTTGTTTAAAAAATAAACTTTTTGTTTTCTTAAAATTCGTTTGTCAAATATTCTGAATGGGGCAAATTTTAGCTGGAGATTTCTTTTAATGTTACATTTACATGTTGGATATATTAAATATACAAGGATTATTATTATTATTAAATAATGATAATATTATTAGTTATTATTAACTCTGTCCCAAATTACAAATCATATTAAATATTGGATACACACAACCTGCCATCAATTATCTCGAAAAATACATTATCCTTTTTTTAAATATATATATATATGTGTGTATATGTATGTTTATTTTTTTGAAAGGCAACTAACTCTGTGTGTAGTTTTTTATATATAAAAAGAAAAAAAAGTGAGAAGTAAAGAGACTGAAAGGAGATAGAGGAATAAAAAAAGAAAGAGAATGAAAAAGACGGGTGAGAAAATACAAGAGAGGAAAATACGTGAAAAAGAGTAAGAAAAAAAAGGAGAGGGAGAAGATTTGGGATTAAAAATGACTAAGTTCCCATTGACCGTTTTACTGAACAGTTTACAAGTTGATGAAACTATACCATTTTGTCATATGTAATTGCTAACTTTGAACAAAAATTCCTCAGCCCCTGAAAGTCAACAATTTGGGCATAAATTGATTTTTTTTTCTTCATTCGTTTTCTATTTACTTATATACTGTATCTCTCTCTCTTTCCCTTTTCTTTCTCGTTCGTTGTTTCTTTATCTCTACACCTTCTCTCTTTCCTTCTACTTGTTTTCTTTCACTCTTTTAATTTATCGCCATCTCTTGTATTTTCTCTTTTTTCTTTATCTTTCTTTTTAAATTCCCTTTCTCTCTTTCTTACTCCACCTTTTCTCTTCCTCTTTCTCTCTCTCTCTCTCTTTCTTTCCCCACTATTCACATCTCTGTTTTCACTGTTAAAAGGTAACGTTTCTTTTAACCCCAAATAGACAAATGAGCTTTGCATTTATTTTACAGTCGGTTCCAGACATGAAACCTCACCACGACCCCAAAGTAAAGATTACTTCGACTTTGCAAAACAAGTTATACTTTTTGACTGTACAAAAGCAACACACAGATGTGCAAATGAAATGCACTTTAATATTATAAAGCTGCAAACCTTCATATTATCACCTGTCCCTCGTAGAGTGTGCAATAGCCAACAGGATCAGGCGTGTGGGTAAAACAAGTTAGTTTACCAGGTTTAACGAATCCCCTTCGAATTCAGCGCATTTTGAGGGTTTAAAAGTCTTCTTTTTGCTGTCAATAACACATGCAATTGCAAGTGTCCATCTCTCCCACTTTTGCCCCAGGGGCCAGCAATGCAGATTGCAAGTCGCAATGATTTTGTGTTGAAACGAAAGATTTGTATTAGTGTTAAAAGCAAACTCCCCCTTCCAAAAAAATGCAACTGCAGAATATAATATATATTATAATTGCAGAATACAAACGTGTGGAGTTTTAGGTGGTATGAGTTGGCCTGAAAATGGGGAGGGAGAGGGAGGGAGACATGAATGCCTTTTAACTGGTTTTGCCTTTGCAAAATGGGCTGAAAAGGCTGTGTAACAAACACACAGTCACACCATCTCCTCTGGGAGTGAGCAGCTGGAGAGGGAGAAGGGGGGAGAGAGAGAGAGAGAAGAGAGGGGGGGGGGGGGGGAGAGAGAGAGAGAGGGGGGGAAGAGGGGGGGGAGGGAGAGAGGGGGGGAGGGAGAGGGGAGAGGGGGGGGAGAGGAGAGAGAGAGAAGAGGGGGGGGGAGAGAGAGGGGGGGGGGGGGAGAGAGGGGGGAGAGGAGAGAGGGAGGGGATGAGAGAGAGGGAGAGAAAAGGGGGAGAGAGAGAGAGAGAGAGAAGGGGAGAGAGAGGGGTGGAGGGGAACTGGTGTGTTTTTCTTATCCTAAGAGTTGGATAAATTCTTTGCAGTGATCTGGGTTTCCAGACTTGTTTTCTTGTTAAGTTATTTGAAAGGCAACACGAGGTGTCCAGAGTTGTTGTTGTTGTTGTTGTCGTTGTTAGCAATGATCAGAATAAGTGACTGTGCCTTTTGTGGGCGAAATGGGGGTGGGGGGGACAGCCAAACGGTGGTGGGTTGAGCCCCCGACTGATTCATTCGCAAAAACCACTCCACATATTGGCTGTTCGGCAACGCTGTCCCTTTGCAAAGCGCACAGTTAGCGAATCGGGCCACGCATTTTAACGCTGTAACGAATGAGGTTTGGGTAAAGAAGCAAATGCACAGTGACTGCTGCTGTTCGGGAGGACCCCCAGCGAAACCCTCCCCGCATTATAGAGCACCAGACAAGCGAGGAGAGAAGGCAGGGCATGAAAATGCGCCCTTTCGCTACTTTTTTTCGAAACGACAGAGGGGGTTTGGTCGCGAGTTTGCATTGTTTGGTTTGCATTGATTATTTTGCACAATAAAAGGTGGGGCTTTTTTTAACAGTTTTTTTTTAAACTCCCCCCCACCCCCCCACCCCCCCCATCCCCATCCCCTCTTTCTCGAAATGCTGCCTTTCCAATTTCATTGAAGTCGTTGAAAAACAGAAATGAAAGGTATTTATTTAAAGGGTTAAAAAAAAATACTCCCCCCCACCACCACTTTCTGTCAAATGTTATTTTGCTTTTGCATTGCAATATCTCCCTTTGTGCAAGACTTGATCCCTGCAAATAATGAGACATTTTCTCTCTCTCTCTCTCCCAATCAATTCAGATAAACTTTCCTACTGGGAACAGAGAGAGAAAGACAAGAGAGAAATGTTAAGGGGATCTCAACGTGTCGTTGTCTGTCTCTGGTCTGTCTCTGTGTGTCTGTCTGTCTGTTTAGCCCCCTCCCAAGTGACCATGATGGGAAAGGAGGGAGTGAGTATGAGGAGAGTGGGAGGGAGGGAGGGGAGGGACAGAGAGAGAGAGGGAGGAGATAAGCCACATATAAATACAGGATCACTAGCATTTTTTCCCCACCTGTTGGTAGAAAATACCTGAAGAGCTTTCCTCTTGTCCTCTCTCGGTCTCTGTGTCTCTCATACACCTACACACAAAAGTTCTCTCTTACACTCACACCTCTCACACACATAAGTTCTGTGTGTGTGTGTGTCTCTCTGTGTGTGTGTGTGTCTCTCTCACACACACAAGTTCTCTCTCTTGTCTCACACACACACAGAAGCTCCCCCTGGGTGGGGCTGATGGATTATGAAACCTGTTGGCTTGCATGACTTGGAGCCACCTTATCTACGTCCTAGGACAGCACAGGAGATGTACTGCGAGAACTTGAGCGCCTACCAACATCAACAACAGCACCAGAGACCGGCCACTTACCCCATCGGTGACTACTCTAACCCCTACTTGTGGCTCAACACCCCGGGGGCAGTCAGCGCCTCCCCCCCACCTTACCTGCACCCTAGTGGGGGCGCGTCTCCATCCTTCGTGCCCTCTTCTTCCTACGGCTCCCAGAAGCCGTTTGTGCCTGGCTCTGGTGGCTTCTCAAACGCCGATCTGGGCTGGTTGTCCATCAGCAGCCAAGAGGAGCTTCTCAAGCTGGTCAGACCGCCTTACTCCTACTCTGCTCTCATCGCCATGGCCATTCAGAGTGCCCCAGACAAGAGGTTGACCCTCAGTCACATCTACCAGTATGTGGCTGACAACTTTCCCTTCTACAAGAGGAGCAAAGCTGGCTGGCAGAACTCCATCCGACACAACCTCTCCCTCAATGATTGCTTCAAGAAGGTGCCCAGAGATGAGGACGACCCGGGTAAGAAGGCGAGCGCTCCCAGGCGCTATCATGATAATCAGAAATAATAGTAATAATCTTTGCATTTGATATAGTGCCTAAGAATGTCAGAAGGACATTGCAAGGAGCTTCTTGGGATGTACCGTGAAATAATAATAGTTCTTGCATTTGATATCGCGCCTTATCACGATGTTGTGAAGTCTCAAAGAGCTTCCCAGAATATATTGTAAAGTGAAAATTGACTATATTTTGTGGGCAAAACATAGCAGCCAATTGGCACAGCAGTGTCCTACAAATTCAGTGACCACATATTTTTTTGGAGGGATTATTACCCCCCGGAAAGCAATCCGCCAATCGACTAACAATCGGGTTCCCACTTACTGCTCGGGATTCCACAGTAAAATTATAAATAATAATACTTGCATTTGTTACAGTGCCTTAACACGTTGGAAGTACATCTCAAACCAGTTCTCAGGATTTACCATGAAATAACGGAGAGGCTGTATAGTTTGTAGGCAAGTGCGGCAGCAAAATTTTCACACAGCAATGTCCTGCCAACACTAGTAGATGCAAAACGCTCGCTTCCTTTTGCTTATTCTCTCTCTCGCTTCTCGGCTCTAAAACACTCTGAAACCTCCTTTGCTCAATAAATCCTTATTTCGCCCACAAAACGCGGTCAATCCTTTTTACAGTGTATCCTGTGAAGCACTTTGAGATGTCTCAAGGGCATGATAAGGCGCTATATCAAATGCATTATTATCATTCAGGATGCGTCCCTCCAGGGAGAGAGTGCGCATTCCATTCCAACAATGTATCTGGGATTTCCATGTGCAGGTTCGCCCACAAATATACAGTCAATTCACTTTACAGTGTGTTCTGTGAAGCGCTTTGGGACGTCCTCCCGACGTGAAAAGCGCTATATCAAATGCAAGGATTATTATTATTATTATAGGTGGGATGCATGGAATTCTCAGTTTGGTTTGGAGACTCTTAAGCATGGGGATGGGTTTCCACATGTGTCAGACACCCGGCTGTCCAAGCAAAAATAATTATTATAGATGCCATCTCCTAATAGTTATCTCTACCACCCCAAAACCCAACCGCACCAACCTCTAACCTACAAACTACCCCACCCCACCCAGCCCCGTAAAGAGAGTGATTAATGTCATTTTCTGTGGCAGATTTGGACCACGATCACTATCCTGTAAAATGTGATAATTATTGCATCGAATCTTCTATTGAGAGTTTGCACTGTAGTAAGTCTCTTTTTCTCTTTGACTCACACGCAAACAGAGCTCAATTATTCCAACTGATTGCTTTGAAATAGACAATTGTGATATATATATATATATATTTTGATGGATCCCGTTCCTTTAAGTGGTTACCACTAGCCACTGTCTGTCACTCTCTCTGTTACATTTTCGAAGGGGGAAGTGGGGTTGTTATGGGGAAGAGGGGCGGCATTTAACAAGAAAATAATACAGTAAAACTTGCATTAATCTGATCTGTGTAAATCATACAATTGTCTAAGTTGTACATCTGTTCAACTTTGTGGAGTCCTGTAGCGTAGTGGTTAGAGCACTTGCCTTACAAGTGAGAGGACTTGAGTTTGATTCCCAGGCCGGGCAAAATGTTAGGCAAGTTTCCTTACTCCATACGCCACTGTTTATCAAGCAGCAAGTAGGAACTTTGTTGTTTCGCTATTGGCAGATTGCTTTTCTGGGGGTAATAATCACTTAAAAAAAGTGATTCCCTCAATCCACAACTGTTGGTGGGACACAGCTGTGCGTAATTGGCTGCCACGTTTCGCCCACAAAATATACAGTCAATTTTACTTTTACAGTATATTCTGTGAAGCGCTTTGAGATGTCTCAAAGAAGTGATAAGGGGCTGTATCAAATGCAAGGATTATTATTATTGTTATTATTATTCTAAGTCCTGTTCAAGAGTTTATATTCTATGTAAATGTGACATAACTCATACTCTGCATAAATCATATTAAATGTACAGTCCCAACTGATAAGACTTACGTGAGGTTTACTGTATTACAAATCTCCCTGTATTTTGTGTCTAGTTTTATGCTTTTTTGTCTTGCCTCGGCATTGGAATTTAAAATTTATTTTGTGATATATATTTAAAATAGTTTCTCTCCATACAATATGGGTTGAGTGATTGATCCCAGGTTGATTGGAAGGCTGTGTGGGTTTGACAATGTAACATCTGCTGTTCATTTTGCTTCGCAGTCCCAAATTTTTGTTTTGATTGAATTTCTATTTTTTGGGGTAAGGGGGCTTAATTTGAAAATAAATATAAATTCAAAATAATGTGATGGGGGCGCAGGAAAGTTGTGGGGGGAATAGAATCCTATAACGTATTGGTTAGAGCACTCGTCTCGCAAGAGTGAGGACCCGGGTTCGATTCCCAGGCAAGTTTCCTTACTCCACACGTCTCTGTCGGGTCTCCATCCCGATGTGAAAGGCATTTACAAATGTAATATCATTTGTTGTTTACCTAACAGTAAGTAGGAGCCCGGTTGTCAGTGGATCACATTTCTGGGAGTAATAATCCCTTAAAAAAAATTGGTCCCTCAATTCATGACTGTTTGTGGGACACTGCTGTGCACACTTGGCTGCGGCGTTTCACCCACAAAAATACAAAAATACACAGAATATATTGTATATTCGTATACGTCAATTCACTTTTCAATATACTCTGTGAAACGCTTTGAGACGATTCAATGATGTGATAAGGGGCTACATCAAAATGCAAGGATTATTATTATTACTTGGGTGCATCTGTAATGACAGTTTTGCAAGATGAGTGTTGATGTGGTGGGGAGAATTGACATCTATATACTGTATAAATTACATTATATTTTTTTTGTTTGCGACTGATTTGCACAGGGAAAGGCAATTATTGGACTCTGGACCCGAACTGCGAGAAAATGTTCGACAACGGGAATTTCCGCAGGAAGAGAAAGCGCCGGAGCGAGTCCGGCTCGGGTCCCCTGAAGCCCGGGGACAGTGGCTTAGGGGCTGGCTTGAAGGCGGAGGAGAGCCCCACAGGCGGGCTGGACACGGGGGTGAGGGAGCTCGAGCGGTCGGGGGGCTCCCCAGACCCCGAGGGCAAACCCAGTCCGTGTCTCAGTGGCTTTTTCAGCAGCGTTGCAGCCATCAGTGGCGCTCCGGCCAACAGGCAGGTTTCCGTGGGATTCACCGGGAACTTGACTCAGAGGAGCGTCACAGGAATGGCCGCTTCCTACTGCACGAGTGGTGCCGGCCTGTCCTCGCACGAATCCTCAGATACAGTGGACGCAATCCACCTGAACCGTCCCGCTTACTACAACTCCTTCCCCACCGGCCAAGCCAGCTGTCACTTCTACAACAGCTTCAGTGTGAATAGTTTGATCTACCCCAGGGAAGGCACCGAGGTCTGAGGATTGCAAGGGACGGGCATCGACTCTGCAAAGATTCCCTCCCTCCCTCTCTCACTCCCACACATAAGTTCCTTTCTTTTTTCTTAACTTCCCGCTCATATGTTTATGTATCATAATCCTCATGTTTGATACAGCCCCTGCCTTTCTACCTCTGGGAGGACGCATCAAAGCACTTCACTGCGTTGTGATCCACCAATCAACTAACAATCTGGTTCCTACTCACCGCTCGGTAAACGGGGCTTGCGGAGTAAGGAAACTTGCCTAAGGTTTCTCCCTGCCCTAGAATTGAACCCAGAATTGAATTGAATCCTCTCGCTTGCGAGGCTGACGTGCTAACCACTATGCTATGTCTTAAGTGCTTCACAGGATTTACTCTGAAGTCAGGTGAATGCATTTTAGGCAAATGCAGCAGCCCAATTGCACACAGCAACATCGTACAAAATGGCCATGAAACAAATGATTGTTTTTTAAAAAAAATTGAAGTACAATATACATCCTGTCTCCACACTCTCTCTCTGGCTTTCTCACTCCCACTGTCCCTCCCTCCATCTCTCCCTTCTTCCCTGCCTCTCTCCCTCCCTCCCCAACTGAAGCAGGTTCTGTACAGTGAGCATGCTGTGTTGCAACTAATTCCTATTCCTTTATAATAATAATCCTTGCATTTAATATAGTGCCTTATCACATCATCGAAATGTCTTAAAGCGCTTCACAGATTATACTGTAAAGTGATGTGACTGTATATTTTGTGGGTGAACTCGGCAGCTAATTTGCACACAGCAATGACCTACAAGCCGCCATGAAATGAATGCCCAATTTTATCTGGGGGATTGTTGGCCAGGACACTGGGAGGGAGGAACTCCCTTCTCTTTTTGAAAAGTGCGTGGGATCTTTAACGTCCACCTGAACAGGCACAGAGGGGACCTCAGTTTAAAGTCTCATCTGAAGAACGGCACCTCCCAACATTTGCTGCACGGTACATGCACTGCATTGGAGTGTCAGCCTAGACTGTGAGTTCAAAGTTCCTTCAAGGGACTTGAATCCACTGGAAATACTGTATTTTTGACTATACATTGAGGTAATATCATGTGTATATATGCTCCATTACAGTTTATATTGTGTAAATTATACTTTTGGAAGTTACCTACTGGAAGTATGGACTTATTTATACTTTTTCAACTATTTTATTACATTCATGTGTATGATCTTTTTTCAGAGCCTAAAAATGTTGGAATCGATCAAAGAACCTGGAAATTACTTTTGGAATAAAAAATTGTACAGATCATTTGTCCATATGTGTTTCTGCTTTGAGCTCGGTCAATCTCTTCCCCTCCGGGACTCCCTTTTAATAATAATAATCCTTGCATTTGATATTGCGCCTAATTATGTCACTGGGAGGTCTCAAAATGCTTCACAGGACATACTGTTAAGTGAATTGACTATTTTGTGTGCGAAACACTGCAGCCAATTGCACACATCAGTACCCCACAAACAGTCGTGGATTCAGGTTTTTTTGGAGGGCTTATGAACCCCAGAAAGCAATCCTCCAATCGACTAACAACCGAGTTCCTACTTATTGCTAGATAAACAGGCGTGCAGAGTAAGGAAACCTGTGTAGATTTCACCCTGCCCGGGAATCAAACCCAAGTCCTGTCACTTACAAGGCGAGTGCACTAACCACTACAGTATGGGACTGCACAAATGAGAATCATTGCTTTTAATATATTTCCTTTCACATTAGGGTGATGCCTCAGAGTGCTTCAGTGGACTTACTGTAAAGTGTAGTGACTGAGGTGAACACAGCAGCCATTTTGCATACAGCGTTACCTTACAAACAAACTTGAAATGAATCACCCATTTTATTTGTTTTTGGTCAACACAACAGGAGAAACTCCCTTCTTTTTTGAATAGCACCACGGAATCTTTAATGTCCACCTGAGCAGGCAAAGATAGGACCTTGGTTTAACGTCTCATCCAAAGCAAAGCACCTCCGACAATGTAGTGGAGGCTCCCCCCATCTTTGGGCTGGAGTCTCCACTTTCTCACTGAAGGATAAATAAAAAATAATTCTACGCTTCGCAGAATATACTGTAAAGTGATTTGACTGTGTATTTTGTGGGCAAAACACAGCAGCCAATTGCACACAGTAGTATCCCACAAGTAGTCTTAGTTTGAATGACCACATGTTTTCTTTCTCAGTAATTGAGAAACAGAATATTTAAGAGGAAATATAAAATGAATTTAATTTTAAAAAAAACAAAGAAGTTGTAAAATTGCCCGTTTTTGTTGTATCCACAAAGATTGGAAAGGCAATTGGTCTTAAATAGGATTTTAAATAATTCACAGCCCCTCCACCAAATAAAACAGCCAATTCTGATCAGGAAGAACTTTGAACTGTGTGAGGGGTGGGAGAGAGAAAAATCATCTGCATCTCGTTCTTTCCTGTTGAAAGGAAAGTTCTGATAAACTTTGCTTTGAAAAGTTACACTATTTTTAAAAAAAACAAGCAATTGTTTTAAAAAAAACTTTTGTTCATTTTTTTATATAAAAAAACGTTGAGACTGGGGATTTCCATTGATCTGTTTGCAGTGCAGACACAATGTCACTGGGGTGGGTGGTTTTGGTTTGTCTATTCACCACTCCCTACCTCTCTACAGCTCTTAAAGGGCTTTGTTTCAATGTAAAGTGTCTCCCATTGGGAAACGCCCAGACAATTACACAGGCGTCAGGTACAGACTGAGATATCCATTGAGAGGACATTAACCTGAAAACAATCACAAATCGACTCCCATCAACTGACCCTCAGGGAAAGACTTGAAATGCTCCCATTCCACACTCCCATTAACCCCTTTCACCACATATCAACAGGTTCATTGATTTTTTTTTGGGGGGGGGGGGGGGGGTGTGTGGGGGAGATTTTACCTGGAAAGATGTTTCCCTTACCAGTTGGTATTGGTAGGTATTGCCTTGAAAATAATATATTTGTCAGCCTGGCTCAGTAGTAGTAGTAATAATATAATAATAATAGTCCTTGCAATCGATATAGTGCTTTTTACGTCTTCTAGACATCTCGAAGCGCTTCACAGAATATATTGTAAAGTGAATTGACTGTATATTTGTGGGCGAAACGAGACTGCCAATTACGCTCAGCAGTGTCCCGCACAAACAGTTGTGGATTGAGCAACGAAAAATTTTTTTTTGAGAGATTATTATCCTCGGACCAGCGATCCGCAAATTGACTTGACAACCGGGTTCCTACTTACTGCTAGGTAAACAGAGGCGTGTGAAATAAGGAAACTTGCCCAGCGTTTCGCCCTGCCTGGGAATTGAAACCAGGTCTCTCGCTTGCGAGGTGAGAGCTCTAACCACTGAGCTATAAGCCTCTAATAACAACAACAATACCAACTGGCATTTACACAGTGCCTCTCATGCAGGGTAACATCTTGGAGCACTTAACAGCACTTAAGTGCTCCTAGCCGGGGGGAGGGAGAAGGTGACCGTAAGCACGTTTGAAGACGAAAGTCTTCAGTCATAATCTGAAAGAGGGGAAAGAGGAGGCATAGCGAAGGGTTTGGGGGAGAGAGTTCCAAATTTTTGGGGCGTAGTGGCTGAAAGCAAGGACTTTGATGGTGAAGCGGAGGGGACGAAGGGAAAGCAGGAGGCCAGAGCCAGCCAAGCGGAGGCAGCAGGTAGTGGAGTGGGGGAGAAAGCAGGTCAGAAAGGTAGGGAGGTGCCAGGGCATAAAGAGATTTGTAGACAAAAGAGGATCTAGAAATCAATCCATTCTGTGACAAGGAGCCTGATAAGGACTGGTATGGTGCGATTTACAGTGGGTTGGAAGTAGGACCCCTGTTGTTAATCGATTGGCAGATTGCTTTCCAGGGGTAATAATCCCTCCAAAAAATAATAATGATAATTTGGTCCCTCAATCCATGACTGCTTATGGGACACTGTTGCACACAATTGGCTATGGTGTTTTGCCCACAAAATATAGTCAATTCACTTTACGATATATCCTGTGAAGCTTTTTGAGACATTTCAATGACGTGAAATGGCGCTATATCAAATGCCAGGATTATTATTATATTCATGTAACCCTCATGACTCAGGGGTGAGAGCATTAATGACTGAGCCAGGCCGACACTGACAAATCATCTCCATGCTGGCTGATGTTGGGGTTAGCTGGTCTGTTTGCACACATTGCCGTATTCAAATCAATTTCTCTGTTTATTTCAGTCCAGTTCAATTGCTCAATTTGATTTTGATGGAGTCGTTAATTTACATTACATCTGCCTTGTGAAAGTCTTGTCTTTCTCTCTCTAACTCCTTCCATACTCCCCTCTCCATTGTATTGTGTGCGGACGTCACAGAAACAGATTAGCTGCTTTGCTCGCCTCCCTAACAATACTCACTTCATCTCTAATTAATCTCATTCTGACTAGCGTTTCGAAATGCTTCTATTTTACGTGCAAAACGCTGCATAAATCTCTTTCCATTAGTTTTGGGGATGTGTGGTTGGCGAAATGTGTGTTCGGGGTGGAGGTTGATCAGTCCACAGCCGTTAGCAAAAAATTCAGAGACAGTTCCGAAAGAGTTTGGCTACTTTGAGTCGTTGGGAGTTTCAGAACATCTCAAAGCACTTCACAAATCTTTACTGTAAAGTGCAGTGTCTGTGTACTTGAAGTGAAATGCAGCAACTGATATGCGCACAGCTAATATCCTGTAAATAGCTGTTAGCTGTTAAGTGAAAGGACCAATTTTTTATCTGGGGGGTAGTTATCCAGGATTTTGTTTGGTCAGCGGGTATCTGACACTTGCAGAAGCCCATCACCATGTTTATCAGTATCCAATGGCTAACAGTAGAAACTCCCTTCTCTTTTCGTAAAGAGTCTCGGGATCTTTAACATCAACATCAACAGGCAGATGGGATCTAGGTTTAACTTCTCATCTGAAAGAGAGCATCTCCCACAATCTCATCCACCAGCTGAGGTGTGAACTTACTTTCGGTCATCTTTTCCCTCCGTGCCCCCTTGCTTCCCACCCTCAGCTCGCGATGTGTTCCAAGCTCTGATGTGGGGATTGAACCCACAACCGTTGTGTTGTCAGCCGAGACAATGTGAATTCACGAGGTCATAATAAACAATAGAGGAAATTGGATTAATAATAAAAAGTGATTGATTTAGTAATACAGTTCAGAGTGGTGCAGGAGCATGGGCTGAATGGCCTTTGTCTGTGCAGAAAACAATAATAATGATAATAATAATAAAAACTAATAATTTTTGCATTTGATATAGTGCCTTTCACATTGGGAAGGCGTCTCAAAGCGTTTCACAGGATATAATAATAAGAATCCTTGCATGATATAGCGGCTTATCACATCTTCGAGACATCGCAAAGACCTTCAACGAATATACTGTAAAGTGAATTGACTATATTTTGTGGATGAAATACGGCAGCCAATTGTGCACAGCAGTGTATCACAAACAGTCGTGGAATGAGTGACCACATTATTTGAAAATTAATTTTTGAAGGAATTTATTACCCCCGGAAAAGCGATTCGCCAATCGACTAACAACTGGGTTCCTACTTACTGCTAGGTAAACAGAGGCGTAAGGAAACTTGCCCAACATTTTGCTCTGCCAGGAATCAAACCCAGGTCCTCTCGCTTGTGAGGCAGGTGCTCTAACCACTAAGCTAAAGTGTGTTTTGTGACCTGAATTGCTATATTTCTGCAAATGTGAGTTGTTGCTGACCAATTGTCAATGCGTGTTCTCGTGTGTGAGACTTGACAATCCTGCTGCTATTACTTTAAGCTGCTGTTTCCGATAGCATTCCGGGTTTTAAATTACTAACACTGCACGAAATCTGATAGGTGCCTATGTCTTCCGTGATCAACGCTTCACATTTCCCCTGACAGATGTTGTAGATTAACATCTTATTATACATCATACTCTCACTCTATTTCCATCTCCGAACCTGGAGTCCTGTATCGTATTGGTTAGAGCACTCGCCTCACAAGCGAGAAGACCTGGGTTTGATTCCCAGGCAGGGCAAAACCTTAGACACATTTCCTTACTCCTCATACCTCTGTTTACCTAGCAGTATGTAGAATCCTGGTTGTCAGTCGATTGATGGATCGCTTTCTGGGAGTTATAATCCCTTTTTAAAAAAATTAATTGGTCACTCAATCCAACAACAACAACTTGCATTTGTATAGCGTCCTCCACATGGGGTAGTATCCCGGAGAGCTTCACAGTGGCGGAGTCTGACAATCCACGACTGTTTGTGGGACACTGCTGTGTGCAATTGGCTGCTGCGTTTCGCCCACAAAAAATACAGTCAATTCACTTTACAGCATATTCTGTGAAATGCTTTGAGACATCTCAATGACGTGATAAATTGCTATATCAAATGTAAGGATTATTATTATTATTTAGTCTCAGATCAAGACTATGTAGTGCTGGGACACTCTTTTGTCTTTGTCTCTCTCTTTCTCTCTCTCTCTACTGCCTTTGATAAGTGTCAATGTGTAGTTCCTGTGTGCTGGGAGTGAATGCTCTCTATCCTCATTAAAACCCTGAGCCTCGGGACCACAGTTCATTCTGTTTGACTTTTTATTATTTTTAATTGAGAAACTGGGGTGAAAGGTGGCGGCCCACAGTGCAGGGAGCCACCAAGGCTGAAAAACAGTGCCAGGAGGGAAGTCAAGATAAATCAAGGTAAGAGGCATTCGGGTGGTTGTGATGCAGTGTTTGGAGTTTGAACTATTATAGGTTGTTGGAGGAAGGGAAAGGCTCCTGCCTTGTTAATGCTAGCCTTCTTAGTTATCGAATTGGATGTCAACCTGGCTCAGTGGGTATTGCTCGCACCTCCGAGTCAGAGGTTGTGGGTTCTTAGCCCCACATCAGGACTTTGAACTCACACAGTCTGGGCTGATCCACCAATACAGTGCTGAAGGGAGTGTTACATTGCTGGAGATGCCATCTTTTCGGCTGAGATATGAAACCAAGGTCCCGTCTGCCTGTTTAGGTTAAAGATCCCATAGCACTATGAGAAAAGAGAAGGGAGTTTCTCTTTCCCGGGATCCTCAAATAAAATTGGTCACTCAATCCATGACTGTTTGTTGGACACTGCTATGCGCAACAAAACACAGATTCAATACACTTTACAGTGTATCCTGTGCTTTGAGACATCTCAATGATGTGATGACATCAGGAAGGAAGTTTACCCACAAAACACAAAGTAGCTGCACTTTACACTATATACAGGATGAAATGTTAGGCAAGTTTACTTACTTCGCATGCCTCTGTTTACCTAGAGGTAAGTAGGAATCCGGTTGTTAGTCGATTGGCAGAGATCACTTTTCAGGAGTAATAATCCCTTAAAAAAAAATAATAATTTGGTCACCCAATCCACACTGCTGTATGCAATTGGCTACTGCATTTCATCCACAAAGTATACAGCCAATTCACTTTACAGTATATTCTGTGAAGCGATTTGAGACGTCTCAAAGACGTGTTAAGATGCTATATCAAATGTAAGGATTATTATTATATCTTAAGCACTTAATGACATCCTTCCAATGTTAAAGGCCCTGTACCAAACGTACATAACATCGAGCTGCTTTTTTTGTATGAGTTCAGTGTCCTGGCCTTCCTGGTGAACTGTTCCAGTCATTAATTACTTGCTGGGTAAAGAGAAAACTCCCTGGTGTCTGTCTTGAAATTGCTCTTTACAGTTCAAAACCTGTGTCCTCTGGTTCTATCTTGGTGGATCCTAAAGCAATATTAATAATAATAATAATCTTTGCATTTCAAATAGCACCTTATCACGTCGTTGAGATGTCTCAAAGTGCTTCACAGAATATATTGTAAAGTGGAATGACTGTAGTTCTTGTTGGTGAAAATAAAGTATTTTTCGAGGTTTACTTTTTCAATCTAATTTATACACCTCTATGAGGTCCCCTCCGACTTGTTGTCTCTTAAGACTGAGTGAAAAGGAGTTTTGCCAACAATCCTCCTTTGGATTAATTGGTCATTAACGCATAACTGTAATTACTGTAATTCTCTATGAGACGTTTCAATGTGTTAAAAACCTGCAGAAATGCAATTCCTTTCTTCCTTCCTCCTCCAGACTGCACCAAGTCAGATGCTTTGTTGCTCCATCCAGTAATGCAACCAGGTGCCGACAGATGTTGTCCATTGTGGGTAGCCATAGACTGACATTTAAAGTCAAGCATCTTATTGTGGTTCACACAGTCTTAATCTACTGTTTAATAGCTTCAATCCCCAGTTAAAAATGAACTAGTCTGAGGTCCAGTGGGCAGCACTTTTGAACACTGAATCAGAAGGTTGTGGGTTCAGTCCCACCTTAGAATAATTTATAATAATCCTTACATTTGATATAGCACCTTATCACATCGTTGAGACATCTCAAAGCGCTTCACAGAGTGAATTGACAGTATATTTTGTGGGTGAATGCGGCAGCCAATTGCGCACAGCAGTGTCCCACAAACAGTCATGGATTGATGGACCAAATTATTATTTTTTAAGGGATGACACAATCCAGGTGGAAATAGGAACATAGGAATTGCTAGACAAAAAAAGACCAAGGTCCATTTAGTTCGCCTTCTACCATCTTGATAGTCGCTTGCTACAATAATAGAGATGTTGAGAGCAATTAATTCTGTATGGAATTGTCTACCGCACAATGGAAAGCTTTGGGAACCGTAGATCTAAAGTTACCTGCTTCTTCCAAGCTTGCTATATGTCATGTCTCAAATTACTCACACGTTTTAACCTAAAATATTATTTTCTAAAATAAATCTTACCTGATTTGTATTTGAATGAATTGACACTCTCTGCTTCCACCGTAAAGGAATGTTTCTGTGCAGCGCAGATTGGGACTTGCTGCAATGTCAGAGATGCCGTCCTTCAGACGAGACAAAATCTTGTTCGTGTCTTTTCATGGGGACGTTAAAGATCCCGCGGCATTACTCAAAAAGAGAAAGGAGTTCCTCTCTCCCGTGTCCTGGCCCAATCCCCCCCCCAAATTAAATATTTACTTCATGGCTGTTTAGCGTCTCATCTGAATGACAGCACATCCGATAACATAGCTCACCTCCCCCACAGCCCCCACCCCCCACCCCCACTGCACTGCATTGGAGTGATAGTCTGGATTATGATCTTAATGTACCGATTTGAGGCTTGAACCCCAACCCTTGTGACTCGGTAATGAGACTGTGACTGACGGAGCCAGGCTGATGTGAACATCTATTAGGTTTTTCGGGTGCACAGACAACAACAACTTGCATTTATATAGCGGCCTTCACGCGGGGGAGGATGCCGGGACACTGTACCCAAATTGGCTATAGCCTATTTACACTGGGGCAAATCGCTAAGGAGACACTTTTATCTGCTGTTTAATGAGACCAAGTGAGAGAGAGAGAGACAGAGAGCACACAGAGAGCACAAACACATCCACACATAGAATAACACGCACAAACAAACACACACATGCACAAACATGCATACACATACATACAAACACAGACACAAACACAACCACACATAAAAACGCACAAGCACACATATACACGCACACGCATAGGCACAAACACGTAAACACACATTATACACAAACATACATGTGTGCATAAACATACACACCCATACACGTCCCCCACACACACAAAAAACAAAAAAAAATATACACACAAACCCCAAAACACACATGCACATAGACACACACATACGGCATTTGTTTTCCTTTGGAAACAATGTATGTTCTCGAAACTGTTCTTCGCATTCAGTAACTCGGGCAGGTCGCTTACTTGTTGGTAAAACAAGATAAACAGCGACCACAACATTGCCGTCATGTAAAGCTTCTGAATGGAGTTGCATTGATATGTGTCCCCTTCTGCTGGTCAATTAAATGGTTAGGTCATGAAACTTCTCTCCTTTCTGAATCTGCAGGTCAGCGCTGGGGTGAGGTATCATTAATTATTTTTACGCCTGTCAGATCGTATGAAAGGAATGTGAAAGTGGCCAGTGTATGAAAGGCAGCGGGGCAGAGACTCTGAACTGATTATGTCAAACATATTCAAAGTTTTCCCTCCGCGAAAAAAAATAAAGATTTTGATCAACAAAGCGTATCCCCACCTGCAGACTATTTACACAGGGGCAAATCGCTAAGGAGGCACTACTCTCTGCTGTTTAATGAGAGCGCACACGAGAGACAACCAGAGAGTCAGAGAGAGCACCCACAGAGCACAAATTAACCCTGTGCAGTAAGTAGCACATTGGCACAGCATAGGTATCTCATCAGTGAAAAGCCACTGTCAAGAAAGACTCGCACTCGCCCAGCACAGCACCTTTCAGTGGGACAACAGCAATAATAATAATAGTTTGGTCACTCAATCCATGACTGTTTGTGGGACACTGATGTGCACAATTACACAGACAATATTCAATCAATTCACTTTACAGTACATTCTGTGAAGCGGTTTGAGACATCCCAACAATGTGATTATTTATAATAATAATCCTCAAGTTTCATATAGAGCTTTTAGCATCAGGTCTGATAGAGACCCACCACCCGGCTTCACCTTCCATCATACCCCATGACCTAACCACCGTGGTGGTGGTGTGGCTCTCATCTCCCCGTCCCCGCTCGGCCTATTCCTTACTCTGGAACCTTCTCCTCCTTTGAGCACCTTATTCTTTATCACCTCTCCAACCTTTCTCTCAAAATTCTCCTTACCTATCGCCCTTTCAAGTCCTCCTTCATCCCCGACATCTCCACCCTCCTATCTTCCCTCTCTCTCTGGTCCGAAACGCCTCCTCATTCAACCTTCACTTCACCCGCTCCTGCTCTACCTCTGCTGACTTCTCATCCCTTATCTCCTCCCTCAACCTCTGCCTCCACATCCTCTCTGCCAGCCACGTCTGTGGTCACCTCCTTGACCTGGTGATCACCCGGGGCCTCACTGTCTCAGACCTCACTATAATCGACAAAGTGATATTGGACCATCACTTTATCTCCCTTAACTCCTCAATCCCTCTCCCCACTGCCACCCAACCCACCTCCATCTCCTACTGCCCCTGGAAAAAAATCTCCCCCTCCTCCTTCTCGTTGGAGTCATCTGAACTTTTTCTCCTCTGGGCTTCCTCCGGCAATGACCTTACCTCCTCGGTCACTCTTCTCCACAGCTCCCTCTCCTCCACTATTGATTCCCTTGCTCCCCTCTCTTCCCGAACAATCTCCTATTCAAATAAGTCACCATGGTACACCAGCCACCTCTGCTCCCTTAAAGCATAGTTGTGTACCGCTGAATGCACTTGGCTTAAATTGAACTTAACGCTCCATCAGCAGATCTGGCTGGACTATTATCGGACTATAGCCCTGCCTGCGCCTCCGCCAAATCGTCATTCTACTACAAGACAATCTTGGAGGCTAAGGACAACCCCAGGCTCCTCATCTCCATCACCAGTCAGCTCCTCCACCCACCCTCTCATGCTTGGCCCATCCTCACCTCCAATGCCAACTGCAAGGCGATGCTTGATTTCCTTGAATCCAAAGTTGAGGGGATCCACTCAGCTTCCTCTGCCCTTCCGTCTACTACAACTACCCATCTCCCCGTCCCACCCCGGCCCCTACCCATCCCTCCCTCCACACCTTCGAACCTGTCTCCCACTCCCCTCTCACCACCACTATAACCCGCATGAAACCAACCACCTGCTACCTCGACCCCATCCCTACCCCCCTCCTTACTTCCCAGCTCCATCTCCTTGCCCATCTACTCACAGACATCATAAACCTCTCCCCTGTCCACTGGTTCTGTTCCCACACTATTAAAAATCACCGTCATCACTCCTATCCTTAAAAACCCTTTCTGGACCCATCTCTATTCTCAAACTACTGCCCCAGCTCCAACCTCCCTTTCCTCTCCAAGGGCCTAGAATGGGTTTTTGCTTCCCAGCTTCTCTCCTTCCTCTCCCGCCACTCCCTTCATGAACCCCTCCAATCGGGTTTCCGTGCCGCCCACAGCACAGACACAGTCCTGGTCAAAGTGACAAATGACATTCTGTTAATCTGCGACAAGGGCTCGCTCTGCCTCCTCATCCTCGTTGACCTCTCTGCTGCCTTTGACATAGTTGACTACTCTATCCTCATCCACCGCTTCTCCTTTCACCTCATCCTGGTCCTCACCTTCAAAGCCCTCCATGGTCTTGCTCCCCCTACCTCTGTGACCTCCTTAACCCCCTACCATCCTGTCAGCTCCCTCCGCTCAACGGGCTCCGGCCTGCTTCACGTGCCTCGGCTCGCTCGCCCCACCATTGGTGGGCGGGCCTTCTGCCACTCTGCCCCCACCCTCTGGAACTTCATCCCACAGTCCCTCCACCTCGCCGCCTCCTTCAAGACTCATCTCAAGACCCACTTCTTTGACCGTGCTTTGGATCTCTCTGCTTCCTCCAATCACCCCGATCCCAACCCAAGCTCAGGTCCAAAGCTCAGACTCTCCAGCACCTTGGGACGTCCTCCCGACGTGAAAGACGGAATACAAATGTAACTTTGTTGTTGTTGAACAGGGACGGACAGGACCTCAGTTTAATGTCTCATTGGTGGCACCTCCCTACAGTACTGCATTGGAGTATCTATGTGAACTCAGTGTCCCGACGTGCGGCTTGAACTCACAATATTATGATTCAGAGGTGAGAGTGTTACCGACTGAGATTCTGTAGCAATGTAGTTGGAGCATTCATGGGCTAACATCTGGCAAAGAGTGGAAGATGACTAGTTAGGCATTTTTCCAGCAAATCCCGTAATCAGACATTCTTATCTGGGACGTCACAATTACAGCACCAAACAGCCTGTAACTATCGCTGATCAGATTTTATCAAAAAGATAGCAATTCGCTGCAAGTTATTGGTAAATGTAGAGCATGATATAAGTAAAGAGAGGCACAGCAGCGTATTGCACATTAATGAAATGGCACTGAAGCAATTGAGCTGCTCTGAATTGAGTTAATAATAATAATCCTTGCATTTGATATAATGCCTTATCACGCATCGAAAAGTCTCAAAGCATTTCACAGAACATATGGTAAAATGAATTACCTTGTATTTTGTGGGCAAAACGCAGCAGCCAATTGTGCATAGCAGTTCCCACAAACAGTCATGGATTGAGTGACCAAATATTTTTTTGGAAGGGTTTATTATCCCCGGAAAGTGATCTGCCAATCGACTAACAACCAGGTTCCACTTACTGCTAGGTAAACAGAGGCAAGTGGAGTAAGGAAACTTGCCTAAGGTTTGCCATGCCTGGGAATTGAACCCAGGTCCTCTCGCTCGCAATGTGAATGCTCCAACCACAATGCCACAGAACTCCACATTGTTGGTAAATGAAAAAGTTAGTGAACAGCGCTGCTTGGCAACACTCTATCCCAGAGCCTGTGTCAGTCTGGCTCAGTCGCTTGCACTCTCGCCTCTGAATCAGAAGGTTGTGGGTTCAAGCCCCACGTCAGGACTAGAAACTCATATAGTCTAGGCTGACACTACAATACAATGCATTGCTGCAGATGACGTCTTTTGGATGAGACATTAAACCTAGGTCGCATCTCCCTGTTCAGGTAGATGTTAAAGGTCCCATGCTACTATTTGAAAAGAGAAGGGAGTTTCTTTCTCCCCGTGTCCTGGCCAACAATCCCTGGATGAAATTGGCGAGACATTGCTGTGTGCAAATTGGCTGCTATGTTCACCCACAAAATGCACGGTTTACAGTATATCTTGTGAAGTGCTTTGAGACATCTTGTTGTTGTAAGGCAAAGAATCAAATATAAGGATTATTATTATTAATTTATTATAATTGAAATAATAATCCTTGCATGTGATATTGCACCTTATCACGTCGTTGAGATGCCTCAAGGTGCTTCACAGAATATACTGTGAATTGAATTGGCTGTGTATTTTGTGGGTGAAATTATAGGTACTGGGAGCTGGGTGGAGGGCGCAAGGGGATGGGGGAAGGGGGACAGACAGGGGAGGTGAGTGCCGGGAAGGGTCTTGTGGTGAGACTAAATTCATTAGCGAGGCTCCTTAAAGCATCTCTGTAATGTTTCCGCTAATTCCACTTGACAGTCTTGGAATGACTTTGGCATCCCGCCAGATCAGAGTGTCATTTATGCTGTATAATAAGCTCCTATTGTTGTTGGGTTTGTGGACTCTGATTGTCCTGTGGTAACCAACGTGGACAGTTCATTGTTCCATCGCAAAGGAACACAGTCGCACCATTGTGGAAAGTGCTCACATACAGGTCCTTTCTGGGCTAAAGTGTGCGGTTAACATTGGGCCAATAGTGACCAGCTGGGGAGCGAGAGTGAGGAGAGAGAGAAGATAGAGAGAGGGGGAAAGACAGAAAGAGAAAGAGAATTAGAGAGAAGGAAAGACAGAGAAAGAGAGCATCAGAGAGAGAGAGAGACAATGAGAAAGAGAGCAAGAGAGAGACAGAGAGAGTGAGAGAGACAGTGTGAGGGAGACAGAGAGAGAGAAAGAGAGAGGGAAAGAGAGAGAGAAAGAGAGAGAGAGACAGAGTGAGAAAAGCGAGAGCAAAAGAGGGAGTGAGAGAGAAGACAAAAAAAAGGAGACGGCGAGAAAGAGAGAATGAATGCGCGAGATGGAGAGAGAGAAAGAGAGAGAGGACGATTTCTTCCAGTTTCTGACTGAAAACATTTCACAACACGCCACCTCAAAATGCGCAGGAACGGAAAAGATTAAAGAATCGATTCATGTTTTTAAAAAAATTGTAATGTTTCACAAAATGAACATATTTTAAAAAATCAATATATTTCTTATATATATTCCATATATGTATGTAGGTAAAAGTATGTTGCTTTGAGGGAAAATCCAGCTGGTGTCTGCATTTGATCTGAGACAAAAATATTCCCAATTATTTTTTCCACTTAGTTGGGAAGACAGACAGACAGACCACAATGGAAAGGTTGAGAGCACTGGATATGCATGCTCACACTAACACTGAACTTGTAACCTCGTTCATGGAAGATTATTCAAAGGAATGTTAATCTTAGCCCACGTTCTCCCCGTCCCCTTCCTCGTTCGATTCCCCCCACTCCCCCCCCCCGAAAGACACTCTTGTAGCAGAGAAGAAATTCCACGTCTTTCTGACCTTCTCCACCTCTCTCTCCCCTCCGCCACCCTCATATCCCATCCGCGCTCTCTCTGCCGATCAACTTCCCTTGAGCTGTAGTATATATTTATTGCTGGGAGTTTCAGGTGGGTGGAAAATACAACATTTCCTAACTGATTGGATGTGGTAATTATCACATCCCAATTGTCACATCCAATCTGCTTGGAAACGTCACATTTTTGACCCTCTACTGTCACGGTTGGAATATTTCTGCATGGTTCAGGATCTCGGGGAGCTTTAGTGTAGCTGAACGATGCGCTCAGCAGAGAAACTTCAAATTGTAACCGCCCCAATGCTCTCCCTCCCAACCTCCCGCTGGTCTTGGCCTGTGAGACAGTTTTACCTTTGAAAATTAAGACCACGCAGAATTGTGCAGGAATTCAGGCTTAATTTGGAAGCCAGTCTTAAAATAATAATAATAATGATGATGATGATAATAATGGTGACATTTGATTTAGCGCCTTCCACGTCTCACAGGATTTCCTGTAAAGTGTAGCGATGTTTCGCCCACAAAATATACAGTCAATCCACTTTACAATATATTCTGTGAAGTGCTTTGGTTCATCTCAACGACATGATAAGGTGCTCCATCAAATGCATGGATTATTATTATTATTTGTAGGTGAATACACTTATGAACAGCAACCTCCCACAAACTGCCGTGAATTGAATGACCAATCTTTTTTATCAATTGGTCATTAAGACTGAATTCACGAATTCTCTGAATTTCTACATCTTCTTAACTTTTAAGGGAAAATTAGTTTACAGGCTAACTGGAATTTTGAACTCTAACCAAAGGGGACCTTTTTTTGGTCAGCCCGGTGCATGACACATCTGGAAAGCCATCACCATGCTTCAGAGAATCCAGACCAGACTGATAGTTCCATGCATCCCATCCACACATAGACCCTTTATAAATTGACTGTGCTAATCTTTGCTAATGTCTACCCAATCGGTCCCCTTCAAATACCTATTAAATTCCCTTTTAAAAGTTGTTATTGAATCTGTTTCCACCACCCTTTCAAGCAAGGATTATTATTAATAAACCCTTTTGTCTCTGAGTCAGAAGGTTATGGTTCAAACCGCACACTGGGACTTTGAACTCACATAGTCTAAGATGACACTATGTTGCAGTGCTAGGGGTGTGATGCATTTTTGGAGGTGACATTCCTTTGGATCAGATTTAAACTGAGGTCCCGACTGCCTGTTCAGGTGGACATTAAAGATCCTATGGCACTATTTGAAAAGAGAAGGAAGTTTATCCTGGTGTCCTGGCCAACAATCCCCCAAATAAAATGAGTCATTCACTTAATTGTGGGACATTGCTATGTTTAAATTGACTATAGCCTTTGCCACAAAACGCCCGGGGTCTCCTTGGAACTGAACTGACTCCAAGGTAACATGCTTGACAACAGAATGTCGGAATCGAGCCAGTCCTCAGTGGTGGTCTCTAGTCTGGTTCCTGAGCCAGGCGGGTCTGCAGTATTTCAGGGCATTGCTGATGACAACACAGCCCAGCCTGGCTCATCAGCAGGACTTGGAGCAGACCAGTCCCTTGGGGCAGGGAAGTCATCCCACGCAGCTTCTGATAACCCTGCAAGCCAAAGCCCTAATGGGTAATGTGGTCCTAGCTGGATAAGCAGCGAGAAAGCTTGCAAGTCAGCAATCTCAATGGCAAGCTATGCAGTTTAGCTGGTTAGACTCCAGCAGTTACCCCAATACACGCTCTGTGACCCCCAAGCCATGGCTCTTGCCAACCGGCGCCTAATATTTTCTGGAATTAGGTAATCAGGATGTGTCCCTCCACGGAGAGAGCGCATTCCATTCCAACAATCTCTCTCTGGGATTTCCATATGTAGGTGGGATGCATGGAATTCTCAGTTTGGAGACCCTTAAGCATGGTGATGGGTTTCCTCATGTGTCAGACACCCGGCTGACCTAAAAAAAATTTGACCAGATGCTTTTAATAATCCCAGCCACAGTAATCCCTACTAAAGAAGACGCCAGGCTGGCCACATATCAATAACAATATGCACTTATACAGCTTCTTTTATATAGTCAATTTCACAGAGACAAGTGGCACTCCGGGTGCAATACAATACAATGCAATTTACGTTTATGCAGCGTCTTTCACATTGGGAGGACGTCTCAAAGGGCTTGACACAACAACAACCACAAAATTATATTTGTGTAGCGCCTCTCCCATCAGGAGGATGTCCTAAGGTGCTAGACAATCAGTGTTTCAGACCCGAGCTGCGGGTTGGGATTTGGGAGGGTGGAGGGCAGGGGGAGAAGCAGGGTGATTGAAAGTACAGTCGAAGAGGAGGGTCTTGAGATGGGTCTTGAAGGAGGTAAGGGGGCAGCGGTGGGGGGGGGGTTGTGAGGCGGAGGATCTGCGGGATGAAGTTCCAGAGGGTGGGATCAGAGTGGCTAAAGGCCCACCCGCCAATGGTGGGGCGGGCGAGGCCGGTGGGCGGGCAGTGGGGGTGGGATCTGAGAGGAGTGGGGGAGGTAATGATGAAGCTTGCTGGACAGTACTATCGATTGCAGTTTTAGCTGGTTTCGACTCCAGCAGTTAAGCTAACGCACATTCTGGGGTCCCCATGGCTCGGCTATTGCCAACCTGCGCCTATTACTTCCTAATATTTTCCAGGGAGAGAGTGCGGATTCCATTCCAGCAATCTATCTTTGGAATTTCCATGAGTAGGTGGGATGCATGATATTCTCAGCTTGGTTTGGATATTCTTAAGCATGATGATGGGTTTCCTCATGTGTCAGGCTGACCAAAAAAAGAAATAGACAAAAAGTAGAGAAGGGATTTAGGGAGAGAAATCCAGTAGATAAAGATGTGAGAGACTCTTTTCCTTTACATGACCCAACTGTGCAGCGCCTTGGGACGTCCTCCTGACGTGAAAGGCGCTTTATAAATGGAATCTTGTTGTTGTTGTTGTACATTAATTCACACGGGTATAGTTTGCAGCATTGTATAACGTATCACTTGTGTTAATTAACCTAAGGAATGAGTTATGAAATGGTGGAAAATGTATCCTTTTTTGGCTCAGTCGGATATGGTTTGAAGCTACCATATTGCTCCCTCTACACCCTGCTCCCTCCCTAACTCACTCTCCCCTGACTCGCTCCTTCGGCATTCCTCCCTCCTGCTGTACCCCTTCCTCCCTCCCTCCCTCTCTCTCACCCTGCCTCATTCCCTCACTCCCTCAATCTCCTCCCTCCCTCACTCCCTCCATCATTACCTTCCTCCCTCGCTCCCTCCTTCCTTAACTCTCCACCCTCCCTCTCTACCCTTCCCCTTGTCAACACTCCCTCCCTCTTCATTCCTCCCTCTCGCTGTACCCTTCCCTCCCCCTCACTATCCCCCGCTCGCTCCCACCTCACTCATCTCCCTGTATATACACACGCACACACACACACACACACACACATACGCTACAGCTGAACTACGGTTTCCTCCACACAAAAGAAAACAATTACATAATCCGATTTATTTTAATAATTAATAAAAATAACAAGTGAGCATTGTTCTTTGTGTAGAGAGGTGACCCCGGCCCCCCCCCCCTGCCCCGGCCTCTCACACGTTCAGGTCTCTGAGGTCCCCCTCGCCTCCGCCAGAGAACTGGGAACCGAGCTGAGCTACTGGTCTGAGGCAGCGGATAACACTGTTTGTTTTACATTGGCGGCAGCCAGAGGCAAGTCAGACTGTTACACTCATAGAAAGGGACCCTATCAGGGAGTCGGGCCAGCCAAGGCCAACATAGCCCCGACTGCAATTATCCTTTTTACCAACACGTTTCTCATCAGCTACATATCAAGCTGTGCGCTTGATGGTAAACTAATGAGAGGGCGGAGGGGGAGGGGGAGGCTGGCAGGTGGCGGATTTGAGTTTGTGGGGTGTCACCAAGACCCCAAAACATTTGGTCTCTCAATCTTTGACTGTTTGTGGGACACTGCTGTACGCAATTGGCTGCTGAGTTTCGCCCACGAAATATACAGTCTTTACAGTATATTCCTTGAAGCGCTTTGAGACGTCTCAAAGACGTGATGAGGTGCAATATCAAATGCATGGATAATTATTATTATGATTATAACAACTGGGTTCCTATTTACTGCTAGGTAAACAGAGACGTGTGGAGTAAGGAAACTTGCCTAAGGTTTCGCCCTGGCTGAGAATCGAACCCTGTTCCTCTCGTTTGCGAGGCGAGTACTCTAACCAATACCCTATGGGACTCCACAGTATATTTTCAGGCGAACATTTTGCGCACACCAATGTTCCATCAAAAACAGCTATGAAGTGAATGACCGATCTGTATTTGGAGAATTGTTGGCCAGTACACTGGGAGAAACTCCTTTGCTTTTGGAGCAGCGCAACGGGGAATCTTTAAGATCAAACGTTACCAAGGATACTCTCGAGCCAAGTGTTGGACCAAAGTCTTGACGGCAAGGAAAGATCAATGGAGGAGAAACAAAGGGACGTCCTTCACGTTTCACTGTGCAGCCTCACTCATTACTGGAACCTACACAGGGGCAGGAGGTGGTGCTACCCTACCGTGGACCTAATTCCTCATAATCCTTTAGCACCTTTAATTGCCTGGGAGAAGAGAGGAGGGGAGGGGAGCGGAGGAATGGAATTGCAGCCGAGCATCCAAAGCGTGTCATTTCAGCCTGGCTCAGTCAGTAGCGGTCTCGCCTCGGAGTCAGAAGGTTCAGGGTCCATTCCCCACGTCGGGACTTTGAACTCACAAAGTCTTTGAGGCTGATGCTCCAGTGCACTGTTGGGTGTAGCACTGCTTTGACGGAGGTGCTATCCTTCATAAGAGTAGAACTAAGGTCCCCCCTGTGCCTGTTCTGAGAGACAGGCCTGGGATGTTAAGAATTCAGAGGCGTAGGTTAGAAGACATTGACTGGAGCCAAGGAGGTTGGCAACATTCAGCTGCAGAAAGTTGGCGCTCATCCAGGCCTTGATCACTGACAAACAAGAGGACAGAACATCGATGAACCTGGGGTCGAGGCTAGTGGAGGATTTCATTTAATCCACAAGTGTTGTCCACATACCTTTTAATACCCTGTCTACCCAATATGAATGTATGTACCTACCTACCTATCTACTGACCTCGTTACTGACAGATTGACCGATCTATCTAACTAGTTTGTAGTTTGTGTGTGCAAACTCTGGTAATCTCGTTCAGCTACAGTCATTACATTTGACATCACTTCCCTGTAAAGGGAGATTTGAGGCCTCTCAACATTAAAGGTGCTGTACTAATGCATGGATCATGTTATTATTGTAATATCAAGAAGGACCCTCTTATTATCAACACATCAAATACAAAAAGAAACATAGGCAGCCTATTAATAGCTGATATTAAATCGCTGGCATTCAAGAGCTCTGTTATTCTCGGAATAAAAACAAAAGGTAGCAACTCTCTGAGGTCACACACTCCCCCTCAGCCGATACTTTTATAGCCTGGTGTTTAAAGTTCCTTTGCAATCTATTGCTCTCCTGTTCTAAGGTCCCATTGTTCCTCTTTGAATTCCTGTGTCTCAGAAGGTATCTAATTACAACAGAAAAAAACACACTTTGCCTTATTAAAAAAATTGTCTTTGGCATTGGGTGCTCTCTCTCTCTCTGGGTTTCTGATCCTGCTATCAACTTAAAAGATCAACCAAGCAAATATCTCTCCTCGAGGCGTCAAGATAGCACAACAGAAAGAAGACACTTTGTGACCCATCTCCCCTGCTCACATGTGACAGCTCATAAAAGACGCCTTGTTGTTTGTCACTGGATTATAACTGTTGATTCCCTATCCCTACCGATAGCTCCACAAGACACTGAGAGAAAGGGAGAGAGAGAGAGAGGGAGGAAAAGAAAGAGAAGGGGAAGGAAAGGAGAGAGAGAGAGAGAGAGAGAGAGAGAGAGGGATGGGGGAAAAACAAAATACATGCTTTGGTCAAACGACCCTGCAGATACATCAGTCGTTCACTTTACTGTGCATGTTCGGCTCCCATGATTATTAAGCACCTTCCCGCTGTGAAAGGCTGTACATAAATGAATAATAAAATAATCCTTGCATTTGATGTAGTGCCTTATCATGTATGAAGTGAATTGACTGTATATTTTTGTGCAATCCTATAGTGTAGGGTTAGCACACTCGCCTCGCAAGCAAGAGGACCTGGGTTGGATTCCATGGCCAGGCGAAACCTTAGGCAAGTTTCCTTACTCCACACGTCTCCGTTTACGTAGCAGTAAGTAGGAAACCGGCTGTTAGATGATTGGCAGATCACCTTCTGGGGATAATAATCCCTTCAAAAAATAAATAAATCATAATTTGGTCACTCAATCCATGATTGTTTGTGGGACATTGGCTGCTGCGTTTTGCCCACAAAATATAGTCAATTTAAGTCACAACAAGGCGTCTTTTGGGAGCAGCTGTCACAGGTGAGCAGTGGAGATGGCTCACAAAGTCTATTCTGTGAAGCGCTTTGAGACTTCTCAATAACATGATAAGGCACTATGTCAAATGCAAAGATTATTATTGTTATGATTATTATACAACGTTTCCAAGCTACAGGATATAAAATGTCAGCCTGGCTTGGTTGGGAGCACTCTCGCCTCTGACTCAGAAGGTTGTGAGTTTGAACTCTAGGGCAGGACCCTGAATTCACAGTTCAGTCTGATGCTCCAACATAACATTGAATTGTCAGGGGTGTCATCCTTTGGATCAAATATTAAAAACCTAGGTCCCATCTGCCTGTTCAAATGAACATTAAGGATCCAACAGCATGATTTGGAAAGAAAAGAGTTTCTCCTCAAATAAAATTGATCATTCGCACTGAGACGCTACCCTGCATGGAGGACACCGTATAAGTGCAAGTTGTTATTGTTGTTGTTATATCATTCACTACGTTACTGCTTACGGGACATTGCTGTATCTAAATTGACTGCCTCATTCACCCACAAAATAACAATAATAGTCCTGGGAATTGAAATAGCGCCTTATCACGTCGTTGAGACATCTCAAATTGGAAAGTCCTCCCAAAGTGAAAGACTCCATACAAATGTAATTTGGTTGTTGTTGTTCACGGAATATATTGTAAAATGGATTGACTGTGTATTTTGTATGCAGAAAGGCAGCAGCCAATTGCGTGCAGCAGTGTGCCACAAACAGCCATGGATTGAGTGACCACATTTTTGGGGGAGAGGGATTATTACCCCTGGAAAGCGATCCACCAATTGACTGACAACCGGGTTTCTACTTACGGCTAGGTAAATAGTTTGCTTAACTCAAAGTAAAGCTTGCATTTGAAAAGTGTTTTAGCTGCTGCTCTGGGAGGGTGGGATCAATGCACTATCTGGTGCTCTATCTCGTCTCAGGCATCTTATTTTACGAGCAGACCTGGCAGCACATGAGACAGCCACAGATTTTCATCCCCACCACCTCCCACCTTCCATCTCTCTTTTATTACTGCTTGAATATCACAGAGCGAATTTTTATCAGAGGGCTCCATACTGGCAATTATGTTGACAGAGTAACTATGTGTTTCTGCTTGCGGTTATTGTAATGAAATTAATTTTAGAAATGTCCTCTGATTTATTTATTTTCCTTTCTGACTCATCCGACTCAGAGGCAAACGTGCTACCAACTGAGCCAGGCTCATACAAACGGGGATGAAAAATGTGGAATCAACACATTGAAGACACTACCCTACAATTGTGCCTCCCGTCTGTGCCTGTTCAGGTGGACATTAAAGGTCCCATGGGCACAAATAATAATAACAATAACAATAATAACTATTATGAATAATTAGAATAATCCCTACATTTGATATAGTGCCTTATCACGTCACTGAGATATCAATAGCTTCACAGAATATACTGTAAAGTGAATTGACTGTACATTTTGTGGGCAAAACGTGGTAGCCAAATGTGCACAGCAGTGTCCAACAAACGGTCATGTATTGAGTGACCAAATTATTATTTTTTGAAGGGATAATTACACAGGGAAAGTGATCTGCCAATTGGTTGACAACTGGGTTCCTACTTACTGCTAGGCAAATAAAGACATATGGAATAAGAAACCTTGCCTGCGGGTGAAACGCTGCAACCAATTGTGCACAGCAGTGTCCCACAAACAGTCGTAGATTAAGTGACCAAATATTTTTAAGGGATTCAACTACTTGAAAAGAGAAGGGAGTTTCTCTCTCCCGGTGTCCTAGCTGACAATCCTCTCAAATAAAATGAGTCACGCACTTCATGGCTGTTTGAGGGACTTTGCTGTGTGTGAATTGGCTGCATCCCTGCCTACTATACACAATCACTAAACTTTGCAGTTCTGCTAAGCGCTTTGAGACGTCCTCCCGATGGGAAAGGCGCCGTATCAAATGTAAGGCTTATTATTATTTTATTAATTGATGATACAAGGGAACGAAGGCTGACTTTTCAGTGTGTGCTTTCTGGTATCTCGGGAACACAAGTCATCATAAGTCTGAAATTCTAAATATTATTACTGATTATTATCTATCTGTATATCTATTTAAAATGATAAAGAGATTCAATCGGGTAGCAACAGAGAAATTATTTCCTCTGGTGGGGGAATCCAGAACAGGGGGGTGGGCATCATCTTAAAATTAAAGCGAGGCCATTTAGGGGTGAAATCAGGAAGCATTTTTTCACACAAAGGATAGTGGAAATCTGGACCTCTCTCCCCCAAAAGACTGTGAATACTGGATCCATTCAAGGCTGAGGTGGATAGATTTTTGTTAGGTCAAGGTATCAAGGGATATGGAGCATAGGCGGGTAAATGGTACAGATCAGCCATGATCAGACTCGATGGGTTGAATGGCTTCCTCCTGTTCCTGTGTTCCTACCTGGTTTAGTCTTGACCCATATGAAGGTGCAGAGTTATAATGATCCTTGCATTTGATACAGCGTCTTATCATGTCGTCGAGGCATTTCAAAGAGTTTTACAATGGAGTGTTGGGACTGTGTGTTTTGTGGACAAAAACAGCAACTAATTTGTACACAACAATGTCTCACAAACAGCCATGAAGTGAGTAATATTCTTTATTTGGGGGCAATGTTGACCAGGACATCGGGAGAAACCATCTTCCCCTTTCAAATAGTTGACGTGCATTTGAACAAACATAGAAGGGACCTCAATTAAATGTTTCATCCCCAGCTGGAGTGCTAGCTTGGACTAGTTGTGACTAGTTCTCAAGACATACGTGTTTCACCACATGTTCGATCATCCTTCCCCTCCTCCCACCCCACCTTCGTCTTCACCCTCGGCTCAGATACCCAACCAGCAGTGTTGAGCATTCCGGGGCATTCTACCAATTTGAAGGGAGCTAGATAAATGCAGAGTTTATGAAACCTTAGGCAAGTTTCCTTACTCCACACCCCTCTGTTTACCTAGCAGTAAGTAGGAACCCGGTTGTTAGTCGATTGGTGGATTGATTTCTGGGGCAAATGGTTTTGTGTGTCAGCCTGGCACAGTTGTAGCTCTCTTGCCTCTCTGTCAGAAGGATGTGGGTTCAAGCCCCACATCAGGACTTGGAATCACATAGTCTAAGCGGGGGGAATAGTATTATCGGAGGTGCTGTCCTTCCGATGAGATGTTAAACCGAGGTCCCGTCTGCCTGTTCAGATTGATGTTAAAGATCCCATCCCATCTCTTGGTGTCCTGGCTAACAATCCACCCAAATAAAATTTGGTCAGCCACTTCACAATCGTTCGTGGGACACTGCTGCGTGCAATTGGCTGCCGCATTTCACCCCAAAATACACAGTCAATTCACTTTACAGTATATTCTGTGAAGCGCATTGAGATGTCTTAAAGATGTGATAAGGTGCTATATCAAATAGATTATTATTATATCCTGTGAAGCGCTTTGAGATGCCTTCAACGAAGTGATAAGGCGCTATTTCAAATGCAAGGAATATTATTATAAATTACATTGTATTGTGGAAAATCCTTGCATTTTTAGACAAATGTTAATAATAATAATAATAATCCTTGCATTTGATATAGCACTTTTCACATCTTCTAGATGTCTCAAAGCTCTTCACAGAATATACTGTAAAGTGAATTGACTGTATATTTGTGGGCGAAACGCGGCAGCCAATTGCGCACAGCAATGTCCCACAAACAGTCGTGGATTGAAGTTAAGGCTTGGAACAAGCAAAATATCGGGCAACAGAATTGTAAAGGAATTTTCATTAAAAATTACACATTCATATTGCATTTCAGCTTATAATTAAGATTCTTTTCCTCTTTTGACACCTTTAAATACTCTCTTTATGTTCCGTCCTCTCCCAGGTAATATCTTCCTTCCAATTTCCTTTTACTTGTCACCCCCTGGGGCAGCTTGTGTCTGGAACCTGATCTGTGCCCGACTTTTGGGCAGAGTTTCATCTCTCCTCCCAACAGGAGAGAGAAAGAAAGAAAGAAGAGAGAGGGAGCAAACCTTATTAAATAGAACACAACATTACATAAAACACCAGCGTCCTGTAGCCTGGTGGTTAGCACTTTAGGCACTCAAGTGAGAGGCCACAAGTTCAATTCAAGTTTTGCAGGGCGAAACCTTAGTCAAGTTTCCTTACTCCACACGCCTCGCAGTAAATAGGAACCTGGTTGTTAGTTGATTGGCGGATCGATTTCCAGGGGTAATACTCCTTCCAAAAAAAAATTAGGTCACTCATTCCACGACTGTTTTGTGGGACACAGCTGTGCACAATTGGCTGCCACGTTTCGACCACAAAATACACATTCAATCCACTATACAATATATTTTGTGAAGCACTTTGAGATGTCACAATGACGTGATAAGGCGCTATAAATGCAAAGATTGTAAATAGAACAATACACTGCATAAAACATGTTACACTGGAAACAGGTTTCAGCTTGGCTCAGTCTTGCTTCTGAGTCAAAAGCTCATGGGTTTAATCCCAATTTTTATTTTACAATTTCACAATCTAGGCTACCATCCAATACAGTGCTGGGGACTGCATTGTCAGTGGTGCCATCGTTCAGAAGCACAACTTTTCTTCCTTAAAATGTGTTTTGAATTTACAACCACCTGCTCCTTCCCCCACTGGACCTCTGAAAATTGATTATGCCATACCTAGCTGTGTGCAAGTGTGCTACCAACTGACCCAAACCTCTGTTTTTCCAGTAGTTTTGCCCCATGTGGCTACAGTTAACTTCTTGGTAGTGATGAACATTTGCTGGCATCTATTTGACAATAGGAGACTTCAGGCCAGGTTTGAGCCCACCCTCAGCCGAGGCCCGAAATTTCCCACGGTCCGAGCTGTTAGACCTCATCCCCGTGCAGATCGTTCAATCTGCCCATGGCTTGTAAGATGGCCCTCCACAGTCCTTGGGATGAGAAAATGTCTGTCAAATCAAGGTGGAAATTTAAGGTTGTTTCCAAATTCAGCTCATGACTGGAGCATTTGGTTCACATTTCCCACATCCACCCCACCCTTTCCCAGTACGATCATTGAAAAAATGGTAGAGAAGCACTCTGAGATTGTTATCCTGTGCTCTGAGATGATATCCTCAGCTACGTAATAATAATAATAATAATAATCTTTGCATTTGATATAGCACCTTATCACATTGTTGAGATGTCTCAGAATATATTGTAAAGTGGCTTGACTGTATATTTTGTGGGCGAAACGCAGCAGTCAATTGTATGCATAATATCCCACAAACAGACTTGGATTGAGTGACTAATTTTTGTTGGTGTCGAGGGATTATTACCCCTAGAAAGTGATCCGCTAATCGACTAACAACCGGGTTCCTACTTACTGCTGGGTAAACAGAGGCGTGTGGCATAAGGCAACTTGCCTAAGGTTTCACCCTGCCCGGGAATCAAACGCAGGTCCTCTCGCTTGCGAGGCGAGTGCTCTAATTACTACATAAAGCTATTGTTGTTGTTGTTGAGAAAGAAGTCAGTGTATTTGCTGGCTGGAGGCATCACATTCTGCACCTTCCCCTTCCCCCGCTCCCCTCCCCCTCACAAGTCAATTGTCTTCCCTAATGTAGACACGTATCAGACAATGGCAGATATCATCACAACAAACTCTCATCACAGCAAACTCATGCTCAGCTCGCCCCGACCTGCTCTGCCAAGACTCAAGCACCGACAAGCTGAAGTGACAGGTGGAATCACTGGGAGGTCCGAGGTGCACACAGCCTGTTTGGGTTGCGAGCTCCGAGCGAACGTGTGAGTGGGGGAGGCTATCAGGTGTCTCCTCGTGCCTCCAAAGTCTCTGTTCAGCTCTGCCAAGTACGGACAGCAAGTGCAGCTGAAACTCATTTGACAGCTGACTTTACAACTACAAAGGTGATAGATTAAGTATAAACAGGTTATTAAACAATTTCTGTTATTATTCACTTGGCCACACTTACGAGTATAAAAAGCCAGGGTTTGCAAAGGAAATAGGCATTAGTGTTTCTGTTGCTGCACTCTCCTTTGGAGTCACACCAGAAGGAATGTAAAGAGGGATTATGTAATAGGAAGATTGGAGGATTGTCTGTGTGTGTTCTCTTCAAGGTTTCCTGTAGCATATTGGTTAGAGCACTCGCCTAGCAAGTGAGAGGACCCGGGTTTGATTCACTTGCAGGGTGAAACCTTAGGCAAGTTTGCTTACTCCATATGCCTCTGTTTACCTAGCAGTAAGGAGGATCCCGGTTCTTAGTCGATTGGCTGGTTGCTTTCCAGGGATAATAATCCCTTAAAAAAAACTTTGTTATTATTTACTCCATGATTACTTGTGGAACACTGCAGTGCGCAATTGGCTGTCATGTTTTGCCCAGAAAATAAACAATCAATGAAATTTAAAATATATTCTGTGAAGCGCTTTGAGACATCTCAACAATGTTAAAAGGCGCGATATCAGATGCAAGGATTATTATCATCATCATTATTATTAGAAATAAAAGTGAATGTTGTTATATGATATAATAATCATTGCATTGATGCAGTGCCTTCTGCATCGTCAGGAGTTCTCAAATTGCTTCACAGGATTTACTATAAAGTGCACTGACTGTGTGTTTTGTAGGTGAATGTGGCAGCCAATCCGTAAACAGCCACGAAGCGAATGACCAATTTTAACTATCTTTTTCCCCCTCTTCACTCACCACAAAGAACGACTAAGAGGAAGGCTTAATATCCAGTTTATGTTTAAGAGCTAACAATTCGATAATTGCTGCCTCGCTAAAATTCGTTGGATCAGTCTCCCAATAATTGGCTTAATTGATATTTTCGTTCCAGTCTTAAACTGGGCTGCATAATGAGGCTGGCATTACCAACAATAACTTGCACTATATAGCGCATTTCACACAGAGCGAGTGAGCGTCTTAAAGTACTTCACAGACACGTTGTGAGCCACCGAGTGAGGGAGCGAGAAAGGTGCTGCATTATCAGAGGCACTGTGCTTCGGATGAGATGTTAAACCAAGATCCCGTCTATGCTTTGCTTTCGATTTCAAGAATCCTTTAACCCATTTACAAATCTCACTACCCACTGCTTCCGCTCGGCTATCTCTGGCATCCCGCTTGTCCCTCGTCCACTCCGCTCCACCATTGGTGGCTGTGCTTTCAGCTACTATGTCCCAAAGCTTTGGAACTCTCTTCCCCCAATCCCTCCGCCTTTCCCCTTCTCTTCTTTTCCGGTCACCTCCTCCCTCCATCTGGCTTCGTGTCAGTCTCCGCCAATGTTAAGCGCTCTGAAACGCTGCCATGCATGAAAGGGCACTATATAAATCAAGTTATTGTTATTGTCTGACTAGGTGGACGTTAAAGATTTCATGGAGCGATTCGAAAATAGAAGGGAATTTCACTCTCTCGCTTCGTGGCCAACAACCCCCCAGTTACAATCAGTCACTCAGTCCATGGCTTTGTGGGACGTTGCTGGGTGAAAATTCGCTGTCGAGTTGGCCTTACCATATCACTTTACAGTATATCTTGTGACGTGCTTTGAGATGTCTCAACGATGTGATAAGGAGCTGTATCAAATGCAATGACAATTTCAAGTCTCCAAATCAAATGACTGAGAACTCCAGTGTGTGTTTGAAAAATGAGACCCATTTATCTGATATGGAGTGCAAACTCTCTCTCTTTCCCTCCTCCCTGGAAAGATTTGATCTAATTCCCAGACATTTAGGCAAAGGTTGGCAAGTGCCAAGCCTGAGGAACACTAGATTATATGTTTGGGGGTAACTTCTTATTGTAATCACTGTCTGGCAGGCTTTTCTGCAGCTTGTGCAGATAGGACCACCCTAGCTGTCATGGCCTTTACTTGCAGGTTAACAGGAGCTGAGTTGGAAGAGTCCCTGCCCCAGTGACTGATCTGCCCTTCCACGTCCTGCCATTGAGCCAGGCTGGGCTGTGCCCTGGAATACCGCAGACCCGCCTGGCTCAGGAATCGGACTAGAGACCGTCACGAAGGATGGGCTTGATTCTGACATTCCGTTGCCGAGCACGTCAGCCTAGGGCTAGCTCAGCCCCTGCTAACCTCCCCCCAAACCCCAGGAGGCAAACACAGTCACTACACTTTACAATAAATCCTATGAAGCTCTTTGAGGATTGCTCCCGTCATGAAATGAGCAAAGTCAAAAACAGGGATTGTTTGTGATTTATCACTTCAGCCACAAGATTATTAATAGCTCTGATAATATTTTTAAAAAAGGTTTTTTTGATCAGCCGGGTCTCTGACCCATCACCACGCTTAGGAGTCTCCAAACATGGAAATCCCAGAGATAGATTATTGGAATTGCTCTCTCCCTGGAGGGATACATCCTGTTTACCTAATTCCAGAAAGTATTAGAGGCACAGGTTGGCAAGAGCCAAGGCTTGGGGATCCCAGAGTGTGCGTTGAGGAACTGCTGGAGACTAACCAGCTAAAACCGCATAGTTTGCCATTGAGAGCATAGCAATAACATGGTGGAACAGGCTGGATGGGCTGAATGGTCTCATCCTGATCCTGTGTCACCAAGAAGGAGGATGTGACATCAGCCACGCTCCCTACTTTAGTTTCTCGTGTCTCCTAACAGCGCATTTCTTCTTCCAATTAAAATGGCAGGGAACGGGATCAACCTCCCTCCTCTTTTCGAATAGTATCGAGGGTCCTTTAACCGCCACCTTAACAGGCAGCTCGGTTTAACGTCTCTTCTGAAGGACGGTAGCTTCGACAATGCAGTACTTTGTTCCCCTCTCTCTGTTTCCAAGTCTCTCTCTCTCCTCTTTCTCGTGCTCTCTCTCGTCCCTCTCACTCTCTCTCCCCACTCTTTCTTACCGCTTTTCTCTCTCGCCCCCCCCTTCTCTCTCTCTCTCCATTCTTTCTTGCCCTTTTCTCTCTCGCTACCTCGCTCTTCCCCCCGCCTCACCCTTCTATCTCTCTCTTTCCCTCTCTCCCGCTTTCTGACCACTCTCTTTCTCTTCCCCTTTCTCTCCCCCCTTCTCTCTCCTTTTCCTTCTCGCTTCACCCTTCTATCTTTCTTTCCACTCTTTCTCGCTTTCTCTCTCCCCACTCTTTCGCTCTTTCCCCTATGCTTTCCCCCATCTCTCTCTCCCCCCATCTCTCTCCCTCTGTCTTCTCTTCTCCATACCCTCCTTTTCTCTCTCTCTTTCCCCTTTCCCTCTCCCCTCTGCCTCGCACAACCTGTTAACCTAGAGGCAAGAGTGCTCCTCACTGAGCCAGGCTGACACCCGCTCACCCTTCAGTTCTAATAGATCGAGCATTGTACAGGAGGAGGAGAGAGCCCCAACATTCAGCTCGGGGGTGAGGGGGAGGGAGGGGGACCCAGCACCAGACAGCTGTTGCACGATAGACGTAAGGAACAGGTGGAAAGTGAGAGAGGGATGGAGTTGCAGCTTCCCTCTCTAGTTCTCTCGTTCTCTCACCCACCCACCACTGCTCCACCCCTCCTGCACTCACTGCCTCAAGGCATCTTCCCATTCATACTCCACTAATCTGCCTGCAGGCCAGCACCGCCTGTGATTTATCTCTCTCTCTGGGTGGCTGGGGCGGGCTAGGTTCCACTCCAGACTCCTCTGCCGTGCCTCCAGGCAACATTAAAGCATAATTTATGCCATTAATTAAAGTCTGGGGGGGAATAAAAGGAGAGCTATTAGCAGACGGCTTGCGAGGAACGGGTGGAAAGTCTGAGGGGGAGCTTCGCTCCGACTTGCAAGGGATTAACAGAATGGATGTTTCTCAAACGGATCATTTTCTATCCTGTAATAACACAGGCACTCTCTTCATTACTTTGGTTGCTCTCCTTAATGTTGCAGCAAACAAAATCGCTCGCTCACTTCATGGCTGTTTGGGTCAACTTTGCTGTGCGCAGTATCGCTGCGGTGTTCGCCTGCAAAATGCACAGTCACTACACGTTATTTTGCCCACAAAATATACAGTCAGTTCACTTTACAGTATATTCTGTGAAACGCTTTGAGACGTCTCAAAGTCATGATAAGGTGCTATATCAAATGCAAGGATTATTGTTATTATTACTTTGTGGTCAAATCCTATGAAGCACTTTGAGACATCTTGGAGACATGATACAGCAACAACAACAACTTGCAGTTATATAGTTTCCTTATGCGGGGCAGCGTCTCTGAACGCTTAACAGTGGCGGAGCCTTACGCCGAGCCAGGGGAGGTGACTGTAGAGGAAGATCTTCCAGTGAGATCTGAAATGTAGACCTGCAGTCCCATCTGCCTGTACAGGTGGACGTTAAAGGTCTCATGACACTATCTGGTTTGGTGTGGTGTTCAAACATTCTTTAGATTAACTAGTCTCTCATCTCACGGCTGCTTACTGGAATTTGTAATTTGCATTGTCTCACAGACTCCCTTCTCTTTTCAAGAAGTAACATCAAATATTTAATGTCCACCTGAACAAGTAGATGGGACTTTGGTTTAATGTCTCATCTGAAGGACTTGCACCTTACAGAGGTGAGAGGTCCTCAGCACTGCATCAGTGTGTCAGCCTATGTGAGTTCAAGGTTCTGACATGGGATGAGGTTGGTGCTTGAACCCACAAGCTTTTGACCTGGAGGTGTGAGCGCTACAAGAAGTGCTTGTAAGTGCCTGAAAAGGAGAAATGAAAATTATCTATGATCAATAAACATATCTATGATCAATATTGGCAATCAGTATTGAAGACCGGCCTCACATTCACGTGTCTCCATTGACTGCTCACCCCACTCTATACCTGCGGGCACATCCGGTCATTGACAATGTTGGTCAAGATATTACTCCATCCGAAAAGCACAATCCTTAAACCCTACATTTGATGTTATGTCTTTCATGTCGGCAGGCTGTCCTTAAGCTCTTCACTAATAAAGTTTCCACGGTAATAATATTAATCCATGCATTTGATCTAGTGCCTTATCATGTCATCGAGATGCCTCAAAGTGCTTCATAGGATACACTGTAAAGTGAATTGATTGTGTATGTTGTGGGCGAAAAGCAGCAGCCAGTTGCACACAGCAGTGTCCCATAAACAGCCACAAAACAAGTAACCAATTTTAGTTGGGGAATTTGTTGGCTAGGACACCGGGCAAAATTATCTTCTCTTTTCGAATAGTGCCATGGGATCTTTAACAGCCATCTGAACAGGCAGACGGAACCTCGGTTTAACATCTCATCCAGAGTACAGCATCTCCGACAATGCAATGCTCCCCCAGCATTGTATTGGAGTGACTCTGACTCAGGGGTGAGACACACAGCCTGGGGAGCACTTTAGGATGCCCTCCTGATGTGAAAGATGCTATTTCAAATGTAAGGAATACTATTATTATTATTCACAGTACGTACTGTAAACTGCTGTGACTGGATGTATTTCGCAGGTGAATACCCAGAAACCTTGCATATAAATGCAAAATATTGTGGCTGTTTATGGGATGTTGTTGGGGCAGATTAACCTTTGACAGCATTAACTGCACTTGAGACATAACACCTTCTCCAAAGCACTTTGTGATATTTTGACATGTCAAGGTGACTGAAGAATCATTCAGATGTTACTTCACAATTGGGGAACAAAGGAGGAAACAGATTTGAGGCTAACGCTGTTAGAAATAAATATTAATGGCAGTCACTTCTGAAAGTGCCCAAAGCAGTGTAAATATAAATCCTCTATTTATGCCGAGCCTTGTAATGTCAACATGTCACAAAACACTTTGAAGGCTGTTGCTAATAATAATAATCCTTACATTTGGAGTCCTGTGGCTTTAGAGCACTCGCCTCACACACGAGAGGACCTGGGTTTGATCCCTGGACAGGACAAAAGATTAGGCAAGTTTCCTTACTCCACCTACCTTTGTTTACCTAGCAGTAAGAAGGAACCGGCTGTTAGTCAATTGGCGGGTCGCTTTTCTGAAGGTAATTGGCTGCCGCATTTCACCCACAAAATACAAAGTCAATTCACTTTACAATATATTCTGTGAAGTGCTTTCAGCCGTGATAAAGCACTATATCAAATGTAATGATTATTATTATTATATTATGAATCTTGGCTCCATGACCCTATCACCCCCACCGTCGCCCAGCTCCCCATTCTGCAGAGGATAGACAAAACACAAAATACCCTTAAAAGCCTCTCCCTCCCAACAGACCCCAGTCTCTCCTGTCTCCTTCAGGTCACATCTCAAGACCCTCCTCTTCGACCGTGCCTTGGCTACCCTCCTACCCCTACCCTCCCTGCCCTTCACCCCCTATTTACCTCCAAACATCTATCTGAGATGTTTGGAGGTAAATAGATTAACCTGAACTTCCAAATCTCTGACAATTTGTACAAGAAACATCGTTTTTTTTCCAAAATAGGAAAAGCAAAACTGTTCTTTCTCAGGCAATTTAATTTTCTCTTTAATAATAATAATAATCCTTGCATTTGATATAGCGCTTTTCACATCAGGAGGACGTCCCAAAGCGCTTCACAGAACACACTGTAAAGTGAATTGATTGTATATTTGTGGGCAAACGCTGCAGCCAATTGCGCACAACAATGTCCCACAAACAGTCGTAGATTGAAAATAACCAATTTATTATTGTTTTTGGTTTTGGAGGGATTATTATTAGGGTGTGGAGTAAGGAAACTTGCCCAAGGTTTTGCCCTGCCTGGAATTGAACCCAGGTCACTTGCTTGCAAAGCGAGTGCTCTAACCACTGAGCTACAGGACTCCACGAGTCCTTTAACTCTATTTCGGGATAATAATCGTCATATTTGACACAGATCCTTTCCTGTCTGGAGGATGTATCAACAGCAACAACAACAAATTACACATATAGTGCCCTTCACGATGTGAGGCGCTGGTCAGTTAAGGATTCGGTCCTGAGCTAGGAGTCTCAAAGCACTTCATAGGATTTACCATGAAATGTTGTGATTGTGTACTTTTAGGTGAACGTGGCAGCCAATTTGTGTACAGCAGTGGCCCACAAACAGCCAAGGAAGTGAATGAGCAATTTTCATCTGGGGGAATTGTCAGTCAGGACACTAAGAGAAACTCCCTTCTCTTTTCGAATAGTGCCACAGGATCTTTAGCATCCACCTGAACAGACAACGAGGGCCTTGGTTTAACATTTCATTCAAAGGACAGCACTTCCAAGCGTTGCACTGAAGTGTCGGCCTAGACTGTGAACTCAAAGTTCTAACATGGGACTTGAACCCACAACCTTCAGACTCGTAGGCGAGAGTGCTACTGACTGAGCCAGGCCAAAGCACATTGTCCTTTTGTATGCTCTTCCAATGCTGCTTTAGTAACAATCAGGGTTTGAATTTGACACAGCTCTCACAGATTAAACGTGATGTAAGCGATTTTTGGTGCTTGAGCACACTTGCCTTGAAATCACACTGGAGACAAGGCAGCTGTCAAAGGCAGCAGCTGGTGAGAGAGTATTTTTCTAAGTAATGAGCGAAGAGTCATTCATTGTGCTGGTAGAATTATAATATGTCATATTGATAATAATATTTAGATTGAACGATATTAATACATATGTCTAACGCCTTTCACATCGGGACACCTCAAAGCACTTCACAGGATCCAGAGTGCAGTGGAGTGACTGTATGTTTGGTAGGCGAACACGGCAGCCAATTTCCACACAGCAATGTCCCACAAACAGCCAATGAAATAAATGACCAATTATATTTGTTGGCCATGACACCGAGAGAATCTCCCTTCTCTTTTTGAATAGTGCCATGGGATCTTTAATGTCCATCTGAACAGACAGACAGGACCTCGGTTTAACATCTGATCTCTAATAATAATCTTACATTTCCTATAGCTCTTATGATGTTGAAAAGGTTCATAAGGAATTATTGTCAAGTGACTGTGTATTTCTAGTCAGACCTGGAAACTAATTTTACACATAGCAAGGTCCCACGTACAGCCATCAGATGCTGACTAGTTTATTTAGGCACCGGGAGAAATCCCAGTGTCTGAGACGTTATCCTCAGCTACATGATAATCCTTGCATTTGATATAGCGCCTTATCATGTCATTGAAATGTCTCAAAGTACTTCACAGAATATATTTAAAGTATTTGTAAAGACTTGTATATTTTGTGGGCAAAATGCGGCAGCCAATTGCTTACAGCAATGTCCCACAAACAGTCGTGGATTAAGTGACCATTTTTTATTTTTGGAGGTATTACAACCCCCAGAAAGTGATACACCAATCGACCAACAACTGGGTCCCTACTTACTGTTAGATAAACAGAGGTATGTGGAGTAAGAGAACTCGCCCAGCTCTGGATTCAAATCTGGGTCCTCTCGCTTGTGAGACGAGTGCTCTAACCACTATGCTACTGGACCCCACTCCATAATTAGGTGTTATATCAAGTGGAAGAGATACCACCAGGAGAAAAAACCGCTGAAATTAAAGAGTAGTTAGACCGTGGAATGTGTTACTACAATTGCATGTAGAAGCCAAGTCCATAACAGTATTTAAAAGGGAATTGGATAAATACTTGAAGGAGCCTAATTAAAGAGAACAAGGAAGAGAGCGGGGGATATGGGATTAGGAGAACATTACATTTTTACAGCTTTCAATATCTCATCTCAAGTTCACAGTAATGACTGTCAATTTCCAGGGCTGTTCCTTTGTTAGAGTAGATGAGAACAGTAAATGACTTCAATGGAGAAAGTTGAGGGGTGCTATGATCAAGGTGTTCAAAACAGAAAAAGGGTTTGAGAGAATTATCTTGGAAAACCTCTTTGTAATGGGATTAGAGGATAAGAGGGCACAGTTTCATGGTTAGGACAAGGGGAATATAATAATAATAATAACAGTAACAACTTGTGTTTTATACAGTGCCCTTCACGTCTTGGAGTGCTTCACAACGATGGAGTCAGACTCTGAGGAAGGGAGTGAATGCAGTTGAAGAGGTAGGTTTTTCAGAAGGATTTTATTAATAATAATAACAATAATAATACTTGCATTTGATATAGCGCCTTATCACATTGTTAAGACATCTCAAAATGCTTCAGAGAATATACAACAAGATAAACAACAAATTACATTTATATAGTGCCTTTCACGTCGGGAGGAGTCCCGAGGCGCTGGACAATCATGGATTTGGACCTGAGCAGGGGATTGGGATCAGGGTAGGGTGTCCAAAGGTGTGGACGAAGAGAAAGATCTTGAGATGTGCCTTGAAGGAGGCAAAGAAGGAAGTGAGAAAAAAGGGACTATGCAATGGAGTTCCATAGGGTGGGGGCAGAGAGCCTGAAAGCCCGACCGCAATGGTGGGGTGGGCCGGGGACATGAAGCAGGCCAGAGCCTGCTGAGCAGAGGGAGTGGACGGTTAATAAGGAGTTAGCAGGTCAAAGAGGAGGCAAGGCCGTGGAGGACTTTGAAGGTGAGGATGAAGATTTTGAACTCTAGCCTCTGGGGGATGGGGAGCCAGTGGAGTCAGGCGAGGGTGGGGGTGATGGGGTCATGGCGTTCTGGATGATCTGCAGCTTGTGGAGGGAAGAGTTGGGAAGGCCGAAAGTGGGAAGTTTTCGTCATCAAGCTTATATGTAAGTGAATCCCAGTGTCACGGCCTCAATCACCTTTCCTGGTAACCTGTTCCAGTCGTTAATTAGCTCCGGGGTAAATAAATACTTCTCGGTATCTATCCTTTACTACTCTGAACCCATATTCTCTTGTATCAAATGCGAGGATAATTATTATCTGATACCATCTGATGTGGTCTGCCACAATGGTTAGTCAGTTCTGTCACTTTGGTGACTGAATCTGTGGAGTCCTAATCTCAATGAAGAGTTAGCCACTTGATGGTGCAATAATAATAATAATCCTCGCATTTTATATAACGCCTTATCATGTTGTTGAGTTGTCTCAAAGAGCTTCACAGGATATCCTTTAAAGTGGAGTGATGTGTATTTTGTGGGCGAAACGCAGCAGCCAGTTGCATTCAGCTGGGTCCCACAAACAGAATTCAGTGACCAATTTTATTTGGGGGATTGTTGGCCAGAACACTGGGAGAAACTTCCTTCTCTTTTCGAATAGTGCCATGAGATCTTTAACATCCACCTGAACAGACAGATGGGACTTTAGTTTAACATCTCATCCAAAGGACCGCATCTCTGACAATCCAACAGCCCCAGCGCTTCTACAAGACCATTCACGGCCTTGCTCCCTCATACCCCACCAACCTACTATCCCTCTACCTACCTGCCCGTACCCTCCATTCCTCTGGCTCCGGTCTGCTCCACATCCCACGATCCCTTCACCTCACTTTCTCCCTTGCCTCCTTCAAGGCCGGTCTCAAGACCCTTCTCTTTGACTATGCCTTTGGTCTCCCTGTCAACTCTCTGCCTTCCCTCACCCCTACACCACCCCTTCCCCATGTTTGAGCTCCGACACCTGACTGTTCAGCGCTTTGGGACGTCCTCCCAACGTGAAAGGCGCTCTATAAATGTAATTTTGTTGTTTTGTTGTTGACAGAGGTGAGAGTGCTACCACTGCACCAGGCTAATACACAAGACACAAGAACACACAACGAAGAATATGAGTGGCTTATTTTCTGTTCACCTCATTTTATTTGAACAAAACACACCCAGAAGGGTTCTTGGCAGTTTGGAATGAATTATTGCTTACAGAGAGTTATAATATAATAATGCTAATAATAATCCTTATATCTTGTACAGCCCCTTTCGTGTTGAGAGGACGTCCCAAAGTGCTTCACAAGATACTTTAGTAATAATCTAATACCTGCACTCCCTGTGAATGCCCCGTCCTTTGCATGAGATATTAAACCGAGGACCTGTCTGCCAGTTCAGGTGGACGTTAAAGACCCCATGGCACTATTTGAAAAAAGAAGGGAGTTTCTCTCTTCCGGTTTCCTGGCCAACAAATCCCCCACATAAAATTGATCACCCACTCCATGGCTGTTTTGTGGGACATAACTGTGCGCAAACTGGCTGCTGCATTTTATCTACAAGATAAACGGTGTATCCTGTGAAGCCCTTTGAGATGTCTTGACAATGTGACAAGAATCATCATCAGCAATCATACAAATGTACTGCACAGAAGGAGGAAATTTGGCACGTTAAAATCCATCCTGAGGCATGTTTTCTCATTGGAGTTATATCTTCGAATCCTATTTCCCTGGTCTTTCCCCAACACCCCTTTATATTTTTTGGGTCAGCCAGGTGTCTGACACATGCAGAAACACATCACCATGCTTAAGAGTATCCAAAAAGAACTGAATGTTCCATGCATCCCACTTACACATGGAAATCCCGGAGATAGATTGTTGGAATGGAATATTCACTCTCTGTCTGGAGGGACACATCCTGATTACCTAATTCTGGAAAGTATTACAAATATACAGTCAAAGAGTCAGCAATTTCTGTATCCATTGCCTGTTTTACACTTCTACAAGCACAACAGTGTTTGTTGCAATCAGTTAGGTGAAGAAGATGTTATCAAGCTCTTATTAAGAGTTTGAAAACACACCACTATGGAGGGTGGGGTGGGTGGGGGGAGAATGGATTTGAACATTGTAAACTAGGGTGCTTGCTATCTATGAATTAGTGTGGAATCCTGCAGTGTATTGGTTAGAGCACTCGCCTCCACACGCCTCTGTTGACCTACCAGTAAGTATGAACCTGGTTGTTACTTGCTTTTCCGGAAGTAATAATCCCTTCAAAAAATAATAATAATAATAATAATTTGGTCACTCAATCTACTACTATTTTTGGGACACTGTTGTGTGCAATTGGCTGCCGAGTTTTGCCCACAAAATATACAGTCAATTCACTTTACAGTATACTCTGTGAAGCGCTTTGAGATGTCTGGAAGACGTGAAAAGTGCTATATCAACTACAAGGATTATTATTAGTAGTATTATTAGGGGACAAGTTGGCAAAAACTGAGGCTTGGGGACCCTAGAGTGTGCATTGGGGTAACTGCTGGAGCCTCAATTTGTTTCTCTTTAAACATGCTCTTAAAAGATATGGCCCAGACTCGGTAGGCCAAATGGCTTTCTCTGTGCTGTAAATTTCTATGACTCTACGTATCCAATTCCCTTTAGAGACTTGGAATTCCTTCCTGCCTTTGTCTCCGACTCTGGCGAGAGATCAGAGGACCAAAGTTCTACTGGGGAGAAATTCTACCCGGGTCTAGATTTACCTTATTTAAACAGAATTTCAGAAGTACAGAACCTGCCAAATTCTGAAATGTAGCCTTATTTTTCTGTAAGTGTGTTTTATGAACTACAGAAAACAGATTTCAATGTTAGGGCTGAATTCAACAATTTGCCAAATTCTGGAAGTTATGAAATGCATTTACCTTCTGACATTAATCTTACATTAAATAAGAGTAAAGTTAGACCCAGTGGGATTTCTCCCTATATATATTTCATTATCTCCTTTCACCATTTGATAGCCAATAGTGAAAAATTATTTCCACCAGTTGGTGAGTTAGTGCCTAAGAGGCTATTAATTTAAGATACAGTAGTTAGAAAATGAGCAAATTGGAAGATAAGGAGACACATTTTCACAGAGTGGTTATAATATGGAATATCCTATCCTAGGTTATGATTTAAGATAATAAAGGGATTTGATAGGGTAGATACAGAGAAGTTATTTTCTCTGGTGGGGGAATCCAAAACAAGGGGCATCGTCTTAAAATTAGAACCAGCACTTTTAAGAGTGAAATCAGGAAGCATTTTTTCACTCAAAGGGTGGTAGAAATCTGGAATTCATCCACACCTTCAAGAGTGAGGTTGATAGATTTTTGGTAGGTCAGGGTACTAAGGGATATGGGGAGAAAGCGGGAATTTGAAATTAAAAGGATTAGTTGAGGTACAGATCAGCCATGATCTAATTAAATGGTGGAACAGGCTCAAATGGCTGAATGGGCTCCTCCTGTTCCTATGTTCCTATGATAGGACCCTGCCCGGAACAGAACAGCCTAGACTGCCGTGGGGGCTTGAACCAGTGGCTAGACAGCTACCGACTTTTTATCATCCTTACCCCAAATTCATATCAATCGATTGCTCATTTGTTGATTATGGGACATCAGCAACACTGATCAACTGCGTCTATTAGAACATTCTGTCCATTTCTTATCATAAGAACATAGGAAATGCTAGATGAAAAAAGACCAAGATCGGTCTAGTTTGTCTTCGACCTTCCTGACCCCCGTATGCACATATGTCTCAAACTACTCATGTACTATATTATTGATTTATTTTGTAAGGTGCTTCAAGACGTACAAGGTGTCATAAATGCAAATCGTTTTTATTCTTCACGTGTTGACAGGTGAAAATATTCCATGGATGATTTACCTGACCTGCTCTTCAACGCTTCATAATCTTGAAGACCTTAATCAGGTCACCTCTTAACCTTCTTGGCTCTCGCTTTATAAAAAAANGTCCCTTCTCTGCTCCCGCATTTTAAGAGTTTTTATTTGGAGGATAAAAGTCTCTCAAGTCTCTCTTCATGAACTGAAACTACTGATAACATCCCAGTGAATCCACTCTGCACCTTTCCATTGCTTCACAACAAAATTGAGGGCAGACAAAGACAATGAAAAGTGGCTCCAGTCTCAGAAGGACTATAAGAATGTTATCTATGGAATGTTTCTGGTCGGAATGACTAATGTAGATCCAGTTAGATACATATCCTGGAATCCTCTCTAAATCGTCCTTCAGGGTTAGAGAAGGTGGTGTTATCGAGAGACAAGCAACAAGGAACTGAACAGGTGGAGTGAGTCTCTCCAACCAGAACCTTTCTGTAGATGGCAATCATTGTCAGAATGCAGGAAAAAAATCCCAAATGTCCTGTTCCCATACCCAACCTGCTTTGTGTCAGCCTGGTTCAGTTTATTCAAAAACTTGCGGGTTCAAGCCTTGAGTTAGGACATTGGGCTCACAGTTAAGGCTGATATTACATTATCCGAAAGTATCATAGAATCATAGAATCTTAAGCACAGAAGGAGGTCATTCGGCTCATTCTGCCTCTGCTGGCTCTTTGAAAGAGCTATCCAATTAGACCCACTCCCCCGCTCTCTTTTGAAAGTTATTATGGAATCTGCTTCCACCACCTTTTCTGGCAACGTTTGCCAACTTGCTACATAAAAGAATTACTCCTCATCTCCCCTCTGGTTCTTATGCCAATTATCTTAAATCTCTGTCTACTGGTTACCGAGCCACCCACCAATGGAAACAGTTTCTCCTGTCATTGCTGCATGCACATTTGTTACTGCGTTTGCCTACAAGTACACAGTGACTACACTTTACAGTAAAATCCTGTGAAGCGCTTTGAGATGTTCTGATGACATGATAAGGTGCTACAGCAAATGGAAGGATCATTTATTTATTATTTCAAAGATTTGCCAGGGCCCAGTGCTCTGGACAACTTAAATGAAACAAGTCATACAGCGCCTTTCATGCAGGTAACATTCAGAGTGCTTAACAGTGGTGAAGCTTGACAGCAAGCTAGGGAGAGAGGGGAGGTGACTGCAGGTCAATGAGAAAGGGCTTCAGGTGTGATCTGAAGAAAGACAAGGAGAGGGACAAGGTGGAAGGATTGAGGCAGTGAGTTCCAGGATTTGGGGTGTAGCAGTTGAAACCACACCCACCCATAATGGCGTGGAGTGGTCTAAAGACATGTAGGCGGCCGGGAACAGCTGAGCGAAGGAGTTGGGTAGTGGAATGGGGTGTGAGTAGGTTGGAGAGGGAGGGAGGTACTGTAGCTTGAAGTGATTTGTAAGTAAGTTTGAGGATCATGAAGTCGATCTGGTAGATGGGGCTCGAATGGTTGCTTTTAGTTCCTATTGTTCACTCTTATGGTTCCGTGTTCTTGGATACAGAGGAAATCACTTGAGACCACCCAGGTTATCAGTACACTAATACAATCTCTTCTTGTTCATCTGTACCTGGAGTGCAAGACATGTGTGGTCATGTCTGCTAAATGAGCAGTGGTTTCACTAATGATGTTTTTTATTATTTGATATGACTTATTTTCCCCCATTGAGATCAGTTACTGTGTTTCCCAGCATAGCCGAGAGCAGGTAAAATTCCTCAATTAGTAACAATGTCTTATTCATCCACTGAATAAACTTGACTAACGTTAGGCTAAAAAGATTCAAGACTAGTTTTGCTTAAATGTTAATTATGCCATCTGGATATCTTACATTAAAAAACTAACTTTATATGACAAATTTTTATTCATGCTCAATGGAGTCAATTCATCACTACACCGGATATCTATCTCACCACTGTAAAACTCTGTCTACAATACATATGGAGTCCTGCAGCATATTGGTTAGAGCACTTGTCTTGCAAGCGAGAGGACCTCGCTTACTATGAAAATGATGGAGCTCACACACACTGACTCTCTGGACGTCTAAATACAGTTAAACACTTGTACTGAATACAATGAAGTGCTTCTAAATACAATTATCATCATTCTTCCACAAGTTTCAGGATGGTCAGTGTACTGTGAACACCTTGTACATCTCTGTCTACACTGGATGTCTATTAACAAAGATAAGCGAGAGGATTTGAATCCCTGAGTGGAGAGAAATCTGAGGCAAGTTTCCATACTCCGCACGCCTCTGTTTGACTAATAGTAAGTAGGAATTTGGTTATTCAATCCACGACTGTTTGTGGGACACTGCTGTGCGCAATTACTTGTCGTGTTTCTCCCACAAAATATACAGTCAATTCACTTTACAGTATTATCTCTGAAATGTTTTGAGATGTCTCAACAATGTGACAAACGCAAGGATTACTATTATTAATAAAAAGGAGAGGGCCAAGGACAGAGGTTTGAGTCATTTGCACATGTTAATTTGTTATAAAAAGCCTTTTATTTGATTATTTAATTATAGGATTATAAGATGTGATGATTTTGTTGGAGTAAAATAATAAACAATGTTTAAGTCTGTTTGTCTATTGCTGACGGGGTTTAGTGAGTCAAAACAGCAGCATTCCAAAAACAACTTGCACTTATACAGCACCATAAAAGCCTGGCTCAGCTGATAAAACTCTCAATAACAATTTGCATTTACACAGCACCCCGACACAGGGTAACATCTCGGAGCATTTAACAGTGGCGGAGTCAGAAGGTTGTGGGTTCAAGCCCCATGACAGGACTTGCTGCTTTGTCGGGGATGCGTCCTTCGGATGAGACGTTAAACTGTTCAGGTGAACATTAAAGATCCCTCGGCACTATTCAAAAACAAGGGAGTTTCTCTCCCGGTGTCCTGGCCAACGATCCGCCAAATAAAATTGGTTATTAACCTCATGGCTGCTTGTGGGACATTGCTGTATGCAAATTGGCCGCTGCATTTGTCTACAAAATACACACACTCCATTTCACAGTATATCCTGTGAAGTGCTTTAGATGTGTTCCCGACTTGAAAGTTCTGTAATCAAATGCAAGAATTATTATTATTATTTGCAGGATGCTTTTCTCGTAACAGAAAGGCCTTGTGGCGTTTTACAGAATGAGATCAATTAAAACAACCTGAATGTTGTTTTGTGGCAAACAGCTAACCTGCAGCATCATCTTTCCAAAAACAGAAAGGGGAGAAGATGACTGGTTTGAATTTTGGGTTGAATTTTGAGTGAGAAGGCACTATGATTCAATGCTATGGTATGAAAAGGAGATTACAAGAGCTTTCTTCCTGTAGTAACGATAATAATCCTTGCATTTGATATAAAGCATTTCACTTCTTTGAGACATCTCAATGTATTTCACAGGATTTTGGAGTCCCATAGTGTAGTGGTTAGCGCACTTGCCTTGCAAGCGAGAGGACCCGGGTTCAATTAACAGACCGGGCAAAACCTTTGACAAGTTTCCTTACTCCACAAGCCTCTGTTTACTTAGTAGTAAGCAGGAACCAGGTTGTTAGTCGATAGGTGGATCCCTTTCCGGGGGTAATAATCCTTCCAAAAGAAATGTGGCACTTAATTACTGGGATATTGCTGGGCGCAATTGGTTTCACCCACAAAATACAGTCAATCCACTTTACAATATATTCGGCAAGGTGCTTTGAGGTATCTCAACAATGTGATAAAATGCTGTATCAAATACAAGAATTATATTATTATGATATTATTATTATCTTACTGTGAAGTATAGTGACTGTATATTTTCAGGCAAACACGGCAGCCAATTTGTGTGTAGCAACGTTCCACAAGCAGCCAATGAAGTGAATGACAAATTTTATTTGGGGGGGATTCCCGGTCAGGATATAATAATAATAATAATAATCCTTACATTTGATATAGCGCTTTTCACGTCGGGAGGACGTGCCAAAGCGCTTCACAGAATATACTGTAAAGTGAATTGACTGTATTTTGTGGATAAAAAGCAGCGTCCCACAAAGAGTCACTGATTTAGTGACCACATTTTTTTGTATAGGCTTATTAATCCCGGAAAGGTATCCAGCAATCAACTAAGATCTGGGTTCCTACTTATTGATAGGTAAACAGAGGCTTGTGGAGAATGGAAACTTGCTTAAGGTTTTGCCCTGCCTGTGAATTGAACCCGGGTCCTCTCACTTGCGAAGCAAATGTGCTAACCACTAATGGATATAGCTCGCGTGCAGAGGCACTTTTTAAGGTGCTAGACACAGGCAGACTCAGACTGCAATTATCCCTTGTCTGACCTCTAATCGGAAGCTATCAACCCACCTATTGTTTAACACAGGCAGGTGCAATGTGTGTAGTGCTCTAAGTACAAGTATTTCAGTTTTGTGGCAACAGAAAGTATATGTTTTTGAGCTGCAGCCATCATGTGGAATCCTAGAGATTACAATACAACAAGAGACTGTTTGGCCCATGGTATCTGTGCTGGTGCTCGCTCCCCCCACTGGAGCTCTCTAATCCCATTCCCCTGCTCTTTCCCCATTGTGTATTTTCTGGGTGGCTAATTTGCGCAGAGCAATGTCCCGTAAATAGCCAATGAAGTGAATAACAAACTTTATCTGGGGAATTATGGACCAGGACACTGGGAAAAGCGCTGCAAGATAAGAATCCTTGCATTTGATATAGCATCTGATCACATCGTTAAGATGTCCCAAAGTGCTTCATAGAATCTTCTATATATACTAATAAAAGGGCAATGTCTGTCTGCGCTTCAAGAAGCATTTCAATAACCGATTGACGTAGAGATATGATTTATACCTCATCGGAAAGGTCTTGCATTTGGGAGTGACATGGACATATTTGTTTTTGGGTATCTCCTATCATTCATGAGTTACTTTCAGTTTTGCATTTTTCATTGCAGTTACACCTAACGGCCAATGAGTACAAGTGGCGCTGTGGCGTCGTGCATCACAGATCACGCACGTAGCCAAGTGGGAACAAAATAAAGAACACAGATGAAGCTAAGCAGCGGCAACAACAAAATTACATTTTTAAAGCCCTCTCACTGAGGCTCCCACAGGAGTCCTCCCAGATGATAAGATGAAATGTCTGTCCGTGTGTCTGTCTTCTGTGTGTCAATTTACATTCCACATTGGATCCTTTGGTTGCAAGCGAAGCTACAACAGGTACAGCTGGTATATTTAATGCGGAAATTTTATGAGATCGTTAACGTCCACCTGAACTGAGCAGTCGGTCAAAGTCGGAGGGTTAGGGTCAGGGTTAGGGCGAGAGTTGGAGGAAGAGAGGTGGTGGGGGATGTGGGGCAACAGTCCTGGAGGAGACCGCAGCAGAGAGAAGGTGTATTGCGATCAGTGATATTAAATCCTGATGCTATTTTTTCTAAGCCAGACAACCTGTTGCAATCTCTCAAGATATCACACGGGCTTCTGAGAGGTCTGGCCTCAGGGGAAGGTGGGGGTCGGGGTGCGAAGTGCAGGGAGATGGTAGTGATGGGGGAGACCTAATTATCAAATGTGAGCGCGAAAAAGCTGTATGAAAATCAAGTGGAAGGCCAGGACACCGTTTGTCAGGCATGCCCAGGCAGAACTAAACTTCCACTGAGATAGCTACAAGCTATATCTGTGCTTTACTTCATTAAAGCGTAACTCCATTCCCTGCCTATTCAGGGACAATTAACGCGCCCTGTATTGCCGGAAGGGGTGAGCCTCACCACCTGGTTCTCAAACCGTTTTAAAGAACAAAGTGTATGATCTGGGCCGGTTACTAGATAATACTGTGGAGTCCTGTAACATATTGGTTAGAGGATTCGCCTCGCAAGCAGAAGGACCTGGGTTTGATTCCCAGGCAGGGCAAAAGCTTAGACAAGTTTCCTTACTCGCACGCCTCTGCTTACGTAGCAGTATGTAGAAACCCGATTGTTAGTCAAATGGCGGATCGCTTTCTGTGGTAATAATCCCTTAAAAAAAATTATTGATAATTTGATCACTCAATCCACGACTGTTTGTGAGACGCTGCTGTGCACAATTGGCTGCTGAGTTTCGCTCACAAAATATACAGTTAATTCACTTTACAGTATATACTGTGCAGCGCTTTGAGACGTCTCAACGACATGATAAGGCGCTATGTCAAATGCAAAGATTATTATTATCCTGATGTCCTTTCTGGGCCACAATGATAGGCAGGCTTGAAATGACAGACATATCTGACCATACCATCAGATGCTGAAATATTACTAGGGAGTTTCTCTCCCGGTGTCCTGGCCAAAAATCCACAAAATAAAATTGGTCATTCGCTTCATTGGTTGTTTATATGACTTACTATTAGGTAACGAGGTGTATGGAGTAAGGAAATTTACCTAAGGTTTCACCATGCCCGGGTCCTTTCACTTATGAGGCGAGTGCTCTAACTAATATATTGCAAGACTAGGCTTGAGTATTTTAAGCACACTATTACATTTTAAGACAAAATGGTTTCTCGGGTTAAGAGCGGGACCTTTCACATACAACACAATGATGTTTGCAGGCGGTTACCATGGAAACCTTTCAACAGCTTGAATCAGTGTCTCGAAGAGAGGGGAGAAAAAATATCTGGAGGGGAGTGAGGAGAGAGAGAGGGAAGGAATAAAAAAGATCAGTAGGAGTTAATTTCTTTTTAACACACACGTCTTTGAACCCAATGCATTTGCACACAGACAAGACTGTGCCCAGCACCACCTTTCATGTGTGTTTTTTTTCATGTTTGAGTTTATTTTTTTGGTGTGTTACAAGCGTGTAGTTAAAACATAGACTTATACTTTATACATATTGGAATGTCTGATTCACTCCCTCCCCCAGGAACCCTCCTTGTAATACAGGTGCAATACGTCTGCACTGGAAGACTTTCCAAATTGTTGTTAGTGTGTTCTTCAGTTGGAAAGTCATCTAAACCAGGAAATTAATTGCAATTAAAGGGCAATTCTATTATTTGGGGATGAGGGAGGGTATCAGCCAGGTGTCTGACATAACTATTTGGGGCGTCAGCCGGGTGTCTGACACATACCGAAACCCATCCCCATGCTTAAGAGTATCAAACCAAACTGAGAATTCCATGCATCCCAACTACACATGGAAATCCCAGAGACAGATTGTTGGAATGGAATGCGCTCTCTCCCTGGAGGGACACATCCTGCTTAACTGATACTCTGGAAAGTATTAGGCGCAGGTTGGCAAGAACCAAGGCTTGTCGGACATAATAGTACTTTCAGATGAAATGTTAAACCGAGGTCCCATCTGCCTGTTCAGGTGGACTTTAAAAATCCCATGGCACTATTTGAAAAGAGAAGAGAGTTTCTCTCCTCCTGGTGTCCTGGCCAACAATCATCCAAATAAAATTGTTCACTCACTCCATGGCTGTTTGTGGGACACTGCTCTGCACAAACTGGCTGCTGAATTTCGCCCACAAAATACACAGTCAATCCACTTTCCAGTGAATTCTGTGAAGCACTTTGAGACATTTTGACGATGTGATAAGGCGCTATACTAAATGCAATTTGTGGAGTCCTGTAGCTCAGTGGTTAGAGCACTCACTTTGCAAGTGAGAGACCTGAGTTCAATTCCAGGCAGGGCGAAACCTTGGGCAAGTTTCCTTACTCCACACAGAGCCTAATAATAATCCCTCCAAAAAGAAAAACAATAATTAAATTGGTCATTTTCAATCTACGATTGTTTGTGGGACATTGTTGTGCGCAATTGGCTGCCGCGTTCGCCCACAAATATACAGTCAATTCACTTTACAGTGTGTTCTGTGAAGCGCTTTGGGACGTCCTCCCGACGTGAAAAGCGCTATATCAAATGCAAGGATTATTATTATTATTAAGTATTATTATTCTTCTTCTTCAATAGAGTTACAGCATCTTTAATGTCCACCTGAACAGGAAGACAGGGACCTCAGTTTAATGTGTCACCTCTGAAAACACCAGTCTCTCAATACCAAACTGGAATGTCAGCCTAACAATGTGAGTTCAAAATCCCAATGCGGGGCTTAAACCTAGAACCTTCTGATTCAGAGGCGAGAGTAACTGAATAACTGAGCCAGGCTGACATCTTCACGCTTTTTCACCTGAATTGCTCCTCCTGTATATAACAGAGTTATACGTAACTCAACGTCACTTTAATAATGATAATAATAGTCCTTGCATTTGGTGCAGCACGTTATCACATTGTTCAGACTCCCAAAGCACTTCACAAATATTTTGTAACGTGTATTTTGTAGCCGAAACGAGGTAGCCAGTTGTGCACAGCAATGTCCCACAAACATTCGCGGATTGAGTGACCAGATAATTTTTTGGAGGGATTATTACCCCCGGAAAGTGATCAGCCAATTGACTAACAACTGGGTTCCTACTTATTGCGAGGTAAACAGTGGCGTGTGGAGTAAAAAAATTTGCCTAAGAGTTTGACCCACCCAGGAATTGAACCCAGGTCCACTCACTTGCGAGGCGAATGCGCTAACCACTGTGCTACAGGACTCCGTGACTAAGTGAATAATTTTTCCATGCATCACAAGCAGACCACCCAAGGTGAGATATAGAATCCACCAGCTCTGTATAGCAATATCCTGTGAAATAATACAATATGCATTGTATATGAATGGCACCACGCCATTGTAAAACAGAAAACAATAATTCTTGCGTTTGATATATAATAATCACTCTTGCATTGGATACCTTTAACACTAAACCACCTCCAAGCACTTCACAGGAAATTGCTGTCAAGGGTAGTGGGTAGTGCCTTTGTACTATGCAGGCAAACATGGCAGCCAATTCCCAAAAAACAGCTATGAAGTGACTTGATCAGAGGGATTGTTGGCCAGGATGCCCCAAGAAAGAAACACCTTTTCTTTTACAATAGCGGCACATTATCTTAGCTGGTTATACTCCAGCAGTTATCCCAACGCACACCCTGGGATCCCCAAGTCTTGGCTCTTGCCAACCTGCATCTAATACTTTCCGAAATGAGGTAAGCAAATGCGTCCCTCCAGGGTGAGAGTGCGCATTCCATTCCACAATCTATGTTAGGGGTTTCCATGTGTAGGGGGGATGCATGGAAATCTCAGTTTGGTTTGGACACTCTTAAGTATGGTGATGGGATTCCGTGGGTGTCAGATGCCCAGCTGGCCAAAAACAAATTGTAGGCTGCCGGTAGAGGGTGCTGTAAACTATGCCACTGCTAAGTACTGTGAGACCTTGCCCAGGGGTGAAGGACTCTAGAAATGCAAGTTGTTCTTGTTTTTGTTTGTTAGAATCTTGTCCTCAGCCTTTTCCGAGAAATGTGCTGAAAATAAATGAGCAGCGTATCCCTGATGGCGACTCAAGGGTCCTGTATGTAGGTGAAAGGTAAAATGCCTGTACCTTTGTGAGGCACATTCGGTGATGAACAGGATAGTATGCAAGTGCAGGAGACTAGATAACAAGATATGCTCTGGAAATTCCTTCTGAAACGACTTGCTTAGGGTGTTCAGCTCCCACTCCCCACCTCCAGGGACTCGATCTTGAGATCCGTAGTACTTACCTTCAAATGTCTCGATGATCTTACCCCACACAACCTCTGTGATCTTGTGGAGTCCTGCAGCGTATTGGTTCGAGCGCTCGCCACGCAAGCGAGAAGACCCAGGTTTGATTCCCGGGCTGTACAAAACCTTAGGCAAGTTTCCATGCTCCACACGCCTCTATTTGCTCCTCTATGTGTAAGCGAACGCGACAGCCAATTTGTACACAGCGACAGCAGTTTAACCTCTCAGTCGAAGGATGCAAATTCAGCTCAAATGATGTCAGTGGCTTGTCAGAACCCACAGAACCTGGCAGGACATCGCCAGCGCGCAGTAAAAGTGTAAACCTCCTAAAGATTAGGTAGGAAGAAGACAGACAGGGAAATAAAATCCACATGAACCCAGAATAAAAGAAATTCATTGTGGAGTTCTGAAGCGTATCGGTTAGAGCATTTGCCTTGTAAGCGAGAGGACATGGGTTTGATTCCCGGGCAGGACGAAACCTTCGGCAAGTTTCCTTACTCCCCACATCTCTGTTTACCTAGCAGGAAGTAGGAGCCAGGTTGTTAGTCAATTATAATTTGGTCATTCAATCCACGAATGTTCGTGGGACACTTCTGTGTTCAATTGGCACCATTGTTTCACCCACAAATTATACAGTCTTTTCACTTTACAATATATTCTGAGACATCTTAATGTCATGATAAGGCACTTTTTCAAATGCAAGGATTATTATTATCAGCAGTGTTATGGACGGGATGCTAACGTTGAAAAGCTCTGAAACAGCTCACCTGCACCCCCTAGTGGTGAAGACTTCACTAGCCAGAGATATCGCTCTCACTCCCCTGCTCTTGCTGAGCTCAAAATCTGCTGGCTCCAGAGACCTGAAATTGTACCTCATATTAGCCTGCGAGACTGGTTAACAGAGAGAATTGTGAAAAATTCTTCAATTCAGAGGAATGGTATTAGAGTAGAGGGCTCCAGTGGGGGAGTGAGCATCAGCATCAGCACTTTTTGGTCAGCTGGATGACTGACACATGTGGAAACCCATCCCCATGCTTAAGAGTATCCAAACAAAACTGAAAATTCCATGTATCCCACCTATACATGGAAATTCCAGAGATAGATTGTTGGAATGGAAAGCGCACTCTCTCCCTGGAGGGAAGAATCCTACTTACCTAATTCCAGAGAGTATTAGGCGCAGGTTGGCAAGAGCCAAGCCTTGGGACCCCAAAGTGTGCGTTGGAGTAATTGCTGGAGTCTAACCAGCTAAAACCGCATAGCTTATACTTGATATTGCTGTCTGGTAAGCTTTCCCACTGCTTGTCTAGTTAGGACCACCCTACCTGTTATGGCTTTGGTTTGCATGGTTAACAGGAGCTGAATGGGATAACTACCTGCCCCCAGCGACTGGTCTGCTCTTCCAGGTCCTTCCGATGAGCCAGGCTGGGCTGTGCTGTCATCAGCATTGCCCTGGAATACTCCGGACCCACCTGGCTCAGGAACCGGACTAGAGATCATCACAGAGGGCTGGCTTGATTCCGATACTCCATTGCCAATTTGAGCATTGCTGTTCCTTACAAATACACAGTCACTACACTTGACGGCACTTCCTTGTTAATCCTAGACTTTGTGGTATCTCAATGTGATATGGCACAATACTAAATGCAAGGATTACTACAACAATGATATGCACTTATTACAGGTGTCTTTCAGTCCTACATGTGGGGTAACATCTCGGAGTGCTTCACAGTGACAGTGTTGGACTCTGAGCAAATGAGAAGGGAGAGGAAGGGAGGTGACCATAGGAGCTGTCAAATTAAACTCTTATAACTCTTCTAATAATAAAAAAAAATAGAATATTGGTTAGAGCACTTGCCTCGCAAGAGAGAAGACCTAGGTTTGATTCCCGGGCAGGTACAAACCTTAGACACATTTCCTTACTCCACACACCTCACCTGTTTACCTAGCAATAAGTAGGAACCCCGGTCGTTAGTCGATTGCTGGTTCGCTTTCAGGGGGTAGTAATACCTTCAAAATAAATAAATAAAAAAAATAATAATTTGGTCACTCAATCTACAACTGTTTGTACGACAATGTAGACAGTCAATTCACTTTACACTATATTCTGTGAAGCACTTTGAGACATCTCAATGACGTGATAAGGCACTATATCAAATGTAAGGATTATTATTATTATTTGTAACTCTTTGGTCCAAAACTGTTGATCATCTTCTTTCTTCCCCCTCCCCCACTTCCTCCCCACCCCTCCTCACTCCCCTCCGCACCCTTTTAGAGGAATAATAAAGATCTGTGAGAGATTTATCAGCAGTTCAGGATGTGATCTGGGACTAATCCCCTGGCTGACCCTCCCCAGCACCGGAGGGAAGTAACTGAGCCTGGCCAAATTGGTGTATCAAAGCCAGGGTCTAATTATAGCTAATTCTAAGCTGTGGAACACACGAGTGAGCCCCAATGAAATCTAAATATTGTCATCAACATTCATCTCCCCCAACCTTAGGTTAACCTACCTTCCTTTTATAATAATAATAATAATCTTTGCATTTGATATAGCATCATATCCGGTCATTGAGACGTGTCAAAGCGTTTCACAGAATATACTGTAAAGTGAATTGATTGTCTATTTTTTGGGCGAAATGTGGCAGCCAATTGCACACAGCAGTGTCCCACAAACAGTCATGAATTGAGGGACCAAATTATCATTTTTGTGGGAAGGGATTATTAGCCTCAGGAAATGATCCAGCAATTGACTAACAACCGTGTTCCTACTTACTGCTAGATAAACAGAGGAGTTGGAGTAAGGAAACTTGTCTAAGGTTTACACCCTGCCTGGGAATGGAACCCAGGTCCTCTTGCTTGTGAAGTGAGTGCTCTTACCAATACAGGACAAGACTACACATCTTCAGGCTGACACTCCAAGGCTAAGGAAGGGAGTTTCTCTCACCAGGTGTTTTGGCCAACAATACCCCAAATAAAATTTGTTGTTCACTTATGTCTAATGCAAGGATTAGGCACTTGCATCTCATGCAAGGATTATCATGGTCCTTGCCATAAATTCAACTGTACACATCTGCAAAAAGCTTTTACTGCATTTATGAAAAGCTAACTTTGTGCTTCTTAATACTACTACTACTAATAATAATCCCTGCGTTTGATACAGCGCCTTATCATGTCTTCGAGATGTCTCAAAGTGCTTCACAGAATATACTGTGAGGTGAATTGACTGTTTATTTTGTGGATGAAATGCAGCAGCCAATTGCGCCTTATCACATGTCTCAAAGCTCTTCGCAGGATTTTACTATAAAATCAAAGGTGTATTTTTTAGGTGAAATGTGGCAGCCAATTTTAACATAGCAATGTCCCCCAAACAGCCATGGACCAATTTTATGTAGGGGACTGCCGGCCAGGAGACTAGAAGAGAAACTGAAACTCCCTTCTCTTTTTGCTGTGGGATCTTTAATGTCCGCCTAGAACAGGATTCAGACAGGAAGCTCAGTTTAACGTCTTGTCCGAAAAATGGCAGTGTGGATGGCTAATCCTGCCTGCTCTTTGTGTCATTTATCCCGTGATGGAAGATGAGCAACTGATTGTCTGGAGTTTAGTCTGTGAATTGCTCTTTAATAATCCTGTTTGTGGCAAAGGGGATTAAAGCAAAGAAGTTTGCACATTGACGGAATCTGATACTTCTCAGGAACCTGAAGAGACATCTATTTTCTACCAGTGTGGGGGTTTGGGGGGAGGTTTTTTTTACATAGAGCACTCACCTCACAAGCAAGAGGACCTGGGTTCAATTCCCAGGAAGGCAAGTTTCCTCCAAAAAATAATAATAATAATAATTTAGTCACTCAATCCACAACACTGCTTTGTGCAATTGGCTGCTGTGTTCCAAACACAAAATATGCAATCAATTCACTTTGCAGTATATTCTGTGAGCGCTTTGAGATGTCTCAATTACATAATAAAATGCTGTATCAAATGCAAGTATGTGACGCACTCCAGAACCCCAATAAAATCTTGCAGGTGTTTGCCGGATGTTGCTGTGCATAAAATTGTCTGTCGTGTTCAACTACAAAATACAGTCTTTACACCTTAAAGTGAAATCCTGTGAAGCACTCTGAGATGTTCTCCTGAAGTATTTAATGTGGGGATTATTATTATTTAGAGCTGAGAATGTCCAATGGATTATTCTTTTCTCTCTCTAGCTCAGGAACACTGAGGTCAAACATAGACTTACCTTCCAATTTTTGTCTGTGCTACAACTTACTATAACCATAACTAATGTGGCTTACACTCGTCTCTGCTGCGTGAAGTTGCTGTTAACTTGCTTAAGTTCTTAGAAGTCAAACTGGGACCCGTCTGCCTGTTCGGGTGGATGTTAAAGATCCCGCGGTGCTATTCGAAAAAAGAAAGGAGTTTCTCCCGGTGTCCTGTCCAACAAAATCAGTTAGCTAAAATGACTGACGGCACGGTCAAAGAGGATAGTCTTGAGACGGGCCTTGAAGTGGGGGGGTGGGGTGGGTGTTGTAATGGGGAGATCAAAAGCGGCCTCTCTTTTTCTCTCAAGAGAGAGAGACAAACTGTTTTAATCCTTTCATTTATATGGTGCCTTATCACGTCCTCAAGTCGTCTTAAAGCACAGAATTTACTGTCAATCATAGAATCATAGAATATAGCACAGAAGGAGGCTATTCAGCCCATCGTGCCTGTGCCGACTCTTTGAAAGAGCTATCAACTAGTCCCACTCCCCCGCTCTCATCCCATAGCCTTGCAAATGTTTTCTTTTCAAATATCTGTCCAATTCCCTTTGAAAGCTATGATCGAATCTGCTTCCATTACACTTTCAGGCAGTGCATTCAAGACCATAATAAAGTGTAATGATAGTATTTTGTGGGTGATTGCAGCACAGTAATGTCCCACAAATAGCCATCAAGTGCCTGATCAAAATTTTTATCTGGGGAGGACTGCAGCCAGGACACCGGGAGAAACTCTTCTTTCTGAACAGGGCTGCATCAGGGACTGTCATCTTAGACTATACAAGTCCCAATTCCTGATGTGGGACTTGAACCCGCAACTTTCTGATTCCGAAGTGAGAGCGCGAGAAACTGAACCAAAGTTGACCCTCAGCACATCATTAAAAATGATAGTGATGAAAGTGAAGATTATTTAAATGGAGGATTCCCACAGTGTGAAGTGTAAAGTGTTGTTGCTTTGAGGTAAGGGTTTGCACTTCACGGAAAACACATTTGTTTATTTACGAAGAGTTCAGCAGAGTGGAAAACTCTTCATTAGCCGTGCAAACAATCTGAAGGGTGTTAAGAGAGTGAACGACTCTACCCTCTGGTAGAGGGATCTGTTACAAGGCATCAAAATCAGAGCTAAGATGGTTAGAACTGAGCATTTTACCCAGAAAATACAGTCACTGCACTTTACAGTATATACAGTATATATCCAGTAGCATAGTGGTTAGTGTGCTCGCCTCGCAAGTGAGAGGACCGGGGTCGATTCCCAGGTGGGGCAAAACATTAGGCAAGTTTCCTTACTCCACATGCCTCTGTTTACATCACAATAAGTAAGAACCCGATTGGCAGATCGTTTTCTGGGGGTAATAATCACTAAAAAAAAATTTGGTTACTTAATCCAAGTTTGTTTGTGGGACACTGCTATGCGCAATTGGCTGCCGTGTTTCACTCACAAAATACTGTTAATCAACTTTACAGTATATTCTGTGAAACACTTTGAGACATCTCTATGACATGACAAGGTGCTATATATCAATCGATAAAAAACTATACCTTCCCCGATATAAATATTTATCCAATAATACAATATAATCCTTATGTTTGATAAAGCACCTTATCATGTCTTTGAGATAATAATAATAATAATCCTTGCATTTGATATAGTGCTTTTCACGTCTTCTCGACGTCTCAAAGCGCTTCACAGAATAGACTGTAAAGTGAATTTGTGGGCAAAACGTGGCAGCCAATTGTGCACAGCAGTGTCCAAAAAAGAGACATGGGTTGAAAATGAACAATTTTTTATGATTGTTTTGTTTTTTGGAGGGATTATTATTAGGCGTGTGGAGTAAGGAAACTTGCCCAAGGTTTCGCCCTGCCTGGAATTGAACCCAGATGTCTCGCTTGCAAGGCGAGATATCCCAAAGCGCTTCACAGAATATACTGTAAAGTGAATTGACTGTATATTTTGTGGGCTGATAAACACTGGAACCCCCCCCGAAATTGGCTACTCAGCTCCTAGATTTTCTCTCTTACTGTACTCGTTAGCTCAGTACATTAATGAAAGTCCCGTAAAAATGTGATTTATAAACATTTTCAAATTGCTAAAAAAAGGTCCCAAATACCACTCCCCCAACAAAAAATCAAATTAATAAACCCCGGAAATCAGAAGCCCTAATTATTATTTTGTATAGCGCTTTACAGTCAAGGGCTTTGGAGGATATACTACAAAGTGGAGTGATTGTGTATCTTGTGGGCGAAACGCAGCAGCCAATAGCAAACAAGCATGAAGTGAATGACCAAATAATAATAATACTTACATTTGATATAGCGCCTTAACATGTCTTCTAGAATTCTCAAAGCCCTTCACAGAATATACTATAAAGTGAATTGACTATATATATGTGGGCGAAACACGGCAGCCACTTGCACACAGCAGTGTCCCACAAACAGTCGTGGATTGAGTGACCAAATTTTTTTTAGACATTATTATGCACGGAAAAGTGATCCGCCAATCTTCCAACAACAGGGCTGCTACTTATTGCTAGGTAAACAGAGGCGTGTGGAGTAAGGAAACTTGCTCAACATTTTGCCCTGCAGGGAATTGAACCCAGGTCTCTTGCTTGCGAGGGGAGTGCTCTAACCACTGAGCTACAGGACTCCACGAACTCCACCCTTACAGGGAAACACAAATGTTATTTGTGGAATTGTCGGCAAGAGAACCCAGGAGAGAGAAAGTCCCTTCTCTTTTTGAATCACACCATGGGATCTTTAACGTCCACCTGAACAGGCAGAGGGGACCTCGGTTTAACGTCTCAACTAAAATGTGGCACCTCTGACAATGCAGCGCACCCCCAATGCATGAGTGTCAACCTGGACAAATTCCCGACTGAGAGACGAGAGGTCTAGCGACTGACACACGAATAGCGTCCCCAAGAATAGAGTGTGTATTTATCACAAGCAGCCGTTGCACATCAAAAAAAAGCCTCTCCAGATTCTTGTCTCTTTCTTCCCTCCACCCCAGATTAGTGCAGGAAAGTACAAAGGCCTTTATCAGATCAACACAGGAAGCAGATAAGGAGTTGTCAGGGATTAATAAAGCAGGGATTTAATTCCCGGAAGCGATGTCCATCCTTCTTCACCTGTGTCCTTTACAAATCCACTCTTAGCTGCGTTAGGGGGAGCTTTTTGCTTTTAACCCTTCAAACCCCATGGTATTGACTGTTCAATGCCAGGCCCATTGTATCTGTGTGGAAACCCGATGGTCGCTCAGGGAAGCACGGACATACATTGACTCAGGGCACCTGGGGTTCACCCACAAAATACAGAGTCAATTCATTCTACATTATATTGCCTTCGATCACCCTGCTTTCCCCCTGCTCTCCACCCTCCCTGATCCCAATCCCCAGCTTGGGTCCGTAATACTGCCTGTCCAGGGACTGATGCTTAATAGGATTCTTCACTCAGTCTTTCGCTCAATGTGAAAAAGGGGCTTTTATTTCTTTATAATAACAACAATTCTTGCATTTGATATGGTCATTGAGATATCTCAAAGCTTCACAGAATATAACAACAACTACAAAATTAAATTTGTTTAGCACCTTTCACGTCAGGAGGACATCCCAAGGCACTGGACAGGCAGCATTACGGACCCGAGCTCGGGATTGGGATCAGGGAGGGTGGAGGGCAGGGGGGAAGCAGGTGATCGAAGGCAATATAATGTAGACTGGATTGACTCTGTATTTTGTGGGTGAAGCTCAGTAGCCAATCACGCACAGCAGTGTCCAACACACAGTTGTAGATTGTGTAACCATTATTTTAAAGGGATTATTACCCCCAGAAAGCGATCCTCCAATCGACTAACAGCCAGGTTTCTACTTATTGCTAGGTAAACGGAGGCGGTGGAGTAAGGAAATTTGTCTAATGTTTTGCCCTCCTGGGAATCAAACCGGGTCCTCTCGCTTGCGAGGTGAGTGCTCCAATCAATTTGCTACAGGATTTCACAAGGTAGCAGCCTGGCTCAGTAGGTAGCGCTCTTACCTCTCTGAGTCAGAGGTTGGGGGTCTAAGGGCTGCTTTGTGTCGTCCTTCAGGTGAGACATTAAACTAAGGTTCTGTATGTGCCATGTTCAGATGTATGTTAAAAATTCCAAGGCGCTATAGGAAAAGAGAAGATTTTTTTCTCTCCCGGTGTCCTGGTCTGCAATTCCCTCGGCTACAATTGGTCACTCACTTCATGGCTGCTTGTGGGTTGTCCCTTGCACAAATCGGCTGCCGTGTTCGCCCACAAAACACAACCACTGCACTTCACAGTAAAAATCCCATAAAGCGTTTTGAGATGTGCTGCTTGCGTTAAAGTGCCAGAACTCTTTTCCTCTATCCTTTCACCTTGCTCCTTCCTTCCCCATCTTCAGGTCGCGCCTGAAGACCTTCCTATTCGACCTTGCTTACGGTCACCTCCCCTCTTCCAACAGCTCGATGTCATGTTCCAACACTATCAAGCGCTCTAGGAGGCTCCCTGCGTGAGAGGCGCTATAGAAATGTAAGTTGTTATTGTTTTTTTTGTTCAAAGCCACTACCGTATGTCAAATATGAGGAATAATATATTTTGTGATTCAAAATTAGCTGAGGTGATTTCCCCACTGCAATTCTCAGTCATTATAGACTTTGTGCAGATTTCCTGGCTTTTAGAAAAATATTTCCTAGATATTATCAGTTGATTGTTGAGGCAGATGTATCCTTAGCTTGACAATACAGACAGACGCATCTCAGGTCCGTTACAGTTTAATAAGGCAGCGCTCAGACTTGCTAATCACTACAGACAGATAGACAGCGTGACAATATTAACAATAATCCTTGCATTTTATACAATATTAAAAGCTCTTTGTTAGACGACTGCTACTGCTCGCTTATTCTGTTAAAATCAAAACGTCCTCCCCACACACTCACTCACTTAAGAAGTCTTCATTAACAAAAGTTTCCTGTCTTGCATTTATGCAAATTGTTTCAAAAACTCAACATGTTTCATATGCCATGTGTCAGCCTGGCTCAGTTGGTAGGTAGCTGTCTGACTTTTGGGTCAGAAGGCGGTTGATTGAAGTCTCGGGGCAGGCGGGTGGAGGGATGGAGAGGTAGAGGGGTTTTGGTGTGGTCTGACACTCCACTCACTGTATCAAGGAAGGGAAAGAGAACAGTTTCTTCCCCGGTGTCCTGGCCGACAACTCTCCAGGTAAAATCAGTCAGTCACTTATTATAATATAATCCTTGCTTTGGTCTAGCGCCTTATCACGTGGTTGAGATGTCACAAAGCGCTTCATAAACATACTGTAAAGTGGATTGACTGCATATCTCAGTCTCTAACTTTGTTTCAAACTCTGACTCTAGATTCTAGCTGCTGAGTTTCGCCCACAAAATGTAGATTGTGGAACACCTAGCACAATCTCTTTGCCTTGCTCCCTCCCTTCCTTCCTTCAAGGCATGACTCAAGACCCTGCTTTTTTGATCTTCAGCTGTCCTCCTACCTCTCTGTCCTCCCTCACCTCAACCCTGCTCCCCCACCCCCACGCTCGGGTCCTGATCCCAACTGTTCAACATTGGGACGTCTTCCCGACTTGAAAGGCGCTTTACAAATGTGATTTTGTTGTTATTGTTGTCCCACAAACAGTTGTGGATTGAATGACCACATTTTTGGAGGGATGGGATTATTACTACCCGAAAGCGATCCACTAATCGACTAACAACCCGGTTCCTACTTACTGCTGGATAAGCAGTAAGTAGCGTGTAGAGTAAGGAATCTTGCCTAAGGTTTCTCCTCGCCCGGGAATCAAACCCTTGTCCTCTTGCTTGCGAGTCGAGTGCTCAAACCACTACACTAAAGGACTCCACAATTATATAACAGACAGGGAGGGAAAGAAAGAACCTCTTAGAGACATGTGCCTTCGGATGCATGTTGGCTCAGGTTGTCAAGAACTAAGGCTTGTAGACTCCAAGGCAGGCAATGGTGAAGGGGGGAGGAGGTTGAGACTGGAGCTGCTTGGCGGAGAGAGGGAACAGCAAGGACCACCGTTTCCACCAGTGGGTGGTCCTAGCCACAGAGGAAAGGAGAGAAGGGTTCTGTGAGATGGCTTTGTGTTACACTCTGGATCGTTGCCACGTGCTTGTCAGACTGAGCTGCTGGGTGCAGCTGGTGTGGGATAGACCTGGCGTTAAACAACAATCCAGCATTGTGTTCATTGGTGGGAATTTCCGTTGTGTGTGTGTGTGTCCCTCTCTGTCTCACCCACTAGGAGTGCTTAGAATTGTTTTTAAACTGATATTTTTATTCCTAATCTTTTTTCACAATTTCTTTCTTTTCACAATCCCACTCTCTTGATCTGCATTTTGCATTTATAAAGCACTCAAAGGCATTATCCTATGCGAAGGGCACTCTATAAAGGCCAGTTGAGTCATTGTTGTTATTTTATAAATGCTATTATTATAACTACTATTACTATTGTTACTGCTGCTATTATTTATTATTATTCCTACTCTTACTGTTATTATTTATCATTCTTTTCATTATTATAATTACTATTATTGTTATTTTTTGTCATTATGATTACTATTATTATTGCTACAACAACAACAAAATTACATTTATAGAGCGTCTTTCACGTCGGGAGGACTATTATTAATATTGTTACTGTTACTATTATTTATTAGTGTTTTTAATAATTACTATTGTTACTGTTTATCACTGGTGACATTTCACAATAAAATTTGTGCTTTATCGAAGCTCAGTATTAAGTCAGTGGTTTCTCAGTGCTGTAATCTCCTCTACCGTGGCACGAAGCATCTGCTCCCAGTCCTCTCCCCTCTTCATTGTGGCGTAGCGGGTCTCCATGGTTTCCAGAGCACGGATGGCGGGTGGGATCTCGGGGGTGAGACCAGCTTTCAGCACTGCCTCCTGGAACTTGTCAGCAGAAGCCGTTGCCAGGCAACACCTGTGGACCCTGTTCCCCAGAGAAACCGAGAGAGTGAGCGCCCAAAGGAAGAACATAAGAATTTGTAAGATGAATGAAGACCAAGGTCCATCCAGTTCACATTCCACCATCCTGGCAGTCACTTGCTATATAGTCCCAAACTATATACTGGAATAAGATATTATTTCCTAACAGAAATCTATCTAATTTATTCTTGAAAGGGCTCGCTTTGTTTATCAATGACAACAACACAACAAATTGCATTTATACGACGCTTTTCACATCAGGAGGCCATCTCAAGACTCTGGACAGTGAAGGGTTTGCACCTGAGCTGCTGTCTGGGGTAAGAGCTGGGTGGAGGGCAAGAGGGGTGGGGGTGGGAAGATGCCGAATGTACAGTCGAAGAGGAAGTCTTGAGACAGGACTTGGAGGAAGTAAGGGAGGAGGTGAGGCGGAGGCGCTCTGGGATGGAGTTCTAAAGGATGGGGGCAGAAAGGACTAAAGGTCGAATCGTCGATGATAGTGCGGGCAAGGAAGGGGGTGTGGAGCAGGCCAGTGTCTGCCAAGCAGAGGGAGAGGACAGGTTGGTAGGGTTAAAGAAAGTCACAGATATAGGGAGGAGCAAGACAATGGAAGACTTTGAAGGCAAGGACGAGGATTTAAAACTCAATCCAGTGGAGTTGGGTGAGGGTGGGTTAATGGAGCTTAGTCTGGGAGAGGACACGAGCTGCAGAGTTCCGAATAATCTCCATCTTACGGAGGGAAGAGTTGGGAAGTCTGGCGAGCAGGAAGTTAGTGCAGTCAAGCCAGGATGTTCCGAAAGCGTGGATAAGGGTTGGTTCTTCGTTGGCTGATGGGTTGTCCCGCCAGTCACCGGGGTGGGGAGAGTGGGGAGGTCCAGGCTTTTATTTCCCTCACCCTGAAACCACTGAGGTGGACCTGAGGTGGACCGGCCCTCCTCGCCGGTCTCCCATCCACCACCATCCATAAAATCCAACTCATTCAGAACTCTGCCGCCCATGAAACTCCGCTCCCCGGTCACCCCAGTCCTTGCCAGACTGCACTGGCTCCCTATCCCAGAGAGGATTGACTTCAAGATGCTCACCCTCATGGCGCTATACAAATCCAAGTTTTTGTTGTTGTTGAATTCTGATTACACAGAGCAGTGGTCTCAGACGAAGATGTGGACAGGAATCAAACACTCATTAAAATCTGGCCACAGTTCAAAAGGAGAATGTGCTCCTCTCCGCAGCAGTGACAAATTTCCATATTGCCAATCCGACCCCCACCCACCCACCCTCACACACACCAACCCACACCCACCCACCCACACACCCCCATAATCTCAGCACCTGTTGTTTCCGAGGTCGACCTGACGATAGTGATGAGTGATAGCGACAGCAGAGTGAGGACATAGCAGATAGTGGTTTTCCTCCCAGCAACGCACCATGGTCTGTGTAATGTCAGCATCAGTCACAGAGGACGAGACAAGGGCTGCTAACATCTGGGCAGATGAGAGACTCAATGGGTCAACCTTACCACTGCTTATAACCCATGCTTCATAACAACTCCTGCCTCCATCACCAGCTTCTCCTCCTCCCACCTCTGAGCGGCCTCATTCACACCTTCATCACGTTCTCAGGCTTGATCATTGCAACGCTCTGTTCACCAGACCTTGTTGCTCACACACACACAGTCACCCCACAAAACACACACAGTCACCCCACAAATATGAATATATATGAATATCAATATATTTTGTGAAGCGCTTTGAGAAATCCCAACTATGTGATAAGACGCTATATCAAATGCAAGCATTATTATTATTTTTATAAAACATACCCAGTCACAATACCATACAGTAAACTTTGTGAAGCGCTTTGCCACATCTTGACGACATGATAAGTTGTGGTATCAAATGTAGTTGACTCTGCAGCAGCTCTCTGCCTATCACCCTTCTCCCAGTGTCCCCATCCCCAACCTCCCATCTTCACTCGGCCCTGCTGTGCTCACCATCCCCCGCAGTGGAATTAATTCAAGATTCTCGTCCTCATGTTCATACCCGTCCATTCCCTCCAGTCTACCCGACCATTGATGGACGAGCATTCAGCCATTCTGCCCCCGTTGGCTGGAACTCCATCCCTCCTCCTCCCTCCCTCCACCCATCCCCATCTTGAAAACGTCCTGTTTTGACCAAGCTTTCGATCACTTGCAGGTACTGAATTCTGACAGCACGGATGCGGAGGGTGGGGGAGTGTGTGAGGGGAGGGAAACTACAGACCTTTCTGTGCAGTGTGTCCGGCACCTCCACTCTTCCCAGTCTCTGGAACTCCTCCATCATCCCTTTTATCTGGCTCGAGTCCATCCCAGAAAACAGCCAGAAAATTCTCTCCAGGTTGTAGGGCTCCTGGAGAAAGAGAGCAAGTTTTTCCCTTTCAATGGTGTTAAAGGGCCTATCGCAGGATGTACCATAAAGTGCAGTGACTGTGTGTTTTTTGGGAGAAATGGGGCAGGCAGTTGCCCACAGCAGTGTCCCACAAACAGCCATTGTGAGTGACTAATTTTATTTAGTATGTGGAAAGGATACTCTGTACAGTGCCTGTGTTGGATGAAATATTAAATTGAGGTCCCGTCAGTGCCTGTTCAGGTGGACGCTAAAGATCCCTTGGTGCCTCTTCAAATGAGTTGGGAGTTTTTCTCTCTCCTGGTGTTCTGGCCATCAATCTTCCAAGTAAAACTGGTCACTCACTTCATGGCTGTTTGTGGGATGTTGCCATGTGCAAATTAACTGCCTCATTCACTTACAAAATGCACAATCACTACACTACACTACACTTCACAGTAAAATCCTGTGAAGTGCTTTGAGACACCTCAACAATGTGATAAGGAACTATATCAAATGCAGGATATTTATTATATATATATATACATAGTGTGTGTAGATGTATATATCTACACACTATATACCTGCAGTTGAACGTGCCAGCCAATTTACCTACAGTAACATCCAGCAATTAAATTAATTATCTTTAAGGATTGCCATCTATAATAATTATGAAAGATTATTATTATTTGGATTGCTATTAAGAATTATTAAAAATAAATATTATTAAGGATTAACATTTAGAATAACGAGGATTACAATTAATAAGGATTATTAAGGAATATTAATGAGGATTACTATTAATATTCCTTAATAATGAGGATTCTTCCCATCTCTTCCCTCCACAAGCTGCAGATCATTCAGAACTCTGCAGCTTGTGTCCTCTCCGTGACCCTATCATCCCTATCGTCATCAGACTCCACTGGCACCCCATCTCCCAGAGGATAGAATTCAAAATCCTCGTCCTGGCCTTCAAAGCCCACCATGGCCTTGCTCCTCCCTACCTCTGTGACCTGCTAGCTCTATATAGACCTGTCTGCTCCCTCCGCTCCACAGGCTCCAGCCTGCTCGATGTTCCCCGTCTGGCCCACCCCACCATCGGGCTCTTTGCACCCACCTTTTGGAACTCCATTTCACAGTCTCTTCACCTCGCTCCCTCTCTTGCCTCCTTCAAGGCATGTTTTAAGTCCCTCCTCTTCAACCACGCCTTCGGTCACCCTCCTACACTCGCTGCCGTCCACCCCTCCTGATCTCAACCCCTGCTCGGATCCAAATCCCTGACTATCCAGCGCCTTGGGACGTCCTCCCAACATTAAAGTAATGTACAAATGTAATTTGTTGTTGTTGTCATTATTAATAGCATTCCTCATTAATATTTGTGAATAATTGACAAGAGTTGTCATTATTAATATTGCTGTGAATTGATCCCCCCTCTGAGGCCGTGAGCCTCGGGCAATGTGAAGCTGAAACAAACCTGGATGTCAATGGCTGGAGCTAATGAAGCCTTGGTGGTCTTCGCCAGTGAGTAGTCTCCATTCTGGACAGTCCTGTGGACAATGTCATTCTCATTGACCACTGTGACTAGTCGGATTGGCAGTCCCATCATCTGGGCCACAGTCCCAGCTGGTCCAGAGACAAACACAGGGGAGGGGGGTGAACATGGGGAGAGAGGGGTAAGTGGGTGGTGGGTGGGGGGGAAAGAAAACAAGTCGCTATACAATTTACCTTTATTCAACGCCTTTCACGTCTCAAAGCAACCTCTACAAATTTTTTTTGTGGTGGGCCGGGTGTCTGATACATTCAGAAACCCATCACCATGTTTAAGAATCTCCAAAGAAAACTAAGAATCCCATGCATCCCACCTACACATGGAAATCCCAGAGAGAGATTTTTGGAATGGAATGTGCTCTCTCTCTGGGTGGTCTTAGCTGGACAAGCAGTGGGAAAGCTTGCCAGACAGTGTTCTCTATGGCAAGATATGCAGTTTCAGCTGGCTAGACTCCAGCAGTTACCCCAACGCACACTCTGAGGCCCCCAAGCCTTAGCTCTTGCCAATCTGTGCCTAATACTTGTTGCATTCCCCAGGGAGAGAGCCCATTCCATTCCAACAATCTATCTCTGGGATTTCCATGTGTAGGTGGGATGCCATGGAGTTCTCAGCTTGATTTGGATTCTCTTAAGCATAGAGATGGGTTTCCACGTGTCAGACACCCGGCCGACCCCCCAAAATTGAAGCGTTTGAGACATGAAAGGTGATATATCAAAATAACAAATACAAAATGTAGATTAATATCATTATTCCTTCTCCTGTATTCTCCATCTAACCATCCTGATACTGTGCTCCCCCCATTGTACAATTGATCCAACTAAAGAAATACTCCCCTCCCCAACTACTCCACTCATGCTTATTCAACATCTCCATCCTGGCCCTCTGCTCTGTTGGAGAAAGCCCCCTATTCTCTATTCGCCCCCAACTCCCGGGTGATGTGACCCACCCCTCCCTTACCTGTAATGTTGCCGGCTCCGCCGGTTGGCACAACGACCTCCACCAAGGGGGACTGTGGAACGCCCACCACCACTGGCAGGCAGTGGAAGTAGGCGTAAAAGAAGTGAGCGATCTGGACCATGACGCGAGCCCAGTTGATGGAGTTCAGGCTGATGAGCCGGTGGCTCCAGACAAACTTCTCGTCGGCAAAAAGCTTCCGGATTGGCACGTCCAGCTCATCAGCTGTGCCGTCAACTGGTGGAGAAGAGGAGGGGTAGGAGGAGGAGATCAGCCATGATCTAAAAGAATGGTGGAGCAGGCTTGAGGGGCTGAATGACCTCGAGCCAGTTCCCCCATTCTATAAGATCATGGCTGATCTGTACCTCAAAGTCAATTACCCGCTCTTAATAATAATAATAATCCTTGCATTTGATATAGCGCTTTTCACGTCTGGAGGACGTCCCAAAGCGCTTCACAGAACACACTGTAAAATGAATTGACTGTATATTTGTGGGCGAATGCGGCAGCCAATTGCGCACAGCAATGTCCCACAAACAGTCGTAGATTGAAAATGACCAATTTATTATTGTTTTTAGTTTTTGGAGGGATTATTACCCCATATCCCTTAATACCCTGACCTAACAAATATCTATCCACCTCAGTCTTGAAAAGTGAATGGATCCAACATTGGCAGCCTTTTGGGGGAGAGAGTTCCAGATTCCCACTACTCTTTGGGTGAAAAACTGCCTCCTGATTTCATTCCTAAATAGCCGAGCTCTAATTTAAGATTACGACCTTTATTCTAGATTCCCCACCAGAGGAAATAGTTTCTCTGTATCTACCCTTTCAAATTACTTTATAATTCCAAAAACCTCAATTAGATCACCCCTCAACTTTCTGAATTCAAGGGAATAGAGACCAAGTTTATGCAACATGTCCTCATAATTTAACATTATTCTTGTGAATCAGCGCTGCACCCACTCCAGAGCTAATATATCCTTCCTGAAGTGTGGTGCCCAAAACTGAACGCAATTCTCCAGATGGGGTCTGACCAAGGATTCTATATAGTAGATGCATTATTTTCTCTCCTTTATATTCCAGCCCCTTGAGATAAAGACCAACATCCCATTAGCCTTTTTGATAACTTTTTGTACTTGTGAGCTTGCTTTTAGTGATTTGTGTACATTGACACCCAAATCCCTTTTGCTCCTCCACAGTATTTAGTTTCTCAGCATTTAGAAACTATTATTTTTTGCTATTTTTGGATCCATGGTGGATGACCTCACACTTACCCACATTGAATGCCATCTGCCACGATTTTGCCCACTCATTTAATCTATCTAAATCCCTTTGTATCTTCCTGCTCCCATCTGCACAAGATCAAGATCAAGTTCAAGATCCTGATCCTCACCTACAAAGCCCTCAATGGTCTCGACCCACCCTACTTCTGTGACCTCCTAACCCCCTACCAACCCGCCCACTCCCTCCGCTCAGCCGGCTCCAGTCTGTTCCATGCCCCCCGACCCACCCGCCCCACCATTGGACGGAGAGCCTTCAGCCACTCTGCCCCCAACCTCTGGAATTCCATCCCTCAATCACCCCGCCTCACCCCCTCCTTAGCCTCCTTCAAGTCCCGCCTCAAAACCCTCCTCTTCGACCATGCCATCGGCCACCCCCCATCCCCTCCCCTCCCTTCTCCCCTCTGACCCCAGCTCGGGTTGAAATGCTGCACACTGTCCAGTGCCTTGGAACGTCCTCCCGACGTGAAAGGCGCTATACAAATGTAATCTTGTTGTTGTTGTTGTACACAATTTATTGTGCCTGCTAACTTTGGATATAAAACCCTCTATTCCTTCATCCAAGTCCATATATATATATATTATATATATCTATACGGTGAAAAGCTGAAGCTCCAGTACAAACACCTGGGGAACACCACTTGTCACGTCTCGCCAATCAAAGAACTCCTGTTCCTATGTTTCCATGATTCTGTGAGAGTGGGTCAAAGTCCTGTAGCTTACTGATTTGAGCACTCTCCTTACAAGTGAGAGGACCTGGGTTCAATTCCTGGCTGGGGTGAAAACTTAGCAAGTAGGAACCCGGTTGTTAGTCAATTGGCGGATTGCTTTTCAGAGTTAATATTCTCTTCAAAAAAATTGTTCACTCAATCCACGACTGTTTGTGGGATGCTGCTGTGGGCAATTGGCCACTACGTTTCGCCCACAAAATTTACAGTCAGGTTAGTTTACAGTATATTCTGTAAAGGGCTTTAAGACTTCTTGAAGACTTGATAAGGCGCCATATCAAATGCAAGGATTATTATTATTATTGAAGTCTCAGTTTAGACTATGAGTCCCGACATGGAAGCGTGAACCCACAAACGTCTGACTCAGAGGCAAGAGTGCTACCACTGCGCCAGGCTGACACACATTGATAGGATGGGGAAGTGGAAAGATGACCAAAAGGGTTGCAAAATCATAAAGGTGTGTTGTGGAGAGTCAGAACATTCGATCGAGGAGAGGAGACTAAGGTGAGGAGGCGGTGATGGTACAGGTTCTTGCCACCAGGTGGCGCAAATGGTGTTTGCAAAGTGGAGTACGCCCTCTGGTGATCACACGTTAGTATTGTCTTTGGGTGGAAGAACAGTGAACAAAACCTCGGGATGATCCGATTGAGATGTTATAATAATAATAATAATAATCCTTGCATTTAATATAGCGCTTTTCACGTCGGAAGGACATCCCAAAGCGCTTCACAGAATACACTGTAAAGTGAATTGACTGTATATTTGTGGGCGAACGCGGCAGCCAATTGCGCACAGCAATGTCCCACAAACAGTCGCAGATTGAAAATGACCAATTTATTATTGTTTTTGGTTTTGGAGGGATTATTATATGTTTAAAATAATAAAGGAAGTTGATAGGGTAGATACAGAGAAACTATTTCCTCTGGTGGGAGAATCCAGAACAAGGGGGTATAATCTTAACATTAGAGCTCGGCCATTTAGGAGTGAAATCAGGAGGCAGTTTTTCATACAAAGGGTTTGGAAATCTGGATCTCTCTCCCCCAAAAGGCTGTGGATGTTGGATCCATTCACATTTCAAGATTGAGGTGGATAGATATTTGTTATATCAGGGTATCAAGGATATGAGGCAAGGGGGGGTAATTAGATTTGAGGTACATATCAGCCATGATCTTATAGAATGGCGTAACAGCCTTGAGGGGCTGAATGGCCTCCTGTTCCTATGTTCCTAATGTGAGGAGAGAGCAGAGGGACAAGGGGTATCAGACCTGCAAATATGTACACGTTGTCCTCGATGACTGTGGTCATCTGTTGCTCCTGGATCTTGGAGCAGAGTCCTCGCGGAAACAGCACCACAATATCGATGGCCTTCACCCCCCGCACGCTCTCGATAGCTGAGCTCCCCGTGTCTCCCGATGTCCCTGTAATACAGGCCGGACAATGTCAGTCACCAACAATAGTCCTCAACAGCCAACAACTACTGTCAGTCACCAACAACCGTCTGCACCTTGTCAGAAAGTTGTAGGTTTTAGTCCATACCCCGACAGACAATTGACAGACAGACACCCTGACAGGCATCCTGACAGACAGACAGACAGACAGACACCCAGACACCCAGACAGACAGACAGACAGACAGACAGACAGACAGACAGACAGACAGACAGACAGACAGACAGACAGACAGACAGACAGACAGACAGACAGACAGACAGACAGACAGACAGACAGACAGACAGACAGACAGACAGACACCCACCATGATAGACACCTCCACCAACAACACTAGCATTTACCAATTGCCCTTCACACAGGGCAGAGTCCCGGAGTGTTTGGACATACATACCCACGAGCACTGTGACATGCTGGTTCTTCTTGCTGAGGAAGTGCTGGAGTAGCTGAGCCACACAGGACATGGCAAGGTCCTTGAATGTGTGGGTGATACCATACCACAGCTCCAGCACGTTCAGGCCAGCCCCCAGCCTCGCCATGCTCACCACCTCCTCCTGGGGGAACCGGCTGAAGGCAGCGTCAATCAGGTCTGAGAGAGAATAGAGTAATTATACTAATAATTCTTACATTATTGAGTCATTGAGACGTCTCAAAGCGCTTCACAGGATTTACTGTAAAGTGGATTGACTGTATATATTGTGGGCAAACGTGGAAGTCAATTGTGCACAGTGTGTTGAGTAAAGAACTTGACTAAGGTTTCGCCCCGCCTGGGAATCGAACCCAGGTCCTCTCACTTGTGAGGCGAGTGCTCTAACCACTACACTACACATTAATAATAATGAATAGTAATAAGCGTACATTTGATACAGCACATTGCACGTCAGGAGGAGTATTTACTATGAAGTGTAGTGACTGCGTACCTTGTAGGCAAATATGGCGGCCAATTTGCACAGAGCAACATCCCAAAAATAGCCATGAAGTGAGTGACTGATTTTATCTGGGGTCATGTTGGCCAAGTCACTGGGAGAGAGAAACTCCCTTCTGTTTTGGAATAGTGCTGCCTGAACGGACAGGTGGCACCTTGGTTTAACGTCTCATCCAAAGGATAAAATTCCATGAAAATATAGCGTTCCCCCTACCCATTAAACCCCGCAGCACTGTATTTGACTGTCAGCCTAGTTGACAACAACAACTTAGTTTTATATAACAACAACAACAACAAGATTCCATTTATTGAGCGCCTTTCACGTCGGGAGGACATCCCAAGGCGCTGTACAGTTGGGTCAGGACCCGAGCAGGGGGGAAATGGTCAGGGTGAGGGGAGGGAAGGGAGGGAGCGAGGAGGGGGTAGAGAGTTGAGAGGGGAGCTGAAGGCACGGTCAAAGTGAAAGGTCTTGAGACCGGCCTTGAAGGAGGAAAGGGAGGAGGCGGCGAAGGCACTGGGGGATAGAGTTCCAGAGCCTCGGGGCTGAGAGGCTGAAGGCCCGGCCACCGATGGTAGGGCGGTTGGGGCGGGGGATGTGGAGCAGACCCGAGCCAGAGGAACAGAGGGTACGGGCAGGTAGGTAGGGGGATAGTAGGTCGGAGAGGTAGGAGGGAGCGAGGCCGTGAATGGCCTTGTAGGTGAGGATGAGGATCTTGAATTCGATCCTCTGGGGGATGGGGAACCAGTGGAGGCGAGCGAGGGTGGGAGTGATGTGGTCCTGGTGCGGGACAGTACACGAGCTGCAGAGTTCTGAATGACCTGCAGCTTGTGGAGGGAGGTGCCGGGAAGGCCGGCGAGGAGAGAGTTCCCATAGTCCAGCCTTGAGATGATAAAGGCGTGGACCAGAGTTTCAGCAGCGTGAGGGGTGAGGTAGTGCCGTAGTCTGGCGACGTTCCGGAGGTGATGGAAGGCGGTGCCAGTTGTGGCGCGGATATGAGGGAGAAAGGACAGCTCAGGGTCGAACAGAACCCCGAGGTTCCTGACTGACTTTGAGAGGTGGAGAGTGCAGCCTTGGATGCTGATGCTGTCAGCGCCTGAGGTGCGGAGGCGCTGACGTGAGCCAATCAGGAGGGCCTCAGTTTTGCGCACGTTGAGCTGGAGAAAGTTATCTCTCATCCAGGACTCGATGTCGGACAGGCAGTCTGTCAGGACATCGGTGGTCGTGGAGTTGAGGGTAGAGGAGGAAAGGTAGAGTTGGGTGTCATCCGCATACATGTGGAAGTTAACCCCATGTCTGCAGATGATGTCACCGAGGGGGAGCATATAGAGGGTGAAGAGGAGGGGACCAAGGACAGAGCCCTGAGGGTCACCGCACGAGACAGTGCGGGGGCCGGAGGAAAAACCATTCGTGGAAACAAAGTGAAGACGGTGGGAGAGGTATGACCTAAACCACTCAAGGACAGGGTCTTGAAGGTTGAGGTGGGAGGACAAGCAGTGGAGGAGGATAGCGTGGTCGACCATATCGAATGCTGTCGATAGGTCGAGGAGGACGAGGAGGCAGAGGGAGCCCTGTTCACAGATGGTCAGGATGTCCTTGGTGACCTTGACCAGGGCAGTTTCTGTGCTATGGGCAGCACGGAAACCCGACTGAAAGGGTTCGAATAGTGAATGGTTGGAGAGGAAAGTGCGCAGCTGGGAGGCGACAACTCGTTCATAACATCTCGGAGAGTTTCATAGTGCCAGGTGTGGAGGGGGAGGCAGGGGAAAGAGTAATTGAAGGGTGTGGTTGAAGAGCTAAGACTTTAAGAATGTGGGGTGGTGGGAGGGGCGGGAGTTGGGGGTGCGAGGCGTAATGTTCCAGAGCCAAAATGCTGATGTGGGCATCAAACCCACAACTTTCAGACTCAGAGACAAGAGCGCTAGTGAATAGTGCAGCCTGAAGAGAACAGACAGATGCCATTATTCCAGCTCAGGGTGAGATTTCCAGATAGTTTACCATCTATACATGCTCTCGACAGTTCCTCTCTGGAGATGTACAGGGCACAGATCTCCTTCACCAGCCGAGGGTACGAGAAGCCACTCCACTCCCTCAGGGTCTCCGGCTCCAGCCTCGGGATATTTTCAGGCATGTAAAGGCCACCGTCCGGTGCAAAGCCAGAGAAAAGGACTCGTTCGAAGGAGACATTGGCCAAAGCCCCACGAGTGGTTGTGTATCTCATCTCAAAGTCCCTGCGAGGAGGAATGAGGGTGCAAACAACACCCTTTTCACCATAAATATAGATATATAACAATAATAATCCTTGCATTTGATATAGCGCCTTATCATGTCGTTGAGATGTTTCAAAGCACTTCACAGGATACACTGTCGGTCATTAGCAGATATAACGCAGTCCCAATATTGCATTGGAGTGTCAGCCTAGCCTGGGAGTTCTAAGTCCTGAAGTTTGGGCTCAAACCTGAAACCTTCCAATTCAATTGAGCCTGGCTTAGTTTAACATTGTTTACCAAAATTTGTGACAAGCAGCATAGGAATTATCACTCCAACTGTCAATCGAGTTGTCAATCACTTGAATGTAAATGACAGTGGGATTTCTCTCTCTCTCCCCCAACCAAACAGATCTCTGATTTCCAGGATAAGAAATGTCACTTTACTGAGAGACATTTTACACACCCCGCACACTCCCCCCCACCCCCCCTCCCCCCCCATACACACACACACACACATTAACCACCTGGTTTGGACTTGATTGTTATATACATGCACTGTGCAAACATCTCTTACCACAGTGAGTCTCAGGAGACGGTGCAATAGCTGAGTGGAGTGAGCCAGGACTTTGGACACCAAAAGTTTTCTGTGTTGACATCGAACATTCAAATGAGAAACTGTCATGTGGCTCCCTTGCTGTGAATGCAAGTTCACAGCACCGAACAAGGTCAAACAGCCCATCGTGGTCTTGGAGGGATTTGATAGTGAGGACGAGAGTGCAACTCTGGAAGGAAGAGTTACAGGGTAGGCGTGTAGGTATTTGAAAAGAGAAAGGATTTCTCCTTGTGTCCTGGCTGGCAACTCCCCCAGATAAAATCAATTGTGGGACAAACAGGCATGCATGCTGTGTGATCATTAGCTGCTGTGATTTGCCTAGAAAATACACCGCCCGTGCGATTTTCCATAAATCCTGTGAAGCACTTTGAGACGTCTTGACAACATGACAAGGAGCTGTATCAGGTGGGAGAATTATTATCATTTTATTATTACTGACAAAGAATGTGATACTACGATAGTCAGGCGATCTGTTAATGGAGAAATCATCAATTCCTGATTGTATAAGTGCTCCCAAGATGCTACCTGAGTGAAGGGCTGTAAATAAGGGCAAGTTGTTGTTATAATGGAGACATAACAATGGTTCAGGTTATAATCCCACAGAATTCTGTGAAGAGAAAAATTGTCCCAGAGGAATAGAGGTGGCAATTTTTGAAAAAAGCATTGACAACAACAATTTGTACTTATATAACATCCTTCATGTGGGGTAGTGTTTGAGCCTATTTGGTTTTAATTCACTTTCTGGCCTCCCTCTCCCTTTGCTCAACCCCTCAGTTGTAAGCTTGGCTTAATCGGCAGCACTCTCACCTCTGAGTAAGAAAGTTGTGTGCTCCAACCCCACTTTGGGAATTTGAAAGAATAATAATTTGAATAGAATAATAATCCTTGCGTTTGATATAGCTCCTTATCAAGTCGTTGAGACGTTACAAAGCCCTTCACAAAGTACACTGTAAAGTAAATTGCCTGTGTATTTTGTGGGTGAAAATTGGAAGCCAATTGAGCACAGCAATGTCCTGGATTGAGTGACTAATTTTCCTTTGGAGGGATCTAGACTAAGATGGTATCAAACAAATATAGAAGGGAGTTACTCCTGGTGTCCTAGCCAACAATTCCCCCTGCCACCCACCTGGTTAAATTCAACATTCATGTCAAATTTTTTTGTCAGACATTGCTGTGCCAAATTAGCTGCGGTGTTCGACTACAAAATACACAGACACTACAACTTACAGTAAATGAATCCTATGCAGTGCTTTGAGATGTCCTCCCGACATGAAAGGTGCTGCATTAAATGTGAGAATTATTATTTTTATTATTATTCAAACTCAGCTCCCGTTAAACCTTCAAGCCAAAGCCCTAAACGGTAGCGTGGTCCAAGCTGGACAACCGGTGAGAAGCTTGACAGGCAGTGCTCTCAATGGTAAACTGTATTAACCAGTTAAACTCCAGCTGTCACACCCACAAACACACATCTAGGGCTTTCTGCCAATCTGCGGCCTATAATTTCTGGGATTGGATGCTTGCCTTTGGTGGGAGAGAAAATGCATTCCATTACAAGACAAAATACTGTAAACTCCTAATAACTTGACCCTCACTTAACTTGTCACGACAAGTTAAACTAAGCCAGGGTCAATCTCCTGGCCTCATTTATTATGTACTTATATATATGCCTAACTTGTCGGTCCTGGTGACTTGTCACTGAGCTCTTTTTCCTTAGAGTGACCAGTTATCCTGGAATCAGTCGTTGCTTCCCAGTTTAGGTTTTTCCTCTCCCACCACTTGCTCCTTGAACCACTCCATTTGGTTTCCGTCCTATCTCTTGTAAAGAGACAGCCTTGGTCAAAGTTACAAATGACATTGTGTCCATTTGTGATTAGGGCTCTCTCTGTCTTCTCATTCTTTTTGATCTCTCAGCTGCCTTTCACCACTCTATTCTTCTTTATCAACTCATCTCTCAGCTCCACCTTCATGGTTCTTTCTCTGCCTGGTTTTGTTCTTACAACAACAACAAAATAACATTAATAGAGCGCCTTTCACTTTGGGAGGACGTCCTCCCGACGCAAAAGGCACTCTATAAATGTCATTTTGTTGTTGTTGTTTTTACCTTTCCCATCGACTCCCCTTTACATCTACCAATGGCTTCTCCTCCAGCCCTCGCACCATTATATACAGCATTCCCCAGGGCTCTGTCCTTGGTCTTATCCTTTCTACATGCTCCCTCTTGGTGACACCATCCGCAGACATGGGGTCAACTTCCACATGTATCGCTCTGCCTCCACCCTCGACTCCAGGACCACTGCTGTCCTGACAGACTGTCTGCCAGACATCAAGTCCTGGATGAGAGCTCCCCATCCCCCAGAGGACCGAGTTCAAGATCCTTCTCCTCATTCTTAAAGCCCTCCATGGTCTTGCTCCTCCCTACCTCTGTGACCTGTGAAATCTTTACCAATGTGTCCGCACCCTCCACATGGTTGGCACTCACTTGCTTCACAACACCTGCCCTGCCTGCTCCACCATCGTTGGTCGGGACTTTAGTCTTTCTGCTCTCACCTCCCCATCGCAGAGCCACTCCACCTCACCCTCTCCCTTTCCTCCTTTGTGGCCCATCTCAAGGTCTTCATGCCTCTTGATTCCATCCCCAGCTCGGGCAAATCCTTCACTGTTCAACACCTTGGGACATCCTCCCGATGTGAATGGTGCTTATATAAATGGAATTTGTTGCAGTCGTTGTTGTTGACCCCTGTCCACCTCATCATCAGAGACCAAGCCTTTAACCACTGTACCCCTAACCTCTGGAATTCCCTCCCGCCATCTTCACCCCTCCCTATCCATTATTAAATCTGCACCTATGGTCACCTCCCTCTCCTCCTTTCACTCAAAACCTCAATGCCATCACTGTGCAGTGTTCTGAGATGTTATGACGTTAATGATTCCAGGTCCGCCGATGTTCTATCAGCTCGTCTGGCAGACATCAGGGCCATCAGACATCAGGATGAGTATAAACTTCCTGCAGCTGAATGTGGACAAGGCTCTTTGTCTCCCGTCAACGTCTTCACTCCTGCGGATCTGAACTCCTCAACCTCCCTCAGCCTCATCGAACCAGTGTACAAACTAGGCATCCGGTTCGATCCACAGGTGTCCTTCCTTCCCCACATCCGGTCCCTGACCAGGACCATCTTCCTCAACCTCTGCAAAATTGCCCATCTCCAACCGCACCTTAACCAAAATGCAGCCGAAGCCCTGGTGTATGCGGTTCTCACTTCCCACTTGGATTACTCAAACTCACTCCTAGCCGTTCTCCTCAGCTCCACTTTTCAAAAGATCCACCTCATTCAGAACTCTGCTGCCCACATACTTACCCGGACTAAACTCTGTACCCACGTCACCAGTTCTGCCCAGGCTCCACTGGCTCCCCATCACCGAATGGATCGACTTCAAGATCTTCACACTCTTGTTCAAATCCATTCACTCCCTGGCACCTCCCTACCTCTCTGACATCCTCACACCCCAATCCACCACCTGGCATCTCTGCTCGAATGGCACGAGCCTCCTGCTTGTCCCTTGCACCCTCCACCCCACCATTGGAGGTTGCGCTTTCAGCCACTACACCCCGAAGCTCTGGAACACACTCCCTCAATCCTTTCGCCTTGCCCCTATCTCCTCTTATTCAAGTCCCACCTGAAAACCTTCCTTTTCGACCGTGCTTACGGCCACCTTCTCCCCATCCCCAACCACCGGCTCGGATTCAGACTCCGCCTGCCACTGTTAAGATTCTGAGATGCTACCCTGTGTGGAGGACTCTATATAAGTGCAAGTTGTTGTTGTTATCCTGCATGAAGTTTAGGGGGCAAATTCAGGTAGTGGTAGTTTTATTTTTACACACAACACTGCAATAATCGCGCAGCGCCCTTTGCTTTTTGTACAGCTGATCCCTTTGCTGACGCTTCTATACATGAGTGGTCCGATTTTCCTTATCTGGAATGAGATAATTTTCATTATCTGGAATGATACCAAACATTTACTGAGCATTAATAATAACATAATAATCCTTTCATTTGATATAGTGCCTGATCATGTCCTCGAGAGAGCACAACATATATTAAAAAAGATATTGTTTATTTTCTGGGCAAAATGTGGCAGCCAATTGCACACAGTCGTGTCCCACAAACAGTCATGGATTGAGTGAACACATCATAATTTTTTAAATTTATTTTACACTTCACTCACGACACTTTACAGTGAATCCTGCAAAGAGCTTTGAGACAGTTGCCATATCAAACACACACTTAAGAGACTTTTAAGTACAGAGACAGGTTTCCTGTCGCATGTCGCATACCGGTGGGATGGAAAGAAAAAAGATTAGATGGAATTTCAGGCCTGCTCAGTGCCCCCCATCAGACGATTATCTTTTGGAGTCCTGTAGCTCAATTGTTAGAGCGCTCACCTCATAAGTGAGAGGACCTGGGTTCGATTCCCAGGCAGAGTGAAACGTTGGGCAGGTTTCCTTACTCCACGTGCCTCTGTTTATCCAGTAGTAAGTAGGAACCAAGTTGTTAGTCATAATCCCTTAAAAAAGAAACTTGGTCACTTCAAACCACGACTGTTTGTTGGCCACTGCTGGGCCCAATTGGCTGCCGCGTTTCACCCACAAAATATGCAGTCAATTTACTTTACAGTATATTCGGTGAAATGCTTTGAGACGCCTCGAAGATGTGATAAGGTGCCATATCAAATGCAAGGATTATTATCTTTCTAGCGTTTGAGCGCTGGCTCAATGTGCTGACTCGGCATCTCACGCGCTGACAATCAGCCACCAGGAACTGAGCAATAAGAACATAAGAACATAAGAATTAGGAGCAGGAGTAGGCCATTCGGCCCCTCGAGCCTGCCCCACCATTCAATAAGATCATGGCTGATCTTCAGACTTAACTCTAATTACCTGCCCTATCCACATATCCGCTATTCACTCTGTTTTTTAAAAATCTTTCAGTCTCAGCCTTGAGACTGATAGATTTTTAAAAATTAGAGGGATGACGCTCAGCAGTCAGTGGGTGACCTTGGTCAGAGGATAAAGGTTAAGTCTGAATCACAAGGAGTGCTCCTGTTACTTGGGTAAGGAATAAAGTGCTCACTCAGTCATTGAAATCTTCAAACAGAAAGTAGTAGTAGACCACTTAGTTGGTTCCCACATTTTGCTACTTTGAGACAGATCTTTTCCTGATCACCCACCTACCCCCGGCTCCAACCCCCAGCTCGGGTGCAGCGTCAAACAACAACAACTTACATATACAAAACGCCCTTCACATGGGCTAACGTCCCGGAGAGCTTAAACGCTTTGGGATATCCTCCCGACATGAAAAGCGTTATATCAAATGCAAGATTATTATTAATGTGTTGTAATTTATGCTGTTTAACTACAAAACCCACAGTCACTGCACTTTATCTGTCCTGGTCAACAATCCTCCCAGATAATAATAATAATTCTTGCATTTGATACAGTGCCTTATCGTTTTGCTGAGACACTTCAAAGCGCTTCACAGGATATACCCTAAAGTGGATTGACTGTGGGTGAAACGAAGGTGAGGACCTTGAAGTTGATCCACTGAGACAGGAAGACAGTAAAGCTTGGCCACTCTCTCACCACTTTCCCTCATGTGACCATTCCCTCAGTCACTACACCTTGTGGGAAGAGGCTTCAATATACCAGAGGCTTCAATATACCTGAGCCAGAACTTCCTAGCTCAATCGTTTTGCCTCGACCCTCTTTATTCCTCCAGCACAGTGATTCTTTGGAACGTCCTCCCGGCATGAAAACCGCTACATAAATATAAATTGTCCGACCTGAAGACCTACCTTTCCGACCGTGATTACGGCCATCTTCCCCATCTGCCTTGCTTGGCGTCCAACCACACCAGCGTGCAACTCTCTGAGACGCTGTCCTGCATGAAGGGCAAGGTGTTGTTGCTTGTCCTCAAGCCTCTGATGCTAAACTGCCCTTTTCAATGTATTCTCTGGGATTAGGTAAGCAGGATGCGAACCTCCATGGGAGAGAGAGCGCACTCCACTGCTAGACCCGGGAAAATTTACACGTGCATGTGGAACTCTCGTAGTTTGGTCGATCTTAAGCACGGTGAAGGGTTTCCATATGGTTCAGACGCCCATCTGACCAACAAAACGATTTGATGATTTTGTAATCATTTTTATTTGATGTTGAATATGCATCGCAATACATAAGCAAAGAGACAAAAGCCATTTGCAGTAGAATTAATCTCCAACCAACGCAAAACTCAGCTGCTTATGTTCGTGGAGTCCTGCAGCTCAGTAGTTAGAGCACTCGCCTTGCAAGCGAGACACTTGGGTTCAATTCCAGGCAGAGCGAAACCTTGGGCAAGTTTCCTTACTCCACATACCTAATAACAATCCCTCAAAAAACAAAACAATAATAAATTGGTCATTTTCAATGCACGACTGTTTGTGGGATACGGCTGTGCGCAATTGACTGCCGTGTTTCGTCCACAAATAACAGTCAATTCACTTTACAGCATATTCTGTGAAGCGCTTTGAGACGTCTAGAAGATGTGAAAAAGCTCTATGTCAAATGCAAGGATTATTAGTATTATCATCAAACTCTGCTGCCTCATCACCCAGTCCTGCCAAGCTTTGCTGGCTCCATGTTTCCCCACTGATTGACTTCAAGGTCCTCACGTCACCCTCACCAGATCTCCTCCAGCCCTATTCCTCTGCTCGTTCCCCTCTGCTCAGCTAACTCAGGGTCCCCTATGCTTCTCACCCACCCCAGTTTAACGTCTCATCCAAAGGACGGCACCTCCGGCAATGCAACACCCGAGTGTCCAGCACTGCATTGGAATACCATCTTAGACTGTGCGATTCCAAGACCTCATGTGGGGTTTGTACCCACAACCTTCTGAGTCAGAGGCGAGAGTTGTGCTAAACTGAGGTACCATCTACCAGCGGATGTTAAAGATTCCAGGGCACACTATAGGAAAAGAGAATCATCAAATTTTTCTACCATTGGCAGATGAATGAACCATAAGCAACTATGCCCCTGAACTCCTGAACTCCATCCCTCTTCCCCTTTGTCCGGACCACCCGCCCTACTCTAATCCCACTTGAAAATCTACCTCGTCGACCTGCCTACATCACCTCCCCTTGATCCTTCCCCTTTGGTCTGCCCACTATCTCTGTGAAGTGCTCAGAGAGGTTAATTTGAATTTCTCATCTTGAACTCACTGGGACTATAAGATTGTGCCACTCTCCCCACGATAACCCACGCCAGTGGGTTAACCATGCCTCGCTGCCCCCCTCCCNACCCATTCGCTCTTGGTCTTGGTGTACAAATTTTCACTGCTGCCAGTGACTCAAGCAGCTTCCCCAAAATGCTCTACCCTGCATTACTTCTGCGGTCCTCCTCTCCCACCGCCCTCCCCAACTCCTATCCCTGCTCGATTGTCCGCAGCCTCCCTCTGCTCCACCCTGCGAATCCTCCATTGGGCCCACCGTGGCAGATGCTGCTGGCTTTCTAACACCAAACACTCTGACTGCCCTATGCCCCAGTCTCGCCGCAAAGGCCATCGGGCCCTGATCCCCGGGGCCAACCTCTCCTCCCTCATCTACAGCCCCACCCACCCTGTCATTCCTTCCCCTCCCCCCCTTGACCCCACATTCTGCCACCAACTGTTCCCTCTGCATCGGCCAACAAAATGTCTGCTCCGTCTCCAATAAAACACTCACCATCCAAGATCTCATTGTCGACAATAACATCGACATTTTCGCCATCACCGAAAATGGGATCACTCCAGGCGACACCTTCCCCTGATAGAGACCAAACCACACAGCTACATCTTCCATCATACCCCACATCTTCTCTCTCCCTTCTGCTCTGAACATGTCCTCATCTTAGGCGAATTAAACCTTCATTTCAACCCCTCCTGCTATACCTCTGCTGAATTCTCCTCCCTTATCTCCTCCCTCAACTTCTCCTCCACATCCACTCTGCAACCCATGTCCACAGTCACCCCCTCAACCTGCCTTGGAGTCATCTGAACCTCTGGGCTTCCTCCTGCAATGACCTATCCTCCTCCTTTAAATCGTCGTTCTAACTCCAAAACAATCTTGGAGGCCAAGGACAAGCCCAGGCTCCTCTTCTCCATCTCCAACCGAATCCTCTGCCCACACTCTCACGTTTCACCAATCCTCATCTCCATTGCCAACTGAGAGACGATGCTGGACTTCCTTGAATCCAAAGTTGAGGGATCCACTCAGCTGCCTTGTCCTTCTGTCTACTACCACCTCACATTTCCCCCTCCCACTCTGGCCCCTACCCATCCCTCCCTCCACACCTTTGAAACTGTTTCCCACTCCTCTCTCACCACCAATATAACCTGCATGAAACCAACCACTTGCTACCTCGACCCCATCCCTACCCCTCTCCTTACCTTCCAGCTCCACCTCCTTGACTCTACTCATAGACATCATAAACCTCTCCAAGTCCACTGGCACTATTCCCAGTCCTTTAAAAACGGCCATCATCACTCCTATCCTTAAAAAACCTTGACTGGACCCAACCCTGCTCTCAAACTACAGTCCCATCTCCAACCTCCCTCTCCTTTTCCAAGGTCCTAGAGGCAGTCGTTGCTTCCCAGCTTCGCTCCTTCCTCTCCTGCCACTCCCTTCTTGAACCCCTCCAATCGGGTTTCCTAGCCGTCCATAGCACAGAAACAGCCCTGGTCTAAGTAACAAATGACATTCTGTCCATCTGCAACCAGGGATCCCTCTGCCTGCTTCTCCTCATTGACCTCGCTGCTGCCTTCAACACCGTTGACTACTCTATCCTCATCTACCACCTCACATCTCACCTCAACCTTCATGGCTCTGTCCTTGACTGGTTCAGACCATACCTCTCACACTGCCTCCATTTCATCTCCATAAACAATTTCTCCTCCAAGCCACTGCACAGTCTTGTGCAGCGTTCCTCAGGCTCCGTCCTTGGTCTGTCTTGCCCTGTCACTCTTCAATATCTATATGCTCCCTCTTGGTGACATCATCCGTAGATACGGGGTCAAATTCCACATGTATGCAAATGACACCCAACTCTACCTCTCCCCCTCACTCTTGACTCCAGGACCACTGCTGTCCTGACAGAATGTCTGTCAGACATCAAGTCCTGGATGAGAGTGAACTTTCTTCTGTTGAACGTCAACAAGACCGAGTCTCTCCTGATTGGCTGCTGTCAGAGCCTCCGCATTTCAGGCGCTGATAGCATCACCATCCAAGGATGCACACTCCACCTTGCTAAGCCAGTCCGGGACCTTGGCGTCTTGTTTGACCCTCAACTATCCTTTCTCTCCCACATCCAAGCCATGACCCGCTCTGCCTTTCCTCACCTCTTCAACATCGCCTGGCTCCACCGCAGGACGCTGAAACCCTCACACATGCATTCAGAACATCCAGGCTTTACTATGCAAACTCACTGCTTATTGGACTCCCCAACTCCTCCCTCCATAGGCTGCAGGTCATCCAGAACTCTGAAGCCGGTGTCCTCTCCCGTACCAGGCTCTGTGACCTTATCACCCCCATCCTTGCTTGACTCCGCTGGCTTCCCATCACTCAGAGGATACAATTCAAATTCCTGGTCCTCACCTTCAAACCCTTATATGGCCTTGCATCACCCTACCTCTGCAACCTCCTGAGCCCCTACAATCCTTCCAGCTCCCTCCGCTCAGCGGGCTCTGGCCTTCTTCACATCCCCTGCCCACCTTTGGCAGGCAGGCCTTCAGCCACTCTGCCTCCACCCTCAGGAACTCCATCCAACAGTCCCTCCTCCTCACCCCCATCCTTACCTCCTTGAAGACAACAACAACAAGATTCCATTTATTGAGCGCCTTTCACTTCGGGAAGACGTCCCAAGGCGCTGTACAGTTGGGTCAGGACCCGAGCAGGGGGGAAACGGTCAGGGTGAGGGGAGGGAAGGGAGGGAGCGAGGAGGGGGCAGAGAGTCGAGAGGGGAGCTGAAGGCACGGTCAAAGAGAAAGGTTTTGAGACCGGCCTTGAAGGAGGAAAGGGAGGAGCCGGCGAAGGCACTGGGGGATAGAGTTCCAGAGCCTCGGTGCTGAGAGGCTGAAGGCCCGGCCACCGATGGTAGGGCGGTTGGGGCGGGGGATGTGGAGCAGACCGGAGCCAGAGGAACGGAGGGTACGGGCAGGTAAGTAGGGGATAGTAGGTCGGAGAGGTAGGAGGGAGCGAGGCCGTGAATGGCCTTGTAGGTGAGGATGAGGATCTTGAATTCGATCCTCTGGGGGATGGAGAGCCAGTGGAGGCGAGCGAGGGTGGGAGTGATGTGGTCCCGAAGCCTGGTGCGGGACAGTACACGAGCTGCAGAGTTCTGAATGACCTGCAGCTTGTGGAGGGAGGGAGGTGGCGGGAAGGCCGGCGAGGAGAGAGTTCCCATAGTCCAGCCTTGAGGTGATAAAGGCGTGGACCAGAGTTTCAGCAGCGTGAGGGGTGAGGTAGTGCCGTAGTCTGGCGATATTCCGGAGGTGATGGAAGGCGGTGCCAGTTGTGGCGCGGATATGAGGGAGAAAGGACAGCTCAGGGTCGAACAGAACCCCGAGGTTCCTGACCGGATGTGAGAGGTTGAGAGTGCAGCCTTGGATGCTGATGCTGTCAGCGCCTGACCAAGACCTATCTTAAGACCCTCCTCTTCGATGGTGCTTTCAATCATCCTGCTTCCCCCCCCGCCCTCCAACCTCCCCAATCCCGACCCCCAGCTCGGGTCCGAAATACTGACTGTCCAGCCCTTTGGGATGTCCTCCCGATGTGAAAAGCGCGATACAAATGTAATTTTGTTGTTCTTTTTGTTAATCTGACGTAACGTTGTACTATACTGAAGTAGAATTGGTAGTTTTATTTTAACAGAAAGTGTTGTGCAATTAATTACACAATGTCCCTTTCACTTGACCTTTATGCTGACAGACTTGTAGACGATATCTCCATCAGTCATTGTCTGGAACGAGATGATAAAATAACAACAACTTGGATTTATATAACGCCCTCAACGCCCGATGGCGTCTCAGAGAGCTTCACAATAACAGATCCCGGGGCCGAGCCAGTGGGAGGGGGAGGAAGGTGACCAAAATTTATGAAGTAGTAACTGTGTACTGTGTAGGGGAACATGACAGCCAGCTTTCATGCAGTAATGCCCCGCAAATAGTCATAAAGTCTGTGGTTTCCTGTAGCTCAGTGGTTAGAGCACTTGTTTTGCAAGCGAGAGACCTGGGTTTGATTCCCGGCAGAGTGAAACCTTGGGGAAGTTTCCTTGCTCCATTACTTATTATGCCTGATAATAATCCCTCAAGAAAAAAAAACAATAATAGAAGACGTGCAAAGCGCTATATCAAATGCAAGAATTATTATTATTATAAAGTCAATGACCGATTTTATCTGGGGCATTGTGGGCCATGACAGCAGGAGAGAGAAACTCTCTTCTCTTTTCCAATAATGCCATAGGATCTTTAACATCCACCGGTAGGTGGGACCTCAGTTTAGTGTCAGCCTGGCTCAGAGGTTACACTCTCACCTCAATTTTCTTTGGTGGAATGGGATTATTACTTCCGGAAAGCGATCCGCCAATCGACTAATTACTGTTAGGTAAACAGGCATTTAGAGTAAGGAAACTTGCCTCAGGTTATGCCCTACCCAGGAATCAAACACAGGTCCTCTCGGTTGCGAGGCGAGTGTGCTAACCACTACACTATGGGATTTCAGAATTTCTTTGAGATGTCCTTCTGATGTGATAAGGCGCTATACCAAACGCAAGGATTATTATTAACGTATCATGAGAAAGACAGCGACTCTGACAATGTAGTACTGCCCCCAGCACTGGACTGGAGCATCAGCCTAGACTGGCAGCTCAAAGTCCCAAAAGTGCAACTTGAACCCACAATCTTCTGACTCAACAACAACAACAAATAACACTGCATATTGGAAAGACATCCCAGGATGCTGGAAAGAAAGAGTGCTGCTGCCATTCACATTGGCAGCATGTCCCAAAGCACTTGTGACTGGGCACCCAAGACAGGAGTAGGAGACAAGCTCGGGTGGGTGGAGGTGTGGGGGTGGGTGGGCGGGATGGGGCGGTGTATGAGTCCGAAAGCACAGTTCAATAGGAAAGACGGCTTCAAAAAGTAAAGCTGATTTTAAAATACTAACAAATTTGGGACGCTGTGAAATGTCAAAAATATCAGAGGAAATCTAGACCCAGGAGGATTCCCCACCACCCCACCCGTACTCTCCCCCCTCCCCCACCCTATGGGCTATAAGACTGAGACGACGTGGAATTTCAGGCCATGACTCAGCTCCCGAAGTGCCTCCCATTGGAGCCTAATCTTTCCAATGTTTGAGGGCTGATGTATTCCACAGACTTGGCATTGCACACACTGACAATCAGCCACGAGGAGCTGAGCAAAGGCTCACCAGGAGTCCTGCTCCCCAACCTCATCCACGTCCATCCAACTTTCCCCAGCCATTCCTCTCAATAGCAACTTACACTAATCAATTTGTTCCCTTTCAGCTCGGTGACAGTCTTCACGTTGTCCATTTTTCCGATCAGTCTAGTGGGTCCATCAGAGTTGACCGTTACCTTGGTGAGAAATATAGAGCTCAGTCATTCATGTGTTCATATGGCTTCAGGGGAGGCCACTTCAATACACTGAGGAAGATCTATTTTGGTTGACTGCCTGACCAGTGGTAGCGCTCTCGCCTCTGGGTCAGGAGGTTGTGGGTTCAAGCATATCGGGACCACTTTACACTGCGAAGCGCTTTGAGACGTCTCGATGATGTGCTAAGGCACTATATCAAATGCAAGGATTATTATAAAATACACAGTCACAACACTTTACCAGTCCTGGACATTGAGCTACAGGACTCCACGAGTTCCAATGCACTTTTCTCCCAGTGTCCTTGTCAACAAATCCCAAATAAAATTGGTCATTTACTTCATGGCTGTTTGTGGGACACTGTTGTGCACAAACTGGCTGCAGCGTTTCGCCCACAAAATATACAGTCAAAACCACTTTACACTGCGAAGCGCTTTGACACGTCTCGATGATGTGCTAACGCACTGTATTAAAAGCAAGGATTATTACAAAGTACACAGACATTACACTTTACCTGTCCTGGACAATAATCCTGACCCATAAAATTCATTGTTAACTTGTGGGACATTGCTGTGGGCACATTGACTGCAACTACACTTTCCAGTAACAGTACAGTTGAAGCGCTTTGAGAGGACTTGATGACTTGGAATTGTTCAACATCAAATATAAGGAATATTATTTATTATTTGTATTATTTATCCCCACTTCCCCATCCACCTTGGTACAGATCTGTTTGAGGTCTATAAGTTCACCTGGTCTCAGCCTTAACACAACTATGCAACGCTTCATCATTTTGTTTCGTTACAATAACATTTCTTAATGTTTCTCAGGTGTCAATCTGGCTCAGTCGATTGCGCTCTCGCCCCTGATTCAGAAGGTTGTGGGCTCAAGTCCCAAACTAGCTCCATTTGGAACTCCTGTAGTTTAGGCTAACACTCCAATGCAGTGCTGGGGGAAAGCTGCATTAACAGAGGTGCCGTCATTCGGATGAGACAAGGTACCCTCTGCCTGTTCAGGCGGATGTTAAAGATCCCGTGGCACTACTGAAAAAGAGAAGAGAGTTTCTCACAATGTCCTGATCGACAATCCTCCAGTTAAATCAGTCAGTCAATTGTTTGTGGGAAATTGCTATGTGCAAAACTGGCTGCCACTTTCGCCTGCAAAATACACAGTGACAGTAAAATCCTTTGAAGCACTTTGAGATGTCTTGATGACAGGATAAAGTGCTGAATCAAATGCAAGGATTATTATTAACCAAAACGGGGTGACATGATGCTGACATGTAGATTTGGTTCTATGATTTTTAAGGTTTACTCTGAATAAGACCAGAGAGAAACCTTATAACAACACAACAGGATTTATTTAGTGCCTTCATACAGAGTAGCTCGGAACGTTTAACAGTGGTGGAGCCTAACACCGAGGCAGGTGAGAGAGGAGGTGACTGTAAGTATGGTTAAACAAGAGCCCAGCCTAACAAATAACATAGAGAGGGTTACAGAGAGCGAGAAGTGAGGGAGAGGTGACAAAGACTTCAGGAAGGAAAGGGAGTTTGATTACAGAAAAAAGATAATAAAAACTATGCGTAGACCTGTGATTTTTTNAAAAGATTGCGTGCAGAAGTGATGTCAGTAAACCCACACTAACTCAGTAGGCCCTTCACATTTTTCCTCGCCACTGGCTCCCTGTCATAGAACAAATCGATTTCCAGATCCTCTCACTCGTCTACAAATCCCTTCACATTCTGAGACCTCCCTACCTTTATGATTTGCTTTCTCTCCGCTAGCTCTGGCCTCCTGCTCATCCTTCGTCCCCTCTGCTCCATCATCAGCAGCCGTGCTTTCAGCCACTGCACACCAAAGCTTTGGAACTCTATCCCACAATCCCTCCACCTTGCCTCCTCTTTCTCCTCTTTTAGATCATGACTGAAGACTTTCCTCTTTGACTGAGTTTAAGGTCACCACCTCCCTCCCCCCGGCTCAATGTCATGCTCCGCCATTGTTTAAGCGCTCTGAGACATTGCCCTGTGTGAAGAGCGCTGTGTAAATTCAAGTTCTTGTCATGCATTTAATTTTTAGCTGTTGGTACGGGAGGAGATTTTGAAATGCCATCTCCATACCTCGCCTCTCACTAGCCAAATGACTATCTTCTGTGCTGTGAATATCTATGGCTGTATGAAGCATGGCGTGCCCTGGCATCAAGTCTCAGATGAATGTTTGGAGTCACGTGATTGAGGTAAGTTACCTTGAACTTTTTTCCAGTGAAGGTATGAATCATTGCCTCTTTCCCCAGAGTAAACTCGTTGACGTGTTGCCTGTTGCTTAATGAGGTGATCATTTTGAAATGGTCGCCTTCTTGGATGATATCGGTCACCCAGCCAATGGCCTTAGTTTGCTCAATGTCTTCATTTGAGAGACCTAGAAATAAACAGATCATAATTTCAAATGGTCAATTGTACCTATTTACCTAAGTCCATATTAACCTGTCTGCTTCCTCCCACCATCGGCGGTCAGGCCAACTGCGTCTCTGCCCCCACCCTTTGGAACTCCTCCCCAAGGTCCCTTCACCTCACTCCCTCCCTTGCCTCCTTCAAGGCAAGTTTCAAGATCTTCTTCGACCCCGCCTTCAGTCACCCTCCTGCCCGACCCTCCCTACCTTCCAACCGTCCTGATCCCAACTCCCTGCTCAGGTCCAAAACCTTGACTAACCAGCGCCTTAGAATGCCCTCTTGACGTGAAAGGTGCTATAAAAATGTAATTTGTTGTTATTGTATTTATTTGTGGATTTCTTAACACAACAATTAAGGACTTTTTCCAATGGAGCAGAATAAATATTATTACATTTACATATTTACGTTTAAATATTACATTTGATACAGCGCCTTTTCACGTTGTTACAAAATCTCAAAATACTAAATAATAATTCTTGCATTTGATGTAGCATCTTAGCATGTCGTTGAGATGTCTCAAAGTGCTTTACAGGAAATCCACAAGATTAGGGCCCATGGAATTAAGGGGAATATATTAACATGGATTGAAGAATGGCTGACGGGAAGAAACCAAAGAGTATGGATAAATGGATCCTTCTGAGATTGGCGGGATGTGACTAGTGGAATGCCACAAGGATCAGTGCTTGGGCCTCAACTATTTACAATCCACATCAACGATCTAGATGAGGACATCGAACTTAATATATCTAAATTCGCGGATGACACTAAACTAGTAGGGAGACTAAACACCGAGGATGACATTAGAAAAAGGCAACGAGATATAGACAGGTTAGGTGAGTGGGCAAATAGGTGGCAGATGAAGTATAATGTAGGGAAGTGTGAATTCATCCACCTCGGTGAGAAAAACAGAAGAGCAGATTATTTTTTAGAAGGGGAGTGACGAGATAGTGTTAGCGTTCAGAGGGACTTGGGTGTCCTTGTACACCAGTCACAAAAGTTATTTTACAGGTATAGCAAGCAATCAGGAAGGCTAACAGTATGTTGGCATTTGTTACAAAAGGGTTAGAATATAAGATTAGGGTAGTTTTGCTGCAACTGTACAAGGCCCTGGTGAGAGCACACCTGTGTGTGCAGTTTTGGTCTCCTTATTTAAGAAAGGACGTACTTGCCTTGGAGGAGTTACAATGTAGATTCATTAGGTTGGTACCAGGGATGAGGTCGATGAGTTATGAGGATAGGTTGAGTAATTTAGGCCTATATTCTCTGGAATATAGAAGAATGAGAGGTGATCTTATAGAAACCTATAAGATTATTAAGGTGCATGACAGAATAGATAGTGGGAGACTTTTTCCCTGGTTGGAGAAACTATAACCCGGGTCCACAGTCTTAAAATTCGGGGTAAGCCCTTTCGCACTGACTTGAGGAAAAACTTCTTCACTCAGAGGGTAGTGCATTTATGGAATTCTCTACCCCAAAGGGCTGTAGATTCTCAGTCCTTGAACGTATTCAAGACTGAGATTGATAGATTTCTTCTGGATAAAAAGATTAAGCGATATGGGGATAAGGCGGGTGGGTGGAGTTAGAATAGATCAGCCATGATCTTATTGAAAGGCGGGGCAGGCTAGAGGGGCCGAATGGTCTACTCCTGCTGCTAATTCTTATGTTCTTATGATATACTGTAAAGTGAAGTGACTGTGTGTTTTTGTGGGTGAATGTGGCAGACAATTTGCACTCAGCAACATCCCACAAAGAGCCATGAAGTGAGTAATCAATTATATTTGCGGGATTGTCGGTCAGGACCCCAGGAGAGAGAAACTCCTTTCTCTTTTTGGTTAGTGCCATGGGACCATTAACATCCACCTGAACAGGCAAAGGGGACCTTGGTTTAACATCTCATTTGAAGGATGGAACCCCAGCATTCCATTTGAGTTTCAGGCTAGGCTATATGGGTTTCAAGTCCTAATGTAGGACTTCAAGCCACAACCTTCTGACTGAAAGTAGATAGTGCTACCAATTGAGCCAGGCTGATGCTTCAGAAGGGATTGATAGTGCTTTGCTGGAGCACCACAAAACAGCCAAACAGGGCAACAAATATCCTTCAGTTTGGTGGTGGGCAGCTGGTGGGGGCACAGTTGCAAGATTGCTGATATGCTGGATTGTCAGATGAAATGTTAAACAAAGATCCATCTATTCCTGTTCAAATCCCTTCATGCTCTGGCACCTTCCTACCTCTCCAACCTGCTTACTCCTGAACCCACTACCCGTTGCTTCCACTCGACTGGCTCTGGCCTCCTGCTTGACCATCGGTGGCTGTACTTTCAGCCACTTTGCCCCGTCCTTCCCCATCTTCAGGTTCCGCCTGAAGACTCTTAGACTCTTCAGCTGTGCCTAGGGTCACCTGCCCATGAGCTCAGTGTCATGCTTTACCACTGTCAAGTGCTCTGGGATGCTATATAAATGCAAATTGTTATTGTTAATGGTAAGGATCCCATGGTGCTATTCGTAAAGAGAAGGTGCAAACAATCCCCAGATAAAATTGATTACTCACTCCATGGCTGTTTGCGAAACCGGGAGGTAAAGACTTGTGTTGTTTGGATGGGTTGGGTTGTTTTGCCCTTCTCTGGGCTGGATTTGGTTCTGTTTGGTTGGTTCCTGGTCTAGATTTCATAACACTGGGTTGGGTTACTGCCCCCCCCCAACCCGCCTCACCCACAAACACACCCCAACACACACACATACTATTTTTACTAATTTGCCCACTGTATAATTCATTGCACACGACGTATCTGTTCTGCAATATCCAATGCATATATCTACGTTAGTCTCACATTTTTAAATATAGCAGTTGCTCTGTGTATGTTCTTAAACTCAGATCAACAATGATCCAGGATAGATTGAATGCCATCGCAATCCTATCTATTGCGCACGGTTTGACACATTCATTAAGTTTTGATCAAACCCTGGGTTTGCTGATTCCTAACGGGTAGTGTGGTCCCAGCTGGACAAGCAGCGGTAAAGCTTGCCAGACAGTTCTCTCAATGGCAAGCTGTGCAGCTTTAACTGGTTAAACTTCAGCAGGTACCCCATCACACGCTTTTGGGTCCTCAAGCCTTGGATCTTGTCAGAGGATGCCTGGTACTCTTCGGAATTAGATAAGCGGCATTCAGCTCTCCAAGGAAATAGTGTACATTCCATTCTAATACATGAGAATTTCCACGTGTAGAAGGGATGCATGGAATATTGCTACGTATTTTATAGTTGAGCATAAGTAGCCAATTTGCGCACAACAATGTCCCACAAACAGCCGTGAAATGAAGTGTCACATCAAACGTTTCAGTGCTCCCCCCTCCCCCCCAACACTGCAGCCACTACACCCTGAAATTCTGGAACACTCTCTCTCAATCCTTCCACCTTGTCCCCTCCTTCCCCATCTTCAAGTTGCGCCTGATGACCTTCCTCTTCGACCTAGGGTCAACCCCCCTTTCCCCCGGCTCGGTGTTGTGCTCCACCACTGTCAAGCGCTCTGGGACCCTGCATGAGGGGAGCTATATAAATGCAAGTTGTTTTCGTCAGCCCAGACACTCACCAATAGCTCTCATAAATGGTTCAAAGTTCTCCTGACTCTCCAGTTCATACTGCCCAGTGAAGGCCATGACTATGGTTCTCTTCTCTGTCTCTCTCTAATGGAGCAGAAGGTCCTTTGTCAAATCGTTGCTTTCCTTTGAGGGGATTGAGGCTTTGCTGTACGTACATTGATAACCCAGTGGTTTGATTGTGACTCACGTTCGATTGTTATTTCATTGTCTTGTTTTATTACTGACACAGCAATGCTCTTGTAGCCCTCCTCCTCCCTCACCCACCATCCTCCTGCCTTCAGATTTGCCTCCTGTCCTGAAGGCAAGTCTGCTAACCTCAGTTCTCTCTGTCTTTGGCCAAGCTGCACATGTTTAGGGTACCTACCTTCAGAGACATCTTATGCTGTTTTTACCAGTTACCTTGATTGTGACGCTCCAACTCCAGACTCCCCCGCCCCCACTCACGATTGGGTACTTAATGGGCGGATGGGGTTGGGGTTTGGCAAGCAGTCTGTCAATTTCTGCCTTGGTCATGAGCATCCTTTTCAACTCCAGCTACTTCCCCTTTATCGGGTCCTTCATCTTCTTCATTTTCTTGTTTTTTTTGTGGTCTCTTGTCAGCCACGATCCACTGTCTATCTTCTTTGGGGCTCTGGATTAGCATAAGGAGGGGAGATGTCTATGCTCCCCCTGTGAATCCCAATGTTGAAGTGTTAGGAGAGTTGGATCAAGTTCCCCTAGCTGTCCCAGTGGAGGCCGTAATCATGGTCGAAGAGGAAGGTTTTCAGGGGGTTTTGAAATAAAGTGGAGAGAGGGGTCAAGACGGAGGGATTGAGTGAGAGTGGTCCAGAGTTTTGGGGCGTAGTGGCTGAAAGCGGAACTTCAGATGGTGGGGTTGGAGGGTGCAAGGGACAAACAGGAGGCCAGTGCTAGTCGAGCGGAGGCGCCGGTTGGGGGATTGGGGAGTGAAGAGGTTGGGCGTCTCTTTGACCGTGCCTTCAGCTCCCCTCTCGACTCTCTACCCCCTCCTCGCTCCCTCCCTTCCCTCCCCTCACCCTGACCATTTCCCCCTTGCTCGGGTCCTGACCCAACTGTACAGCGCCTTGGGACGTCCTCCCGACGTGAAAGGCGCTCAATAAATGGAATCTTGTTGTTGTTGTTGAAGAGGTAGGGAGGTGCCAGAGAGTGAAGGGATTTGAACACGAGTTTGAGGATCTTGAAGTCGATCCGTTCGGTAATGGGGAGCCAGTGGAGGCTGACCAGAACTGGTGAGATGGGGTTACGGAGCTTGGTTCAGGTCATTATGTGGGCGGCAGAGTTCTGAATGAGCTGGATCTTTTAGATAGTGGAGCTGGGGAGACCGGCGAGTAGGTAGTTTGAGCAATCCAGGCAGGAGGTGACAAATGCATGCATGAGAGTTTGGGCTGCATTTGGGGTAAGGTATGGTCGGAGGCAGGCAATGCGGTGGAGGTGGAAGAACGCGGTCCTGGATGTGGGGAGGAAGGACAGCTGGGTGTCAAACCAGATGCCTAGATTGTGCATTGGCTTGGTGAGTCTGAGGCAGAGCCCAGGGAAGTTGAGGAGTTCAGATCCGCAGGAGTGAAGACGTTGACGGAAGCCAAGGAGTATGGCTTCCGACTTGTCCACATTCAGCTGCAGGAAGTTTACACTGATCCAGATCCTGATGTCTGTCAGACACACTGATAGAACGTCGGCAGATCTGGAGTTGGTACTGGAGGAGGCAAAGTAGATTTGTGTATCATCCGCATACATGACACCGAAACAGTCACTACACTTCACAACAATTTCCCATAAAGTGTTTCAATGTCAGGATCATTATTATTTGGCAGCTTGGCTCAGTCAGTAGCACTTTTGCTTGAGAGTCAGAAGTTCGTGGGGTCCAAGCTTTACATTGAGGCTCTGAACTCACTGTCTACACCTTCACTTCAGTGCAGTGCTGGGGGGAGCGCTCCGTTGTTGAAGATGCCGTATTTTGGATGAGAAATTAAGCTGAAGTCCCCTCTGTGCCTGTTCAGATGGACATTAAAGATCCCGCAACACAACTTGAAAAGAAAACAGCAACGAGAACAACTTACACTTATATAGCGACCTCCACACAGGATAGCATCTCAGAGCACTTAACAGTGGCGGAGTCTGACTCTTGGCTGGGGGGAGATGGTGGCCATGAGCACGGTTGAACAGGAAAGTTTTCAGGCAGAACTTGAAACAGGGGGAGAGAGGGTGCAAGGCGGAGGGATTGAGGGAGAGTGTTTCAGAGGTTTGGGGCATAGTGGCTGAAAGCACAACCTTCAATGGTGGGTGGAGGGTGTGAGGGATGAGCTGGAACCGGTGCCAATCGAGCAGAGGCGCTGGATGGTGGATTGGGAAGTGAGGAAGTCGGAGAGGTAGAGTGGTGCCAGGGAGTGAATGGATTTGAGTGTGAGGATTTTGAAGTCTATCCATTCGGTGATGGGGAGCCAGTGGAGCCAAGCCAGAACTGGTGAGATGTGGGTACAGAGTTTGGTCCAGGTCACTATGCAGGCAGCAGAGTTTTGATTGAACTTAATCTTGTGAAAGGTGGAGCTGGGGAGATCGGAGAGGAGTGCGTTGGAGGTGACAAACTCATGTGCGAGGGTTTCGGCAGCATTTGGGGTAATGTAAAGTCGGAGATGGGCAATACGGCGGAGATGGAAGAAGGATGTCCCGGGCAGGGACCAGATGTGATGGGGGGTGTGGAAGGACAGTTGGGGATCGAACTGGATGCCGAGGTTGCGAACTGGTTCAGTGAGTTTGAGGAAGAGCCCAGGGAGATTGAGCTGTTTAGATCCGTAGGAGAAAAGGAAGTTTCTATCCCCTCCCCCTCCCTGCTGGAAAATTTCAAGACAGATGTCCGGCTGAATCAATAGAACATTTAAAAAGGAACTGGTTAGCAGAAAGCAAAGAGTAGTGGTGAACAATTGCTTTTCTGACAAGAGGGAAGTGTGCACCTCCTGCTAAACCTGCAAGCCAAAGCCCTAAACAGTAGCATGGTCCAAGCTGGACAACCGGTGAGAAGCTTGCCAGGCAGTGCTCTCAATGGTAAACTGTATTAACCAGTTAAACTCCAGCTGTTACACCCACAAACACACATCTAGGGCTTTTTGCCAATCTGAGGCTAATAATTTCTGGGATTGGATGCTTGCCTTTGGTGGGAGAGAAAATGCATTCCATTACAAAATAAAATACTGTAAACTCCTAATAACTCGACCCTCACTCTAACTTGTCACGACAAGTTAAACTAAGCCAGGGTCAATCTCCTGGCCTCATTTATTATGTACTTATATATATGCCTAACTTGTCGCTCCTGATGACTTGTCACTGAGCTATTTTTCCTTAGAGTGACCAGTTATCCTGGAATGAGTCGTTGCTTCCCAGTTTAGGTTTTTCCTCTCCCACCACTTGCTCCTTGAACCACTCCATTTGGTTTCCGTCCTATCTCTTGTAAAGAGACAGCCTTGGTCAAAGTTACAAATGACATTGTGTCCATTTGTGATTAGGGCTCTCTCTGTCTTCTCATTCTTTTTGATCTCTCAGCTGCCTTTCACCACTCTATTCTTCTTTATCAACTCACCTCTCAGCTCCACCTTCATGGTTCTTTCTCTGCCTGGTTTTGTTCTTACAACAACAACAAAATAACATTAATAGAGCGCCTTTCACTTTGGGAGGACGTCCTCCCGACGCAAAAGGCACTCTATAAATGTTATTTTGTTGTTGTTGTTTTTACCTTTCCCATCGACTCCCCTTTACATCTATCAATGGCTTCTCCTCCAGCCCTCGCACCATTATATACAGCATTCCCCAGGGCTCTGTCCTTGGTCTTATCCTTTCTACATGCTCCCTCTTGGTGACACCATCCGCAGACGTGGGGTCAACTTCCACATGTATCGCTCTGCCTCCACCCTCGACTCCAGGACCACTGCTGTCCTGACAGACTGTCTGCCAGACATCAAGTCCTGGATGAGAGCTCCCCATCCCCCAGAGGACCGAGTTCAAGATCCTTCTCCTCATTCTTAAAGCCCTCCATGGTCTTGCTCCTCCCTACCTCTGTGACCTGTGAAATCTTTACTAATGTGTCCGCACCCTCCACATGGTTGGCACTCACTTGCTTCACAACACCTGCCCTGCCTGCTCCACCATCGTTGGTCGGGACTTTAGTCTTTCTGCTCTCACCTCCCCATCGCAGAGCCACTCCACCTCACCCACTCGCTTTCCTCCTTTGTGGCCCATCTCAAGGTCTTCATGCCTCTTGATTCCATCCCCAGCTCGGGCAAATCCTTCACTGTTCAACACCTTGGGACATCCTCCCGATGTGAATGGTGCTTATATAAATGGAATTTGTTGTTCGTTGTTGTTGACCCCTGTCCACCTCATCATCAGAGACCAAGCCTTTAACCACTGCCTGGTTAAACCGCACCTTAACCAAAATGCAGCTGAAACCCTGGTGTATGCCGTTGTCACTTCCCACTTGGATTACTCAAACTGACTCCTAGCCGTTCTCCTCAGCTCCACTTTTCAAAAGATCCACCTCATTCAGAACTCTGCTGCCCACATACTTACCCGGACTAAACTCTGTACCCACATGTCACCAGTTCTGCCAGGCTCCACTGGCTCCCTCACCGAATGGATCGACTTCAAGATCTTCACACTCTTGTTCAAATCCATTCACTCCCTGGTACCTCCCTACCTCTCTGACATCCTCACACCCCAATCCATCACCTGACATCTCCGCTCGACTGGCACGAGCCTCCTGCTTGTCCTTGCACCCTCCACCCCACCATTGGAGGTTGCGCTTTCAGCCACTACACCCCGAAGCTCTGGAACACACTCCCTCAATCCTTTCGCCTTGCCCCTATCTCCTCTTATTCAAGTCCCACCTGAAAACCTTCCTTTTCGACCGTGCTTACGGCCACCTTCTCCCCATCCCCAACCACCGGCTCGGATTCAGACTCCGCCTGCCACTGTTAAGATTCTGAGATGCTACCCTGTGTGGAGGACTCTATATAAGTGCAAGTTGTTGTTGTTATCCTGCATGAAGTTTAGGGGGCAAATTCAGGTAGTGGTAGTTTTATTTTTACACACAACACTGCAATAATCGCGCAGCGCCCTTTGCTTTTTGTACAGCTGATCCCTCTGCTGACGCTTCTATACATGAGTGGTCCGATTTTCCTTATCTGGAATGAGATAATTTTCATTATCTGGAATGATACCAAACATTTACTGAGCATTAATAATAACATAATAATCCTTTCATTTGATATAGTGCCTGATCATGTCCTCGAGAGAGCACAACATATATTAAAAAAGATATTGTTTATTTTCTGGGCAAAATGTGGCAGCCAATTGCACACAGTCGTGTCCCACAAACAGTCATGGATTGAGTGAACACATCATAATTTTTTAAATTTATTTTACACTTCACTCACGACACTTTACAGTGAATCCTGCAAAGAGCTTTGAGACAGTTGCCATATCAAACACACACTTAAGAGACTTTTAAGTACAGAGACAGGTTTCCTGTCGCATGTCGCATACCGGTGGGATGGAAAGAAAAAAGATTAGATGGAATTTCAGGCCTGCTCAGTGCCCCCCATCAGACGATTATCTTTTGGAGTCCTGTAGCTCAATTGTTAGAGCGCTCACCTCATAAGTGAGAGGACCTGGGTTCGATTCCCAGGCAGAGTGAAACGTTGGGCAGGTTTCCTTACTCCACGTGCCTCTGTTTATCCAGTAGTAAGTAGGAACCAAGTTGTTAGTCATAATCCCTTAAAAAAGAAACTTGGTCACTTCAAACCACGACTGTTTGTTGGCCACTGCTGGGCCCAATTGGCTGCCGCGTTTCACCCACGAAATATGCAGTCAATTTACTTTACAGTATATTCGGTGAAATGCTTTGAGACGCCTCGAAGATGTGATAAGCTGCCATATCAAATGCAAGGATTATTATCTTTCTAGCGTTTGAGTGCTGGCTCAATGTGCTGACTCGGCATCTCACGCGCTGACAATCAGCCACCAGGAACTGAGCAATAAGAACATAAGAACATAAGAATTAGGAGCAGGAGTAGGCCATTCGGCCCCTCGAGCCTGCCCCACCATTCAATAAGATCATGGCTGATCTTCAGACTTAACTCTAATTACCTGCCCTATCCACATATCCGCTATTCACTCTGTTTTTTAAAAATCTTTCAGTCTCAGCCTTCAGACTGATAGATTTTTAAAAAATAGAGGGATGACGCTCAGCAGTCAGTGGGTGACCTTGGTCAGAGGATAAAGGTTAAGTCTGAATCACAAGGAGTGCTCCTGTTACTTGGGTAAGGAATAAAGTGCTCACTCAGTCATTGAAATCTTCAAACAGAAAGTAGTAGTAGACCACTTAGTTGGTTCCCACATTTTGCTACTTTGAGACAGATCTTTTCCTGATCACCCACCTACCCCCGGCTCCAACCCCCAGCTCGGGTGCAGCGTCAAACAACAACAACTTACATATACAAAACGCCCTTCACATTGGCTATCGTCCCGGAGAGCTTAAACGCTTTGGGATATCCTCCCGACATGAAAAGCGTTATATCAAATGCAAGATTATTATTAATGTGTTGTAATTTATGCTGTTTAACTACAAAACCCACAGTCACTGCACTTTATCTGTCCTGGTCAACAATCCTCCCAGATAATAATAATAATTCTTGCATTTGATACAGTGCCTTATCGTTTTGCTGAGACACTTCAAAGCGCTTCACAGGATATACCCTAAAGTGGATTGACTGTGGGTGAAACGAAGGTGAGGACCTTGAAGTTGATCCACTGAGACAGGAAGACAGTAAAGCTTGGCCACTCTCTCACCACTTTCCCTCATGTGACCATTCCCTCAGTCACTACACCTTGTGGGAAGAGGCTTCAATATACCAGAGGCTTCAATATACCTGAGCCAGAACTTCCTAGCTCAATCGTTTTGCCTCGACCCTCTTTATTCCTCCAGCACAGTGATTCTTTGGAACGTCCTCCCGGCATGAAAACCGCTACATAAATATAAATTGTCCGACCTGAAGACCTACCTTTCCGACCGTGATTACGGCCATCTTCCCCATCTGCCTTGCTTGGCGTCCAACCACACCAGCGTGCAACTCTCTGAGACGCTGTCCTGCATGAAGGGCAAGGTGTTGTTGCTTGTCCTCAAGCCTCTGATGCTAAACTGCCCTTTTCAATGTATTCTCTGGGATTAGGTAAGCAGGATGCGAACCTCCATGGGAGAGAGAGCGCACTCCACTGCTAGACCCGGGAAAATTTACACGTGCATGTGGAACTCTCGTAGTTTGGTCGATCTTAAGCACGGTGAAGGGTTTCCATATGGTTCAGACGCCCATCTGACCAACAAAACGATTTGATGATTTTGTAATCATTTTTATTTGATGTTGAATATGCATCGCAATACATAAGCAAAGAGACAAAAGCCATTTGCAGTAGAATTAATCTCCAACCAACGCAAAACTCAGCTGCTTATGTTCGTGGAGTCCTGCAGCTCAGTAGTTAGAGCACTCGCCTTGCAAGCGAGATACTTGGGTTCAATTCCAGGCAGAGCGAAACCTTGGGCAAGTTTCCTTACTCCACATACCTAATAACAATCCCTCCAAAAAACAAAACAATAATAAATTGGTCATTTTCAATGCACGACTGTTTGTGGGATACGGCTGTGCGCAATTGACTGCCGTGTTTCGTCCACAAATAACAGTCAATTCACTTTACAGCATATTCTGTGAAGCGCTTTGAGACGTCTAGAAGATGTGAAAAAGCTCTATGTCAAATGCAAGGATTATTAGTATTATCATCAAACTCTGCTGCCTCATCACCCAGTCCTGCCAAGCTTTGCTGGCTCCATGTTTCCCCACTGATTGACTTCAAGGTCCTCACGTCACCCTCACCAGATCTCCTCCAGCCCTATTCCTCTGCTCGTTCCCCTCTGCTCAGCTAACTCAGGGTCCCCTGTGCTTCTCACCCACCCCAGTTTAACGTCTCATCTAAAGGACGGCACCTCCGACAATGCAACACCCGAGTGTCCAGCACTGCATTGGAATGCCATCTTAGACTGTGCGATTCCAAGACCTCATGTGGGGTTTGTACCCACAACCTTCTGAGTCAGAGGCGAGAGTTGTGCTAAACTGAGGTACCATCTACCAGCGGATGTTAAAGATTCCAGGGCACACTATAGGAAAAGAGAATCATCAAATTTTTCTACCATTGGCAGATGAATGAACCATAAGCAACTATGCCCTGAACTCCTGAACTCCGTCCCTCTTCCCCTTTGTCCGGACCACCCGCCCTACTCTAATCCCACTTGAAAATCTACCTCGTCGACCTGCCTACATCACCTCCCCTTGATCCTTCCCCTTTGGTCTGCCCACTATCTCTGTGAAGTGCTCAGAGAGGTTAATTTGAATTTCTCATCTTGAACTCACTGGGACTATAAGATTGTGCCACTCTCCCCACGATAACCCACGCCAGTGGGTTAACCATGCCTCGCTGCCCCCCTCCCCACCCATTCGCTCTTGGTCTTGGTGTACAAATTTTCACTGCTGCCAGTGACTCAAGCAGCTTCCCCAAAATGCTCTACCCTGCATTACTTCTGCGGTCCTCTCCCACCGCCCTCCCCAACTCCTATCCCTGCTCGATTGTCCGCAGCCTCCCTCTGCTCCACCCTGCGAATCCTCCATTGGGCCCACCGTGGCAGATGCTGCTGGCTGTCTAACACCAAACACTCTGACTGCCCTATGCCCCAGTCTCGCCGCAAAGGCCATCGGGCCCTGATCCCCGGGGCCAACCTCTCCTCCCTCATCCACAGCCCCACCCACCCTGTCAGTCCTTCCCCTCCCCCCCTTGACCCCACATTCTGCCACCAACTGTCCCCTCTGCATCGGCCAACAAAATGTCTGCTCCCTCTCCAATAAAACACTCACCATCCAAGATCTCATTGTCGACAATAACATCGACATTTTCGCCATCACCGAAAATGGGATCACTCCAGGCGACACCTTCCCCTGATAGAGACCAAACCACACAGCTACATCTTCCATCATACCCCACATCTTCTCTCTCCCTTCTGCTCTGAACATGTCCTCATCTTAGGCGAATTAAACCTTCATTTCAACCCCTCCTGCTATACCTCTGCTGAATTCTCCTCCCTTATCTCCTCCCTCAACTTCTCCTCCACATCCACTCTGCAACCCATGTCCACAGTCACCCCCTCAACCTGCCTTGGAGTCATCTGAACCTCTGGGCTTCCTCCTGCAATGACCTATCCTCCTTGGTCACTCTTCTCCACAACTCTTTCTCCACCCCTCTCGATTCCCTTGCCCCCCTTACTTCCCAAACCATCTCCTATTCACAAAAGTCATTATGGTACATCAGCCACCTCCACTCCCTGAAAGCACAGGTGCATGCCGCTGAATGCATCTGGCTTGAATCAAGCTTAATGGTGCATCAGCAGATCTGGCTGGATGTTATCATCTCTTATCGCTCCTCCTTTAAATCGTCGTTCTAACTCCAAAACAATCTTGGAGGCCAAGGACAAGCCCAGGCTCCTCTTCTCCATCTCCAACCGAATCCTATGCCCACACTCTCACGTTTCACCAATCCTCATCTCCATTGCCAACTGAGAGGCGATGCTGGACTTCCTTGAATCCAAAGTTGAGGGATCCACTCAGCTGCCTTGTCCTTCTGTCTACTACCACCTCACATTTCCCCCTCCCACTCTGGCCCCTACCCATCCCTCCCTCCACACCTTTGAAACTGTTTCCCACTCCTCTCTCACCACCAATATAACCTGCATGAAACCAACCACTTGCTATCTCGACCCCATCCCTACCCCTCTCCTTACCTTCCAGCTCCACCTCCTTGACTCTACTCATAGACATCATAAACCTCTCCAAGTCCACTGGCACTATTCCCAGTCCTTTAAAAACGGCCATCATCACTCCTATCCTTAAAAAACCTTGACTGGACCCAACCCTGCTCTCAAACTACAGTCCCATCTCCAACCTCCCTCTCCTTTTCCAAGGTCCTAGAGGCAGTCGTTGCTTCCCAGCTTCGCTCCTTCCTCTCCTGCCACTCCCTTCTTGAACCCCTCCAATCGGGTTTCCTTGCCGTCCATAGCACAGAAACAGCCCTGGTCTAAGTGACAAATGACATTCTGTCCATCTGCAACCAGGGCTCCCTCTGCCTGCTTCTCCTCATTGACCTCGCTGCTGCCTTCAACACCGTTGACTACTCTATCCTCATCTACCACCTCACATCTCACCTCAACCTTCATGGCTCTGTCCTTGACTGGTTCAGACCACACCTCTCACATTGCCTCCATTTCATCTCCATAAACAATTTCTCCTCCAAGCCACTGCACAGTCTTGTGCAGCGTTCCTCAGGCTCCGTCCTTGGTCTGTCTTGCCCTGTCACTCTTCAATATCTATATGCTCCCTCTTGGTGACATCATCCGTAGATACGGGGTCAAATTCCACATGTATGCAAATGACACCCAACTCTACCTCTCCCCCTCACTCTTGACTCCAGGACCACTGCTGTCCTGACAGAATGTCTGTCAGACATCAAGTCCTGGATGAGAGTGAACTTTCTTCTGTTGAACGTCAACAAGACCGAGGCTCTCCTGATTGGCTGCTGTCAGAGCCTCCGCATTTCAGGCGCTGATAGCATCACCATCCAAGGATGCACACTCCACCTTGCTAAGCCAGTCCGGGACCTTGGCGTCTTGTTTGACCCTCAACTATCCTTTCTCTCCCACATCCAAGCCATGACCCGCTCTGCCTTTCCTCACCTCTTCAACATCGCCTGGCTCCACCGCAGGACGCTGAAACCCTCACACATGCATTCAGAACATCCAGGCTTTACTATGCAAACTCACTGCTTATTGGCCTCCCCAACTCCTCCCTCCATAGGCTGCAGGTCATCCAGAACTCTGAAGCCGGTGTCCTCTCCCGTACCAGGCTCTGTGACCTTATCACCCCCATCCTTGCTTGACTCCGCTGGCTTCCCATCACTCAGAGGATACAATTCAAATTCCTGGTCCTCACCTTCAAACCCTTATATGGCCTTGCATCACCCTACCTCTGCAACCTCCTGAGCCCCTACAATCCTTCCAGCTCCCTCCGCTCAGCGGGCTCTGGCCTTCTTCACATCCCCTGCCCACCTTTGGCAGGCGGGCCTTCAGCCACTCTGCCTCCACCCTCAGGAACTCCATCCAACAGTCCCTCCTCCTCACCCCCATCCTTACCTCCTTGAAGACAACAACAACAACAACAAGATTCCATTTATTGAGCGCCTTTCACTTCGGGAAGATGTCCCAAGGTGCTGTACAGTTGGGTCAGGACCCAAGCAAGGGGGAAACGGTCAGGGTGAGGGGAGGGAAGGGAGGGAGCGAGGAGGGGGTAGAGAGTCGAGAGGGGAGCTGAAGGTACAGTCAAAGAGAAAGGTCTTGAGACCGGCCTTGAAGGAGGAAAGGGAGGAGGCGGCGAAGGCACTGGGGGACAGAGTTCCAGAGTCTTGGGGCTGAGAGGCTGAAGGCCCGACCACCGATGGTAGGGCGGTTGGGGCGGGGGATGTGGAGCAGACCGGAGCCAGAGGAACGGAGGGTACGGGCAGGTAAGTAGGGGATAGTAGGTCGGAGAGGTAGGAGGGAGCAAGGCCGTGAATGGCCTTGTAGGTGAGGATGAGGATCTTGAATTCGATCCTCTGGGGGATGGGGAGCCAGTGGAGGCGAGCGAGGGTGGGAGTGATGTGGTCCCGAAGCCTGGTGCGGGACAGTGCACGAGCTGCAGAGTTCTGAATGACCTGCAGCTTGTGGAGGGAGGGAGGTGGCGGGAAGGCCGGCGAGGAGAGAGTTCCCATAGTCCAGCCTTGAGGTGATAAAGGCGTGGACCAGAGTTTCAGCAGCGTGAGGGGTGAGGTAGTGCCGTAGTCTGGCGACATTCCGGAGGTGATGGAAGGCGGTGCCAGTTGTGGCGCGGATATGAGGGAGAAAGGACAGCTCAGGGTCGAACAGAACCCCGAGGTTCCTGACCGGCTTTGAGAGGTTGAGAGTGCAGCCTTGGATGCTGATGCTGTCAGCGCCTGACCAAGACCTATCTTAAGACCCTCCTCTTCGATGGTGCTTTCAATCATCCTGCTTCCCCCCCGCCCTCCAACCTCCCCAATCCCGACCCCCAGCTCGGGTCCGAAATACTGACTGTCCAGCCCTTTGGGATGTCCTCCCGATGTGAAAAGCGCGATACAAATGTAATTTTGTTGTTCTTTTTGTTAATCTGACGTAACGTTGTACTATACTGAAGTAGAATTGGTAGTTTTATTTTAACAGAAAGTGTTGTGCAATTAATTACACAATGTCCCTTTCACTTGACCTTTTTGCTGACAGACTTGTAGACGATATCTCCATCAGTCATTGTCTGGAACGAGATGATAAAATAACAACAACTTGGATTTATATAACGCCCTCAACGCCAGACGGCGTCTCAGAGAGCTTCACAATAACAGATCCCGGGGCCGAGCCAGTGGGAGGGGGAGGAAGGTGACCAAAATATTATGAAGTAGTAACTGTGTACTGTGTAGGGGAACATGACAGCCAGCTTTCATGCAGTAATGCCCCGCAAATAGTCATAAAGTCTGTGGTTTCCTGTAGCTCAGTGGTTAGAGCACTTGTTTTGCAAGCGAGAGACCTGGGTTTGATTCCCAGCAGAGTGAAACCTTGGGGAAGTTTCCTTGCTCCATTACTTATTCTGCCTGATAATAATCCCTCAAGAAAAAAAAACAATAATAGAAGACGTGAAAAGCGCTATATCAAATGCAAGAATTATTATTATTATTATAAAGTCAATGACCGATTTTATCTGGGGCATTGTGGGCCATGACAGCAGGAGAGAGAAACTCTCTTCTCTTTTCCAATAATGCCATAGGATCTTTAACATCCACCGGTAGGTGGGACCTCAGTTTAGTGTCAGCCTGGCTCAGTGGTAACACTCTCACCTCAATTTTCTTTGGTGGGAAGGGATTATTACTTTCGGAAAGCGATACGACTAACAACGGGGTCCCTAATTACTGTGAGGTAAACAGAAGCATGTAGGGTATGGAAACTTGCCTAAGTTTTCGCCCTACCCAGGAATCAAACACAGGTCCTCTCGGTTGCGAGGCGAGTGTGTTACCCATTACACTATGGGATTTCAGAATTTCTTGGAGATGTCCTTCTGATGTGATAAGGCGCTATACCAAACGCAAGGATTATTATTAACGTATCATTAGAAAGACAGCGACTCTGACAATGTAGTACTGCCCCCAGCACTGGACTGGAGCATCAGCCTAGACTGGCAGCTCAAAGTCCCAAAAGTGCAACTTGAACCCACAACCTTCTGACTCAACAACGACAACAAATAACACTGCATATCGGAAAGACATCCCAGGATGCTGGAAAGAAAGAGTGCTGCTGCCTTTCACATTGGCAGCATGTCCCAAAGCACTTGTGACTGGGCACCCAAGACAGGAGTAGGAGACAAGCTCGGGTGGGTGGAGGTGTGGGGGTGGGTGGGCGGGATGGGGCGGTGTATGAGTCCGAAAGCACAGTTCAATAGGAAAGACGGCTTCAAAAAGTAAAGCTGATTTTAAAATACTAACAAATTTGGGACGCTGTGAAATGTCAAAAATATCAGAGGAAATCTAGACCCAGGAGGATTCCCCACCACCCCACCCGTACTCTCCCCCCTCCCCCACCCTATGGGCTATAAGACTGAGACGACGTGGAATTTCAGGCCATGACTCAGCTCCCGAAGTGCCTCCCATTGGAACCTAATCTTTCCAATGTTTGAGGGCTGATGTATTCCACAGACTTGGCATTGCACACACTGACAATCAGCCACGAGGAGCTGAGCAAAGGCTCACCAGGAGTCCTGCTCCCCAACCTCATCCACGTCCATCCAACTTTCCCCAGCCATTCCTCTCAACAGCAACTTACACTAATCAATTTGTTCCCTTTCAGCTCGGTGACAGTCTTCACGTTGTCCATTTGTCCGATCAGTCTAGTGGGTCCATCAGAGTTGACCGTTACCTTGGTGAGGAATATAGAGCTCAGTCATTCATGTGTTCATATGGCTTCAGGAGAGGCCACTTCAATACACTGAGGAAGATCTATTTTGGTTGACTGCCTGACCAGTGGTAGCGCTCTCGCCTCTGGGTCAGGAGGTTGTGGGTTCAAGCATATCGGGACCACTTTACACTGCGAAGCGCTTTGAGACGTCTCGATGATGTGCTAAGGCACTATATCAAATGCAAGGATTATTATAAAATACACAGTCACAACACTTTACCAGTCCTGGACATTGAGCTACAGGACTCCACGAGTTCCAATGCACTTTTCTCCCAGTGTCCTTGTCAACAAATCCCAAATAAAATTGGTCATTTACTTCATGGCTGTTTGTGGGACACTGTTGTGCACAAACTGGCTGCAGCGTTTCGCCCACAAAATATACAGTCAAAACCACTTTACACTGCGAAGCGCTTTGACACGTCTCGATGATGTGCTAATGCACTGTATTAAAAGCAAGGATTATTACAAAGTACACAGACATTACACTTTACCTGTCCTGGACAATAATCCTGACCCATAAAATTCATCGTTAACTTGTGGGACATTGCTGTGGGCACATTGAATGCAACTACACTTTCCAGTAACAGTACAGTTGAAGCGCTTTGAGAGGACTTGATGACTTGGAATTGTTCAACATCAAATATAAGGAATATTATTTATTATTTGTATTATTTATCCCCACTTCCCCATCCACCTTGGTACAGATCTGTTTGAGGTCTATAAGTTCACCTGGTCTCAGCCTTAACACAACTATGCAACGCTTCATCATTTTGTTTCGTTACAATAACATTTCATAATGTTTCTCAGGTGTCAATCTGGCTCAGTCGATTGCGCTCTCGCCCCTGATTCAGAAGGTTGTGGGCTCAAGTCCCAAACTAGCTCCATTTGGAACTCCTGTAGTTTAGGCTAACACTCCAATGCAGTGCTGGGGGAAAGCTGCATTAACAGAGGTGCCGTCATTCGGATGAGACAAGGTACCCTCTGCCTGTTCAGGCGGATGTTAAAGATCCCGTGGCACTACTGAAAAAGAGAAGAGAGTTTCTCACAATGTCCTGATCGACAATCCTCCAGTTAAATCAGTCAGTCAATTGTTTGTGGGAAATTGCTATGTGCAAAACTGGCTGCCACTTTCGCCTGCAAAATACACAGTGACAGTAAAATCCTTTGAAGCACTTTGAGATGTCTTGATGACAGGATAAAGTGCTGAATCAAATGCAACAACAACAACAAGATTCCATTTATAAAGCGCCTTTCACGTCAGGAGGACGTCCCAAGGCGCTGCACAGTTGGGTCATGACCCGAGCAGGGGGGAAATGGTCAGGGTGAGGGGAGGGAAGGGAGGGAGCGAGGAGGGGGGAAATGGTCAGGGTGAGGGGAGGGAAGGGAGGGGGCGAGGAGGGGGGAAATGGTCAGGGTGAGGGGAGGGAAGGGAGGGAGCGAGGAGGGGGAAGAGAGTCGAGAGGGGAGCTGAAGGCTCGGTCAAAGAGAAAGGTTTTGAGACCGGCCTTGAAGGAGGAAAGGGAGGAGGCGGCGAAGGCACTGGGGATAGAGTTCCAGAGCCTCGGGGCTGAGAGGCTGAAGGCCCGACCACCGATGGTAGGGCGGTTGGGGCGGGGGACGTGGAGCAGACCGGAGCCAGAGGAACGGAGGGTACGGGCAGGTAGGTAGGGGATAGTAGGTCAGAGAGGTAGGAGGGAGCGAGGCCGTGAATGGCCTTGTAGGTGAGGATGAGGATCTTGAAATCAATCCTCTGGAGGATGGGGAGCCAGTGGAGGCGAGCGAGGGTGGGAGTGATGTGGTCCCGAAGCCTGGTGCGGGACAGTACACGAGCTGCAGAGTTCTGAATGACCTGCAGCTTGTGGAGGGAGTGGCGGGAAGGCCGGCGAGGAGAGAGTTCCCATAGTCCAGCCTTGAGGTGACAAAGGCGTGAACCAGGGTTTCAGCAGCGTGAGGGGTGAGGTAGTGCCGTAGTCTGGCGATATTCCGGAGGTGATGGAAGGCGGTGCCAGTTGTGGTGCGGATGTGAGGGAGAAAGGACAGCTCAGGGTCGAACAAAACGCCGAGGTTCCTGACTGGCTTTGAGAGGTGGAGAGTGCAGCCTTGGATGCTGATGGTGTCAGCGCCTGAGGTGCAAGGATTATTATTAACCAAAACGGGGTGACATGAAGCTGACATGTAGATTTGGTTCTATGATTTTTAAGGATTACTCTGAATAAGACCAGAGAGAAACCTTATAACAACACAACAGGATATATTTAGTGCCTTCATACAGAGTAGCTCGGAACGTTTAACAGTGGTGGAGCCTAACACCGAGGCAGGTGAGAGAGGAGGTGACTGTAAGTATGGTTAAACAAGAGCCCATCCTAACAAATAACATAGAGAGGGTTACAGAGAGCGAGAAGTGAGAGAGACGTGACAAAGACTTCAGGAAGGAAAGGGAGTTTGATTACAGAAAAAAGATAATAAAAACTATGCGTAGTCCTGTGATTTTTTTAAAAGATTGCGTGCAGAAGTGATGTCAGTAAACCCACACTAACTCAGTAGGCCCTTCACATTTTTCCTCGCCACTGGCTCCCTGTCATAGAACAAATCGATTTCCAGATCCTCTCACTCATCTACAAATCCCTTCACACTCTGAGACCTCCTTACCTTTATGATTTGCTTTCTCTCCACTAGCTCTGGCCTCCTGCTCATCCTTCGTCCCCTCTGCTCCACCATCAGCAGCCGTGCTTTCAGCCACTGCACACCAAAGCTTTGGAACTCTATCCCGCAATCCCTCCACCTTGCCCCCTCTTTCTCCTCTTTTAGATCATGACTGAAGACTTTCCTCTTTGACTGAGTTTAAGGTCACCACCTCCCTCCCCCCGGCTCAATGTCATGCTCCGCCATTGTTTAAGCGCTCTGAGACATTGCCCTGTGTGAAGAGCGCTGTGTAAATTCAAGTTCTTGTCATGCATTTAATTTTTAGCTGTTGGTATGGGAGGAGATTTTGAAATGCCATCTCCATACCTCGCCTCTCACTAGCCAAATGACTATCTTCTGTGCTGTGAATATCTATGGCTGTATGAAGCATGGCGTGCCCTGGCATCAAGTCTCAGATGAATGTTTGGAGTCACGTGATTGAGGTAAGTTACCTTGAACTTTTTTCCAGTGAAGGTATGAATCATTGCCTCTTTCCCCAGAGTAAACTCGTTGACGTGTTGCGTATTGCTTAATGAGGTGATCATTTTGAAATGGTCGCCTTCTTGGATGATATTGGTCACCCAGCCAATGGCCTTAGTTTGCTCAATGTCTTCATTTGTGAGACCTAGAAATAAACAGATCATCATTTCAAATGGTCAATTGTACCTATTTACCTAAGTCCATATTAACCTGTCTGCTTCCTCCCACCATCGGCGGTGAGGCCAACTGCGTCTCTGCCCCCACCCTTTGGAACTCCTCCCCAAGGTCCCTTCACCTCACTCCCTCCCTTGCCTCCTTCAAGGCAAGTTTCAAGATCTTCTTCGACCCCGCCTTCAGTCACCCTCCTGCCCGACCCTCCCTACCTTCCAACCGTCCTGATCCCAACTCCCTGCTCAGGTCCAAAACCTTGACTAACCAGCGCCTTAGAATGCCCTCTTGACGTGAAAGGTGCTATAAAAATGTAATTTGTTGTTATTGTATTTATTTGTGGATTTCTTAACACAACAATTAAGGACTTTTTCCAATGGAGCAGAATAAATATTATTACATTTACATATTTACGTTTAAATATTACATTTGATACAGCGCCTTTTCACGTTGTTACAAAATCTCAAAATACTAAATAATAATTCTTGCATTTGATGTAGCATCTTAGCATGTCGTTGAGATGTCTCAAAGTGCTTTACAGGAAATCCACAAGATTAGGGCCCATGGAATTAAGGGGAATATATTAACATGGATTGAAGAATGGCTGACGGGAAGAAACCAAAGAGTATGGATAAATGGATCCTTCTGAGATTGGCGGGATGTGACTAGTGGAATGCCACAAGGATCAGTGCTTGGGCCTCAACTATTTACAATCCACATCAACGATCTAGATGAGGACATCGAACTTAATATATCTAAATTCGCGGATGACACTAAACTAGCAGGGAGACTAAACACCGAGGATGACATTAGAAAAAGGCAACGAGATATAGATAGGTTAGGTGAGTGGGCAAATAGGTGGCAGATGAAGTATAATGTAGGGAAGTGTGAATTCATCCACCTCGGTGAGAAAAACAGAAGAGCAGATTATTTTTTAGAAGGGGAGTGACGAGATAGTGTTAGCGTTCAGAGGGACTTGGGTGTCCTTGTACACCAGTCACAAAAGTTATTTTACAGGTATAGCAAGCAATCAGGAAGGCTAACAGTATGTTGGCATTTGTTACAAAAGGGTTAGAATATAAGATTAGGGTAGTTTTGCTGCAACTGTACAAGGCCCTGGTGAGAGCACACCTGTGTGTGCAGTTTTGGTCTCCTTATTTAAGAAAGGACGTACTTGCCTTGGAGGAGTTACAATGTAGATTCATTAGGTTGGTACCAGGGATGAGGTCGATGAGTTATGAGGATAGGTTGAGTAATTTAGGCCTATATTCTCTGGAATATAGAAGAATGAGAGGTGATCTTATAGAAACCTATAAGATTATTAAGGTGCATGACAGAATAGATAGTGGGAGACTTTTTCCCTGGTTGGAGAAACTATAACAGACTGTGAAGGTATGAATCATTGCCTCTTTCCCCAGAGTAAACTCGTTGACGTGTTGCGTCACAGTCTTAAAATTCGGGGTAAGCCCTTTCGCACTGACTTGAGGAAAAACTTCTTCACTCAGAGGGTAGTGCATTTATGGAATTCTCTACCCCAAAGGGCTGTAGATTCTCAGTCCTTGAACGTATTCAAGACTGAGATTGATAGATTTCTTCTGGATAAAAAGATTAAGCGATATGGGGATAAGGCGGGTGGGTGGAGTTAGAATAGATCAGCCATGATCTTATTGAAAGGCGGGGCAGGCTAGAGGGGCCGAATGGTCTACTCCTGCTGCTAATTCTTATGTTCTTATGATATACTGTAAAGTGAAGTGACTGTGTGTTTTTGTGGGTGAATGTGGCAGACAATTTGCACTCAGCAACATCCCACAAAGAGCCATGAAGTGAGTAATCAATTATATTTGCGGGATTGTCGGTCAGGACCCCAGGAGAGAGAAACTCCTTTCTCTTTTTGGTTAGTGCCATGGGACCATTAACATCCACCTGAACAGGCAAAGGGGACCTTGGTTTAACATCTCATTTGAAGGATGGAACCCCAGCATTCCATTTGAGTTTCAGGCTAGGCTATATGGGTTTCAAGTCCTAATGTAGGACTTCAAGCCACAACCTTCTGACTGAAAGTAGATAGTGCTACCAATTGAGCCAGGCTGATGCTTCAGAAGGGATTGATAGTGCTTTGCTGGAGCACCACAAAACTGCCAAACAGGGCAACAAATATCCTTCAGTTTGGTGGTGGGCAGCTGGTGGGGGCACAGTTGCAAGATTGCTGATATGCTGGATTGTCAGATGAAATGTTAAACAAAGATCCATCTATTCCTGTTCAAATCCCTTCATGCTCTGGCACCTTCCTACCTCTCCAACCTGCTTACTCCTGAACCCACTACCCGTTGCTTCCACTCGACTGGCTCTGGCCTCCTGCTTGACCATCGGTGGCTGTACTTTCAGCCACTTTGCCCCGTCCTTCCCCATCTTCAGGTTCCGCCTGAAGACTCTTAGACTCTTCAGCTGTGCCTAGGGTCACCTGCCCATGAGCTCAGTGTCATGCTTTACCACTGTCAAGTGCTCTGGGATGCTATATAAATGCAAATTGTTATTGTTAATGGTAAGGATCCCATGGTGCTATTCGTAAAGAGAAGGTGCAAACAATCCCCAGATAAAATTGATTACTCACTCCATGGCTGTTTGCGAAACCGGGAGGTAAAGACTTGTGTTGTTTGGATGGGTTGGGTTGTTTTGCCCTTCTCTGGGCTGGATTTGGTTCTGTTTGGTTGGTTCCTGGTCTAGATTTCATAACACTGGGTTGGGTTACTGCCCCCCCCCAACCCGCCTCACCCACAAACACACCCCAACACACACACATACTATTTTTACTAATTTGCCCACTGTATAATTCATTGCACACGACGTATCTGTTCTGCAATATCCAATGCATATATCTACGTTAGTCTCACATTTTTAAATATAGCAGTTGCTCTGTGTATGTTCTTAAACTCAGATCAACAATGATCCAGGATAGATTGAATGCCATCGCAATCCTATCTATTGCGCACGGTTTGACACATTCATTAAGTTTTGATCAAACCCTGGGTTTGCTGATTCCTAACGGGTAGTGTGGTCCCAGCTGGACAAGCAGCGGTAAAGCTTGCCAGACAGTTCTCTCAATGGCAAGCTGTGCAGCTTTAACTGGTTAAACTTCAGCAGGTACCCCATCACACGCTCTTGGGTCCTCAAGCCTTGGATCTTGTCAGAGGATGCCTGGTACTCTTCGGAATTAGATAAGCGGCATTCAGCTCTCCAAGGAAATAGTGTACATTCCATTCTAATACATGAGAATTTCCACGTGTAGAAGGGATGCATGGAATATTGCTATGTATTTTATAGTTGAGCATAAGTAGCCAATTTGCGCACAACAATGTCCCACAAACAGCCGTGAAATGAAGTGTCACATCAAACGTTGCAGTGCTCCCCCCTCCCCCCCAACACTGCAGCCAATACACCCTGAAATTCTGGAACACTCTCTCTCAATCCTTCCACCTTGTCCCCTCCTTCCCCATCTTCAAGTTGCGCCTGATGACCTTCCTCTTCGACCTAGGGTCAACCCCCCTTTCCCCCGGCTCGGTGTTGTGCTCCACCACTGTCAAGCGCTCTGGGACCCTGCATGAGGGGAGCTATATAAATGCAAGTTGTTGTCGTCAGCCCAGACACTCACCAATAGCTCTCATAAATGGTTCAAAGTTCTCCTGACTCTCTAGTTCATACTGCCCAGTGAAGGCCATGACTATGGTTCTCTTCTCTGTCTCTCTCTAATGGAGCAGAAGGTCCTTTGTCAAATCGTTGCTTTCCTTTGAGGGGATTGAGGCTTTGCTGTACGTACATTGATAACCCAGTGGTTTGATTGTGACTCACGTTCGATTGTTATTTCATTGTCTTGTTTTATTACTGACACAGCAATGCTCTTGTAGCCCTCCTCCTCCCTCACCCACCATCCTCCTGCCTTCAGATTTGCCTCCTGTCCTGAAGGCAAGTCTGCTAACCTCAGTTCTCTCTGTCTTTGGCCAAGCTGCACATGTTTAGGGTACCTACCTTCAGAGACATCTTATGCTGTTTTTACCAGTTACCTTGATTGTGACGCTCCAACTCCAGACTCCCCCGCCCCCACTCACGATTGGGTACTTAATGGGCGGATGGGGTTGGGGTTTGGCAAGCAGTCTGTCAATTTCTGCCTTGGTCATGAGCATCCTTTTCAACTCCAGCTACTTCCCCTTTATCGGGTCCTTCATCTTCTTCATTTTCTTGTTTTTTTTGTGGTCTCTTGTCAGCCACGATCCACTGTCTATCTTCTTTGGGGCTCTGGATTAGCATAAGGAGGGGAGATGTCTATGCTCCCCCTGTGAATCCCAATGTTGAAGTGTTAGGAGAGTTGGATCAAGTTCCCCTAGCTGTCCCAGTGGAGGCCGTAATCATGGTCGAAGAGGAAGGTTTTCAGGGGGTTTTGAAATAAAGTGGAGAGAGGGGTCAAGACGGAGGGATTGAGTGAGAGTGGTCCAGAGTTTTGGGGCGTAGTGGCTGAAAGCGGAACTTCAGATGGTGGGGTTGGAGGGTGCAAGGGACAAACAGGAGGCCAGTGCTAGTCGAGCGGAGGCGCCGGTTGGGGGATTGGGGAGTGAAGAGGTTGGGCGTCTCTTTGACCGTGCCTTCAGCTCCCCTCTCGACTCTCTACCCCCTCCTCGCTCCCTCCCTTCCCTCCCCTCACCCTGACCATTTCCCCCTTGCTCGGGTCCTGACCCAACTGTACAGCGCCTTGGGACGTCCTCCCGACGTGAAAGGCGCTCAATAAATGGAATCTTGTTGTTGTTGTTGTTGTTGAAGAGGTAGGGAGGTGCCAGAGAGTGAAGGGATTTGAACACGAGTTTGAGGATCTTGAAGTCGATCCGTTCGGTAATGGGGAGCCAGTGGAGGCTGACCAGAACTGGTGAGATGGGGTTACGGAGCTTGGTTCAGGTCATTATGTGGGCGGCAGAGTTCTGAATGAGCTGGATCTTTTAGATAGTGGAGCTGGGGAGACCGGCGAGTAGGTAGTTTGAGCAATCCAGGCAGGAGGTGACAAATGCATGCATGAGAGTTTGGGCTGCATTTGGGGTAAGGTATGGTCGGAGGCAGGCAATGCGGTGGAGGTGGAAGAACGCGGTCCTGTCAGGGGCTGGATGTGGGGAGGAAGGACATCTGGGTGTCAAACCAGATGCCTAGATTGTGCATTGGCTTGGTGAGTCTGAGGCAGAGCCCAGGGAAGTTGAGGAGTTCAGATCCGCAGGAGTGAAGACGTTGACGGAAGCCAAGGAGTATGGCTTCCGACTTGTCCACATTCAGCTGCAGGAAGTTTACACTGATCCAGATCCTGATGTCTGTCAGACACACTGATAGAACGTCGGCAGATCTGGAGTTGGTACTGGAGGAGGCAAAGTAGATTTGTGTATCATCCGCATACATGACACCGAAACAGTCACTACACTTCACAACAATTTCCCATAAAGTGTTTCAATGTCAGGATCATTATTATTTGGCAGCTTGGCTCAGTCAGTAGCACTTTTGCTTGAGAGTCAGAAGTTCGTGGGGTCCAAGCTTTACATTGAGGCTCTGAACTCACTGTCTACACCTTCACTTCAGTGCAGTGCTGGGGGGAGCGCTCCGTTGTTGAAGATGCCGTATTTTGGATGAGAAATTAAGCTGAAGTCCCCTCTGTGCCTGTTCAGATGGACATTAAAGATCCCGCAACACAACTTGAAAAGAAAACAGCAACGAGAACAACTTACACTTATATAGCGACCTCCACACAGGATAGCATCTCAGAGCACTTAACAGTGGCGGAGTCTGACTCTTGGCTGGGGGGAGATGGTGGCCATGAGCACGGTTGAACAGGAAAGTTTTCAGGCAGAACTTGAAACAGGGGGAGAGAGGGTGCAAGGCGGAGGGATTGAGGGAGAGTGTTTCAGAGGTTTGGGGCATAGTGGCTGAAAGCACAACCTTCAATGGTGGGTGGAGGGTGTGAGGGATGAGCTGGAACCGGTGCCAATCGAGCAGAGGCGCTGGATGGTGGATTGGGAAGTGAGGAAGTCGGAGAGGTAGAGTGGTGCCAGGGAGTGAATGGATTTGAGTGTGAGGATTTTGAAGTCTATCCATTCGGTGATGGGGAGCCAGTGGAGCCAAGCCAGAACTGGTGAGATGTGGGTACAGAGTTTGGTCCAGGTCACTATGCAGGCAGCAGAGTTTTGATTGAACTTGATCTTGTGAAAGGTGGAGCTGGGGAGATCGGAGAGGAGTGCGTTGGAGGTGACAAACTCATGTGCGAGGGTTTCGGCAGCATTTGGGGTAATGTAAAGTCGGAGATGGGCAATACGGCGGAGATGGAAGAAGGATGTCCCGGGCAGGGACCAGATGTGATGGGGGGTGTGGAAGGACAGTTGGGGATTGAACTGGATGCCGAGGTTGCGAACTGGTTCAGTGAGTTTGAGGAAGAGCCCAGGGAGATTGAGCTGTTTAGATCCGTAGGAGAAAAGGAAGTTTCTATCCCCTCCCCCTCCCTGCTGGAAAATTTCAAGACCGACGTCCGGCTGAATCAATAGAACATTTAAAAAGGAACTGGTTAGCAGAAAGCAAAGAGTAGTGGTGAACAATTGCTTTTCTGACTAGAGGGAAGTGTGCACCTCCTGCTAAACCTGCAAGCCAAAGCCCTAAACGGTAGCATGGTCCAAGCTGGACAACCGGTGAGAAGCTTGCCAGGCAGTGCTCTCAATGATAAACTGTATTAACCAGTTAAACTCCAGCTGTCACACCCACAAACACACATCTAGGGCTTTTTGCCAATCTGAGGCTAATAATTTCTGGGATTGGATGCTTGCCTTTGGTGGGAGAGAAAATGCATTCCATTACAAAATAAAATACTGTAAACTCCTAATAACTCGACCCTCACTCTAACTTGTCACGACAAGTTAAACTAAGCCAGGGTCAATCTCCTGGCCTCATTTATTATGTACTTATATATATGCCTAACTTGTCGCTCCTGATGACTTGTCACTGAGCTCTTTTTCCTTAGAGTGACCAGTTATCCTGGAATGAGTCGTTGCTTCCCAGTTTAGGTTTTTCCTCTCCCACCACTTGCTCCTTGAACCACTCCATTTGGTTTCCGTCCTGTCTCTTGTAAAGAGACAGCCTTGGTCAAAGTTACAAATGACAATGTGTCCATTTGTGATTAGGGCTCTCTCTGTCTTCTCATTCTTTTTGATCTCTCAGCTGCCTTTCACCACTCTATTCTTCTTTATCAACTCACCTCTCAGCTCCACCTTCATGGTTCTTTCTCTGCCTGGTTTTGTTCTTACAACAACAACAAAATAACATTAATAGAGCGCCTTTCACTTTGGGAGGACGTCCTCCCGACGCAAAAGGCACTCTATAAATGTTATTTTGTTGTTGTTGTTTTTACCTTTCCCATCGACTCCCCTTTACATCTATCAATGGCTTCTCCTCCAGCCCTCGCACCATTATATACAGCATTCCCCAGGGCTCTGTCCTTGGTCTTATCCTTTCTACATGCTCCCTCTTGGTGACACCATCCGCAGACGTGGGGTCAACTTCCACATGTATCGCTCTGCCTCCACCCTCGACTCCAGGACCACTGCTGTCCTGACAGACTGTCTGCCAGACATCAAGTCCTGGATGAGAGCTCCCCATCCCCCAGAGGACCGAGTTCAAGATCCTTCTCCTCATTCTTAAAGCCCTCCATGGTCTTGCTCCTCCCTACCTCTGTGACCTGTGAAATCTTTACCAATGTGTCCGCACCCTCCACATGGTTGGCACTCACTTGCTTCACAACACCTGCCCTGCCTGCTCCACCATCGTTGGTCGGGACTTTAGTCTTTCTGCTCTCACCTCCCCATCGCAGAGCCACTCCACCTCACCCTCTCCCTTTCCTCCTTTGTGGCCCATCTCAAGGTCTTCATGCCTCTTGATTCCATCCCCAGCTCGGGCAAATCCTTCACTGTTCAACACCTTGGGACATCCTCCCGATGTGAATGGTGCTTATATAAATGGAATTTGTTGTTCGTTGTTGTTGACCCCTGTCCACCTCATCATCAGAGACCAAGCCTTTAACCACTGTACCCCTAACCTCTGGAATTCCCTCCCGCCATCTTCACCCCTCCCTATCCACTATTAAAACTGCACCTATGGACACCTCCCTCTCCTCCTTTCACTCAAAACCTCAATGCCATCACTGTGCAGTGTTCTGAGATGTTATGACGTTAATGATTCCAGGTCCGCCGATGTTCTATCAGCTCGTCTGGCAGACATCAGGGCCATCAGACATCAGGATGAGTATAAACTTCCTGCAGCTGAATGTGGACAAGGCTCTTTGTCTCCCGTCAACGTCTTCACTCCTGCGGATCTGAACTCCTCAACCTCCCTCAGCCTCATCGAACCAGTGTACAAACTAGGCATCCGGTTCGATCCACATGTGTCCTTCCTTCCCCACATCTGGTCCCTGACCAGGACCCTCTTCCTCAACCTCTGCAAAATTGCCCATCTCCAACCGCACCTTAACCAAAATGCAGCTGAAACCCTGGTGTATGCCGTTGTCACTTCCCACTTGGATTACTCAAACTCACTCCTAGCCGTTCTCCTCAGCTCCACTTTTCAAAAGATCCACCTCATTCAGAACTCTGCTGCCCACATACTTACCCGGACTAAACTCTGTACCCACATGTCACCAGTTCTGGCCAGGCTCCACTGGCTCCCTCACCGAATGGATCGACTTCAAGATCTTCACACTCTTGTTCAAATCCATTCACTCCCTGGTACCTCCCTACCTCTCTGACATCCTCACACCCCAATCCACCACCTGGCATCTCCGCTCGACTGGCACGAGCCTCCTGCTTGTTCCTTGCACCCTCCACCCCACCATTGGAGGTTGCGCTTTCAGCCACTACACCCCGAAGCTCTGGAACACACTCCCTCAATCCTTTCGCCTTGCCCCTATCTCCTCTTATTCAAGTCCCACCTGAAAACCTTCCTTTTCGACCGTGCTTACGGCCACCTTCTCCCCATCCCCAACCACCGGCTCGGATTCAGACTCCGCCTGCCACTGTTAAGGTTCTGAGATGCTACCCTGTGTGGAGGACTCTATATAAGTGCAAGTTGTTGTTGTTATCCTGCATGAAGTTTAGGGGGCAAATTCAGGTAGTGGTAGTTTTATTTTTACACACAACACTGCAATAATCGCGCAGCGCCCTTTGCTTTTTGTACAGCTGATCCCTCTGCTGACGCTTCTATACATGAGTGGTCCGATTTTCCTTATCTGGAATGAGATAATTTTCATTATCTGGAATGATACCAAACATTTACTGAGCATTAATAATAACATAATAATCCTTTCATTTGATATAGTGCCTGATCATGTCCTCGAGAGAGCACAACATATATTAAAAAAGATATTGTTTATTTTCTGGGCAAAATGTGGCAGCCAATTGCACACAGTCGTGTCCCACAAACAGTCATGGATTGAGTGAACACATCATAATTTTTTTAATTTATTTTACACTTCACTCACGACACTTTACAGTGAATCCTGCAAAGAGCTTTGAGACAGTTGCCATATCAAACACACACTTAAGAGACTTTTAAGTACAGAGACAGGTTTCCTGTCGCATGTCGCATACCGGTGGGATGGAAAGAAAAAAGATTAGATGGAATTTCAGGCCTGCTCAGTGCCCCCCATCAGACGATTATCTTTTGGAGTCCTGTAGCTCAATTGTTAGAGCGCTCACCTCATAAGTGAGAGGACCTGGGTTCGATTCCCAGGCAGAGTGAAACGTTGGGCAGGTTTCCTTACTCCACGTGCCTCTGTTTATCCAGTAGTAAGTAGGAACCAAGTTGTTAGTCATAATCCCTTAAAAAAGAAACTTGGTCACTTCAAACCACGACTGTTTGTTGGCCACTGCTGGGCCCAATTGGCTGCCGCGTTTCACCCACGAAATATGCAGTCAATTTACTTTACAGTATATTCGGTGAAATGCTTTGAGACGCCTCGAAGATGTGATAAGCTGCCATATCAAATGCAAGGATTATTATCTTTCTAGCGTTTGAGTGCCGGCTCAATGTGCTGACTCGGCATCTCACGCGCTGACAATCAGCCACCAGGAACTGAGCAATAAGAACATAAGAACATAAGAATTAGGAGCAGGAGTAGGCCATTCGGCCCCTCGAGCCTGCCCCACCATTCAATAAGATCATGGCTGATCTTCAGACTTAACTCTAATTACCTGCCCTATCCACATATCCGCTATTCACTCTGTTTTTTAAAAATCTTTCAGTCTCAGCCTTCAGACTGATAGATTTTTAAAAAATAGAGGGATGACGCTCAGCAGTCAGTGGGTGACCTTGGTCAGAGGATAAAGGTTAAGTCTGAATCACAAGGAGTGCTCCTGTTACTTGGGTAAGGAATAAAGTGCTCACTCAGTCATTGAAATCTTCAAACAGAAAGTAGTAGTAGACCACTTAGTTGGTTCCCACATTTTGCTACTTTGAGACAGATCTTTTCCTGATCACCCACCTACCCCCGGCTCCAACCCCCAGCTCGGGTGCAGCGTCAAACAACAACAACTTACATATACAAAACGCCCTTCACATGGGCTAACGTCCCGGAGAGCTTAAACGCTTTGGGATATCCTCCCGACATGAAAAGCGTTATATCAAATGCAAGGATTATTATTAATGTGTTGTAATTTATGCTGTTTAACTACAAAACCCACAGTCACTGCACTTTATCTGTCCTGGTCAACAATCCTCCCAGATAATAATAATAATTCTTGCATTTGATACAGTGCCTTATCGTTTTGCTGAGACACTTCAAAGCGCTTCACAGGATATACCCTAAAGTGGATTGACTGTGGGTGAAACGAAGGTGAGGACCTTGAAGTTGATCCACTGAGACAGGAAGACAGTAAAGCTTGGCCACTTCTCACCACTTTCCCTCATGTGATCATTCCCTCAGTCACTACACCTTGTGGGAAGAGGCTTCAATATACCAGAGGCTTCAATATACCTGAGCCAGAACTTCCTAGCTCAATCGTTTTGCCTCGACCCTCTTTATTCCTCCAGCACAGTGATTCTTTGGAACGTCCTCCCGGCATGAAAACCGCTACATAAATATAAATTGTCCGACCTGAAGACCTACCTTTTCGACCGTGATTTCGGCCATCTTCCCCATCTGCCTTGCTTGGTGTCCAACCACACCAGTGTGCAAATCTCTGAGACGCTGTCCTGCGTGAATGGCAAGTTATTGTTGCTTGCCCTCAAGCCTCTGATGCTAAACTGCCCTTTTCAATGTATTCTCTGGGATTAGGTAAGCAGGATGCGAACCTCCATGGGAGAGAGCGCGCACTCCACTGCTAGACCCGGGAAAATTTACACGCACATGTGGAACTCTCAGAAGTATGGTCAGTCTTCAGCACGGTGAAGGGTTTCCACGTGCTTCAGAAGCCCATCTGACAAACCAAAAAGATTTGATGATTTTGTAATCATTTTTATTTGATGTTGAATATGCATCGCAATACATAAGCAAAGAGACAAAAGCCATGTGCAGCAGAATTAATCTCCAACCGATACAAAACTCATCTGCTTATGGACGTGGAGTCCTGCAGCTCAGTAGTTAGAGCACTCGCCTTGCAAGAGAGACACCTGGGTCAATTCCAGGCAGGGCAAAACCTTGGGCAAGTTTCCTTACTCCACACTCCTAATAATAATCCCTCCAAAACACAATACAATAATAAATTGGTCATTTTCAATCCACGACTGTTTGTGGGACACTGCTGTGCGCAATTGGCTGCTGCGTTTCTCCCACAAATGTACAGTCAATTCACTTTACAGCATATTCTGTGAATAGCTTTGAGACGTCTAGAAGATGTGAAAAAGCTCTATGTCAAATGCAAGGATTATTAGTATTATCATCAAACTCTGCTGCCTCATCACCCAGTCCTGCCAAGCTTTGCTGGCTCCATGTTTCCCCACTGATTGACTTCAAGGTCCTCACGTCACCCTCACCAGATCTCCTCCAGCCCTATTCCTCTGCTCGTTCCCCTCTGCTCAGCTAACTCAGGGTCCCCTGTGCTTCTCACCCACCCCAGTTTAACGTCTCATCTAAAGGACGGCACCTCCGACAATGCAACACCCAAGTGTCCAGCACTGCATTGGAATACCATCTTAGACTGTGCGATTCCAAGACCTCATGTGGGGTTTGTACCCACAACCTTCTGACTCAGAGGCGAGAGTTGTGCTAAACTGAGGTACCATCTACCAGCGGATGTTAAAGATTCCAGGGCACACTATAGAAAAAGAGAATCATCAAATTTTTCTACCATTGGCAGCTGAATGAACCTTCAGCAACTGTGCCCCCGAACTTCTGAACTCCGTCCCTCTTCCCCTTTGTCCGGACCACCCGCCCTTCTCTAATCCCGCTTGAAAATCTACCTTGTCGACCTGCCTACATCACCTCCCCTTGATCCTTCCCCTTTGGTCTGCCCACTATCTCTGTGAAGTGCTCAGAGAGGTTAATTTGAATTTCTCAGCCTGGATTCACTGGGACTATAAGATTGTCCCACTCTCCCCACGATGACCCACGCCAGTGGGCTAAACATACCTCGCTGCCCCCCTCCCCACCCATTCGCTCTTGGTCTTCGCATACAAATTTTCACTGCTGCCACTGACCCAAGCTGCTTCCCCAAAATGCTCTGCCCTCCATTACTTCTGCGGCCCTCCTCTCCCACCGCCCTCCCCAACTCCTATCCCTCCTCGATTTTCCACAGCCTCCCTCTGCTCCACCCTGCGAATCCTCCATTGGGCCCACCGTGACAGATGCTGCTGACTGTCCAACACCAAACACTCTGGCTGCCCTATGCCCCAGTCTCGCCGCAAAGCCCATCGGTCCCTGATGCTCGGGGCCAACCTCTCCTCCTGCATCCACAGCCCCACCCACCCTGTCAGTCCATCACTTCCCCCCCTTGACCCCACATTCTGCCACCAGCTGTCCCCTCTGGATCGGCCAACAAAAATGTCTGCTCCCTCTCCAATAAAACACTCACCATCCAAGATCTCATTGTCGACAATAGCATCGACATTCCCGCCTTCACTGAAAACGGGATCACTCCAGGGGACAACTTCCACCTGATAGAGACCAAACCACCCAGCTACACCTTCCATTTTACCCAACGACCTAACCACCTTGATGGCGGTGTGGCTCTCATCTCCCGGTCCCCGCTCAGCCTATTCCCTACTCTGGAACCGTCCCCGCCTTTGAGCACTTTATTCTTTATCACCCCTCCAAACTTTCTCCTTATCTATTGTCCCCACAAGGCCTCCCCCATCTTCATCCCCGACATCTCCACCCTCCTATCTTCTTTCTCCCTTCTGCTCTGAACACGTCCTCATCTTAGGCGAATGTTTCACCAATCATCATCTCCAATGCCAACTGAGAGGTGATGCCACCTCCAACCTCCCTCTCCTTTTCCAAAGACCTGGAGCCAGTCGTTGCTTCCCAGCTTTGCTCCTTCTTCTCCTGCCACTCCCTTCTCGAAGCCCTCCAATCGGGTTTCCATGCCGCACATAGCACAGAAAACAGCCCTGGTCAAAGTGACAAATGACATTCTGTCCATCTGCGACAAGGGCTCCCTCTGCCCCCTCGTCCTCATTGATTTCTCTGCTGCCTTTGATACCGTTGACTATATTCTCATCTACCACCTCTCCTCTCACCTCAACCTTCATGGCTCTGTCCTTGACTGGTTCAGACCATACCTCTCACACTGCCTCCATTTCATCTCCGTAAATGGTTTCTCCTCCAAGCCACTGCACAGTCTTGTGCAGCGTTCCTCAGGCTCTGTCCTTGGTCTGTCTTGCCCTATCACTCTTCAATATCTATATGCTCCCTCTTGGTGACATCATCCATAGACACGGGGTCGAATTCCACATGTATGCAGATGACACCCAACTCTACCTCTCCCCCTCACTCTTAACTCCAGGACCACTGCTGTCCTGACAGAATGTCTATCAGACATCAAGTCCTGGATGAGAGCGAACTTTCTTATGTTGAACGTCAACAAGACCGAGGCTCTCCTGATTGGCTGCTGTCAGAGCCTCCGCATTTCAGGCGCTGATAGCATCACCATCCAAGGATGCACACTCCACCTTGCTAAGCCAGTCCGGGACCTTGGCGTCTTGTTTGACCCTCAACTATCCTTTCTCTCCCACGTCCATGCCATGATGCTCTCTGCCTTCCCTCACCTCTTCAACATCGCCTGGCTCCACCGCAGGACGCTGAAACCCTCACACATGCATTCAGAACATCCAGGCTTTACTATGCAAACTCACTGCTTGTTGGCCTCCCCAACTCCTCCCTCCATAGGCTGCAGATCATCCAGAACTCTGAAGCCGGTGTCCTCTCCCGTACCAGGCTCTGTGACCCTATCACCCCCATCCTTGCTTGACTCCGCTGGCTTCCCATCACTCAGAGGATACAATTCAAATTCCTGGTCCTCACCTTCAAAGCTTTCCATGGCCTTGCATCACCCTACCTTTGCAACCTCCTGAGCCCCTAACATGCTTCCAGCTCCCTCCGGTCAGCGGGCTCTGGCCTGCTTCACATCCGCTGCCCACCATTGGCAGGCAGGCCTTCAGCCATTCTGCCTCCACCCTCTGGAACTCCATCCCACAGACCCTCCTCTTCGCCCCCATCCTTGCCTCCTTGAAGACCCATCTTAAGACCCCCCTCTTCGACCGTGCTTTCCATCACCCTGTTCCCCCCCCGCCCTCTACCCTCCCCAATCCCGACACCCAGCTCGGGTCCGAAATAATGACTGTCCTGCGCTTTCGGATAATAATAATAATAATAATCCTTGCATTTGATATAGCGCCTTTCACGTCGGGAGGACATCCCAAAGTGCTTCACAGAACACACTGTAAAGTGAATTGACTGCATATTTGTAGGCGAACGCGGCAGCCAATTGCGCACAGCAATGTCCCACAAACAATCATGGATTGAAAATGACCAATTTATTATTGTTTTTGTTTTTTGGAGGGATTATTATTAGGCGTGTGGAGTTAGGAAACTTGCCCAAGGTTTCGCCCTCTGCCTGGAATTGAATTCAGGTCTCTCACTTGCACAGCGAGTGCTCTAACCACTGAGCGACAGGACTCTTTTCACATCAGGATGTCCTCCCGATGTGAAAAGAGCTATACAAATGTAATTTTGTTGTTCTTGTTCTTAATCTGACATAACGTTGTACTATACTGAAGAAGAATTGGTAGTTTTATTTTAACAGAAAGTGTTGTACAATTAATTACACAATGTCCCTTTCACTTGACCTTTATGCTGACAGACTTGTAGACGATATCTCCATCAGTCATTGTCTGGAACGAGATGATAAAATAACAACAACAACTTGGATTTATATAACGCCCTCCACGCCGGACGGCGTCTCAGAGCGCTTCAAAATAACAGATCCCGGGGCTGAGCCAGTGGGAGGGGGAGGGGGAGGAAGGTGACCAAAATATTGTGAAGTAGTAACTGTGTACTGTGTAGGGGAACATGGCAGCCATCTTTCATGCAGTAATGCCCCGCAAATAGTCATAAAGTCTGTGGAGTCCTGTAGCTAAGTGGTTAATGCACTTGCTTTGCAAGCGAGAGACCTTGGCTCGATTCCCAGCAGAGTGAAACCTTGGGGAAGTTTCCTTACTCCACATTCTGATAATAATCCCTCAAGAAAAAAAACAATAATAGAACACGTAAAAAGCGCCACATCAAATGTAAGAATTATTATTATTATAAAGTCAATGACCGATTTTATCTGGGGCATTGTGGGCCATGACAGCAGGAGAGAGAAACTCTCATCTCTTTTCCAATAATGCCATAGGATCTTTAACATCCACCGGTAGGTGGGACCTCAGTTTAGTGTCAGCCTGGCTCAGTGGTTACACTCTCAGCTCAATTTTCTTTGGTGGAATGGGATTATTACTTCCGGAAAGCGATCCGCCAATCGACTAATTACTGTTAGGTAAACAGGCATTTAGAGTAAGGAAACTTGCCTCAGGTTATGCCCTGCCCAGGAATCAAACACAGGTTCTCTTGGTTGCGAGGCGAGTGTGCTAACCACTACACTATGGGATTTCAGAATTTCTTTGAGATGTCCTTCTGATGTGATAAGGCACTATACCAAATGCAAGGATTATTATTAACATCTCATTAGAAAGACAGCGACTCTGACAATGTAATGTTTCCCTCAGAACTGGACTGGAGCATCAGCCTAGACTGGGAGCTCAAAGTCCCAAAAGTGCAAATGAAAACCCACAACCTTCTGACTCAACAACAACAACAAATAACACTGGATATCGGAAAGACATCCCAGGATGCTGGAAGGAAAGAGTGTTGTGCCTTTCACATCGGAATCATGTCCCAAAGCACTTGTGACTGGGCACCCAAGATAGGAGTAGGAGCCAAGCTCGGGTGGGTGGGGTTATGGGGGTGGGTAGGCGGGATGGGGAGGTGTAAGAGGGCTGACGTATTCCACAGACTCGGCATTGCACACATTGACAATCAGCCATGAAGAGCTGAGCAAAGGCTCACCAGGAGTCCTGCTCCCCAACCCCATCCAAGTCCATCCAACTTTCCCCAGCCATTCCTCTCAATAGCAACTTACACTAATCAATTTGTTCCCTTTCAGCTCGGTGACAGTCTTTATGTGTTCCATTTTTCCGACCAGTTTAGTGGGTCCATCAGAGTTGATCGTTACCTTGGTGAGGAACATAGAGTTCAATCATTCATGTGTTCATATGGCTTCAGCAGGAGGCCACTTCAATACACTGAGGTAGATCTATTTTGGTTGACTGCCTGGCTCAGTGGTAGAGTTCTCGCCTCTGGGTCAGGAAGTTGTCGGGACTTGGAATCACATAGTCTAAGTGGACACTCCAAAGCAGCACTGTGGGTGTGTTGCATTGTCGGAAGTGCCATCCATCAAATGAGACATTAAACCAAGGTCCCATCTGACTGTTCAGGTAGACGTTAAATAATAATAATAATAATAATTCTTGCTTTTGATATAGCGCTTTTCACGTCTTCTAGATGTTTCAAAGTGCTTCACAGAATATGCTGTAAAGTGAATTGACCGAATATTTGTGGGCGAAACTCGGCAGCCAATTGTGCACAGCAGTGTCCCACAAACAGTCGTGGATTGAAAATGACCAATTTATTGTTTTTTGTTTTGGAGGGATTATTATTAGGTGTGTGGAGTAAGGAAACTTGCCCAAGGTTTTGCACTGCCTGGAATTGAAACCAGGTGTCTCGCTTGCAAGGCGAGTGCTCTAACCATTGAGCTACAGGACTCCACGAGTTCCAATGCACTTTTCTCCCAGTGTCCTTGTCAACAAATCCCAAATAAAATTGGTCATTTACTTCATGGCTGTTTGTGGGACACTGTTGTGCACAAACTGGCTGCAGCATTTCGCCCACAAAATATACAGTCAAAACCACTTTACACTGCGAAGCGCTTTGACACGTCTCAATGATGTGCTAACGCACTGTATTAAAAGCAAGGATTATTACAAAGTACACAGACATTACACTTTACCTGTCCTGGACAATAATCCTGACCCATAAAATTCATCGTTAACTTGTGGGACATTGCTGTGGGCACATTGAATGCAACTACACTTTCCAGTAACAGTACAGTTGAAGCGCTTTGAGAGGACTTGATGACTTGGAATTGTTCAACATCAAATATAAGGAATATTATTTATTATTTGTATTATTTATCCCCACTTCCCCATCCACCTTGGTACAGATCTGTTTGAGGTCTATAAGTTCACCTGGTCTCAGCCTTAACACAACTATGCAACGCTTCATCATTTTGTTTCGTTACAATAACATTTCATAATGTTTCTCAGGTGTCAATCTGGCTCAGTCGATTGCGCTCTCGCCCCTGATTCAGAAGGTTGTGGGCTCAAGTCCCAAACTAGCTCCATTTGGAACTCCTGTAGTTTAGGCTAACACTCCAATGCAGTGCTGGGGGAAAGCTGCATTAACAGAGGTGCCGTCATTCGGATGAGACAAGGTACCCTCTGCCTGTTCAGGTTTGGAAGCTTTGGAACTCTATCCCACAATCCCTCCACCTTGCCCCCTCTTTCTCCTCTTTTAGATCATGACTGAAGACTTTCCTCTTTGACCATGTTGAAGGTCACCTCCTCTCTCCCCACGGTTCGGTGTCAGGCTCCGCCACTGTTTAAGCGCTTTGAGACATTGCCCTGTGTGAAGAGCGCTGTGTAAATTCAAGTTGTTGTCATGCATTTAATTTTTGGCTGTTGGTACGGGAGGAGATTTTGAAATGCCATCTCCATACCTCGTCTCTCACTAGCCAAATGACTATCTTCTGTGCTGTGAATATCTATGGCTGTATGAAGCATGGCGTGCCCTGGCATCAAGTCTCAGATGAATGTTTAGAGTCACCTGGTTGAGGTAAGTTACCTTGAACATTTGTCCAGTATAGGTTTCAATGTTTGCCTCTTTCCCCAGAGTAAACTCGTTGACGTGTTGTCTGTTGTTAAGTCTGGTCATCATTTTGAAATGGTCGCCTTTTTGGATGATATCGGTCACCCAGCCAATGGCCTTAGTTTGCTCAATGTCTTCATTTGAGACACCTAGAAATAAACAGATATCATTTAAAAGGGTCAATTGTACCCAATTACCTAACTCCATATTAACCTGTCTGCTTCCTCCCACCATCGGCGGTCAGGCCTACTGCGTCTCTGCCCCCATCCTTTGGAATTCCTCCCCACGGTCCCTTCCTCACTCCCTCCCTTGCCTCCTTCAAGGCAAGTTTCAAGATCTTCTTCTTCGACCTGCCTTCAGTCACCCTCCTTTGACTAACCAGCGCCTTAGAATGTCCTCTCGACGTAAAAGGTGCTATACAAATGCAATTTGTTGTTCTTGTATTTATTTGTGGATTTCTTAACACAACAATTAAGGACTTTTTCCAATGGAGCAGAATAAATATTATTACATTTACATATTTACATTTAAATATTACATTTGATACAGGGCCTTTTCACGTTGTTGCGACATCTGAAAATACTAAATAATAATTCTTGGATTTGATGTAGCGCCTTATCATATCATTGAGATGTCTCAGAGTGCTTTATAGGAAATCCACAAGATTAGAGCTCATGGAATTAAGGGGAATATATTAGCATGGATTGAAGAATGACTGACAGGAAGATAACAAAGAGTAGGGCTAAATGGGTCCTTCTGAGATTGGCGGGATGTGACTAGTGGAGTGCCACAAGGATCAGTGCTTGGGCCTCAACTATATACAATCTACATCAATGATCTCGACGGGGACATCGAACTTAATATATCTAAATTCGCGGATGACACTAAACTAGGAGGGAGAGTAAACACCGAGGATGACATTAAAAAAAGGCAACGAGATATAGATAGGCTAGGTGAGTGGGCAAATAGGTGGCAGATGAAGTATAATATTGGGAAGTGTGAGGTCATCCACCTTGGTGGCAAAAACAGAAGAGCAGATTATTTTTTAGAAGGGGAAAGAAGGGCAGGTACAGCAAGCAATCAGGAAGGGGAGAGACAAGATAGTGTTAGTGTTCAGAGGGACTTGGGCATCCTTGTACACCAGTCACAAAAAGTTAGCTTGCAGGTATAGCAAGGAATCAGGAAACCTAACAGTATGTTGGCATTTGTTACAAAAGGGTTAGAATATAAGAGTGAAGTCTTGCAGCCACTGCATAGGGCCCTGGTGAGACTGCACCAAGAGTATTGTGTGCAGTTTTGGTCTTCTTGTTTAAGAAAGGATGCACTCGCCTTGAAGGGGTACAATGTAGATTCACCAGGGATGAGGGGGATGAGTTATGAGGAGAGGCTGAGTAATTTAGGCCTATATTCTCTGGAATATAGAAGAATGAGAGGTGATCGTATAGAAACCTATAAGATTATTAAGGGGCATGACAGAACAGATAGTGGGAGACATTATTCCCTGGTTGGAGAAACTATAACCCGGGTACACAGTCTTAAAAAATTTTTCACACTGCCTTGAGGAAAAATGTCTTCACTCAGAGGGTAGTGAATTTATGGAATGCTCTACCCCAAAGGGCTGTAGATGCTCAGTCCTTGAACATATTCAAGACCGAGGTTGATAGATTTCTTGTGGATAAAGGGATTAAGTGATATGGGGATAAGGCGGGTGGGTGGAGTTAGAATAGATCAGCTATGATCTTATTGAAAGGCGGGGCAGGCTAGAGGGGCCGAATGGCCTACTCCTGCTGCTAATTCTTATGCTCTTATGATATACTGTAAAGTGAAGAGACTTGTGTATTTTTGTGGGTGAATGTGGCAGACAATTTGCACTCAGCAACATCCCACAAAGAGCCATGAAGTGAGTAATCAATTATATTTGAGGGATTGTCGGTCAGGATCCCAGGAGAGAGAAACTCCTTTCTCTTTTCAGTCAGTGCCATGGGACCATTAACATCCACCTGAACAGGCAAAGGGGACCTTGGTTTAACATCTCATTTGAAGGATGGAACCCCAGCATTCCATTTGAGTTTCAGGCTAGGCTATATGGGTTTCAAGTCCTAATGTAGGACTTCAAGCCACAACCTTCTGACTGAAAGTAGATAGTGCTACCAATTGAGCCAGGCTGATGCTTCAGAAGGGATTGATAGTGCTTTGCTGGAGCACCACAAAACTGCCAAACAGGGCAACAAATATCCTTCAGTTTGGTGGTGGGCAGCTGGTGGGGGCACAGTTGCAAGATTGCTGATATGCTGGATTATCAGATGAAATGTTAAACAAAGGTCCATCTATTCCTGTTCAATTCCTTTCATGCTCTGGCACCTTCCTACCTCTCCAACCTGCTTACTCCTGAACCCACTACCCGTTGCTTCCCCTCGACTGGCTCCGGCCTCCTGCTTGACCCCTCCTTCGCCATCTTCAGGTCCTGCCTGAAGGCTCTTAGACTCTTCAGCTGTGCCTAGGGTCACCTACCCCTGAGCTCAGTGTCATGCTTTACCACTGTCAAGCACTCTGGGATGCTATATAAATGCAAATTGTTATTGTTAATGGTAAGGATCCCATGGTGCTATTCGTAAAGAGAAGGTGCAAACAATCCCCAGATAAAATTGATTACTCACTCCATGGCTGTTTGCGAAGGCGGGAGGTAAAGACTTGTGTTGTTTGGATGGGTTGGGTTGTTTTGCCCTTCTCTGGGCTGGATTTGGTTCCGTTTGGTTGGTTCCTTTTCTAGATTTCATAACACTGGGCTGGGTTACTGCACCCCCCAACCCGCCTCACCCACAAACACACCCCAACACACACGCATACTATTTCTACTACTTTCCCACTGTGTAATTCATTGCACACAACGTATCTGTTCTGCCATATTCGGTGCATATATCTACGTTAGTCTCACATTTTCAAATGTAACAGTTGCTCTGTGTATGTTCTTAAACTACCAGCAACAGTCTGTGAAGGTGAATGTTTGTTCTCAGAGATGAGTCGCATCAAAAACTCAGTCACATCAACAATGATCCAGGATAGATTGAATGCCATCGCAATCCTATCTATTGCGCACGGTTTGACACATTCACTAAGTTTTGATCAAACCCTGGGTTTGCTGATTCCTAACGGGTAGTGTGGTCCCAGCTGGACAAGCAGCGGTAAAGCTTGCCAGACAGTTCTCTCAATGGCAAGCTGTGCAGCTTTAACTGGTTAAACTTCAGCAGGTACCCCATCACACGCTCTTGGGTCCTCAAGCCTTGGATCTTATCAGAGGATGCCTGGTACTCTTCGGAATTAGATAAGCGGCATTCAGCTCTCCAAGGAAATAGTGTACATTCCATTCTAATACATGAGAATTTCCACGTGTAGAAGGGATGCATGGAATATTGCTACGTATTTTATAGTTGAGCATAAGTAGCCAATTTGCGCACAACAATGTCCCACAAACAGCCGTGAAATGAAGTGTCACATCAAACGTAGCAGTGCTCCCCCCTCCCCCCCAACACTGCAGCCACTACACCCTGAAATTCTGGAACACTCTCTCTCAATCCTTCCACCTTGTCCCCTCCTTCCCCATCTTCAAGTTGCGCCTGATGACCTTCCTCTTCGACCTAGGGTCAACCCCCCTTTCCCCTGGCTCGGTGTTGTGCTCCACCACTGTCAAGCGCTCTGGGACCCTGCATGAGGGGAGCTATATAAATGCAAATTGTTGTCGTCAGCCCAGACACTCACCAATAGCTCTCATAAATGGTTCAAAGTTCTCCTGACTCTCTAGTTCATACTGCCCAGTGAAGGCCATGACTATGGTTCTCTTCTCTGCCTCTCTCTAATGGAGCAGAAGGCCCTTTCTCAAATCGTTGCTTTCCTTTGAGGGGATTGAGGCTTTGCTGTACGTACATTGATAACCCAGTGGTTTGATTGTGACTCACGTTCGATTGTTATTTCATTGTCTTGTTTTATTACTGACACAGCAATGCTCTTGTAGCCCTCCTCCTCCCTCACCCACCATCCTCCTGCCTTCAGATTTGCCTCCTGTCCTGAAGGCAAGTCTGCTAACCTCAGTTCTCTCTGTCTTTGGCCAAGCTGCACATGTTTAGGGTACCTACCTTCAAAGACATCTTATGCTGTTTTTACCAGTTACCTTGATTGTGACGCTCCAACTCCAGACTCCCCCGCCCCCACTCACGATTGGGTACTTAATCCCTCCAAAACCAAGAACAATAATAAATTGGTCATTTTCAGTCTACGACTGTTTGTGGGACATTGTTGTGCGCAATTGGCTGCCGCGTTTGCCCACAAATATATAGTTAATTCACTCTACAGTGTGTTCTGTGAAGCGATTTGGGACATCCTCCCGACGTGAAAAGCGCTATATCAAATGCAAGGATTATTATTATTACTATTATTATTATTATTATTAATGGGTGGATGGGTTTGGGGGTTGCCAAACAGTCCGTCAATTGTTGCCTTGGCCATGAGCATCCTTTTCAACTCCAGCTACTTCCCCTTTATCGGGTCCTTCATCTTCTTCTTTTTCTTGTTTTTTTTGTGGCCTCTTGTCAGCCACCATCCACTGTCTGTCTTCTTTGGGGCTTTATTGCTCCTCATCTGGATTAACATGAGGAGGGGAGATGTCTATGCTCCCCCTGTGAATCCCAATGTTGAAGTGTTGGGAGAGTTGGATCAAGTTCCCCTAGCTGTCCCAGTGGAGGCTATTAATCATGGTCGAAGAGGAAGGTTTTCAGGGGGGACTTGAAATAAAGGGGAGAGAGGGGTCAAGACGGAGGGATTGAGTGAGAGTGGTCCAGAGTTTTGGGGCGTAGTGGCTGAAAGTGGAACTTCAGATGGTGGGGTTGGAGGGTGCAATGGACAAACAGGAGGCCAGCGCTAGTCGAGCGGAGGCGCCAATTAGGGGAGTGGGGAATGAGGAGGTTGAAGAGGTAGGGTGGTTCCAGAGAGTGAAGGGATTTGAACACGAGTGTGAGGATCTTTAAGTCGATCCTTTCAGTGATGGGGAGCCAGTGGAGGTTGAGGAGTCCTGATAGGGGCTGGTTGTGGGGAGGAAGGACAGCTGGGGGCCAAACCAAATGCCTAGAATGCGCACTAGGTCGGTGAGTCTGAGGGAGAGCCCAGGGAGGTTGAGGAGTTCAAATCCACAGGAGTGAAGACGTTGATGGGAGCCAAGGAGTATGGCTTCCGACTTGTCCACATTCAGCTGTAGGAAGTTTACACTGATCCAGACTCTGATGTCTGCCAGACACACTGATAGAACCTCAGCGGATCTAGAGTTGGTACTGGAGGATGCAAAGTAGATTTGTGTGTCATCCGCATACATGACACTGAAACAGTCACTACAATTCTCAACAATTTCCCATAAAGTGTTTCAATGTAAGGATCATTATTATTTGGCAACTTGGCTCAGTGGGCATCTCAGAGCGTTTAACAGTGGCGGAGCCTGACTCCGGGCTGGGGGGAGATGGTGGCCATGAGCACGGTTGAACAGGAAAGTTTTCAGGCAGGACGTGAAAAAGGGGGAGAGAGGGTGCAAGGCAGAGGGATTGAGAGAGAGTGTTTCAGAGGCTTGGGGTGCAGTGGCTGAAAGCACAACCTTCAATGCTAGGTGGAGGGTGTGAGGGATGAGCAGGAAGCTGGTGCCAATCGAGCAGAGGCGCTGGATGGTGGATTGGGAAGTGAGGAAGTCGGAGAGGTAGAGGAGTGAATGGATTTGAGTTTGAGGATTTTGAAGTCTATCCATTCGGTGATGGGGAGCCAGTGGAGCCAAGCCAGAACTGGTGAGATGTGGGTACAGAGTTTGGTCCAGGTCAGTATGCAGGCAGCAGAGTTTTGATTGAACTCGATCTTGTGAAGGGTGGAGCTGGGGAGATCGGGGAGGAGCGCGTTGGAGTAATCCAAGCGGGAGGTGAGAAACTCATGTGCGAGGGTTTCGGCGGCATTTGGGGTAAAGTAATGTCGGAGATGGGCAATATGGCGGAGGTGGTAGAAGGATGTGATGGGGGGACATGGAAGGACAGTTGGGGGTCAAACTGGATGCCGACGTTGCGCACTGGTTCAGTGAGTTTGAGGAAGAGCCCAGGGAGATTGAGCAGTTTAGATCCGCAGGAGAAAAGGAAGTTTCTATCCCCTCCCCCTCCCTGCTGGTGTCCTGGCAGACAATCCTCAATAAAAATTAATCATTCACTTCATGGCTGTTTGTCGGACTTTGCTGTGTGGAAATTGGCTACAGAATATTAAGCAACAAAGTCAACTCAAGTTCAGGGTTGCAAAGGACAATTTCAAGACAGACGTCCGGCTGAATCAATAGAACATTTAAAAAGGAACTGGTTAGCAGAAAGCAAAGAGTAGTGGTGAACTATTGCTATTCTGATGAGAGGGAAGTGTGCAGCTCCTGTTAAACCTGCAAGCCAAAGCCCTAAACGGTAGCGTGGTCCAAGCTGAACAACCGGTGAGAAGCTTGCCAGGCAGTGCTCTCAATGGCAAGCTGTATTAACCAATTCAACTCCACTGTTAACCCCACAAACACACATCTAGGGCTCTTTGCCAATCTGTGTCTGAACATTTCTGGGATGGGATGCTTGCAGGACTTCCTCCCAACGTTCAAGGCGCTCTGTAAATGTCATTTTGTTGTTGTTGTTTTTACCTTTCCCATTGACTCCACTTTACATTTACCAATGGCTTCTCCTCCAGCCCTTGCACCATTACATGCAGCATTCCCCAGGGCTCTGTCCTTGGTCCTATCCTTTTTACCTGCTCCCTCTTGGTGACATCATCCGCAGACATGGGGTCAACTTCCAAATGTATCTCTCTGCCTCCACCCTTGACTCCAGGACCACTGCTGTCCTGACAGACTGTCTGTCAGACATCAAATCTTTCTTCTGTTGAACGCCAACAAGACCGAGGCTCTCCTGATTGGTGCCCATCACTATTCAAGCAATGACAGTATCACTTTCCATGGATTCATACTCCACCTTACGAAGCCAGTACAGAAATCTTGTGGCTTGTTTGACCCTCAACTGTCCTTTAAACCTTATATCTGTACCTTGACTCGCTCTGCCTTCCCCCACCTCTGCAACATTGCCCAACTCCACCAATTCCTCTTCCCTCTGGCTGCCGAGACCTTCGTCCACACTTTCATCACTTCCAAGCTTGAATACGCTAACACCCTGCTCACCAGACTTCCTAATTCTTTCCTCCAGAACCTGCAGATCATTCAGAACTCTACAGCTCACGTCACCTGCTAAAACTAAGTTCTGTGACCTGATGACCCCCATCCTTCACTGGTCACCCCAGAGGTCCGAGTTCAAGATCCTTCTCCTCATTTTTAAAGCCCTCCATCATCTTGCTCCTCCCTACCTCTGTGACCTGCAAAATCTTTAACAACGTGTCTGCATTCTCCACATGGTGGGCACTCACATTCTTCACAACCCCTGCCCTGCCCGCTCCACCATCGTTGGTTGGGCCTATAGTCTTTCTGCACTCACCTCACCATCGCAGAGCCCCTCCGCCTCGCCCACTCTCTTTCCTCCTTTGTGGCCCATCTCAAGGTTGTCACTTCCCACTTGGATTACTCAAACTCACTCCTAGCAGTTCTCCTCAGCTCCACTATTCAAAAGATCCACCTCATTCAGAACTCTGCTGCCCACATACTGACCTGGACCAAACTCCGTACCCACATGTCACCAGTTCTGCCCAGGCTCCACTGGCTCCCCATCACCGAATGGATCGACTTCAAGATCTTCACACTCTTGTTCAAATCCATTCACTCCCTGGCACCTCCCTACCTCTCTGACATCCTCACTCCCCAATCCACCACCTGGCATCTCCGCTCGACTGGCACCAGCCTCCTGCTTGTCCCTTGCACCCTCCACCCCACCATTGGAGGTTGTGCTTTCAGCCACTACACCCCGAAGCTCTGGAACACACTCCCTCAATCCTTCCGCCTTGCCACTCTCTCCCCCTTTTTCAAGTCCCACCTGAAAACCTTCCTTTTCGACCGTGCTTACGGCCACCTTCTCCCCATCCCCAACCACCGGCTCGGATTCAGGCTCCGCCTGCCACTGTTAAGGCTCTGAGATGCTACCCTGTGTGGAGGACTCTATATAAGTGCAAATTGTTGTTATACTGCCTGAAGTTCAGGGTGTAAATTCAGGTAGTGGTAGTTTTATTTTTACACACAACACTGCAATAATCGCGCAGCGCCCTTTGCTTTTTGTACAGCTGATCCCTTTGCTGACGCTTCTATACAGGAGTTGTCCGATTTTCCTTATCTGGAATGAGATAATTTTCATTATTTGGAACGATACCAAACATTTACTGAGCATTAATAATAACATAATAATCCTTTCATTTGATATAGTGCCTGATCATGTCCTCGAGAGAGCACCAAATATATTATAAAATAAACTGTTTACTTTCTGGGTGAAATGTGGCAGCCAATTGCACACAGTCGTGTCCCACAAACAGTCATGGATTGAGTGAACACATCATAATTTTTTAAATTTATTTTACACTTCACTCATGACACTTTACAGTGAATCCTGCAAAGAGCTTTGAGACAGTTGCCATATCAAACACACACTTAAGAGACTTTTAAGTACAGAGACAGGTTTCCTGTCGCATGTCGCATACCGGTGGGATGGAAAGAAAAAAGATTAGATGGAATTTCAGGCCTGCTCAGTGCCCCCCATCAGACGATTATCTTTTGGAGTCCTGTAGCTCAGTTGTTAGAGCGCTCACCTCATAAGTGAGAGGACCTGGGTTCGATTCCCAGGCAGAGTGAAACGTTGGGCAGGTTTCCTTACTCCACGTGCCTCTGTTTATCCAGTAGTAAGTAGGAACCAAGTTGTTAGTCATAATCCCTTAAAAAAGAAACTTGGTCACTTCAAACCACGACTGTTTGTTGGCCACTGCTGGGCCCAATTGGCTGCCGCGTTTCACCCACGAAATATGCAGTCAATTTACTTTACAGTATATTCGGTGAAATGCTTTGAGACGCCTCGAAGATGTGATAAGCTGCCATATCAAATGCAAGGATTATTATCTTTCTAGCGTTTGAGTGCCGGCTCAATGTGCTGACTCGGCATCTCACGCGCTGACAATCAGCCACCAGGAACTGAGCAATAAGAACATAAGAACATAAGAATTAGGAGCAGGAGTAGGCCATTCGGCCCCTCGAGCCTGCCCCACCATTCAATAAGATCATGGCTGATCTTCAGACTTAACTCTAATTACCTGCCCTATCCACATATCCGCTATTCACTCTGTTTTTTAAAAATCTTTCAGTCTCAGCCTTCAGACTGATAGATTTTTAAAAAATAGAGGGATGACGCTCAGCAGTCAGTGGGTGAACTTGGTCAGAGGATAAAGGTTAAGTCTGAATCACAAGGAGTGCTCCTGTTACTTGGGTAAGGAATAAAGTGCTCACTCAGTCATTGAAATCTTCAAACAGAAAGTAGTAGTAGACCACTTAGTTGGTTCCCACATTTTGCTACTTTGAGACAGATCTTTTCCTGATCACCCACCTACCCCCGGCTCCAACCCCCAGCTCGGGTGCAGCGTCAAACAGGATGCGAACCTCCATGGGAGAGAGTGCGCACTCCACTACTAGACACGGGTAAATTTCCACGCACATGTGGAACTCTCAGTAGTATGGTCGGTCTTAAGCACGGTGATAGGTTTCCACATGATTTGATGATTTTGTAATCATTTTTATTTGATGTTGAATATGCATCACAATACACAAGCAAAGAGACAAAAGCCATGTGCAGCAGAATTAATCTCACAAAACTCAGCTGCTTACGTACGTGGAGTCCTGTAGCTCAGTTGTTAGAGCACTCGCCTTGCAAGCGAGACACTTGGGTTCAATTCCAGGCAGGGCAAAACCTTGGGCAAGTTTCCGTACTCCACACACCTAATAATAATCCCTCCAAAACACAATGCAATAATAAATTGGTCATTTTCAATCCACGACTGTTTGTGGCACACCGCTGTGCGCAATTGGCTGCGTTTCGCCCACAAATATACAGTCAATTCGCTTTACAGCATATTCTGTGAAGAGCTTTGAGACGTCTGGAAGACGTGAAAAAGCACTATATCAAATGCAAGGATTATGATTATTATTATTATTATTATTCTCATCAAACTCTGCTGCCTCATCACCCAGTCCTGCCAAGCTTTGCTGGCTCCATGTTTCCCCACTGATTGACTTCAAGGTCCTCACTTCACCCTCACTAGATCTCCTCCAGCCCTATTCCTCTGCTTGTTCCCCTCCGCTCAGCTAACTCGGGGGCCCCTGTGGTTCCCACCCACCCCGGTTTAACGTCTCATCTAAAGGACGGCCCCTCCAATAATGCAACACCCCGAGTGTCCAGCACTGCTTTCGAATCCCCCAGTCTCGCCGCAAAGGCCATAGGTCCCTGATCCCTGGGGCCAACCTCTCCTCCCTCATCCATAGCTCCACCCACCCTGTCTGTCCTTCCCCTCCCCCCCTTGACCCCACATTCTGCTACCAACTGTCGCCTCTGCATCAGCCAACAAAATGTCCGCTCCCTCTCCAATAAAACACTCACCATCCAAGATCTCATTGTCGACAATAACATCGACATTTTCGCCCTCACTGAAAACAGGATCACTCCAGGGGACACCTTTCCTCTGATAGAGACCAAACCACCCTGCTACACTTTCCATCATAGCCCACAACATAACCACCTTGATGGCGGTGTGGCTCTCATCTCCCGGTCCCCGCTCAGCCTATTTCCTACTCTGGAAACGTCCCCTCCTTTGAGCACCTTATTCTTTATCCTCCAAACTTTCCCTCAAAATTCTCCTTATCTATTGTCCCCACAAGGCCTCCCCCATCTTCATCCCCGACATTTCCACTCTTCTATCATCTCTCTCCCTTCTGCTCTGAACACGTCCTCATCTTAGGGAAATTCAACCTTCACTTCACCCCCTCCTGCTATACCTCTGCTGAATTCTCCTCCCTTTTCTCCTCCCTCAACTTCTCCTCCACATCCACTCTGCAACCCATGTCCGCAGTCACCCCCTCAACCTGGGGGTGCATCAGCAGATCTGGCTGGATGTTATCATCTCTTATCGCTCCTCCTTTAAATCGTCGTTCTAACTCCAAAACAATCTTGGAGGCCAAGGACAAGCCCAGGCTCCTCTTCTCCATCTCCAACCGAATCCTCTGCCCACCCTCTCATGTTTCACCAATCCTCATCTCCAATGCCAACTGAGAGGCGATGCTGGACTTCCTTGAATCCAAAGTTGAGGGATCCACTCAGCTGCTTCTGCCCTTCTGTCTACTACCACCTCACATCTTCCCTTCCCACTCTGGCCCCTACCCATCACTCCCTCCACACCTTCGAAGTTGTTTCCCACTCCTCTCTCCACCAATATAACCTGCATGAAACCAACCACTTGCTACCTCGACCCCATCCCTACCCCTCTCCTTACCTCACAGCTCCACCTCCTTGACTCTCTACTCATAGACATCATAAACCTCTCCAAGTCCACTGGCACTATTCCCAGTCCTTTAAAAATGGCCATCATCACTCCTATCCTTCAAAAACCCTGACTGGACCCATCCCTGCTCTCAAACTACAGCCCCATCTCCAATCTCCCTTTCCATTTCCAAGATCCTGGAGTGAGTCATTGCTTCCCAGCTTCGCTCCTTCCTCTCCTGCCACTCCCTTCTCGAACCCCTCCAGTCGGTTTCCATGCTGCACATAGCACAGAAAACAGCCCTGGTCAAAGTGACAAATGACATTCTGTCCATCTGCGACCAGGGCTCCCTCTGCCCCCTTGTCCTCATTGACCTCTCTGCTGCCTTCGATACCAGTGACCCCTCTATCCTCATCCACCACCTCCCCTCTCACCTCAACCTTCATGGTTCTGTCCTTGACTGGTTCAGACCATTCCTCTCACACTGTCTCCATTTCATCTCCATAAACGGTTTCTCCTCCAAGCCACTGCACAGTCTTGTGCAGCGTTCCTCAGGCTCCGTCCTTGGTCTGTCTTGCCCTATCACTCTTCAATATCTATATGCTCCCTCTTGGTGACATCATCCATAGACACGGGGTCGAATTCCACATGTATGCAGATGACACCCAACTCTACCTCTCCCCCTCACTCTTGACTCCAGGACCACTGCTGTCCTGACAGAATGTCTGTCAGACATCAAGTCCTGGATGAGAGCGAACTTTCTTCTGTTGAACGTCAACAAGACCGAGTCTCTCCTGATTGGCTGCTGTCAGAGCCTCCGCATTTCAGGCGCTGATAGCATCACCATCCAAGGATGCACACTCCACCTTGCTAAGCCAGTCCGGGACCTTGGCGTCTTGTTTGACCCTCAACTATCCTTTCTCTCCCACATCCAAGCCATGACCCTCTCTGCCTTTCCTCACCTCTTCAACATCGCCTGGCTCCACCGCAGGACGCTGAAACCCTCACACATGCATTCAGAACATCCAGGCTTTACTATGCAAACTCACTGCTTATTGGCCTCACCAACTCCTCCCTCCATAGGCTGCAGGTCATCCAGAACTCTGAAGCCGGTGTCCTCTCCCGTACCAGGCTCTGTGACCCTATCACCCCCATCCTTGCTTGACTCCGCTGGCTTCCCATCACTCAGAGGATACAATTCAAATTCCTGGTCCTCACCTTCAAAGCCCTCCATGGCCTTGCATCACCCTACCTCTGCAACCTCCTGAGCCCCTACAATCCTTCCAGCTCCCTCCGCTCAGCGGGCTCTGGCCTGCTTCACATCCCCTGCCCACCTATGGCAGGCGGGCCTTCAGCCACTCTGCCTCCACCCTCTGGAACACCATCCAACAGTCCCTTCTCCTCGCCCCCATCCTTGCCTCCTTGAAGACCCATCTTAAGACCCTCCTCTTCGATGGTGCTTTCAATCATCCTGCTCCCCCCCCCGCCCTCCACCCTCCCCAATCCCGACCCCCAGCTCGGATCCGAAATACTGACTGTCCAGCGCTTTGGTATGTCCTCCCGATGTGAGAAGCGCGATACAAATGTAATTTTGTTGTTCTTGTTGTTAATCTGACATAACGTTGTACTATACTGAAGTAGAATTGGTAGTTTTATTTTGACAGACAGTGTTGTATAATTAACTACACAATGTCCCTTTCACTTGACCTTTTTGCTGACAGACTTGTAGACGATATCTCCATCAATCATTGTCTGGAACGAGATGATAAAATAACAACAACAACTTGGATTTATATAGCGCCCTCCACGCCGGACGGCGTCTCAGAGCGCTTCACAATAACATGTCCCGGCGCCGAGCCAGGGGAGGGGGAGGAAGGTGACCAAAATACTGTGAAGTAGTAACTGTGCACTGTGTAGGGGAACACAGCAGCCATCTTTCATGCAGTAACGCCCCAGAAATAATCATAAAGTCTGTGGTTTCCTGTAGCTCAGTGGTTAGAGCACTTGTTTTGCAAGCGAGAGACCTGGGTTTGATTCCCGGCAGAGTGAAACCTTGGGGAAGTTTCCTTGCTCCATTACTTATTCTGCCTGATAATAATCCCTCAAGAAAAAAAAACAATAATAGAAGACGTGAAAAGCGCTATATCAAATTCAAGAATTATTATTATTATTATTATAAAGTCAATGATCGATTTTATCTGGGGCATTGTGGGCCATGACAGCAGGAGAGAGAAACTCTCTTCTCTTTTTCAATAATGCCATAGGATCTTTAACATCCACCGGTAGGTGGGACCTCAGTTTAGTGTCAGCCTGGCTCAGTGGTTACACTCTCACCTCAATTTTCTTTCGTGGGAAGGGATTATTACTTTCGGAAAGCGATATGACTAACAACGGGGTCCCTAATTACTGTGAGGTAAACAGAGGCATGTAGGGTAAGGAAACTTGCCGAACTTTTCGCCCTACCCAGGAATCAAACACAGGTCCTCTCGGTTGCGAGGCGAGTGTGTTAACCACTACACTGTGGGATTTCAGAATTTATTTGAGATGTCCTTCTGATGTGATAAGGCGCTATACCAAACGCAAGGATTATTATTAACGTCTCATTAGAAAGACAGCGACGCTGACAGTGTAGTGCTGCCCTCAGCGCTGGACTGCAGCATCAGCTTAGACTGGCAGCTCAAATTCCCAAAAGGGCAACTTGAACCCACAACCTTCTGACTCAACAACAAATAACACTGCATATCGGAAAGACATCCCAGGATGCTGGAAGGAAAGAGTGCTGCTGCCTTTCACATTGGCAGCATGTCCCAAAGCACTTGTGACTGGGCACCCAAGATAGGAGTAGGAGCCAAGCTCGGGTGGGTGGAGATGTCGGGGTGGGTGGAGATGTGGGGTGAGTGTGCGGGATGGGGAGGTGTATGAGTCCGAAAGCACAGTTAAATAGGAAAGACGGCTTTGAAAAGTAAAGCTGATTTTAAAATATTTGGGACGCTGTGAAATGTCAAAAATATCAGAGGAAATCTAGACCCAGGAGGATTCCCCACCACCCCACCCGTACTCTCCCCCCTCCCCCACCCTATGGGCTATAAGACTGAGATGATGTGGAATTTCAGGCCGTGACTCAGCTCCCGAAGGGCCCCCCATTAGAGCCTTATCTTTCCAGTGTTTGAGGGCTGATGTATTCCACAGACTCGGCATTGCACACACTGACAATCAGCCACGAGGAGCTGAGCAAAGGCTCACCAGGAGTCCTGCTCCACAAGCCCATCCAAGTCCATCCAACTTTCCCCAGCCATTCCTCTCCTGACGTGAAAGGCGCTTTATAAATGGAATCTTGTTGTTGTTGTTGTTGTTCTCAATAGCAACTTACGCTAATCAATTTGTCCCCTTTCAGCTCGGTGACAGTCCTTATGTGTTGCATTTTTCCAATCAGTTTAGTGGGTCCATCAGCGTGGATCGTTACCTTGGTGAGGAATACAGAGCTCAGTCATTCATGTGTTCATATGGCTTCAGCAGGAGGCCACTTTAATACATTGAGGCAGATCTATTTTGGTTGACTGCCTGACCAGTGGTAGAGTTCTCGCCTCTGGGTCAGGAAGTTGTCGGGACTTGGAATCACATAGTCTAAGTGGACACTCCAAAGCAGCACTGTGGGTGTGTTGCATTGTCGGAAGTGCCATCCATCAAATGAGACATTAAACCGAGGTCCCATCTGACTGTTCAGGTAGACGTTAAATAATAATAATAATAATAATTCTTGCTTTTGATATTGTGCTTTTCACGTCTTCTAGATGTTTCAAAGTGCTTCACAGAATATGCTGTAAAGTGAATTGACCGAATATTTGTGGGCGAAACTCGGCAGCCAATTGTGCACAGCAGTGTCCCACAAACAGTCGTGGATTGAAAATGACCAATTTATTATTTTTTGTTTTGGAGGGATTATTATTAGGTGTGTGGAGTAAGGAAACTTGCCCAAGGTTTTGCACTGCCTGGAATTGAAACCAGGTGTCTCGCTTGCAAGGCGAGTGCTCTAACCATTGAGCTACAGGACTCCACGAGTTCCAATGCACTTTTCTCCCAGTGTCCTTGTCAACAAATCCCAAATAAAATTGGTCATTTACTTCATGGCTGTTTGTGGGACATTGTTGTGTACAAACTGGCTGCTGCGTTTTGCCCACAAAATATATAGTCAAAACCACTTTACACTGCGAAGCGCTTTGACACGTCTCAATGATGTGCTAACGCACTGTATCAAAAGCAAGGATTATTACAAAGTACACAGACATTACACTTTACCTGTCCTGGACAATAATCCTGACCCATAAAATTCATTGTTAACTTGTGGGACATTGCTGTGCGCACATTGACTGCAACTACACTTTCCAGTAACAGTACAGTTGAAGCGCTTTGAGAGGACTTGATGACTTGGAATTGTTCAACATCAAATATAACGAATATTATTTATTATTTGTATTATTTATCCCCACTTCTCCATCCACCTTGGTACAGATCTGATTGAGGTCTATAAGTTCACCTGGTCTCAGCCTTAACACAACTATGCAACGCTTCATCATTTTGTTTCGTTACAATAACATTTCTTAATGTTTCTCAGGTGTCAATCTGGCTCAGTCGATTGCGCTCTCGCCCCTGATTCAGAAGGTTGTGGGCTCAAGTCCCAAACTAGCTCCATTTGGAACTCCTGTAGTTTAGGCTAACACTCCAATGCAGTGCTGGGGGAAAGCTGCATTAACAGAGGTGCCGTCATTCGGATGAGACAAGGTACCCTCTGCCTGTTCAGGCGGATGTTAAAGATCCCGTGGCACTACTGAAAAAGAGAAGAGAGTTTCTCACAATGTCCTGATCGACAATCCTCCAGTTAAATCAGTCAGTCGATTGTTTGTGGGAAATTGCTATGTGCAAAACTGGCTGCCACTTTCGCCTGCAAAATACACAGTGACAGTAAAATCCTTTGAAGCACTTTGAGATGTCTTGATGACAGGATAAAGTGCTGAATCAAATGCAAGGATTATTATTAACCAAAACGTGGTGACATGATGCTGACATGTAGATTTGGTTCTATGATTTTTAAGGTTTACTCTGAATAAGACCAGAGAGAAACCTTATAACAACACAACAGGATTTATTTAGTGCCTTCATACAGAGTAGCTCGGAACGTTTAACAGTGGTGGAGCCTAACACCGAGGCAGGTGAGAGAGGAGGTGACTGTAGGTATGGTTAAACAAGAGCCCAGCCTAACAAATAACATAGAGAGGGTTACAGAGAGCGAGAAGTGAGGGAGACGTGACAAAGACTTCAGGAAGGAAAGGGAGTTTGATTACAGAAAAAAGATAATAAAAACTATGCGTAGTCCTGTGATTTTTTTAAAAGATTGCGTGCAGAAGTGATTTCAGTAAACCCACACTAACTCAGTAGGCCCTTCACATTTTTCCTCGCCACTGGCTCCCTGTCATAGAACAAATCGATTTCCAGATCCTCTCACTCGTCTACAAATCCCTTCACATTCTGAGACCTCCCTACCTTTATGATTTGCTTTCTCTCCACTAGCTCTGGCCTCCTGCTCATCCTTCGTCCCCTCTGCTCCATCATCAGCAGCCGTGCTTTCAGCCACTACACACCAAAGCTTTGGAACTCTATCCCGCAATCCCTCCACCTTGCCCCCTCTTTCTCCTCTTTTAGATCATGACTGAAGACTTTCCTCTTTGACTGAGTTTAAGGTCACCACCTCCCTCCCCCCGGCTCAATGTCATGCTCCGCCATTGTTTAAGCGCTCTGAGACATTGCCCTGTGTGAAGAGCGCTGTGTAAATTCAAGTTGTTGTCATGCATTTAATTTTTAGCTGTTGGTACGGGAGGAGATTTTGAAATGCCATCTCCATACCTCGCCTCTCACTAGCCAAATGACTATCTTCTGTGCTGTGAATATCTATGGCTGTATGAAGCATGGCGTGCCCTGGCATCAAGTCTCAGATGAATGTTTGGAGTCACGTGATTGAGGTAAGTTACCTTGAACTTTTTTCCAGTGAAGGTATGAATCATTGCCTCTTTCCCCAGAGTAAACTCGTTGACGTGTTGCCTGTTGCTTAATGAGGTGATCATTTTGAAATGGTCGCCTTCTTGGATGATATCGGTCACCCAGCCAATGGCCTTGGTTTGCTCAATGTCTTCATTTGAGAGACCTAGAAATAGACAGATCATAATTTCAAATGGTCAATTGTACCTATTTACCTAAGTCCATATTAACCTGTCTGCTTCCTCCCACCATCGGCGGTCAGGCGATGACACTAAACGAGGAGGGATAGTAAACACTGAGGATGACATTAAAAAAAGGCAACAAGATATAGCTTGGCTGGGTGAGTGGGCATATAGGTGGCAGATGAAGTATAATGTAGGAAAGTGTGAGGTCATCCACCTCGGTGGGAAAAACAGTAGAGCAGATTATTTTTTAGAAGGGGAGAGAAGGGCAGGTACAGCAAGCAATCAGGAAAGCTCGCGGTATATTGGCAATTGTTACAAAAGGGTTAAAATATAAGAGTAGGGAAGTCTTGCTGCAACTAAACAAGTTGTGGAGTCCTGTAGCTCAGTGGTTAGAGCGCTCGCTTTGCAAGTGAGAGACCTGAGTTCAATTCCAGGCAGAGGGCGAAACCTTGGGCAAGTTTCCTTACTCCACACAGAGCCTAATAATAATCCCTCCAAAAAACCAAAAACAATAATAAATTGGTCATTTTCAATCTACAACTGTTTGTGGGACATTGCTGTGCGCAATTGGCTGCCGAGTTCGCCCACAAATATACAGTCAATTCACTTTAAAGTGTGTTCTGTGAAGCGCTTTGGGACGTCCTCCCGATGTGAAAAGCGCTATATCAAATGCAAGGAATATTATTATTATTATTAAGGCCCTGGTGAGACTGCACCTAGAGTATTGTGTGCAGTTTTGGTCTCCTTATTTAAGAAAGGACGTACTTGCCTTGGAGGAGTTACAATGTAGATTCATTAGGTTGGTACCAGGGATGAGGGGGATGAGTTACGAGGACAGGTTGAGTAATTTAGGCCTATATTCTCTGGAATATAGAAGAATGAGAGGTGATCTTATAGAAACCTGTAAGATTATTAAGGGGCACGACAGAACAGATAGTGGGAGACTTTTTCCCCTGGTTGGAGAAACTATAACCTGGGTTCACAGTCTTAAAATTCAGGGTAAGCCCTTTCGACTGAGTTGAGGAAAAACTTCTTCACTCAGAGGGCAGTGAATTTATGGAATTCTCTACCCCAAAGGGCTGTAGATGCTCAGTCCTTGAACGTATTCAAGACTGAGGTTTATAGATTTCTTGTGGATTCAGGGATCAAGGGCTATGGGGATAAGGCGGGTGGGTGGAGTTAGAATAGATCAGCTATGATCTTATTGAAAGGCGGGGCAGGCTAGAGGGGCCGAATGACCTACTCCTGCTGCTAATTCTTATGTTCTTATGGTATACTGTAAAGTGAAGTGACTGTGTGTTTTTGTGGATGAATGTGGCAGACCATTTGCACTCAGCAACATCCCACAAAGAGCCATGAAGTGAGTAATCAATTATATTTGAGGGATTGTCGGTCAGGATCCCAGGAGAGAGAAACTCCTTTCTCTTTTCAGTCAGTGCCATGGGACCATTAACATCCACCTGAACAGGCAAAGGGGACCTTGATTTAACATCTCATTTGAAGGATGGAACCCCAGCATTCCATTTGAGTTTCAGGCTAGGCTATATGGGTTTCAAGTCCTAATGTAGGACTTCAAGCCACAACCTTCTGACTGAAAGTAGATAGTGCTACCAATTGATGCTTCAGAAGGGATTGATAGTGCTTTGCTGGAGCACCACAAAACTGCCAAACAGAGCAACAATTATCATTTAGTTTGGTGGTGGTGGGCGGGTGGGGGCACAGTTGCAAGATTTCTGATATGCTGGATTATCAGATGAAATGTTAAACAAAGGTCCATCTATTCCTGTTCAAATCCCCTCATGCTCTGGTACCTTCTTACCTCTCCAACCTGTTTACTCCTGAACCCACTACCCGTTGCTTCCACTCGACTGGCTCTGGTCTCCTGCTTGACCATCGGTGGCAGTACTTTCAGCCACTTTTCCCCCTCCTTCCCCATCTTCAGGTCACACCAGAAGACTCTTAGACTCTTCAGCTGTGCCTAGGGTCACCTGCCCTAGTGCCTAGGGTCACCTGCCCCTGTGCCTAGGGTCACCTGCCCCTGAGCTCAGTGTCATGCTTTGCCACTGTCAAGCGCTCTGGGATGCTATATAAATGCAAATTGTTGTTGTTTAATGGTAAGGATCCCATGGTGCTATTCGTAAAGAGAAGGTGCAAACAATCCCCAGATAAAATTGATTACTCACTCCATGACTGTTTGCGAAGCCGGGAGGTAAAGACTTGTGTTGTTTGGATGGGTTGGGTTGTTTTGCCCTTCTCTGGGCTGGATTTGGTTCTGTTTGGTTGGTTCCTGGTCTAGATTTCATAACACTGGGTTGGGTTACTGCCCCCCCAACCCCCCTCACCCACAAACACACCCCAACACACACACATACTATTTTTACTAATTTGCCCACTGTATAATTCATTGCACACGACGTATCTGTTCTGCCATATCCAGTGCATATATCTACGTTAGTCTCACATTTTTAAATATAGCAGTTGCTCTGTGTATGTTCTTAAACTCAGATCAACAATGATCCAGGATAGATTGAATGCCATCGCAATCCTATCTATTGCGCATGGTTTGACACATTCACTAAGTTTTGATCAAACCCTGGGTTTGCTGATTCCTAACGGGTAGTGTGGTCCCAGCTGGACAAGCAGCGGTAAAGCTTGCCAGACAGTTCTCTCAATGGCAAGCTGTGCAGCTTTAACTGGTTAAACTTCAGCAGGTACCCTATCACATGCTCTTGGGTCCTCAAGCCTTGGATCTTGTCAGAGGATGCCTGGTACTCTTCGGAATTAGATAAGCGGCATTCAGCTCTCCAAGGAAATAGTGTACATTCCATTCTAATACATGAGAATTTCCACGTGTAGAAGGGATGCATGGAATATTGCTATGTATTTTATAGTTGAGCATAAGTAGCCAATTTGCGCACAACAATGTCCCACAAACAGCCGTGAAATGAAGTGTCACATCAAACGTTGCAGTGCTCCCCCCTCCCCCCAACACTGCAGCCACTACACCCTGAAACTCTGGAACACTCTCTCTCAATCCTTCCACCTTGTCCCCTCCTTCCCTATCTTCAAGTAGCGCCTGATGACCTTCCTCTTCGACCTAGGGTCAACCCCCCTTTCCCCCGGCTCGGTGTTGTGCTCCACCACTGTCAAGCGCTCTGGGACCCTGCATGAGGGGAGCTATATAAATGCAAGTTGTTGTCGTCAGCCCAGACACTCACCAATAGCTCTCATAAATGGTTCAAAGTTCTCCTGACTCTCTAGTTTATACTGCCCAGTGAAGGCCATGACTATGGTTCTCTTCTCTGTCTCTCTCTAATGGAGCAGAAGGTCCTTTGTCAAATCGTTGCTTTCCTTTGAGGGATTGAGGCTGTACCTACATTGATAACCCAGTGGTTTGATTGTGACTCACGTTCGATTGTTATTTCATTGTCTTGTTTTATTACTGACATAGCAATGCTCTTGTAGCCCTCCTCCTCCCTCACCCACCATCCTCCTGCCTTCTGATATGCCTCCTGTCCTGAAGGCAAGTCTGCTAACCTCAGTTCTCTCTGTCTATGGCTGAGCTGCACATGCTGCAGATATACATACACATTATTCTCGCTGAGGCCCAACCAGTGTTTTATAAAGGTTCATCATAACTTCCTGACTTTTGTATTCTCTGCTCCTATTTATAAAGCCAAGTATCCCATGTGCTTTTTTAACAGCTTTATCTACTTGTCCTGCACCTTTAAAGATTTACTGATATGAACCCCCCGGTCTCTCTGTTCCTTCTCCGCCTTTAAGATTGTACCATCAACTTATATTGCCTCTCCTCATTCTTCCTCCCAAAATGCATCACTTTGCATTTCTCAGCATTAAACTTCATTTGCCACGTGTTTGTCCATTTTACCAGTCTGTCTATGTCCTCTTGCAGTGTGCTACTATCCTCCTCACTGTTTACTACTTTTCCTAGCTCAATATCATCTGCTTACTTGGAAATTGTACTCCCTATGCCCAAGTCTAGGTCATTTACATAGATGAAAAATGGCAGTGGTCCCAATACCGACCCCTGGGGGACAGCGCTGCACACTTCCCTCTAGTCTGAAAAATAATCGTTCACCACAACTCTTTGCTTTCTGCTAACCAGTTCCTTTTTAAATGTTCTATTGATTCAGCCGGGCATCTGTCTAGATATTGTCCTTTGCAACCCTGAACTTGAGGTGACTTTCTTGCTTAATATTTTGTAGCCAATTTGCATACAGCAAAGTGCTACAAACAGCCGTGAAGTGAATGATTAATTTTTATTGGGGATTGTCTGCCAGGACACCAGTAGGGAGGGGGAGGGGATAGAAACTTCCTTTTCTCCTGCGGATCTAAACTGCTCAATCTCCCTGGGCTCTTCCTCAAACTCACTGAACCAGTGCGCAACCTCGGCATCCAGTTCGATCCCCAATTGTCCTTCCACACCCCCCATCACATCTGGTCCCTGACCAGGACATCCTCCTTCCACCTCCGCCATATTGCCCATCTCCGACTTTACTTTACCCCAAATACTGCCGAAACCCTCGCACATGAGTTTGTCACCTCCCGGTTGGATTACTCCAACGGACCCCTCCCCGGTCTCCACAGCTCCACCGTTCACAAGATCGAGTTCATTCAAAACTCTGCTGCCTGCATAGTGACCCGGACCAAACTCTGTACCCACATCTCACCAGTTCTGGCTTGGCTCCACTGGCTCCCCATCACCGAATTGATAGACTTTAAAATCCTCACACTCAAATCCATTCACTCCCTGGCACCACTCTACCTCTCCGACTTCCTCACTTCCCAATCCACCATCCGGCGCCTCTGCTCGATTGGCACCGGTTCCAGCTCATCCCTCACACCCTCCACCCACCATTGAAGGTTGTGCTTTCAACCACTATGCCCCAAACCTCTGAAACACTCTCCCTCAATCCCTCCACCTTGTACCCTCTCCCCCCCTTCTTCAAGTCCTGCCTGAAAACTTTCCTGTTCAACCGTGCTCATGGCCACCATCTCCCCCCAGCCCGGAGTCAGGCTCTGCCACCGTTAAGTGCTCTGAGATGCTATCCTGCGTGGAGGTCGCTATATAAGTGTAAGTTGTTCTTGTCGTTGCTGTTTTCTTTTCAAATTGTGTTGCGGGATCTTTAATGTCCATCTGAACAGGCACAGAGGGGACCTCAGCTTAATTTCTCATCCAAAATACGGCATCTTCAACAGTGGAGCACTCCCCCCCAGCACTGCACTGAAATGAAGGTGTAGACAGTGAGTTCAGAGTCTCAATGTAAATCTTGGACCCCACGAACTTCTGACTCTCAAGCAAAAGTGCTACCGACTGAGCCAAGCTGCCAAATAATAATGATTCTTATATTGAAACACTTTATGGGAAATTGTTGTGAAGTGTAGTGACTGTTTCGATGTCATGTATACGGATGACACACAAATCTACTTTGCCTCCTCCAGTACCAACTCCTAAGCCCCCGACGTTCTATTAGCGTGTCTGACAGACATCAGGATCTGGATCAGTGTAAGCTTCCTGCAGCTGAATGTGGACAAGTCAGAAGCCATATTCCTTGGCTCCCGTCAATCAACTTCAAGATCCTCACACTTGTGTTCATATCCCTTCACTCTCTGGCACCTCCCTACCTCTTCAACCTCCTCACTCCCCAATCCCCCAACCAGTGCCTCTGCTCGACGAGCACTGGCCTCCTGGTTGTCCATTGCACCTTCCACCCCCACCATCTGAAGTTCCGCTTTCAGCCACTACACCCTGAAACTCTGGACCCCTCTCACTCAATCCCTCCGTCTTGACCCCTCTCTCCCTTTTACTTCAAGTTTCCCCTGAAAACCTTCCTCTTCGACCATGCTTACGTGTATATTTTTTGTAGTGTGGTGAACACAGCTGCTCATAATATTCCACATATGGGACTGATCAGAGCCTTTCAAATCTTCATTTGACTTCTGTTTTCTTAGTATTGTTGAATTGTTTCACATCACCATGTGAACATTAAAGCTGATAGCTGTTACCCCCAGATTCCCATTTTTCAGTTTCCCTGCTATTTCATATCTATCGTGTCCCATATTTAAAAAAAAATATTCATTTATACAGCGGATTTCATGTTGGGAGGACATCACCTTATGCTTCACGTACCCAAGCTGGGGGTAGGGGAGGAACTGAGGAAAGAGGGGCAAGGTCAAAAGAAAGGTCTTAAGGTGGACTTTAATGATCGGGAGAGCAGGTGCGAGGCCGAGGACTTTGAGATTGAGTACCAACAACAACTGCTTGGCATTTATTTAGTGCCCTTCACTCGGGGCAGCTTACCAATAGCTCAGTGGAGTCCTCAGTGGAGTCCTGTAGCTTAGTGGTTAGAGCACTCGCCTCGGAAGCATTAGATCTGGATTCGACTTCCGGCAGGGTGAAACCTTGGGGAGATTTCCTTACTCCACATGCCTGATAATAATCCCTCAAGAAAAGAAAACAATAATAAAAAAAATTGGTCCACGACTGTTTGTGGGACACTGCTGTGCATAATTGGCTGCCCCATTTCGCCCACAAATATATAGTCAATTCACTTTACAGTATATTGTGTGAAGTACTTTGAGATGTCTAGAAGACGTGAAAAGTGCTATATCAAATGCAAGGATTATTATATATATTATTATATCCCTTAATACCCTGACCTATCAAATATCTATCCACCACAGTCTTAAAAATGTGAATGGATCCAGCATCAACAGCCTTTTAAGGGAGAGAATTCCAGATTTCCACTACTCTTTGCATGAAGAAAATGCTTCCTGATTTCACTCCTAAATGGCCTAACTCTAATTTTAAGATGATACCCCACTGTTCTGGATTCTCCACCAGAAGTAATCTATACTAATAAAGAAAAAATATTTGTCTGTGTGTCTGTCCGCCAATAACGCAATAACAGATTGACTTAGAGACATGATTTATACCACACCGGAAAGGTCTTGCTTGGCGAAGTGTCAATGCCAGTTTTTTGGGGGTGGGGGTGGTATCTCCTATCATTGATGAGCTATGACCTAAACAAACTCATCACACATGTATGGCAGTTTTGCTTAAAATCTACACACAGTATTTATGACATGTTAAATGGTTTGTGAGTTAAATGATTAAATTGGATCCTTTGGTCGCAAGCATAGCTGTAACAGGTACAGCTAGTAGATAATAACTAAAATCAGGAAATATCGATATCCACCTTATCAAATCCTTTCATAACCTTAACCACCTCTATTGCATCACCCCTCAATCATCAGTTGAGTCACTTAGTCACGTGTACATAAGAACATAAGAATTAGGAGCAGGAGTAGGCCATTCGGCCCCTCGAGCCTGCCCCGCCATTCGATAAGAAAAGAGTTAATAATTCAACAAAGTCATAAAACCACGCCAAGCACTGTATCTTTTCAAGATATGGGAATCTCTATAAAGGAAAAGTACAGTTTGGTTTGCTACCTCTCGTTGCTCCATTGCACGGACCAAACATTCATAGTAATGGCATTCAATGGGAAATATGAACTGGAAAACCAGGACAACTTTGGACCATTTATGAAAGCTCTTGGTAAGCTCATCCCTTTTTTATTCCTGATCAGCCAGGTATCAGTAACATTTGTAGAAACATAGGTACTCAGGAACGGGAGTAGGCCATTTGGACCATCAAGCCCGTTGTAGTACTTTCCAAAATCATGGCCGATTTGCAACTCAATTTCACCTCCACGCCCTCTCTCTGTATCCTTTGATATCTGTCTATCAAGCATAATGACTATTTGCCTTTTAAATTCTTTAATTGACTCTGTCTCCACTGCAAGTGAATTCTACACTCCCACCACCCGCTGCATGAAAACCCATCAACAACAAATTCTATTTATACAGAGGCTTTCACATCAGGAGGACATCCCAAGGTGCTCAAGAGGGAAGGATCTGCACTCAAGCTGGGGATTGGAATCAAAAGGGGTGGAGGGCAAGGGGAGTGGAGATGGGAAGATGATCAAAGGAAGGGTTGAAGAGGAAGGTCTTCAGTCAAACCTTGAACAACAACAACAACATTCCATTTATAGAGTGCATTTCACGTCGGGAGGACGTCCCAAGGCGCTGTACAGTTGGGTCAGGACCCGAGCAGGGGGGAAATGGTCAGGGTGAGGGGAGGGAAGGCAGGGAGTGAGGAGGGGGTAGAGTCGAGAGGGGAGCTGAAGGCACGGTCAAAGAGAAAGGTCTTGAGACCAGCCTTGAAGGAGGAAAGGGAGGAGGCGGCGAAGGCACTGGGGGATAGAGTTCCAGAGCCTAGGGGCTGAGAGGCTGAAGGCCCGGCCACCAATGGTAGGGCAGTTGGGGCGGGGGATGTGGAGCAGACCGGAGCCAGAGGAACGGAGGGTATAAGCAGGTAGGTAGGGGGATAGTAGGTCGGAGAGGTAGGAGGGAGCGAGGACGTGAAGGTGTAGGTGAGGAGGAGGATCTTGAATTCGATCATCTGGCGGATGGGGAGCCAGTGGAGGTGAGCGAGGGTGGGAGTGATGTGGTCCCGAAGCCTGGTGCGGGACAGTACACGAGCTGCAGAGTTCTGAATGACCTGCAGCTTGTGGAGGGAGGGGCCGGGAAGGCCGGCGAGGAGAGAGTTCCCATAGTCCAGCCTTGAGGTGATAAAGGCGTGGACCAGAGTTTCAGCAGCGTGAGGGGTGAGGTAGTGCCGTAGTCTGGCGACGTTCCGGAGGTGATGGAAGGCGGTGCCAGTTGTGGCGCGGATATGAGGGAGAAAGGACAGCTCAGGGTCGAACAGAACCCCGAGGTTCCTGACTGGCTTTGAGAGGTGGAGAGTGCAGCCTTGGATGCTGATGCTGTCAGCGCCTGAGGTGCGGAGGCGCTGACGTGAGCCAATCAGGAGGGCCTCAGTTTTGCGCACGTTGAGCTGAAGAAAGTTGTCTCTCGTCCAGGACTCGATGTCGGACAGGCAGGCTGTCAGGACATCGGGGGTCGTGGAGTTGAGGGTAGAGGAGGAAAGGTAGAGTTGGGTGTCATCCGCATACATGTGGAAGTTAACCCCATGTCTGCGGATGATGTCACCACAGGGGGAGCATATAGAGGGTGAAGAGGAGGGGACCGAGGACAGAGCCCTGAGGGTCACCGCACGAGACAGTGCGGGGGCCGGAGGAAAAAACATTCGTGGAAACAAAGTGAAGACGGTGGGAGAGGTATGACCTAAACCACTCAAGGACAGGGCCTTGAAGGTTGAGGTGGGAGGACAAGCGGTGGAGGAGGATAGCGTGGTCGACCGTATCGAATGCTGCCGATAGGTCGAGGAGGACGAGGAGGCAGAGGGAGCCCTGGTCACAGATGGTCAGCATGTCAATGGTGACCTTGACCAGGGCAGTTTCTGTGCTATGGGCAGCACAGAAACCCAACTGAAGGGGTTTGAATAATGAATGGGTGGAGAGGAAAGAGCACAGCTGGGAGGCGACAACTCGTTCCAGGACCTTGGACAGGAAGGGGAGGTTGGAGATGGGCCGGTAGCTTGATAGCTGCGACGCATCAAGGGAGGGTTTTTTCAAGGTGGGAGTGATGGTGGCAGTTTTTAAGGGAATGGAAACAGAGCCAGAGGAGAGGGACAGGTTGATGATGTCTGTGATATGTGGGGCAAGGAGGTGGAGCTGGGAAATAAGGAGTGGAGTGGGGGTGGGGTCAAGGGAGCAGGTGGTGGGTTTCAGGGATAGGATGAGTTTGGTGACAGAGGGTGGGGAAACGGGTACGAAGGTGTGTAGGGGAGGATGGGTAATAATAATAATAATAATAATCCTTGCATTTGATATAGCGCGTTTCACGTCGGGAGGACGTCCCAAAGCGCTTCACAGAACACACTGTAAAGTGAATTGACTCTATATTTGTGGGCGAACGCGACAGCCAATTGCGCACAGCAATGTCCCACAAACAGTCGTAGATTAAAATGACCAATTTAATTATTGTTTTTTGTTTTCTTGGAGGGATTATTATTAGGCGTGTGGAGTAAGGAAACTTCCCCAAGGTTTCGCCCTGCCTGGAATTGAACTCAGGTCTGTCACTTGCAAAGCGAGTGCTCTAACCACTGAGGAGTCGGAGTGTGGGAGGGAGGGGGTGGGGGGGTGGGTGGATTTTGGAGGGGAAGTGACCGCGGAGCGAATTCCCTTGATTTTGGATTCAAGGAAATCCAGCATCTCCTCGCAGTGAAAGTTGGAGGAGATGACCTGCGCGGGGTGGCGGGGGGGGGACGGAGGAGTCGGGATATGGTAGAAAACAGAAGCCTGGGGTTGTTCTTCGCCTCCAGGATTATCCTGGAGTAGAAGGACGACTTGGCCAAGGCTAGAGTGGAGCGGTAGATTTTGAGGAGGTCCAGCCAGATTTGTCGGTGGACCGTTAGGCCAGATTTGACGCAGGTGCGTTCAGCGGCCCGCACCTGGCTCTTCAGTGAGCGGAGGTGGGTGGTGAACCAGGGGGAGGAGCGAGAGTAGGAGACAGTACAGGAGGTGATGGGGGCAAGAGTATCGAGTGTGGAGGAGAGGGTGTTGTGGAGGAGGGTGAGAGGAGAAGAGGGGTCAGTGAGGGTTGAAGGCCAGAGGGAGAGGAGTTCAGAGGACTCCAAGGCAGCGGTTAGGGATTGTGGGGGTAACTTCTTCCAGGGGCGGTAGAAGATGGTGGTGGGTCTGGTGGAGGTGGGGAGGGGGGTGGAGGTGGTGAAGGAGATGAAGTGGTGGTCGGAGATGGCCTTGTCGGTGATAGTGACATCCGAGACACTGAGGCCCCGGGTGATCACCAAGTCGAGTGGGTGGCCGTGACTGTGAGTGGGGGAGTTGATGTGGAGGGAGAGGTTGAGCGAGGAGAGCAGGGAGGAGAAATCTGAGGAGATGGAGCAGGAGGGGTGAAGTGCAGGTTGAAGTCGCCCAGGATGATGAGGCGATCAGAGCAGAGGCAGAGAGATGTAAGAAGTGTCGAAATATCGGAGATGAAGGTGGGAGAGGTTTTAGGGGGCCGGTAGAGGAAGAGGATTTTGAGTGAGAGGAAGGAGGGGTGGGAGAGGGTGAGGTGCTCGAAAGAGGGGAAAGAGCCAGAGGAGTAGGGGAATAGGGCGAGTGGTGTCCTTGAGATAAGGGCTACACCACCGCCACGGCGGTTGGGGCAAGGGATGTGGTGGGAGGTGTAGCCGGGTGGTGTGGCCTCCGTGAGGGGGAAGGTGTCACCTGGGGTGAGCCAGGTTTCCATTAAGGCCATGATGTAAACGCTCTCATCAAGGATCCAATGGAGTCGGGCGAGAGTGGGGAAGATGGGGTCACGGAGTTTAGTTCGGGAGAGGACACGGGCTGCAGAGTTCTGGATTATCTGCAGCCTGTGGAGGGAAGGGTTGGGAATATTGATAAGCAAGGCATTTGCATAGTCAAGCCTGGAGGTGATGAAGGCATGAACAAGAGTTTCAGCGGCCTGAGGGATGAGCTGGTGGCGGAGTCGGGCAATGTTCCAGAGAGTATTAGGCCAGGTGAAGCCAAGGCTTGGGGTCTCCTGTAGTTGGAGCACTTCTGGAGTCTAACCAGCTAAACCGGAAAGCATTGAAAGTTGTGGGTTCAAGTTCCTCATAGGGACTTGAGCTCTTATGGCAGGGCTGAAGCTATAGTGCAGTACTGGGGGTGTAAATAAAAAGAATCTTTGCATTTGATAAAATGCCTTAAATGTCACGTCGTCAAGATCTCGCAAAACTATTCACGGGATGTACTGTAAAGTGGTGCGACTGTATATTGTTTAGGCAAGGCCCGTAGCCAATTTTGCACACAGCACACAGCAATATCCCGCAAACAGCAATGAATGATCAATTTCATTTCGGGATTGTTGGCCAGGGCACTGGGAACAACTCCCTTCCCTTTTCATAAATCAAGAAATATTCAATCAATAAAACGTATTTTGTTGGGCGACTATAACGGTTGGCTAACATTGGCCTAGATTGTGAGCTCAAAATCCCAATGTGGGGCTTGAACACACAGCCTTCTGACTCAGGGGCGACCATGCTACCAATGAGCCAGGCTGACACCTTCCAACAACAACAAGATTACATTTGTATAGCCCCTTTCCACCCTCTTGGTCTGATTTTCAGGACTCTCGGACGAGATGATCGAGAAAGGCAATGACCTCAAGAGCGTCTCTGAGATCGTCCAGAACGGGAACCACTTCAAGATCACGGTCACTACAGGCACCAAAGTGCTGACCAACGAGTTCATCGTTGGCCAGGAGACCGACGTTCAAACTCCCACCGGTGCAAAGATGAAGGTAGTGAACATCTCTCCGGCTCTCTTGGGTTTCGGTGACTCGATTCTTGCCAAGCAGACATAATTTCAATTGCTGGAAATTAGCTTTCTGAGTTTATTGCTGGCTTTACACACTTTTTTTATTTTCTTCCGATGAGACATTAAGCGCTCAGCCTCCGAGACGCTACCTCATGTGAAAGGCACTCTATGAATGCAAGCTGTTGCTGCTGCTGTTAAACTGGCTATTCAGGCAGATGTTAAAAATCCTGAGGCACTCTTCGAAAAGAGAAGGGAGTTTCTCCCGGTGTCCTCGATAATTTCTCACAAATAAAAACTATTCTCACAAACAATAATCATTCACTTTGACTGTTTGTAGGGGCTGCCGCATTCGTCTACAAAATACACAGTCAATGCCCTTTACAGTAAATCGTACGGAATTTTCTCTCAAAGTTGGAAAAATAAATATCACAATTCTCAGTCACTAAAGCCTGGGTGTAAGCGACGGCCTCCCCTGCCCTCCGCCCCTCCTCTCCAGCACAACAGTTTGAACAGATCAATTTCAAGATTGTCACCTTCATGACCTAGCACCAGCCTTACCTCTCCAGGCTGCTCACAGCCCATTCCTCTACCTGCTCCCTTTGCTCAGCCGGCTGCGTCCGACTATACATCCCTTGTTCCTTCTGCTCCACCATCAGCAGCTTTTAGTCACTACGCTTCCGAAACACTGGATCTCTTCTCCTCAATCCTTTCCAGCTCCCTCCTTGCCCATCTTCAGATTGCACCTGAAGACTTTCCTGTTAGACCAGTCTACGGTCACTTCTCCTCTTTCCCTGGCTCTGCATCAGACTCCACCACTGTTAATCGCTCCAAGGTGCGCTCTGCTTGAAGAACGCTGTATAAGAACAAGTTAATTTTAAGATTTAATTGGTCGTCATTGTTTTTACAACTGGATATGGAGTTCCAGCGCCATTTCACCAAATACCCGGAATGAGGCCTGCCGTCCTTCCTAATTATCTTGTGTCTTGTCAGCGCCTTGGGACATCCTCCCAATGTGAAAGGCACGATACAAATGTAATTTGTTTTTGTTGTTATCTAGGCTATAATCAACCTTGAAGGGACCAATAAACTTGTGTTGAAGGCGGAAAATGTAACCTCCATCACAGAGCTGACTGGAGATAGGCTGGTGAATGTAAGTCTCTGTTGATTCTATTTCTGGTTTCAAATACTTCAACCTTTGAATGGATGGAATGCCTCCACCTCCTTACCCCATCCTGTGTTCTTAATTACACCACCTCTCCCCCTCCCCCCCGGCTTCTCTGCCCCACCATCAGCAGACGACCAGTTCACAAAGGCGTGGTCTTGGCAATCTAATTTACTGGTTTTCTTTGACGGTGTGACAAGGGAGCTTGATAAGGGTAAGGTAAGGCTGTGGATGTTAAAAATCTGGATTTCAGTAAGGCCTTTTGTGCAGTTCGCCTTGAGAGGCTGTACTGAAAGTAAAGAAAGCGGGAATCAGTGGAGGTATATTACATTGGCTATGCAACTGGTTGACTGCAACAACCCAGAGGATGGTGGTTCAGGGAATGTCATCAGACTGGGAAAATGTTACCAATGGAGTTCCACAAGCGTCTGTTTTGGGATCTCTTTTGTTTAATATTTTCATAAATCATCTGGAACTAGGAGTCGCAAGCACAGTGGTTAAGTTTGCAGATGACACCAAACTAATGAAGGTGGTAAATTGCAGAGCTGAACAAGATAGGTTACAGGAGAATTTGAACATACTTGGGAATTGGGAAGATTGGTTGGAGATGAAATTCAATGTGGAGAAATGTAAAGTATCGTGGAAGGGATTATTATTTGAACGGAAGGAAAATAATATGTATGGAAAATGAAAAGGTCCTGGGGGTCCTGATTGACAATAAATTGAAGTGCCACTGTATAAATCCTGCCACTGTATAAATAATTGGTGAGACCATACTTAGAGTACTGTGTACAGTTCTGGTCGCCGCAGTACAAAAAAGATATTGGAGAAATCAAGAAGATACAGAGGAGGGAAAACAAAATGATTGAGGGAATAGAAGGACTGGACTATGAGGAGTGACTAAGTAAATTGGGCATATACACACTGGTAAGAGAAGATTGAGAGGGGATATGATTGCTGTCTTTGAGATTCTAAAGGGCAAGACTATACAGATCATGACAGGCTGTTTCAACTTGTCCAGAGTAGTAAAACCAGAGGCCCCAGCCTGCGATTGAAGGGGGAAAATTCAGAACAAATCTACGCAAACACTATTTAAGTAGGAGTTCGCTCACTGAAAATAGTAAACCTGTAGGAACAGGCTCCCTAGGGAGACGGTTGAACAACAACAACAACAAGATTATATTTGTACAGCGCCTTTCACGTTGGGAGGACGTCCCAAGGTGCTGGACAGAGTACAGCATTTCAAACCTGAGCAGGGGTTGGGGGGTAAGGGAAGGGAGGGGAAGAGGAGGGTCTTGAGGGCGGGACTTGAAGGAGGCTAAGGAGGGATCGAGGCGGAGTAACTGGGGGATAGAATTCCAGAGGTTGAAGCAGGAAGTGTTGATTCTTTCAAACACAGATTAGATAGTTTTCTCTTAAGAAATAATATTATAGGATATAGTACATAGGTAGTTCAGGAAATGTGACCGCCAGGAAGGTGGAAGGTGAACTAGATGGACCTTGGTCTTTTCTCATCCAGTTTTCTTATCTTCTTAATAACACATCAACAGAGGGTAAGGTAAAACTATTCCTTTTATTGTTGTGTTGTTGCAATAGTAACTTTTACTCATGGCCTGGGCCAATAGAAAAGTGTGGAAATATTTGCCGAAAATTGCCAAACAAATTTTGCGGAAAATGGCAGGGAGTTGATTTGTGCTCTTGAAGTACATTTTAATGCCAACCTACGTTTTTTCACTTTATTGATAAAAGAAAACATGAGGAAATAACACATATTAGATTGTTGCAAAAAAAATGTTAGTTGCTTCTTTAACAAAAACTGGGTTTTCATTTTTTTAGGTGGGCAGGAGGGGGGGACACCAGCGAGGCTACAGGAGCTCTCAGGGTTCAGCACCGCACACATACCCAGAGAGGCAGAAACACACACACACACAGAGACACAGAGAGAGAGAGACACACACACAGAAAGACACACAGACACACACGCAAACACAGAGAAAGACACACACACACATACACACAGACACACAAACACACACAGAAAAAGATACACACACAGAGACACACACACGCACACACACAGAAAAAGACACACACACACAGACACACACACACAGATACATAAAAACACACACACAAAAACACACACACACAGAGACACACACACACACACACACACAGAGAATGACACACACACAGACACACACAGACACACACATAGAGACACACACACAGAGAACGACACACACACACACACAGAGAATGACACACACAGACACACACACACACACAGACACACAAGCACACACACACGCCCATTTGCTGCTTGCGCCACACCGCGCCTTGTGCGTCCGAAGCTGCCCCCACCCACAGTGAGGGGCAGAGGCCCGCGCCAAAAACTATATTTATGGCAGGTTTGTAGCGGAGGAAGGTGTTTATAGAGGGTTCCATAAGACAATAATAATAATCCTTGCATTTAATACAGCGCCCTATCAAATCATTGATTCATCTCAAACCGCTTCACAGAATAGACTGTAAAGTGAATTAACTGTATATTTTGTGGGGGAAATTTGGCAGCCCAATTGCACACAGTAGTGTCCCGTAACTTGTCGTAGATTGAATCACCAATTTATTATTTTTTAATTTGAAACGATTGTTAACCCAGAAAACAACCTTTCAATCGACCAACAACCGAGTTCCAACTTACTGCTAGATGCGTGTGGAGTAAGGACACTTCCCTAAGTTTCGCCCTGCCCAGGAATGAACCCAGTTCCTCTCACTTGCAAGGCGAGTTCTTTTACCAATACGCTATAGGACTGCACAACAACAACAACAACTTGCATTTCTATAGCAATTTTCAGGCAGGAGAGCGTCCCAGAGCACTGCAAGTAAACATTAACTTTTTGTTTCAGACAATGACAATCGGAAACATTGTGTACACGCGGCAGAGCAAGAAGATCTGCTGAACTCTGACTGGTGGATTTTTTGCGTCTTATTTTACTGCATTATGTATAATAACAATCCTTGCATTTGATATAGTGCTTTTCACGTCTCCTCGACATCTCAAAGCGCTTCATAGAATAAATAGACTGTAAAGTGAATTGACTGTATATTTGTGGGCGAAATGTGGAGGATGTGGAGGAAAGTGGAAATATGATATGTAATATTATCATATTGCTCAAAGCAGTCCATAGAGTCAATCGTTATCAATGACCTTAGGATTGGTAGAGGGTGGGAGTGGGTTGTTTGGCTTCCACAATCACCTTTGACCACATATCTGGTTGATATGATAATTATCACCAGTGCTTATATCACATCTCTCATTCTCCCACACCTCCATCTATGTAATAAACCAGAGACTAATGTACAATGTGTGACCAGTGTTGTTTTTCCTAAGCTTTGCACTGATGAATCTGATGAGCCTTGTGAAGCTCTCCAAATTGCTTGTCTTGTCTATGCTAGTCCCAACAACTCAACTCAAATCGTATAGATGAATAATATAAGACGGTAATAATTCCTGTATTTGGTATGATGCCTTTTATGTTACTTCAGAGAATTTATTGTAAAGTGGAGTGAGTGTATGTTTGGAGGTGAGAGAGCACAGCAATGTCTCACAGCCGGCCATGAAGTGAATGACCAATTTTACCTGGGGAATTGTTGGCCAGAGCACTCGAATAAACTCTCTTCACTTTTTGAAGAGTGCTATGGGCTTGTTAATGTCCTTCTGAACGATTTACTGTCTCAACTATAGACGGCACCTCCAACAATGCCGCTCCTGCATCCCCAGCACAGCACATTGGTGCATCAGTCTAGACAGTGAGTTCAAAGTCCCGATGTGGGGGCTTGAACCCCACAACCTTCTGACTCAAGAGCAAGAATGCTACACTTGCCAGGCTGACACCTGTTATTATAAAAATAACCCTTGTATTTGATACAGAACACACCACATCAAAATTTCTCAAAGTGCTGCAGGTGGATTTGGTCATCACTGAACTGTCACCCTACAACACCATCTGGGCTCTCTGCCCCCACCCATCTCGCAGAGTCCCATTGAATGACCAATTTTAGCTGTTGGCCAGAACAACAGGAAATACTCTCTTCTCTGTCGACTAGTGCCACAACCTGTAGACATGAGCTTGGTTTAACATCACATCCAAAGGAAAGCACTGACAACCACTATGCATGCACGCCAACTCCCTGCTTGTTGGCCTTCCCAACACTTCCCTCCACAAGCTGAAGATCATTCAGAACTCGGCAGCTCGTGTCCTCTCCTGCGCCAGGCTCCTTGTCCCCATCACCCCCACCCTCGCCCGGCTCCACTGGCTTCTCAACTCCCAGAGGATAGAGTTTAAAATCCTTGTGCTCGCCTTCAAGGCCCTCCAAGGCCTTGCTCCTCCCTACCTCTGTGATCTGCTGACCCCATATCAATCTGTCCACCCTTCCACTCAGCAGGCTACAGCCTGCTCCACGTCCCGCGCCCGGCGCGCCCCGCCATCGTCGGTCGGGCCTTCAACCTCTCGGCCCCCACCCATCTCCCAGAGTCCCATTGCCTCACTCCCTCCCTTGCCTCCTTCAAGGCCCATCTCAAGACCCTCTTTGAACGTACCTTCGGTCACCCTCCTACCCTACCTTCCCTATAAGAACCTAAGAAATAGGAGCAGGAGTAGGCCATTCGGCCCCTCGAGTCTACCCTGCCATTTAATAAGATCATGGCTGATCTTCTAACTTAATTCCCTTTATCTGCCCTATCCCCATATCCCTTAATCCCTTTAGTTTTTAAAAATCTATTGATCTCAGTCTTGAATACGTTCAATAACTGAGAATCCACAGCCTTCTGGGGTAGAGAATTCCATAAATTCACTACCCTCTGAGTGAAGAAATGTTTCCTCAACTCAGTTCTAAAAGGCTGACATTTAATCCTGAGACTATGACCCCTCGTTTTAGATTCTCCAACCAGGGGAGACAGTCTCACAATATCTACCCTGTCAAGACCTTAAGAATCTTATAGGTTTCTATAAGATCATTCCTAATTCTTCTATATTCTAGAGAATATAGGCCTAGTTTACTCAACCTCTACTTGTAGGTCAACCCCCTCATCCCAGGAACCAACCTAGTGAACGTACGTTGCACCCCCTCTAAGGCAAGTATATCCTTTCTTTGATAAGGAGACCAAAGCTGCACACAATACTTTAGGTGTGGTCTCACCAAGGCCCTATACAATTGCAGCAAGACTTCCCTACTCTTGTACTCTAACCGCTTTGCAATAAACGCTAACATGCTATTAGCCTTTCTAATTGCTTGCTGTACCTGTATACTAAATTTCTGTGATTGGTGTACAATGACACCTAAATCTCTCTGAATACTAACACTACCTCGTCTCTTCCCCTCTAGAAAATAATCTGCTTTTCTATTTTTTCTACCTAGGTGAATAACTTCACACTTCCCCACATTATACTCCATTTGCCACCTTCTTGCCCACTCACTTAACCTGTCTATATCCCTTTGCATCCTCTTTGTGTCCTCCTCACAGCTTACTTTCCCACCTGGCTTTGTATCGTCTGCAAATTTAGATACGTTAAGCTCTATTTCCTCATCTAAATCAACGATGTAGTTTGTAAACAGTTGAGGCCCAAGCACTGATCCTTGTGGCACTCCACTAGTCACAACCTACCAATCTGAGAAGGACCCGTTTTTTCCTACTCTCTGTTTTCTGCCTGCTAACCACTCTTCGATCCATGCTAATATATTACCCTTGATTCCATGAGCTCTAATTTTGTGTAACAACCTTTTATGTGGCACCTTGTCGAATGCCTTCTGAAAATCGAACTACACTATATCCATTGGATCCCCCTATCTAACCTTCTGGTTACATCTTCAAAAAACTCTAAAAGATTTATTAAACATGATTTCCCTTTCGTAAGACTGTTGACTCTGCCTAATCATATTATGACTTTCTAAGTGCCCCACTATGATGTCCCTAATTATAGACTATAACCAATGTCAGGCTAATTGGTCTATAGTTCCCCATTTTTTCTCTCCCACCCTTCTTAAATAGTGGTGTTACTTTTGCGACCTTCCAATCAACGGGAACCGTTCTAGAATCCAGGGAATTTTGGAAGATCAAAAGCAATGTATCCACTATCTCTACAGCTACCTCTTTTAAAACCCTAGGATGCAGCCCATCAGGTTCAGGGGATTTATCAGATTTTAGTCCCATCAATTTCTCTAGTACTATTACTTTACTGATATTAATTTCTTGAAGTTCCCCACTATTTTTGGTAAGTTTTTAGTATCCATCCGACAGAAGCAAAATATTTGTTTAGTGACTGCCATTTCTTTATTCCCCATTATAATTTCTCCTGTCTGTGCCTATAAGGGACTCACATTTATTTTTGTTAATCTCTTCCTCTTTATATACTTGTGAAAGCTCTGTCTATCATTATATCTCTAGCTAGTTTACTCTCATATTCCATTCTCTCTCTCTGAATCAGTTTCTTGGTTATCTTTTGCTCATTTCTAAAGCCCTCCCAATCCTCAGGTTTACAGCTTTTTTTTGGCAATATTATAAGCCTCTTCTTTTAACTTTATACTTTCTTTAACTTCTCTAGTTAGCCATGGTTGAACCACTTTTCCCGTGGAATTTTTATTTCTCAAGGGAATATGCGTTTGCTGGGAATTATATAATATATCTATATAATATATCCTCCATCTCTATTGACCCCAACTCCAGCTTGGGTCCAAATCCCTGACTGTCCAAGGTGAAAGGTGCTATACAAATGTAATTTGCTGCTGCTGTTGTTGCACGTGTGTATGCATGTTATGGAGGCATGTAATTGAGGGTTACATTGGTCTCAGCAATGAAGCATTGATGAGCCTGACTGTCAACAACAACAACAACTTGGATTTATATAGCGCCCTCCATGCCGGACGGCGTCTCAGAGCACTTCACAGTAATGGATCCTGGGGCCGAGCCAGGGGAAGGAGGTGACCAAAGGCACAGTCGAAAAGAAAGGTCTTCAGCCGAGACCTGAAAATAGGAAGAGACGGGGCGAGGCAAAAGGAGAGAGGAAGGGAGTTGAGGGATTGACAGTCACCATTCCCTCAACTCCCTCAAACAAAGAATACTCAGGTCATAATAATATAATAATAATCTTTGTACATGAGCACCTTATCACCTTGTCGAGATATCTCAAAGCTCTTCACGAGAAAGTGATGTGACTGTGTATTTTTGTGAGCAAACAGGGCAGCCAAACTGCACACACCCAATGTCCCACAAACACCCACAAAATGAATGGCCCATTTTATGTGGGGGATTGTTGGCCAGGATACTGGGAGAAACTCCGTTCTCTATTCAAGTTGAGCCATGGGATCTTTGTGGTCCACCTGAGGTTAGTAACAAAGTGTTGACAGGTGCTCCTTGGGTCAGTGGTAGCACAATTGCCTCTGATCCAGAAGATTGTGAGTTCAAACTCAACAGTCCTGTAGCTCAGTGGTTAGAACAATCGCCTTGCAAGTGAGACACCTGGGTTCAATTCCAGGCAGGGTGAAACCTTGGGCAAGTTTCCTTACTCCACACGCCTAATAATAATCCCTACAAAACAAAACAATAAATATATTGTTAATTTTCAGTCCACGACTGTTTGTGGGACACTGCTGTGCGCAATTGGCTTCCGGGTTCGCCCACAAATATACATTCAATTCACTTTACAGCATATTCTGTGAAGCGCTTTGAGACATCTGGAAGATGTGGAAAGCGCTATATCAAATGCAAGGATTATTATTATTATAACAGAATATCAGAACTTGAACTCACATAGTCTACGCTGACACTCCAATGCAGTGCTGGGGTGAGCTGCATTGTTGAAAGTGCTGACCTTCGGTTGAGACATTAAAGTGAGCCATGGTTCAAGAGAACTTTAAAGATCTCATTGTGCTTTCAAAAAGAAACGGAAATTTCTTGGGGTCCTGGCCATCCCCCAAATAAAATGTGTTAGTCACTCCATGGCTGTCTGCGGGACATTGGTGTGTGCAAACTCACTGCTGTATTTGCCCACAATACACAGTAAATCCTGTGAAACACTTTGGGGTGTCCTCCCAATGTGGAACGATGACACTCAAATCCAGTGCTGGAGCAGTGTGATGGGGGGAGTGCTGCATGGACGGAGGTGCAATCCTTCAGATGGAGACATTAAACTGACTTTCTGTCTGCTGTTCAGTCAATCCTTGCTGTACTAAATGTGAGGATTATCATTATTATTATCATAGACTCAGCACCTTCAGGAGAGGAGACACATCTGAGGTTAGGGTACAAGCGCATTGCTGAGTAAGCACTAAGGCAATTACCTTGTATAATGAGTTAATAATTGAATAAGAGTCATATAACAATGGGCCCACTTATCACATGAAGGTGCTGCAATGCCTTGAAAGGAGAGCAGTAATTTGGAAAGGGGCCTTCTACTCCATCAACAACAACAACAAGAGTCCATTTATAGAGCGCCTTTCACGTCGGGAGGACGTCCCAAGGCGCTGTACAGTTGGGTCAGGACCCGAGCAGGGGGGAAATGGTCAGGGTGAGGGGAGGGAAAGGGAGGGAGCGAGGAGGGGGTAGAGAGTCGAGAGGGGAGCTGAAGGCACGGTCAAAGAGAAAGGTCTTGAGACCGGCCTTGAAGGAGGAAAGGGAGGAAGCGGCGAAGGCACTGGGGGATGGAGTTCCAGAGCCTCGGGGCTGAGAGCCCGGGCACCGATGGTAGGGCGGTTGGGGCGGGGGATGTGGAGCAGACCGGAGCCGGAGGAACGGAGGGTACGGGCAGGCAGGTAGGGGGATAGTAGGTCGGAGAGGTAGGAGGGAGCAAGGCCGTGAATGGTCTTGTAGGTGAGGATGAGGATCTTGAATTCGATCCTCTGGGGGATGGGGAGCCAGTGGAGGCGAGCGAGGGTGGGAGTGATGTGGTCCCGAAGCCTGGTGCGGGACAGTACACGAGCTGCAGAGTTCTGAATGACCTGCAGCTTGTGGAGGGAGGTGCCGGGAAGGCCGGCGAGGAGAGAGTTCCCATAGTCCAGCCTTGAGATGATAAAGGCGTGGACCAGAGTTTAAGCAGCGTGAGGGGTGAGGTAGTGCCGTAGTCTGGCGATATTCCGGAGGTAATGGAAGGCGGTGCCAGTTGTGGCGCGGATATGAGGGAGAAAGGACAACTCAGGGTCAAACAGAACACCAAGGTTCCTGACTGGCTTTGAGAGGTGGAGAGTGCGTGCAAACTGACTGCTATGTTCTCCAACAAATACACAGTAACTGCACCTCATACTAAATCTTGTTAAGTGCTTTGGACGTCTTCCCGACGTGAAAGGAAAACATTCAAATGCAGTGCTTGGATAGTGTGATGCTGCATTGCTGGAGGTGCCATCCTTCAGGTGGAAACATTAAACTGACTCCCTGTCTGACTGTTCAGTCAATCCTTGCTGTACCAATTGCAAGGATTATTATTATTATCGACTCAGCACCTTCAGGAGAGGAGACACGTCTGAGGTTAGGGTATAAGAGCATTGCTGTGTAAGCACTAAGGCAATTACCTTGTATAATAAGTTAATAATTGAATAAGGGTCATATAACAATGGGCCCACTTATCACATGAAGGTGCTGCAATCCCTTTAAAGGAGAGCAGTAAGTTGGGAAGAGACCTTCTACTCCATCAGACAGAGAGAAAGAATGTCAGTCGTGTCCTTCACTGGGAAGTATGAGCTGGAAAGCCAGGAGAACTTTGAGCCCTTTATGAAAGCTATCGGTGAGCTAATCTCCTTGAAATGCAGTAATTCTGTACACTCTGTGTGGGTGTGCATATGGGGTTGGGGGTGCGTGTGTGCGGGTGGGGAGCTGTGGGTGGGAACTGTGGGTGTGCATATGGTGAGGTATTGTTATTCTGCCTCTTGCCAATTTTTGACCTACAAGTGCCTGAGTGTGTGTGAGATATTTCTGCAAATTGAAACCGAGAGATAGGTTAAAGACCAAGTCTTAAGGTATTGCCCAACCGTAGTCTAAACTGCCACTCAAATGTAGTACTGGGGGGGAGGGGAGATAAGTTGATGGAGGAGCACTGCTTTGTTGGATGAGACATTAAAATGTGTTCCTACCCATCTGTTCAGGTGGCACCATTTAAAAAGAGAAAGAAGGTTTGTGGAGTCCTGTAGCTCAGTGGTTAGAGCACTCGCTTTGCAAGCAAGAGACCCGAGTTCAATTCCAGGCAGGGCGAAATCTTGGGCAAGTTTCCTTACTCCACACGCCTAATAATAATCCTTCCAAAAACAATAATAAATTGGTCATTTTCAATCTACGACTGTTTGTGGGACATTGCTGTGCGCAATTGGCTGCCGCGTTTGCCCACAAATACAGTCAATTCACTTTACAGTGTGTTCTGTGAAGCACTTTGGGACGTTCTCCCGACGTGAAAAGCGCTATATCAAATGCAAGGATTATTATTATTATCAAGGTTCTCCCGGTGTCCCAGCTAATAATCCCTGAATAAAATTTATCAATCAACTTTGTGGCTGTTTGAGACATTAATTGCTGCAAATTGTCTGCCTTGTTTGCCTACACATAAATGTTACAGTAAACTCTGAAGCGCTCTGAGGCAGTTTGAAGTGAAAGGAGTATATCAAATGCAAGGATTATTATTATTATTAGCATCACGAATAGTGTGTGTGCCTGAGATACCGGGCTGCTTGGGAAGTCTGCGTGGGATATGAAATTGGCCGTACTAAATGCGAGGATTATTATTTTTATTAACTTCATGATTGTTTGCGAGACACTGCTGTGCATTTGCTTACAGAATACACAGTCACTATGCTTCACAGTAATCCTGTGATGCACTTTGATATGTCCTCCTGACATGAAAGGTGCTGTATAACATGGAAGGATTATTATTAGTATTATTATGACCTTTAATCATTTCTAGGTCTCTCAGATGAGATGCTTAAGAGAAGCAAAGACATCAGCAGAGTTTCTGAAATTGTCCAAAACGGAGACCATTTCAAAATAGTGACCAAAGTTGGCAGCGATGTGCACACCAATGAATTCACTCTGGGCAAAGAGACTGACATTCAAACCTACACTGGACAGAAGATCAAGGTAACTCATTCCATGGGCCACGCCATGTGGATTAGCTTCCTGTTAGCTCGGCTCAGTTTTATATCACTCACCAATGATCCAAAGGTTGTGGATTGAAGCCCACGTGATAGGGAGACTTTAAATCTTATGGTCTCAGGTGACCATGTCAGATTAGAAGGAACTTTTTCACAGAGTGGTGAATGGTGGAATTCTCTGCCAGTCAGTTGTTGCGGTGGCAACCATGTGCGCATTCAAAAAAAATGACTAGCCACGTAGTTAAGAGACAATAACATAAGTCCTGTAGCGTAGTGGTTAGAGCACTTGCCTCGCAAGCGAGAGGATCCGAGTTCGATTCCTGGGCAAGATGAAACCTTAGCCAAGTTTGCTTACTCCACACGCCTCTTTACCTAGCTATAAGTAGGAACCCCGTTCGTAGTTGATTGGCGGATCGCTTTCCGGCAGTAATCTCTTCAAAAAATAATTAAAAACAATTTGTGTGCAATTGGTTGCCTCCTTTTGCCCACAAAATACGCAGTCAATTAATTTTACGGTATATTCTGTGAAGCGCTTTGAGACATCCTAATGATGTAATAAGGCGCTATATTAAATGTATGGATTATTATAATAATAGTTATGCAGAAGATATGGACAAAAAGACGAGTTTATGGGACTAGGGATCTGATCTAGGATGTGGATTATAAATACTGGCTAGACTGGATAGGCTAAATGGCCTGTTTCTGAGCTGTAGCTTTTATGGATCTGTGATAACGAGCTGTACCAAATGCAAGCATTATTTTACTCAACTGGGTCCTCTTGTTTGAAGGACTAATGATGGATCATCTTTTTCCTTAACCAGGCAATAATCACCCTTGAAGGCAATAAACTGATCGGCAAAATGAAAGAGATGAGCTCAGTTACCGAACTGCTGGGAGACAAACTGATTAGCGTAAGTTGCTGTAACTGGGGGTGGTTGTGGGTCTCGTGATTGAGAGCTTTGACCAAGGTCACCCATCTCGTGGCGGATTGTCAGCACGTGAAATGTGTCTAATGGGGGTCACTGAGCAAGCTAAATTAAGGGGGAGAAATTCATTTTACCTGGGTTGAAACTTACTTTGTTTTCTTGCCGTTTTGCAGCATGCAGATTTTGTTAGTGTTTTAAATCCAGCTTTTTTTTTTGATGCTGTCTTTCCTCTTTGACCATGCTTTTGGTCAACTTTGTTGATTTATCACAAGCTGAATTTCAATGTAACACTGCTGAGATCAACAGTAAACTAGTTGCTGCAGCACACACAAAGAATACAAGCTGAATAGACGTCTGTATCAGTGCAGCTGAATTTGCTAAGGATTGACATGTGTCTGATTTACAATGCAATACAATTTACACTTGGTGAGCGCCTTTCATATAGGGAGGATGTCCCAAAGCGCTAGACAATTCTGGCTGAGGACCGACTCTGGGTGGGGGGTAGGCTGGGTGGTGAGGAGAGGAAAGATGACTGAAATGCGTTTCAAGACATACCTTGCAACGACAAAATTACATTTGTATAGCGCCTTTCACGTAAGGAGGACGTCCGAAGGGAGGGAATCGGAGGCACTTCGGAATGGAGTTCCAGAGAGCAAAACGCTGTCGCTGAAAGCCTTTCTGCCAATAAGCACTGTGGGACTTGGACTGTTCTAAGTTAGGATGAATAAAGCATAGGAGGTGTAGTTGGCCTGTGTCCGCTCAGCAAAGGGAATGGTCAGATTGAGTTTTTTTGTTATCTCGTTCCAGACAATGACTGCCGGAGATATCGTTTACAAGAGCATCAGCAAAAGGATCAGCTGAATTTAGAGCAAAGTGCCGTGTGCAGTTGTTAATGTGTGGCTTATTGTACAACAAACTAAAATACAATAAACTGATTTTTTTCCTGACACACAGGTGGTTGTTCCCTTTCCTTAGCCCTTTGAGATAACACAGTGCATTTTCAACTTGTAACAAAATTTACATATCCATAGAGCACAGAAACAGGCCACTCAGCCCAACCCATCTGTGTTGGTGTTAATACTCCACATCAGCATCCGCCCACTCCTTACTCCCTCCGATACCCTTCGGTTCCCTTCTCCCTCACTTGTCTATTTTTCTTTTTTGTGGGGGGAAAATTGGTTGTCAGGCCCTGGCAACTCCTTACCTCTCTGTTCTGCTCACACCGCACTCCTCTACCCGGCACCCTTGCTCAACTGGCACAGATCTGCTACATGACCATCTGCTCCACCATTGCCAGCCACTGTGCCCCGAATCTCAAACTCCCTGTCTCAATCCCTTTGGCTTGTCTCCATCTTCATAGATGCCTGTTTTCAAATCACACCTGAAGACTTGGTTCTTGAACTGTGCCTTCAGTCACCACTTCTCCTTTCCAGCTTGGCATCATGCCACACTGCCGTTAGTAATAATCCTTGCATTTGATATAGTCTTATCCTGTCTTTGAGACATCTCAATGCAATCAAAGAATTTACTGTAAAGTGAATTGACTGTATATTTTGTGGGTGAATCGCACTAGCCAATTGTGCACAGCTGTGTCCCAAAAACAATCATGGATTGAAGTGACCCATTTATTTTTTTAAGAAATTATTACCCCTGAAAAAGTGATCTAGCAATTAATTAACAACCAGGTTCCTGCTTACTGCTAGGTAAACAGAGGTTGTGTGGAGTAAGGAAACTTGCCCAACATTTCACTCTGCCGGGAATTGAACCCAGGTCTTTCGGTTACTGGATGGATGTCCCAAAACCTTAGGCAAAAAAAACCTTACTCCACATGCCTCTGTTTACCCAGGAGTAAGTAGGAATCTAGTTGTTCGTCGTAATTCCCCCAAAAAAGAATTTGGACACTCAATCAACGACTGTTTGTGGGAGACTGCTGTGTGCAATTGGCTGCTGTGTTTACCCACAAAACAGTTAATTCACTTTACAATATATAGTATTCTGTCCAGATGTCTCAACAACATAAGGTGCTATATCAATTGCAAGTATTATATTTATTATAAGTTTAACTGTATTTAGACATCCAGATGTCCAGAGAATTGGTGTGAGTGAGCGCAATCATTTTCATAGCAGATAATGATCTATCACCATGTTCGGTATGACATCTTCTGAAACATGATGGTGTGATGAGCCAAAATGCATCTCTGACAACTTGTTTCATTTCCTCTGTAGTCTCATATCAGTGTTTTGTAATAGGAGGGTAAGAAGACTTTGTGATTACCCTGCACATTGAGAAGCCAGGCCCTAGTGAAATAACAGTCTGAAGACAGCACAGTCTGAGTGCAGCAGAAAAAGAAAATGCTTCAATTCAGTCCGTTACCTTTTCAGCTGCAGAATGTACTGAGATAATCAGAACTCATAAACTCATCTAGTTAGCTTCCATTACATCAAATTGGAAACAGAACACTTTCAATTAAAAACCTCTGCTACAATATTGCTCCTGGGATTGTCATTGGGCTTCCTATAAATTGTCTCCTTCAATCTTCTCCCATTATTCTGTGTTTCTGTTGAAGGTGTGAGTAAAATATTTTCTCTGTTTTTGAACAAAAATCTCAGCTTCTTGTTTGTCATTATTTGTTTGATGAAGATTTGAGCAATTTCATAATCTAGCTGTGATTTGTAACAGAATTTGATTCCATACTGTTTCCACAAAATCTACTTTTTAGTTTAATTACAAACTCTCCTGCCTTTTCTAAATTTCTGAATGACTTTAAGAGTGGCTACAAAATGTATTTAAGGCTTGAGTCTGTTTTTAAGGCCTATATACCAAGCCTTTTTATGGTGGCAGCCTAGCTCAGCAGATTGTGCTCTTACCTTGGAGTCAGAAGATTGTGGATTCAAGTTCCACCACGGGGCTTTGAGCTCACAGTCTCGGTTGATGCTCTAGGGCATTGTTGGAGGTGCTGTTTTCCAGATGAGATGTTAAACTGAGATCCTGTCTACCTGCTTGGGTGGATGTTAAAAGATCCCATGGTGCTATTCATAAAGAGAAGGGAGTTTCTCACAGTGGTCTTAGCCAACAATCCCCACATAAAATTGGTCACTCACTTCATGGCTGTCTGGTACAAAACCCTCATTCTCACATTCAAAGCCCTACACCGTCTTGCTCCTCCGACCTCCTAACCCCATATCAGCCTGTCCAATCCCTCTGCTGGCAGACACCTGCCAGCTTCAGGTCCCTCGCACTTACCATCCCAACCATTGGTGGTCAGACATTCAGCATCTCTGCCGCCATACTCTGGAACTTTATCCCACAATCCCTCCACCTTATCCCTCCTCTTGCAAGTCCTGTCTAAAGACCTTCCTCTTCGATTGTGCATTCATTCCATCCCCTACCCTCCACCCCTCCAGACCCCCAAAACGCTGACTGTTCAGTGCCTTATGATGTCTTTCTGAAGTGAAGGGCACTGTAAGTTGTTGTCTGTAAGACTTTGCTGTGTGCAAACTGTCTGTGAATTTACTTATAAAATAGTTACAATAAATCCTTTGATTTATATTTTGACATGTGAATGTAAGTTCTCTCTCTGGACAGACAGCACATCTACTATGGATTTCTCTGGCCAATATGAGCTCCAAAGCCAGGAGAATGCTGTACCATTCATGAAGGCCATGGGTAAGATTTGGGAGGCTTATTGTATGTTCAAGTCTTGATTCCATGTTATGATGTCCACAAATTGATGACTTGTTTTGGGGTGGTGGGGGCAAGAAGCTGGAAGTCAAGTGCAGAAGAAATTGTACTCCCTGTGAATTGATGTCGGGAATATCTGCTGGAAAACTAATGCATCAAGCTCATCACTTATCCTGGGTTTGGGCTACTGAGAGCAAGGACAAGAATGATCTGAAATACCTCATTGGTGTTTGAGAGCACAGCTGTTGTGCATTCAAACTGGGTTTCCTCACTGCCTTTCGTAGCAGGTGTGGTGGGGGTTAGTGGTGGTGAAATGAAAATGACTTGGTGCCTTAATGCACTTGTTAAGTCTGACTGATGAACCCATGGATAAGCCAAGGCCAACTGTGTAGACATATGTGTCTTTCACTTTATTCTATTCATAAGAACCTTTTTTGGAATATTAAGCCAAATACTGTCTTATTTTCTCTTCTCCTTTTAACTAACTGTTGTCCTGGATAGATTTCAATAAGTCACTTGACTGGGTGATCCTATCTTGTCAATGCTATTATGGGTTGTGATCTCTTCTTGTGTTTTGCAGTATTTTTTTGCCGCTTTCTACATATTTATTCATGCATTAAATAAGCAATAATTTCATCATTCAATCCACGACTGTTTATGGGACACTGTTTGCGTAATTCGCTACTGTGTTTTGCTCACAAAAATATATAGTCAATTCACTTTGCAGTATATTTTGTGAAGTGCTTTGAGACATCTCAACAATGTGATAAGATGCTGTATCAAATGTAATTATTATTATTATAACACAGCATTGCCCTGCTGCTAAAGCCACTAAGTCAGGGCAGTGACTTAACCCAAAAATTCTAGTTTCTAGAAACTCAAACTCCTCCCACCAACACCCTTTTTTTGGTCACCTTTTTTCCTCCACTCCTTCGTCAACTTCCTCCTCTCCCAGCTCTGGTTCCCAAGTGATTCTAAGGAATGCTTTGAGGTTTCCTACAAAATAGTCACTACATATTATTGAAATCCTGTGAAGGGTTTGAAGATATTCTGAGGTGTTGTAACAACATGAAAATACTGTATGAAATGCAAGGATTGTTTCTTTAGGACTCTCAGATGAGATGATTGGGAAAGTCAAGGACCTCAAAAGTACAACTAAAATTGTCCAAACTGGACAAGATATCCTAGTTGCCATCCATACTGGCAGTCAAGTCCTTGTCAATGAATTTACCCTTGGGAAAGAGATGAATATGGAAACTCCAACAGGAGACACAGTCAAGGTAATGTTACTGAAAAGTTGAAGCTCAGATCCAAACCTTTCAATGTCTAGTGCCTTGGGACATTCTCCCGACCTGAAAGACACTGTATAAATGTAAGTTGTTGTCCCATCACTCACTCGGTACCAACTGTCCCATCACTCATTCTCTCCGCACCAACCACCTCCGAAAGCCAAACACCTCTTCCCCCTCCCTCATCCATATCCTCTCCAATGCTTGCCTCTCCTCAAACTCCACAGTCATTTCTTCCCCACAACCTCAAATCCTCCCTATATCACTCCCACCTCCATTTCCCCACCACCACCACCACCAAACCTGTCTCCATTTCCCTCTAAAATGTCTGCTCATTGATATTCTTGAGTTTACAGAAAGCTGCCTCTCCTCTGGCGAGAAGCCTCTCCCTTGTTGAAGCCTCCCCTCCTGGCTGCACCATTCATCACACTCCCTGCCCCAACCAATGTGGTGGCAAGGTGGCCCTCATCTCCCTTGGCTTATCCCCCTATTCCGCTGGCTGTTTCTCCTCCTTTGAGCACCTCACCCTCTAATATTCCACCTCTCTCTCCCTCAAAATTCTCCTAGTTTACCGCCCCCCCCAAACCTCCTGGCTCCTTCCTCACTGATATCTCCTCTCATCTCTGTCCCTCTGCACTGAACACCTGCTCGTAATGGGTGATTTCAACCTCCACTTTAATTCCCCTTGCACCATCTCCTCGGGTTTCACGATTTACCATCAGCTGTGGCTTGAGCACCTCATACCCCAAATACAGTCGAAACCCTTGTGCATACCTCCCGCCTAGATTACTCAAACACACTCCTTGCCAGTCTCCCTAGCTCCACTATTCAAAAAATCCAGCTCATTCAGAACTCTGCTGCCCACATATTGACCCAAACCAAACTCCGTACCCCCACCTCACCAGTTCTGGCCAGGCTTCACTGGCTCCCTATCACCGAATGGATCGACTTCAAGATGCTCACACTCGTGTTTGAATCCATTCACTCCCTGGCTTCTTCGACCTCCTCACTCCCCGATCCACCACCAGGCGCCTCCACTCGACTGGCACCAGCCTCCTGCTTGTCCCTCACACCCTCCATTCCACCATTGGAGGTCGGACTTTCAGCCACTGTGGAAAACTCTCCCTCAACCCCTCCACCTTGCCCCTCTCTCCCTTTTTTTAAAATCCAGCCTGAAAACCTTCCTTTTTGACCGTGCATACGGTCACCTCCCCCATCCCCCTCCTTCCACACACCCCCCCGGCTTGGAGTCTGGCTCTGCGCTCTAAGACACTACCCTGCATGGAGGGCATTATATAAGTGCAAGTTGTTGTTTAATCCCCACGTCAGGGTTTTGAACTCCATCTATACTGACACTCAAGTGCAGTGCTGGGAGAAATGCTGCATTATTCAAGGTGACGTCCTTTGAATGAGATGTTAAACAGGTCCTGTCTGCTGTTCAGGACATTAAAATTATGTGGTTACAAAAGAGAAGGGAGCTTGTCCTAGTGTCCTGGGCAATAATCCCCCCCTCCCCAATAAAACTGGTCGCTCACTTCACAGCTATGTGATGTTTGTGCAATGTTGTTGTCCAAAAATTAGCTTCTGTGTTGGTCTACAAAATAGGCACTAAACATTATAGTAAAATCCTATGAAGTACTGTGAAATGCCTTGACAATGTGAAGGTGCTATATTAAATTTTGTTTTTATTGTACAAAGTTAAATCTGCTGATCACTTTATTTGTTTGCAGGCTATGATGAAACTCGAAGGTGACAATAAACTAGTTGTCACCACAGCAGCCATTACTTCTGTTGCAGAATTAGTTGAGGATCGGCTGATTAATGTAAGTTTCAGTTCTACATCCTCCTACACAGTCTGACACCTGTTAAACGTCAGAAGGTTGAGCAGGATATGATTACAGTCTTTAAGATTCTAAAGGGACTATATAATGCAGACCATGATGAGCTGTTTTATCTTGTACTGAGCAGTAGAACCAGAGGACACTAGTTGCGATTCAAGGGAGGTAAAATCAGAACAAATCTGTGGAAACACTACTTCAGTGAGCTAGTAGTAAATGTATGGAATAATAATCCTATAATCCTTGCATTTAATCTAGCGCTTTTCACGTTTTCTAGACGTCTCAAAACGTTTCACAGAATATGCTGTAAAGTGAATTGACTATATATTTGTGGGCGAACAGGTTCCCAAGGGAGACAGTGGAAGCAGAAAGTATCTATTCTTTCAAGAATAAATTAGATTGATTGCTGTTAGGAAATAATATCTCAGGATACAATATATAGTTTGGGACGTGACATGTGACTGTCAGGATGGTGGAAGAAGAACTGGATGTCGCCTGCAAATTCGTATGTTCTTATTTCTGGCATTTAGCCTTCTCATCCTTAGGATGAGAAATTAAACCAAGGTCTTGTCTGTGCCTGTTCAGGTGGACATTAAAGATCCCAATGGCCCTACTCAAAGTGAAAGGTACTTCTCCCAGTGTCCTGGCTATCAATCCCCCAGAATAAAATTGGTCATTCCATGCTGTTTGTGGGACATTAGTGTATGTAAAATAAAATGCTGCTTTCGCCCGCAAATAGTCAACACGGAAGGGGTTGCTGTGGTTTGGGGTATAGGAACAGACTTCTCTGATCAAGGGACAAATGTGGTGTGGAAAGGGTGGTAACTAACTCTCTCACCTTTTCTCCTCCCTCCCCCCCTCCTTCAGTTCCAAGTTCTTCCTCAAATCCCCTATAGCACCTGGGCACTACATAAATATTACACCCACAAGAGCTGAAATAGGAATCTAGTTGAGACCAGTGACTTGAGTCCTTAAAGATAGAGGTATAGATCGAGGTATAATTCAATGAAAGGAACATCACTCTCTTCCATTAAGTGTAGTGTCAGTTATCCCTTGAGCCAGCAACTGCCAGAAAGGTTCTCCGATTGAGATTTGCCTGTGGTACAAAGAAACAAAACCGAATCACACCCATAAGTGGAGCATGTTGGAAAGATTGAGCTCCTAGCGACAGCTATGCTTTCAATCCTCGGTTGGCTGGGACCGGTGTTCCAGCACTTTCCATTCTGAGGATTGTGATCTGCCCTCATTAGAGGAAACCGAGATACTATAATGTAGAGCTCACTTGTGCACTTGGTCACTAGGCTCAAGCCAGGTTTGCCCTGCAGAGAGGCAACCTGGTCACCTGACTTGCTCAGATGGTCATGAAGACAGGGTTCAGGTCTGCATTGTCCTTTGATAGTTTGGGGCCTGGAAGAGTTTGTGGGGAATTGGGGCTTGTCTGCAGGACAATGCATGTTCCCTAAATGGAATGTATTTGGTCCAATTTGTTTAATGTGGGTGAGCAGGCCTAACCTCGCTCACCAATAAAATAAATCACTGTCTTCCATTGACTAAACTACTAAAGTACTTGATTATAACCTTGTGTGCTTTTTGGTTTCAGACAATAACTTTTCAAGGCATCGTTTACAAGAGAATAAGCAAGAAGGTTATAGACCCTGTTTCAGAGAATGGCCAATAGCTTATTACCAAGGGGTGGGGTGGGTGGGTTGGAGAAGAAAAGAAAGATGCCAATATTGTAATAAATAAAGTGTTAAATCCACTTATTGCACGATGTGATTATTTCAGTAGTAGGCTGATAAAATCTACATTACGTGCATGATCTGACCTTTACTTGTTTGGGTTGGAGGGCTTGCAGTTGTCCCAATGCCCTTGATGGGCTTCTTATATTGATGTGCCCCTCCATGGTGGGATGGGTCACACAATGGCTGACTTCCATTGAACTATAGGAAAGTCCACAGTATAGAAAGAAGTCATTTGACCCATAACAAAAACAGAAGTTGCTGGGAACACTCAGCAGGTCAGGCAGCATCTATGGAGAAAGGAAAGTGAGTCAACTTTTCGGGTCCACAACCCTTCACCAGAACTGTCATGGACCCGAAACATTGACTCGCATTCCTTTCTCCATAGATGCTGCCTGACCTGCTAAGTGTTCCCAGCGACTTCTGTTTTTGTTTCCGATTTCCAACATCTGCAGTTTTTTGCGTTTCATTTGACCCATTGTCTGGGCTGGTGCTAACAAGCTTTTTTAAACAAATTACATTTGTATAGCTCCTTTCACATCTGGAGGAAGTCCCAAAGCGCTGTAAACCCAATACTCCACAATTCTTTAGAGTGCTGTGAACCTGTCTGGTGGGAGGCAATTCACACCTTCAATCCTGTGGGATGGGATTCACACCTTCACTCACTACTGTCCAAGGCATAGTGTATGGAGGTACAAGAATGGACTACTGTGAGGGCCAAAATTGTTTGGCTTTACTTTTGTTTTCTAGTGTGAATAGTCCCAGCTCTAGGTTTTTTTTGGTGTCTTTCAAGAATATTGCAAGCATTGTGTGTTCCACCTTTGTATACCACTGATGGTGTGAACATTTTGCTGAGTCTGGAATGAAATGTGCACCATGTCTCTCTCTGGAGGGACTTGCCCTTCTTAACTAATTCTGGAAAGTATTGGGTGCACATTGGAATTGAGACTTGGGGACTCTAGAGTGTGAATTGGGTACGGTTTAACCAGCTAAAATGGCAATAACTTGCTATTATAAATTTCTCATCTCTAGTTATGTAACTTCTCCATGACACTAGAAAGATAAATCTCTACTAAACTTTTTTTTAAAAAAACTGTTGCTCCAGCCAATGTAATTGCTGTTTCCTCTACCCTTCATCTTAAGAAAAGATCGCATTATTGCCCACAGGCTTGAATCTTGTAGCCTGATTGAGGTGTTGGTGATGTTTTGTGTGTGTATTTATGTGTATAGCATGGTGATGAGCTTTCATGTGTATTAATACAACAATAAATAATTTTCAAACCCTGAAGATGGATGAAGGACATAGGTAGTGTTAAGCTTCAATCTGGTGCCAGGAGTTCACACCTTGCTGGAGCAGTTGGGTATACAGTGTTTATGCTTCTCTGTCCCAACATTGCATCCCTCTCCTCAGAGCATCTCTTTCTACAGCTGTCTCCAAGCCAGCCAGCTATGTGATTGCCATGTGTAAAATATGACTGGACCTTGTAACTCTAGCTGTTGGCTTGTCTGCTGTAGGCACCAGGAAGTAGAGTGAAACAAGAGGAGTGTAGCAAGCTTTATTTTGTATCTTTTGCGATGGGAAGGAAAAATATACTGCCTAAATAGCTGTCATGTAAGGGTACAATGGGAAGTAATGTATACACATATGTACTTCATTTAACTGATATGCATCAACTATATGCATAACTATTATGTAGCATTGCTTTTGATAATTGGATACCGGACAGTAACTCCTGTGCCTAGTAAGATTTGGATGGGGATGGAGAGGTGTAGAACAATGGAATAGAAAAGATTTGCTTCAACTATGTCCTTCAATTTGCAATTGCTTACAATTGCTGTACTATGAAGCAGAGGCATTCCGAAATAGTCTATTTTCACTTCCATCTGTTTTCATTCATGGGCTGCGTTTAGCTCTATTGCAACAGAGACGTTGCACTTATTGTTTCACAAACCTGCAAAACGACTGAGAATGCGGTGAGATGACCACAATGGTCTGTATGATGGGCACACCTTGGGCAAGAATGCCTGAATACGCAACAATGGAACAATTTATATTTGTATAGTGTCTTTCAATCATTGTGAAAAGTTCAGCCTTTTTACTGGAAATGGGGAAAGGTCAGAAAAGATGGAATAAGAATAACAATCCTTGCATTTGATATAGCGCCTTATGTTGTTGGGACATCTCGAAGTGCTTCACAAAATATACTGTAAAATGAATTGACTATATTTTGTGGGTGAAATGCAGCAGCCAAATGCACACAATGTCTCACAAACAATTATGAATTAAGTGACCAAATTAAGACCCAAAATGCTGGAAGACAGTCTCCCTCAATCCTTTTACCTTGTCCCTTCCTTCCCCATCTTCAGGTCACGCCTGATTAATTTGCACTGTTAATAAGAAACGTGCAGTTCTCAAATTTTCTGAGAAATGCATTCTTCAGCACACTTGATGGTCTTGATCCAGAGATTTCTTGTGCTTTCAGGCAGCCAGGTTTTGGAGTGTCAGAACCCATCACCATGATTAATAATAATAATAATCCTTGCATTTGATATAGCGCTTTTCACATCTTCTAGATGTCCCAAAGCGCTTCACAGAATATATTGTAAAGTGAATTGACTATATATTTGTGGGCAAACGCGGCAGCCAATTGTGCACAGCAATGTCCCACAAACAGTCATGGATTGAAAATGACTCATTTTTATTATTGTTTTGTTTTCTTGGAGGGATTATTATTAGGTGTGTGGAGTAAGGAAACTTGCCCAAGGTTTCGCCCTGCCTGGAATTGAACTCGGGTCTCTCACTTGCAAAGCGAGTGCTCTCACCACTGAGCTACAGGACTCCACGGCATTCAAACCAGACAGAGTTTCGTATATGTATTCTACCTACAAATGGAAATTTCCCTGTGTCTGGAATTTGCACTCCCTCCCTAGAGGGACTCGCCAGGATTCCAATTTCTGGAAAGTATTAGTGCATGTTGGTAGGAGCCAAGACTTGGGGATACCAAGTGTGTGCGTTAGGGTAACTGTTTCCTGCTAGGACCACCATATCTCACAGGGCTTTGGCATGCAAGGTTAACAGACCACCCCCCCTCCAAGGACTAGGATTAAATAGTTGACTTTGAGTAACTTGGCATTGGACTTGAACCTCAAGAGCATCAAGACATGTCTCAAGCTGTCCTGTAAAAAGGTCCTTCCACCATGCTGAAAGCAGATGTCAGTCAGATAGCTGATGAGGAAACTCTGAGACTTAGAACAACTGGAAGACAGCTCAACTATTTGTATTAAGAAATGTATTAAGCAAAAGCGCAAACTGGGTGCCAGATGCCTCTTTTAAAGAGTGTCCGGCTGTGATAGAATGTGTGTTTCCCTCTATTCCCCTTCCATCTTCAATAACTAAAATAGCACCAATAACATTCAAATTTCCTGTTTCAAAACCAGGCATTAGTAGTAGTCGGGGTGGGAGTGGGAGCGATATTTCTGGGCTTATTTTCTCCGGCGGAAGAGCTGTTTGACGTACTCGCCCGCTGCTGGCTCTGCCATCATCTGCATGTTCTTGTTCTTCAGTGCTGCATCTCTCATCTGGTAATAGAGAAACTCGTTCTGCTGGAACATGCGCAGCTCCATCTCAGTCTGACCCCGCATGGTCTGCAGGAGTAGGGGGAAAAAGGCCAGGCCACTCGGGTCAATGTTGTGAGATTTCTTAAAGGGGATTTCTTAATTAAGGAATTACTTAATTTGTTGAGTCCTGTAGCATTGTGGCCTTGCAAGAGAAGGTCTTGTCATGTTATTGATGCATCTCAAAGCGCATCACAGAATATACTGCAAACTGAATTAACTGTATATTTTACAGTCAATTACGCACAGCAGTGTCCCACAAACAGTCTTGGATTGACAAAATTTATTTTTGGAGGGATTATTACCCCTGGAAAGCGTTCTACCAATCAACTAGCAACCTACTTGCTGCTGGTGAACAGAGGGATATGGGATAAGAAACTTGCCTAAGATTTCGTCCTGCCTGGGAATCAAACCCGGGTCCTTTCGTTTGCAAGGCGAACGTGCTAACTACTACACTACGGGAGTCATGTAAGCGAGACCATAACGCACATGAAGTATTTGCACTTACACAGGCGGTGACGGGCTTACCTCAAGATCCTTCGTGATGGCATGAGTGGGTCCGTGGGTTACGAGCAGGATGCCGTATGCTTGGCAGATCATGGCGTGACCTGTTTCGATGATGCCAGCGTGCCAGTGGGTCACCCCTGCTCTCATCATGGCCATGCCTAGCTGGGCGTTGTTCGGGTGGTACAGTTTCCTATTTGAAAGGAAAATGTATCCTTAAAATTCTCACCGGAGTGGCTCAAACCCACCTCCCACCCCGAGATGAGAAATTCCACCCAGAATTCCACCTCGCCTGTGGCACCATTTTTGCCATTAAATTGTTGGATTCATGGCAAGTTTTTCAGTTCAGGCTTCATAGCAATAACCCTTTCATGTCAGGAGGACATCTTCACAGAACGTTTAACGTCCACCTGAACAGGCAGACATCTCATCTGAAGGACGGCACACCCCTCCCCTCTCTCTCCCTCCCCTCTTTCCCTCTCCTTTCCTCTCTTTCCCTCCCACTCCTCTCTCTCTCTCGTTCCCTCCCAAGCCCCCCTTTCTCTCTCTCTCTTCCCCACTCCAAGAGTTTAATGTATCACCCAAAGGACGGCGCCTCTGACAATGCAACACCCCCATCGCTGCACTGGAATGTCAACTTCAAAATGTTTTGTACCCACAGCCTTGTGCCTCAGAGGTGAGAATGCTAGCACTGAGCCAGGCTGACACAGCGTTTCCGGGGTATCTGTCTCTCTGCAGGTTGAGGCACCTACTTGTAACCCTCCACCATCCTCTCAGCATGCATCGCCGCCTCCTCAAAGTGCTGCAGATACGATAGTACCTCTGACAGGAGGCTTAGCACCCGCAGCACATTCAGATGTGTGTCAGCCAGCACCCCCTCCTCCTTCTTCAAACACTCCCGACACAGCTTCACTACCTGAGAGAGGGGGAGGGAGAACAGCGAGGAGGGAGAACAGAGGGATGGCGGGGGGGTGGGGGGGCAGAGAGAGAGAGTAGGGGGGGAGAGAGAGAAAAAGAGTGTGAGAGGGGGAGGAGGGGACAGTGAGAGTGTGAGGGAAAGTTGGAGAGGGAGGAGGTGAGGGGAGAGAGTGGTAAAGAGAGAGATAGAGGGGGAAAGAGAGTGAAAAGGGGTTGAGACAGAAAGAAACGGAGAGAAACCGGGATACAGAGGGAGTGAAAGAAAGAGGAAGAGAGCAAGAAAAATATACAGAGAGGGAGAAAGAGAGGAAGAGAGTGAGAGAGAGAAGGAAGGAGAAAGCACAAGAAATACAGAAAGGGAGAAGAAAGAGAAAAAAGGGGGAGAAACAGAATGTGAGAGAGAATAAAGGAGAAAAATCTGTTATGCACTTGAGAAAGATGGAGTGGGAGACAGCACAGTTACAGATGGGGAAGGGGACACCAAGAATCGATCATTGATTGTGGGGAGGAGGCGGATTTCCATAGTAACTGACAGTCTGACTCCCCCACAATGTAAAGTGAATTGACTATATTTTGTGGGTGAAACGCGGCAGCCAATTGCGCACAGCAGTGTCCCACAAACGTCGTCGATTGAGTGACAATTTTTTTTGGGGTGGAGGGATTATTACACCCCAGAAAGCGATCCGCCAATCGACTAATAACTGGGTTCCTACTTCTTATTCTACTTCTTACTAGGTAAACAGAAGGGTGTGGAGTAAGGAAACTTGCCTAAGGTTTCACCCGGCCCAGGAATCGAACCCGGGTCTTCTTGCGAGGCGAGTACTATTCTACGGGACTTCATATCCTGAGAGTGACAATAAACAGATCAGCCGAAGCATTGAGACAGACAGCCCCTTACCTCAGCCCACAACCCCTCTAATCGATGCTGGTCAACCTTCTCCAGGGCTGCCTTCGAAAATTCAGTGACCTCCTTCACTGTTTCTTCAGATAGCTGCAATTTTACAAGAACATCATTGTTAATAATAATTAATCCTTGCATTTGGTAGAGTGCCTTTCACCTCGGCAGGACACCCCACAGGGCCTCACTGAATATGCTTAAAGTTCAGTGACTGTGTGTTTTGTGGGTGTACGTGGCAGCTAATTTTTGCAGAGCAATGTCCCACAAATAATCATGAAGTGAATGACCAATTTATTTTATTCGGGGTATTGTTGGCCAAGACACCAGGAGAAACTCCCTTCTCTTTTCAAATAGTTTCATAGGATCTTTAACATCCACCTGAACAAGCAGGTGGGACCTGCTAGGTCAAAGGTCGGGACATTGACTCAAAATCCAGAAGGTTGTGCTGACAGAATAATTATTAATGCACTTCTTCCTGTCTCCACTAGCTGGTGCTGGCGTTACAGCTATTTGGGATTCACACAACCTACCTGGACTTGGTACCTGATTTGCTTTCCCCATCTCACCCTGATCTACAAAGTCTTTAGTCCCCTACCCACATTGTTTCACTTCTGATGTCTTATTTGTGTGTTCCTCTCCTGCCTCCTTCAAGGCACGTCTCAAGACCCTCCTCCTCAACTATGTACCAGGGGTAATAATAATAATCCTTGAATTTGATATAGTACTTTTCACGTCTTCTAGACATCCCAAAGCGCTTCAGAGAATATGAGGGTAGGCGGTCACCCTTCTACGCCTACCCACTCTGCCCTCCACCTCTCCAGATCCCATCTCAGGCCCACATCCTTGACTGTCCAGTGCCTTGGGACATCCTCCCGATGTGAAAAAGCGCTATACAACTGTAATTTGTTGTTGCTGTTGTTGTGTCAGCCTGGCTCAGTTGCTAGCGCTCTCGTCTCACGGCCTGAGGAATCTTTTACCTTTTTGCCTTCCTGCTCCACCACGGCCATCATCAAATCATCTTTGATGCCCTTGGCACAGTGCTCGCAGTTACAGTCAAAGTAATACTGGAGTTTGAGTATCTTCTGCCGATCGGCGCTGAGGTTCAGGAAGTCCACATAGGAGACAGTCAGCTCCTGCCCGGCTCGGACTTTATCTATCGCCCGGAGCTCAATCCTGTCCCAACACAGAGCGAAAATCATCATCAACGTCAACACAACTGCTACCAAACAGCAACGGAAACGGGGGAAGGAAATGGTGGAAAACAAACATGCTGGATCGGATACTAATGCGCTGTTAAAAAATTTGAACCCACAACCTTCTGACTCGGAAGTGAAAGTGCTACCTCTGAGCCATGCTGACACACTTACTGTGGCTGGTAGATCGAGAGGGAGAGAAAGAGAGAGTTACGTGTGCATTACACTGTACACTGGTGGGCATTTGCCAGACCTGATGCAAAGCGAGATGCTGGCGCCTCATTGCCAGTTCGTATGCAGTGACCTCATGCTCAACTGCACTGGGTCAGCGAACCACAAAATTCTGCCCAGTCTCAGTCCGTAAGACAACAACAACACAATTATATTTATAGAGTGCCTTTCACATCGGGAGGACGTCCCAAAGCACTGAACAGTCAGGTGTCGGGGCCCGAGCATGGGGGAGGGGTGGTGTAGGGATGAGGGAAGGCAGAGAGGTGGGAGGGAGACGAAAGGCACGATCGAAGAGAAGGGTCTAGAGACCCGCCTTGAAGGAGGCAAGGGAGGAAGCGAGGCGAAGGGACCATGGGATGGAGTTCCAGAGTGTGAGAGCAGAGAGGCTGAAAGCCTGGCCACCGATGGTAGGGCGGGTCGGGCGGGAGACATGGAGCAGACCAGAGCCCGCTGGACGCAAGGAGTGGGCAGGTTGGTCGGGAGTCAGCAGGTCAGAGAGGTAGGAGGGGGCAAGGCCATGGATGACTTTGAAAGTGAGGACAAGGATCTTGAATTCGATCCTCTGGGGATGGAGAGCCAGTGGAGTCGGGCGAGGGTGGGAGTGATGGGGTCACGGAGCCTGGTGCGTGAGAGTACATGAGCTGCAGAGGTTTGGATGATCTGCAGCTTGTGAAGGGAAGAGTTGGGAAGGCCGATGAGGAGGGAGTTTCCATAATCGAGCCTTGATGTGAGGAATGTGTGGGTGAAGGTTTCGGCAGCCTGAGGGGTGAGGCGGTGGCAGAGTCTGCCAATATTGCGGAGGTGGTGGTAGGCAGTGCCGATCATGGCGCGGATGTGGGGGAGAAAGGACAGTTCAGGGTCAATCAGGATACCCAGGTTGCTGACTGGCTTAGTGAGGTTGAATGTGCAGCCGTGGAGGCTGATGCTGCCACGCCTGAGGTGTGGAGGCACTGGCGCGAGCCAATCAGGAGGGCCTCAGTCTTGCTGACGTTGAGTTGGAGAAAGTTGGCCCTCGTCCAGGATTTGATGTCGGACAGGCAGTCGGTCAGGATGCCAGTAATCCTGTTCGCTCCCTCCGCTCAGCGGGCTCCAGCCTGCTTCACATTCCCCGCCTTGCTCGCCCCACCATTGCCTGGCGGGCCTTCCACCACTCTGCCCCCACCCTCTGGAACTCCATCCCGCAGTCCCTCCGCCTCACCCCCTCCCTTGTGACCTTCAAGACCCATCTCATGACTGGCTTAGTAGTCCTGGAGTTCAGGGTGGAGGCAGAGAGGTAGAGTTGGGTGTCATCCGCATACATGTTGTAATTTACCCCATGTCTGCGGATGACATCACCAAGGGGGAGCATGTAGAGGATGAAGAGGAGGAGACCGAGGACAGAGCCCTGAGGAACACCGCACGAGACGGTGCGGGGGCTGGAGGAGAAGTCATTTGCTGCGATGAAGTGGAGGCTGTGTGAAAGGTAGGACCTGAACCAGTCAAAGACAGAACCTTGAAGGTTGAGGTGGGAGGAGAGGCGGTGGAGGAGGATTGAGTGGTCCATGATGTGAAAGGTAGTGGAGAGGTCAAGAAGGATGAGGAGGCAGAGGGAGCCCTGGTCACACATGGTCAGGATGTCGTTTGTGACCTTGACCAGAGCAGTTTCCGTGCTGTGGGCAGCACTGAAACCCGATTGGAGGGGTTCATAGAGAGAGTGAGAGGAGAAGAAAAAGTGAAGCTGGGAGGCAACAGCTCTATCAAGGACCTTGGATAGTAAAGGGAGGTTGGAGATGGGCCGGTAGCTGGATAGCTGTGATGGGTCAAGGGAAGATTTCTTCAAGGTGGGGGTGATAGTGGCTGTTTTGAGGGGGGAAGAAACAGTGCCAGAAGACAGGTAGAGGTTGATAATGTCGGCAAACAGTGGGGCCAGGAGGTGGAGCTGGGATTTAAGGAGAGGGGTGGGGATGGGATCCAGGGAACAGGTGGTGGGCTTCATGGAGGCTCAAGATCTGTCTCGAGATCTAAGGTGGCACAGAATTGCGGAAATGTTTTAGGATTCGATTCATTCATTCAGAGGCTGTTTATTCTCTTATTATTAATTAATAATAACAACTTTCCTTGCATTTGGTAAAGCACATTACACGTCAGGAGAACATCTCAAAGCGCTTCATAGGGTATACTACGCAAAGCGTGAAATTAGAATTTTTTTCTGATTCCCCCTTGGATCTCGCTGCCTCGCGTGGAGTTCTGTAGTCTAGTGGTTAGAGCACTCGCCTCACAAGCAAGAGAACCTAGATTCGATTCCCGGGCAGGGCGAAACATTAGGCAAGTTTTCTTACTCCACACACCTCTGTTTACCTAGCAGTAAATTGGAACATGGTCATTAGTCAATTGATGGATCACTTTTCCACGTGTAATAATCCCTTCAAAAAAAAATGATAACTTGGTCATTGAATCCACGACTGTTTGTGGGGCACTGCTGTGTGCAATTGGCTGCCGCGTTTTGCCCACAAAATATACAGTCAATTCACTTTACATTATATTATGTGAAGCGCTTTGAGACATCTTGAAGCCGTGACAAGGCACTATGTCAAATGCAAGGATTATTATTATTGTTATTCGGTTAGTGAGTGAAGGCAATCATGATCAGTAATGATAGGTGAATGGTCAGAGGTGAATCTCTGTGGCAGGGATACAACAATCAACTGTTTGGCACCTTAAGTGGCTGAAACAATAATTAATAAATAATAAAATAATTTGTGCTTCAAAATGAATCGTTGCATCCCTCACAGAAAAAGACTACGCTGAGTTAATTTCAGACTGGGAAGAGTTGGATCGGAGAGAGAGGAAGGGGGAGGAGAGAAGGGGAAGAAGGAAGGCCGAGGGTGGCAAGGGTAGGGGAGAGTGAAGGAAAATTTGAATTACAGACAACCACATGACCCACCTCATCTGAGTGTGAAACATTGATTTTACTGCGTCATGACTGAAAGACAAAATAAAAAGTCCGTGTTGCACAACGTAAAGAAAAAACACCAAAAAGTCATGGACCAGTTCAACACAAAATGCCAAATAGTAATAATAATCCTTGCATTTGATATAGCGCTTTATCACGTGATAGAGACGTCTCAAAGCGCTTCACAGGATTTTACTGTAAAGTGTAGAGAGACTGTATTTTATACATGAATGCGACAGCCAATTTTGCACACAGCAATGTCCTGCAATCAATCATGAAGTGAGTGACTAAATTTTTATCTGGGGGATCATCAGCAAGGACACAAGGAGAAAGAAACTCCCTTCTCTTTTCGAATAGTGCTGCAGGATCTTTAACGTCCACCTATTATATGAGTTGTTGCCTATTTAAGAAATATTTAATATGTAATAGAAAGTGAGAAATTCAATTCACAACCTGTGCTGAATGTGCTGACTTCCCCCAGTTGACCCTTCTTATCCCAGTGGGGAGGAGGGGGAGAGACTAATGGTGAAACCATCTGAGATTAGTAATCTCACCATGATCATATGAACCTGCGACCTTTCATTCAGTGTGGGTGGGTTACTTTGGTCACTAAGCTCTGTAAGCCTCCATCCTTACCCGGCTTCACTGGCTCCCCATCTCCCAGAGGTTCGAGTTCAGGATTCTTGTCCTCACCTTGAAAGCTCTCCACTGTCTTGCTCCTCCTTACCCCTGCGACCTTCTAAAACTTCACTAACCTAACCTTCCGCTCTGCAGGCACTAGCCTGCTCCACATCCCCAGCCCTGCCTGCTTCACTATCAGCGGACGGGCCTTCAGCCTTTAATCCAGCCCGGAATCCCTCAAAGCACTTCATAGGATATAATGCAAATTGTGTATCTTGAAGGTGAAACGTGGCAGCCAATTTAACACGACTGGAAAGAGTTCTGTATGTCCACGCACCTACGAATGGTAATTTCTCATTCATCTGGAATGGGGTGCGCAATCTCTCTCCACCTCTCCCCCACATCCCCTCCCCAGAGGGTCACACCCTGCTCACCTAACCCCCGGGAATTATTAGGCTCAGGCTGGCAAGAGTGTGTGTTGTAGGATAACTCCTGGAGTTTAACCAGCTAAAACCTGGGTTGCCCTTGAATTGCTGGAATGCTGGTGACTTTCACCACTCACTGTGTCTTCAGGAGAAGCTCAATCAGTATATTTTATTTGTGGTTTACATTTAAACATGCAGAAAAGAGACAAGCAGGGTATGCGATAGGGGCAGCGAGAGAGCGCATTCGATTCCAGACACACAGAGATTTCCAGATTTCCACAAGTAGACAGAGGGAGGTGTGATTGACTTTCTGCTGTAAATTAATTAATTCCCTATAGACTCCAGACGTGTCATCCCAAGAGCTGACCTAAGCGACTTCCATCCTTCTCGCAGGTTAGTTTCTCAGAGCGCTGCACAGTGGATTGGGTTAACAAGAGATGAATGGGAAGAATCTCTACCCAACAGACTTAAACAAAGCCCAGAGATAAGCACACAATACTGATACTGAACCAGAGGTTAACATAGTTGAGCACATGTTTACACTTCTGATTGATGAGCCAGATCATCTGCTCAACTATCACTGTTGCTTTGCCAAGCATTTGGGAAGACTCCTACAGTCCCCACAGCTTACAGTCCCCAGTAGTCACTGGCTCCCCATCCCCAGAGGGTAGAGTTCAAGATCTTTGTTTCTTCTACACACTATAAATGTAAGTTGTCTCTCAGAGCATTCAATGTTTTAGAACATGATAATTAACATTTCCTATTAAAAAACCTGTTAAGAAATGTCACAAATTAGAATACATGGTCCTTATTTTATTAACCCACCAGAGAATTAAAATAACAAGGGGACATAAATATACGATACCTAGTAGCAGATCTAAAAGCAAATTAATGAGTAGTTTCTTTAAACAGAGGGCGATGAGAATGCTGGAGGCTGTGTATTTAAGGGGAAGTGTATTTAACAGGAAATTCAAAGTGTATAAGAGGGTGGAGGGAATAGAAGGGTCCAGAAGAGGGGGAATGAAGGGGTTGTGTGGGGTATAAACAATGGCACAGAGTATTTGGACCAAATGGCCTGTTTTGGCGATGTGGAATTTATGTAATTCTACTTAAATCCCAAATCATCTGGTCACTTCAACCAACTGAGTTACGCAATATGTATCCAATGCACCTGAAGATTGGTTTACAAGACAGAGTCTCTCTGGCTTGCTCCCTCTATCCCCTTTTCAAGGCAAAATTTATTTGACTGTATTTTTGGTCATCTCGATGACCACCTGCAACTGAGATGCCCTTCCAGCATTGTTAAGCATGTGCTCCCGACATGAAAGACGCTGTACACTACAAGTGTAAGTTGTGTTGTGTTGCATTGCACTTACTTGCCGTTGTTCAGTATGACAGTGCAGTTTGGCCAGCAGTCATGGTTTACAAGGCAGAGGTTTGGGAAGATTCCAACTCCCACTGCCTGCAGCCCCCGCTGGTCACTGATCGTGAAACCATTGCAGTTGATCTGGAAAATGATAATAATAATAATAATCACAATGATCCTTGTATTTGGTATAGTGACAGTTTCCCATCGAAGAGATCAGTTTTAAGCTTGGTTTAAAGACAGATAATAACAATATAATAATAATCCTTACATTTGATATAGTTCCATTCCACGTTGTTGAGTCTCTCAAAGCGCTTCACAGATTATAAGTGAATTGATTGTATAAGTTGTGGGTGAAACCAGCAGCCAATTGCTCACAACAGTGTCCCACAAATAGTTGTGGATTGAATGACCCAATTATTTATTTATTGATTGATTGATTTTGAAGGGATTATTACCCCCAGAAAGCAATCCTCCAATCGACTAACCACTGGGTTCCTACTTACTGCTAGGCAAACAGGCGAGTGGAGTAATAAAACTTGCCTAAGGTATCACTCTGCCCGGGAATCAAATCTGGGTCTTCTCACTTGCGAGGCGAGTGCTCTAATCAATAGGTTACAGGACTCCCAGATAGAGAGGCACTATTGCAAACGTAAAGGTAATTATTCTTGTTGTTAAAAGCTTTCCTACAAGACCCCTCCCTCTCATTCCCAGACTGAGGCCATTGCTAGTGTGGATCTTACCACTCCGAATATGTGGGATATGGACTCATGCCCAATCTGCTGACCGCAAGGCTGCCAGTAATTCAGGAAGGCATTGACGTCAGCGGTCAGCTGCTTCTTCTCCTCTTCGTCAAGATCTTCCACATGGTCCTGGAGGTCCTCAAGAGATGTTAAACGGTCCTCCGAGACAATGCCACCCTCCCTTTCCACCTGCCACAAGATCCGGGAGGCCAACCTGGAGAACGTTAGGATAACAACAACAACAATTTGCATTTATATAGCGTCCTTCACCCAGGGTAGTTTCGGGGCGCAGTGGCTGAAAGCCTGAGACACAAGGGGACGTGCTGAGCGCTATCCCCCACCCCCACTTCGGGACTCACCTGATGTTCTCGTTTGGGGCCTTGCCGGCCTTCTTCACAGCAGCACATTCGTTCTTGTGCTCCGTCCATGCCTGCCTCTGGCAGGTGCGGTCGCAGTAGTGGGCGAACTTGCAGTGGCCACAGCGGTGCAGCTTGGCTTGCTTCTTGAAGCAGCTGTGACACACTTGCTGTGTGAGGCTGGAGAAAGGAAGCAACAAACCCAACATCAGCGAACCCAACACACCCCAAACCTGGCTCAGGAACCGGACTATCAAGACCACCCCAGAGGGCTGGCTCGATTCCAACATTCCATTGCCAAGCACATCACCTTGGAGGCAGTTCAGCTCCAAGGAAACCCCACTTACCTCCTCCCAAGGAGAATGGTCACGCGTTGGTCTTTCAACATCCAACAAGCATGGGTTTGAGGCCTCACTAGATGGATGCTAGGAACAAGCAACTCACTGCGAGTTTCCCGGTGGGCAACACAGCTCAGCAAGAAATACATTGCCACCATCTGCCTGTCCGCAGCTCAGGCCCACATCCCTTCCCATTGAGCGATGGTTCCACCAATTGGAGATGCGGAGTTTAAGCAGCAGCTGCTTACCTCTCTGCAATCAAGATGGATTCCAGGCACTAAATGTACGAATGTGTGTTCACAGACTCGGACTCCAAGCCTCAGAGTTTCCTCATCAGCTATCTGGTGGGCATCTGCCTTTTGTATAGTGGGAGGACCTTTACAGGACAACTTGTGACGCGCCAGCCACCTTCATGTTCTTGAGGTCCAAGTCCAATACAGCGTACCAGGCTTACTCAGCACCAGCTTCTTAATCCAGGTCCTCATGTGAGGGTCCTTGGTAAATAGACGTGCCCGCTGTGAAGCTGACTCCAGCTTAGTGGCAAATCAGTGTAGGCTGGAGCCCTCCATTCCTGTAGCCCCTTCCCGTGTTTCCAACAAATTCACCTCACTGCTTGATCCTGGACTGTGCAGATGGGTCAGAGGAAGCTTCTCAGTTTTATCCTCAGGAGCTCAGATGCCATTCTTTTCAGTAATGGTGCAGCAATTTGAGACTTTGAGGGTTACAGGAGGTGTGTCACATGTGAAAGATTTTTATTGTTACTAATCCGTAGCACTGTTGATAGTCAATCAATCTGTTCGGCTCATCAGTGAGACTCACGACAGACAGACTTGTTCTCAGTCCCTGTGACCTCTCCCCTCTCCCTGGGATAGGGGGCGGTGGCCTGAGCTGAACCATATGGCACTGTTACTAAAATAAAGTTTGATATTAGCCTTCCCACAGTGACAACAATAAGAGTCTTCAGAGCATTTGAGGCTTTTGGGAAATTTAGGGACAGCTGTTCGTCTGTTATCTCTCTGTGTGTTTTCAATCACTTTGAACTTTTCTGTTGATTTCAAAAATCAGACTGCATTTGTAATAATGCATTTATAGTGCTTCATCTCATGAGAAGGACTTCTCAATGCAATAACTTTGTACTGTAGACAAACACGGCATCCAATTTGCGCAAGGCAAAGTCCCCACACACAACAACGTAAAGGGGAATATAATGATTTTGATGGTCAGCCAGGTGACTGACACACGTGGAAGCCTATCACTATGATTAAGAATCTCCAAACCAGACTGACAGTTCCACAAGTGTCTACCACCCACGCATGGAAAGTTCCCTGTCTATGGAATGCAATGCGCACTATACCCTCAGAGGGTTGCATCCTGCTTACCTAATTCCCAAAAGTACTTGGAACATATTGGCGAGAGCTGAGGGTTGAGGACCCAAGAGTGTGCAACAACAACAACAAAATTACATTTAGTGCATCAGGGTAAATGCTGGAGTCTCATCAGCTAAGCAGGCTTTCCTGCTGTTTTTTCAGATAGGATTATCCTACCCTTTACGCCCCACCAAGCCGCCAAGAAGCCACCCACCACCACCAGTACCCACCACAAACATGTGCACGAGGCTAGGTAAATTTGTATTCAATCGGTAGTGTGTTTCCTGATTTTTCTTCATTGAATATTTCTTGATTTATGGCGTAAATGAAGAAATATTCAATCAAAAACATTTTATTGACAGATCAAAAAGGTTGATCAAAAGCTAGAGCTGGTTTAGGGCTTGACTTTGGAAACTCCTTTCCAGCTGCCAATTCCTGGCTGTGTAAAGAAATGAAATAGAGGGAAAGAAATGCCATGCTTGAAAGCCTGGAATATGGACAGAATGCCGATAATCCAGAGGCGCTCATCAGGATTTTCAGATGAAAGAAAGAAATGCAGAGAGATTGGAAGCCCTATTGGGTTTCATAGGACAAAGTGGTACTGAAATAGCTTCAGTTTAAGTCAAAATGAATGTGCCTTACTCCACAATTAGCGACACTTGAAAGAGCCAGAAAACAACAACAGTAACTTGCATTTATAACTTGCACCCTTCACAATGGATAATATCTCCGAGTGCTGCAGAGTGCGTACACAGTATTATCGTTCCAAGACAAGTGTTAAGATCTCTGAGACAATAATCCGTGTGAAGGATTCTATATAAATGCAAAAGCACTGCATTGGATTGTTGGCCTAGACTGTGATTCCAAGTCACGATGTGGGGTTTAAATCTACAACCTTCTGACTCAGAGGCGAGAGCACTACCACTAAGCCAGGCTGACACCTCACACCCTTTCCGGATCACTGCAAAAGCATTCCCGGGGGTGTGGCTACTCGAGAGTCCTATACTGAAAGTCGAATCCTCCACTTTCCTTCTCCTTATTCAGTGACAAATTAAGCCCAGACCTTTTCTCTCAGCCAGTCACTACCTATGTCATGGCCACTTCCTGGACAGATTCTGAGATCCTTTCACTCCCAGTGACATTGCCGCTGGAGTCAGCCTGGCTCAGGAATGGCCCTGGCTTAGTCAAATCCTTTACTGGAAAATGTAGTGACTATTTATTTTGTATTTCAACAAAGCAGGCAGTCAATTTGAGCAGAGCAAAGTCCCGTTAACTAGCCACAAATCGTTTAAAGTGTCTGAGTGACGTGATTGGGTATGTCTTGGGTTGCCAATGAATTAATGAACCGGAAAAGGTTTTCAAGTTCTTCTAAAAAAACATACACCAATCTATACACAGATGCACCGTCACTACACTTGACTGGAAACCAGCCATCTGAGACACTGCCCCGCATAAAGGGCACTACACAACAACAACAAAATTCCATTTGTATAGCGCGTTTCAGGTCATGAGGACGTCGCAAGTCGTTGGACAGAGAGTTACGGAGCTGAGCTGGGGCTCGGGGTGGGGGAGTGTGGAGGGCGGGGGGTAATTAGGGAGGTTGAAAGTACAGTGAAAGAGGAGGTCTTGAGATGGGTCTTGAAGGTGACAAGGGAGGGGGTGAGGCGGAGGGACTGCGGGATGGAGTTCCAGAGGGTGGGGGCAGAGTGGTCGAAGGCCCACCAGGCAATGGTGGGGCGAGCGAGACGGGGAACGTGAAGCAGGCTGGAGCCTGCTGAGCGGAGGGAGCGAACAGGACTACTGGCGTCCTGACCGACTGCCTGTCCGACATCAAATCCTGGACGAGGGCCAACTTTCTCCAACTCAACGTCAGCAAGACCGAGGCCCTCCTGATTGGCTCGCGCCAGTGCCTCCACACCTCAGGCGTGGCAGCATCAGCCTCCGCGGCTGCACACTCAACCTCACTAAGCCAGTCAGCAACCTGGGTATCCTGTTTGACCCTGAACTGTCCTTTCTCCCCCACATCCGCGCCATGATCGGCACTGCCTACCACCACCTCCGCAATATTGGCAGACTCCGCCACGGCCTTACCCCTCAGGCTGCCGAAACCTTCACCCACACATTCGTCACATCAAGACTTGATTATGGGAACTCCCTCCTCATCGGCCTTCCCAACTCTTCCCTTCACAAGCTGCAGATCATCTGCAGCTCGTGTACTCTCACGCACCAGGCTCCATGACCCCATCACTCCCACCCTCGCCCGACTCCACCGGCTCCCCATCCCCCAGAGGATCAAGATCAAAATCCTCATCCTCACCTTGAAGGCCATCCATGGCCTTGCCCCCTCCTACCTCTCTGAGTTGCTGACTCCCTACCAATCTGCCCACTCCCTCCGTTCATCGGGCTCCGGTCTGCTCCATGTCTCCCACCCGACCCGCCCTACTCTCGGTGGCCGGGCTTTCAGTCTCTCTGCCCCCATACTCTGGAACTCCATCCCACGGTCCCTTTGCCTCACTTCCTCCCTTGGCTCCTTCAAGGCCGGTCTCAAGATCCTTCTCTTTGATCGTGCCTTTGGTCTCCCTCCCACCTCTCTGCCTTCCTTCACCTCTACATCACCCTCCCCCATGCTTGGACCCCGACACCTGACTGTTCAGCGCTTTGGGACATCCTCCCAACTTGAAAGGCGCTCTATAAATATAATTTTGTTGTTGTAGGGGGTTAGGAGGTTGCAGAGATAGGGGGGAGCAAGACCGTGGAGGGCTTTGAAGGTGAGGACCAGCATCTTAAACTCTATCCTCTGTGTGATGGGAAGCCAGTGGAGTCGGGCAAGGATGGAGCCTCGTACGGGAGAGGACACGAGCTGGAGCGTTCTGGATGATCTGCAGCCTATGGAGGGAGGAGTTGGGGAGGCCGACAAGCAGTGAATTTGCATAGTCAAGCCTCAATGTAATGAAAGCGTGTGTGAGGGTTTTGGTGGCCTGCGGTGTGCGACAGTGGTGGAACCGGGTGACATTGCGGAGGTGGGGAAGGCAGAGCGGGTCATGGCATGGGGTAGAAAGGATAGTTGAAATGTTGTTATTGAAAGTGCACTGCGAAAGTGCACCCGTGTAATTCAGGCTGGAGCAAATAGAAGAGAAACGTGCAACAGAATCAAAAAGCTGATAGTAACAATACTTGTATTTGATACAGCTTTGTATTATATTGTCAAGATCTCAAAGCGCTTTACTGTGATTTGTATCTTGTGGGCAGATACAGCAGCCCGTATGCGCCCAGCAATATCCCACTTGGTGGCACTTTGTAATAATAATAATCCTTGAATTTGATATAGTACCTTATCACGTCTTTGAGACGTCTCAAAGCACCACACAGAATATACTGTAAAATATATAAAGTAAAGACTGTGTATTTTGTTGGCGAAACGCAGCAGCCATATGCACACAGCAGTGTCCCACAAACAGTCGTGGATTGAGTGACCAATTGTTATTTTTTTAAGGAATTATTCAAGAGGAGCCAATTCCAAAGTTACCCACCTCTCCCCTCCCCCCCACGTCCCCCCCCATTTTCATCCATTGTCAGCATTGCCTCGACTGCCTATGGCAATGTGTTAAATGCCGAGTGACTAGGGTGAAGTGAGCTCGGTTAAATCACATTGAGACAAACCAGCAGCCTCAATAACCTGTGGATGGCCTCCACAACCTACTTCATTTTATCAACTTATTTTTCTTAGGAGATAATACAGTGGAAGCTGCTTGAGCCGGACACACCATTTTGTCCAGCTTAAGAGGTGTCCAAGGTAACCAAAGTTCCCTCCCTCACCTCTACCCTCCCAGCAGAGTGGCCATGGCTCCTCCTCCCCTCCCACTTTGAGACATTTTGACATAACAGGCTCCTTCAAGTCCCACCTCAAAACCCTATCATCTTCCCCACTGACCCTAGCTCGGGTCTGAAATGCTGTACACTATTCCAGCGCTTTGGGACGTCCTCCCGACATGAAAGGCGCTATACATATGTAATCTTGTTGTTGTTGTATCAAATGCAAGGATTACCATTATTGTTAGATCCTGTCTCTTGCAATTGGTGCGGTGCCAGTAACATCAAAGTGTCTTGAAGATTGCTGTGCACAAATTGGCTGCCGCAGTGTCTGACCACCAATACAGAGACTGTCACTGTGCTTTGACTAGCGTACATTATAGGGTTAAAAATAATAGTGTGGCCTGCTCTCCAGAAATAGAGACCAAGACAGCTTGGTCATTTGTGGAGAGTTACTTTCAGGTGAATGATTAGCAATGAACAGCTCGGTGCATTGAACATGGTGAGTGTCACTCTCATCTACAAATTCAGTCACTACACTCGTATATCTGCTGCATTTAATATAGCTATATATATATATAATAATAATCCTTGCATTTGATATAGCACTTTTCACGTCAGGAGGACGTCCCAAAGCGCTTCGCAGAACACACTGTAAAGTGAATTGACTGTATATGTGTGGGCGAATGCGGCAGCCAATTGCGCACAGCAATGTCCCACAAACAGTCGTAGATTGAAAATGACCAATTTATTATTGTTTTTGGTTTTGGAGGGATTATTATTAGGCTCTGTGTGGAGTAAGGAAACTTGCCCAAGGTTTCGCCCTCTGCCTGGAATTGAACTCCGGTCTCTCACTTGCAAAGCGAGTGCTCTAACCACTGAGCTACAGGACTCCACAATATGGAGTCTGACTGAATACTCCACTGACTTACTCCACACGCCTAATAATAATCCCTCCAAAAAAACAAAACAATAATAAATTGGTCATTTTCAATCCATGACTGTTTGTGGGACATTGCTGTGCGCAATTGGCTGCCGCGTTCGCCCACAAATATACAGTCAATTCACTTTACAGTGTGTTCTGTGAAGCGCTTTGGGACGTCCTCCCGACGTGAAAAGCGCTATATCAAATGCAAGGATTATTATTATTATTATATTATTATAATATGTTATATTGCCATCTGAGCCTTGAATCACTACACCCCACTCCTCTGGAACTCTCTTCTAAAACTTATTATTAACAAAAATTATTAGAAATTAATTTTAAATATATTATTAAATTACAAATTATTAGTCAATTTACTTTGCCTCTCTCCCTACCTCCAAAAACTCTTCTGAAAAAGTTTCTTCAACCTTGCCTCCGACCTCCTCTGAATTTCCCTCCCACTTCCCCACTCGCTGTGCATCACTCCAGCTGTCAAGCTCCTTGAGACATTTGTTCACATGATGAGCAATGTGACCGTAATGGGACTATAGAAATTTATAACAAGAAGGAAACCTTTTTGGCCCATTGCACTTGTGACAGTTCTCTCGGAAGGAGCTCGCAGAGGTCAACCTTACGATTTCTCTGGGGACAGCCGGTTGCCTGACACATACCCAAAGCATTGCCATGTTTAGGAGTATCTAAACCAGACAGAGTTCCACAATTTCCCTGTTTGTGAAAAGGAATGCGCACTCTCTCATCCCCTGAATAGACCCTGCTCACCTAATGCCACAGGTAATCTTGCAGGTTGGCAAGAACCAAGGTTTAGGGCACCCAGGAATGTGTGTTTGTTTAACTACTGGACTTTAACTAACTGAAACCACATAGCTTATCAGTAAAAACACTATCTGTCAAGCTTCCTGCTGCTTGTCTAGCTAAGACCACCCTATCTGAAAGTGCTTTGGCTTGCAGGGATAACATAATCAAGGGTATGAAGAATCCATGTCCCCAGTGACTGTTCTGCCCCTCCATGTCCTGCCGACAAGCCAGACTGCCTGGTCTGTCATCGGCAATGCCCTGCAGTCGCTCATAAGGTCATCCTTCTTCCAAGTGGCACCTGTCACTACTTACAGAGAAACCCATTCAGAGACGTCAACCCTCAACTAACATATTTATCCGTCTATAACAGCCATAGCTCTTTAGAAGTCAAATCCTTGACTGATGAAGACATGTGCCCAAACCTGTACATTTACATTTGTGCTTGCTGTGTGGGCAGCCAGTTACACACAGCAGTGTCCCACAAAAAGCAATGAAGTGAGTTTGGGGGATTGTTGGCCAGTACTCCAAGAGAGAGAAACTCCCTTCCCTTTTCGAATACAGTAGTGCCATGGGATCTTTAACATCTACCTGAACAGAACACTTAATCCCCACCTCAGGAGCATCCAGCCTCAGCTTTGCTGGACTACATCATGTTTCTTTCTGACAATAGACAAAGGAAGACACTGCCACAAGTGTTAGTTGTCAGCCTGGCTCAGTTGGTAGCACTCTCTCCTCTGAGGCCAAAGATTGTGGATTCAAACTTCACGTTCGGAATTTGAACTCAAATTCTAGGCTGACAATCTAATATAGCGCTCGGGGAAGCACTGCGATGGTGGAGGTGAGGCGTTAAACCAAGATCCCGTCCCCATGGCAACAATTCGAAAAAAGAAGGGAGTTTCGCCAACAATTGTCCCCCCCAAAAACATTGGTCACTCACTTCATGACTGTTCAAGGGAATTGCTGTGCGAAAATTAGCTGTTGCATTCACCTAGACCCAGTCACTGCACTTCACATCAAAATCCCACCAATGACATGATAACGTGCATTACAATAATAATAATCCTTGCATTTGATATAGCTCTTGGGTTCTTACTTACTGTTAAGTAAACAGTGCTGCATTGGAGTGTCAGCTTAGCCTGAGGTTAGTAAACCCAGTTGACCTTTATGTTTGGCCATTAACCAAAATAACACTGTTCATCTGTCCCTGCTCAGCTCAGAAAAAAGTTCACAAATTCCACTGTGTAACATTACTCTTCACTACTCACAGCATATGTTACACAAATTTGGTGTATGTTGCACACATATTCATATAAGACCTATGTGCAAACATTCCTCCTTTATGGATCTGGTGTCCTGGGGATGCAGCGGACAGGTTTCCTCTAATCCATTTGCAGTCCCGGATCAAGCAGTGAGCTGGATTTGTGGCTGCAGGGAAGGAGGATTTTTGGCCTACACTGACCTGTCACTGAACACTCTGGAGATGGATTTGGCTTCACAGACCCTCAAATGAGGACCTGAATTAAGTAGCTGGTGCTGAGTAAGGCACTGGCAAAGAGGAAGGTCTTGAGATGGGCCTTGAAGGAGGCAAGAGAGGTGAAGAGGACTGTAGAATGGAATTCCAAAGAGTAGACTGAAGGCCCGACTGTCGATGGTGGGGCAGGCAGGGCGGGGGACATGGAGCAGGTACTGTACTACAATGCAGATCCTGTGACACTATTTGAAAAGAGAAGAAAGTTTCTCATGATGAGTTACATTCAGTTGTGGTGACTGCTGTTTCTTAGCCAAAGGCATCACACTGATCAGCACCAGTGATGTCCCACAGACAACATTGCGATGAATGACCTTTGGAGAATTTTGATGGAGGAGGGGAGAGGGGAATTGGCCAGGACACCAGGAGAATTCCCTGCCCTAAATAGTATATAAATAGTGCAGAGGGATCTTTAACATCACCAGAGCAGAGCTTTTTGAATAGTGCAATAACATCCACCTGAATAGGCAGTCAGGAGCTCGGTTTAATATCTCATTCAAAGATCGCACCTCCGACAATACAACGCACCTTCTCCTTCCCCTTTCCCTCACCTAATCCCTTCACCCCCCCTCCCCCAACCACCACCACCGTAGTCTGTAGTGCACATCCCATGACCTATTCAAAGAGAGATGTAGATTCCTCTCCCGATGTCCTTACCAACATTTCCACCAGATGAAATGTGGGTAATTGACAGTTTGGTTCAGTTGGTAGCACTCTCATCTGTGAATCAGAAGGTCATGAGTTCAAGCCCCATGGAGGGACCTTGTCTAGGTTGACACTCCAGTGCAGTGCTGGGATTAGGGGTACCTTGAGCTGTGCAACAGGGAGAATTTAGCAAGCACTGAGTGATGGGTGATCGGATGAGTTGCAGCTTGTGGATGGTAGAGCCAGGGAGACCAGCAAGGAAAATATTGGTGAAGTCTAAGCACAATGTGATGAAGGTGTGAACGAGCATTTTAGCAGCATTGGGTAAGGGCCAGGACAGAGGCGGGCAATGTGATGGAGGTTAAAGGTGAGGGACCAGATGTGAAGAAGAATGAAAAACACTCCAGTGGTGCTCTGAGGTGTCAGTCTAGACTAGGAACTCAGGTACTAATGTGGAGCTTGAACTATGAGTGCTAAGCCAAGATTGCACACAGTATAGGAGATATAGAGATTAACTCCACATTGTACCACTGTTAAACCAGCTAACTCAGGGCAGTGACTTAATCCAAGAAACTCTAGTTTCTAACTCCCTCTACATCACCTCCTCCCCCACCGCCCACCCTTCAAGCCCTTTCTTTTCAACCATGTCTTTTGGTCACTTTTCTTCCCCTCCTTCCTCGACTCCTTCCACCCCCAGCTCGGTCTCCCAAGTGGTACTATGAAGCACTTTGAGACATCCTCCTGACTTGAAAGGCACTGCATAGATATAAATTATTGTTGTGGAACGTAAACAATCTTTTTTTTTGTGTGAGCTGGGTGTCTGACAACGCAAGGAAACCCATCACTGATGGTGGAGCGGAGGGGTGAGGGACAAGCAGGAGGCCAGAGACAGCTAAGCGGAGAGTAAGCGGGTCAGAAAGATAGGGAGGTGCCAGCACGTGAAGAGATTTGTAGCTGAGCGTGAGGATATTGAAGTCGATACTCCCTATCACAAAATGTGACATGAAGCAGGCAGGGCAAAGGGACTGGGTGGAGAAGTAGGACCAAGAGAAGTAATGGCAATAAGAGATGGGGCAAGAGCATGGTGATACTCAAAGATGTCCAATTTATGGCTCAATCTGCATTACCATTGAGAAGGGTGTTAGGTGAATTCGCTCCAGCACACCAGGGCACCAATCGATGTGTTAAATGTAACAAGGTGACTGAATTGAGCAGTATGTGTGAATTAGTACATAGTTGTTAACTAACACATCACCATATCGCAAAATTGACTCCAGACACGGGCCAGTGAACTAGACGTAAAATTTTCCAAAATGTAACGAATAAAAAAAGGTTTTCGAAAAAATTAAAGATTGAGTCTACATTTACACATCTGGATTGCCAAGGCTCATTGACAAGCCGATCAATATCAACAATGCTTTTGATTGAATGCGAACCAGCCACTACCAGAAAGACTCCAGCAATAATACCTTGCATTTGTGTCGCTCTTTCACTCACCTTTCAACCCCTTCAAAAAAGATACTTTTTAAAACAAAAACAAATTGTATTTATACAATGCCCTTCACATAAGGTGGCAAATCAGAATGTATCACAATAATGGAATTGGACCCTGAGCAAGGGAGAGGGGAAGGTCACCATAAGTTCAGTCAAAGAGGTTTTGTTTAGGCAGGATTTAAAGACAGAGAGGGGCAAGTCAGGTAGAGGTAATAATAATAATCCTTGCATTTGATATAGCACCCATCACGTTGATGAGACGTCCGGAAGCTCTTCACAGAGTATATTGTAAAGTGGATTGTCTGAATTGTGTGGGTGAAATGCGGTGGCAAATTGCACACAGCAGTATCCCAAAAACAGTCCTAGATTGAGTGACCAAATTGTTTTGGGGGGGTTTGGAGATATTATTACCCCCAGAAAGTGATCCGCCAATTGACTAACAACTGTTCCTACTTAGTGCTGGGTAAACAGAGGCATGTGGAGTAAGGAAACTTGCCTAAGGTTTTGCTCCACCCAGGAATGGAATCTGGGTCCTCTTGCTTGCGAGGTGAGTGCACTAACCACTACACTACAAGGACTCCTTGGGTGGAGAATTCCACAGGTTAGGGGCATATTAGCAAAAGGCTCGGCCACCGATGGTAATGCAGATTGAGCTACAACATCCACAATAACAAAAGCAGCAACCTCATGTTAGCATCATTTAACCCCATTAAGCAAATGGCTGATTGGACTCAATGATATTCAAACTGAGAAACTCTGGCCCCAAGTCCAGTGCACCACCAGCTGATGATAAAATTTCTGTGTATTATCATCTTCATTCAACTCATACAATGAATGTGATATCCACTTGCACTTAGCCATAAGAGCACAAAACCAAGTCTTAATGTCTCAAAAGGTTATGCAGAATTGTTTTGGCAAACCCTTAAATTCAGTCTTCATTTGGAAGTTGTCAGTTTATAAGAACTGTGAGAAAAACAAAGGCATCCAAATTAATTAAACAAACAAATTTAAGAATATTACACAATTTCGATAACTTCAGGTCTCAGCTGAATCAGCAGTTGTTCTTGTCTCTTGAGTCAGAAGATTGTGGGTTTAAGCCCCACATCGAGACTTTAATTTATATACTCTAGGCTGACATTATATACTTTAATTTATATACTCTAGGCTGAGCAGAGGATTCCACCATCGGCGGCTGTGCCTTCAGCCACTACACCCCAAAACTTTGGAGCTCCCTCCCTCGACCCCTTCACGCCCCTCCTTCCCCATCTTCAGGTCGCACCTGAAGACCTTCCTTTTCGACCACTCCTACCGTCACCTTCCCCCTTCCCCTGGCTTGGCCTTGGGCTCTACTATTGTTAAGCGCTCTGAGATGCCGCCCGGCGTGGATGGTGCTATATAAGTGCAAGTTGTTGTTGCTGAGGTATTATTCTTTGGATGAGATGCTAAACCGAGTTAAGGATACCGTGGTGCTATTCGATAAAGAGAGGAGAGTTTCTCCCTGTGTCCTGGCTGACAACTCCACAGATAAAAGTAATCATTCACTTCATGGCTGTTTGTGGAACATGGCTGCACACAAAATTGGCTTCCGCATTCACCAACAAAATATGCAATGACTACACTTCACATTAAAATCCTATAAGCGCTTTGAGACATCCTCCCAACGTGAAAGGTGCCAGGGTGAAACCTTAGGCAAGTTTCCTTACTCCACACGCCTCTGTTTACCTAGCAGTAAGTATGAATCCGGTTGTTAGTCGATTAGTGGATCACTTTCCAGCAATATCCCTTCAAAAAATTTTTTTTAAATAATAATAATTTGGTCACTCAATCCAGTGTCCAACTTCACAGTAAAATCCTTTAAGTGTTTTGAGACGTCCTGCCGACGTGAAAGGTGCCATGCCAAATACAAGAATTATTATTAGTAATGGAGCAGAGAGCAGACTCACTTATCAAATACCACAGCAGCGTATGACGGTTCAGCAAAGATCACATCCCCAATGTACAGGTCTTTTGTCGCCTTGAGTGCTCTTCCCTTGCCTTCAGCATTGAAGACTTCTACTTTCTCCATGCTGCCGCCAGTCATTGAGGGAACAGTTGAGAGCACAGCCACCGATGCTATGACCTTGGGGGAACTAATCTCTGTTTGTGCCATCAGTTATCTTGGCACTTTGGGATGCCTGAAAACCAACTCTATATATGGTCTGCCTCATCCAGACTCCTCCACATTAAAAGGGGGGTGGGGAACAGAAGAACGACACATCTGGCATCGACAATTGAATGCTAAGAATCTTATTTCACTGAAAATCGATAAGAAAATTCATGGCTAAATCTATTTCAATGTAAAATGGCAACTCAACGCTTTCTCTTTCCCTTTTGCAGTATTCTCCACTTTTGCTTCCTCCCCTTTAGGAAAGTGGACCAGCTCCACTGTGTATATTTTTGGACACCAGTTGCCCTGGTCTGTCAAAGCAAAACAGTTGGACAGCGGCACCCAACCTGCCCATGGACTGATTGGCTGGATTGTTAGACATTTACCACACAATGTAAGAGTGACTGATAAGCACTGATACGGTGATAAAATTGGCTTGATTCTGTCATGCCAATGCCACACACGTCACCTTGTAGCCATCTCTGTCCCAACGAGACCCCCACTTTGACGCAGTTCTTAAAAGAAACTTCCAGGAGAATCGGCTACAAAATTAGAAATTAAATCTTTAATATTTCAAAAAAATCATTTTATTTATTACATTGGGAAAACTTTACTTGTTGCACACGTTTGAAGCTTAACAATGGAAGACCTTTCCATCAGGGGATATATGGAACTTCAATTGTTAGCACCTATAATGCTACAGCAATAGAGTCTATTTAATCCCAGATGGAATTTCTCCCAAGTTTCCTTACTCCACACACCTTTGTTTACCTAGCAATAAATAAGAACCCAGTTGTTAGTTGATTGGCGGATTACTTTTCTTGGGGTAATAATCCCTTCAAAAATAATAATGAAAAATAATAATTTGGTCACTCAATCCACCACTGTTTGTGGGACATTGTTATGCGCAATTGCCTGCTGCGTTTCACACACAAAATATACAGTCAATTTACTTTATATTCTGAGAAGTGCTATGTAAAGAGCAAGGATTACTATTATTATTACAAACTCCAATTTATCCAAAACTCTGCCACCCACATCCTCACACACCGAATCACCCAAGTGTTCGCCAGGCTCCACTGGCTCTCTGCAGATAAAAGTCCATGTCCTCACCTATCAATCCCTTCATGGTTTAGGGTCTTTGTAAAGCATTCCAAGACATTATCTGATTTGAAAAATGCTTTGGTGTTGTGGTTATACAATATTCTCATTGTTTGCTTTCCTTTACCAACTGAACCAGTAGGAAGAGCGCATGGTTTTATTTGGTCAGCTGGGTATGTGACACATGGAAACGCCATCACCATGTGTCCAACAGACTGAGAGTTTCACATATCCATCATTAAGCTATAATTTTAGCTCCTACAATCCATCCACACTTCTCAGGCATGATTACAATACAATTCAAATTTAGATTTATAAAACATCCTCCATACCGACCTGTTCGCTCCCTCCGCTCAGTGGACTCTGGCCTGCCCACCTCATTATCGGCAGCCTTTCTGTCCTCACCCTTTGGAACTCCATCCCACAATCCCTTCACCTCAAACCCTCCTTCAAGGCCTGTCTCAAGACCCTGCTGCCTGCCCTCCACCCTTCCTGATTCCAACCCCCAGTTTGGGTGTACACCTTTGACTGTCCATTGACTTGGGACATCCTCCCGACATGAAGGGCACTATAAAAATATAATTTGTTGTTGTTGTTCACAGTACTCCAAAGTAGTGCTCGTGACAGACTAGCCATCCTAGCTTGTCGGCAGAACTTAAGTAGTTTCGTCCAATGTTGGAAGAAACACATCGTATTTCAAAGACTGTAACTCAATCCTCCCGTTCTGAGGTTTCAGCTAGCCTCACTCACTGGGATGAACAAAGTTGACTTAATTTTTAATCACTGATTCTCTCTTCCAGGAAATACCTCAACTATCCTTTAATACATCACCCGCCATCCATCCATCCATCCATCCAACACCACCATCACCACCATTTTTTTTTGCAGTCAGCCAGATGCCTTACACCCATAGAACAATATAATTCACCTCAGAACCCCATCACATTGTTTAAAAATGTCCAAATAAACTATAGGTAGTTCTGCATCTACGTTATCCCTTTGGAGTGCACACTCTCTTCCCGGAGAGATGAACCTTGTTCACTTAATTCTAGAAAGTTTGGGCGCAGATTAACACGTGCCAAGGCTTGGGGACCCCAATGTACAAGTTGGGGGTACTGGATAAAACCACACAGTTGCCATTGCGTGCACTGGTTGATTGCTCCCATCCTGTGGAGCTCCATCTCCAAATCCCTCCATCCCTTCCACTACCTCTCTTCCTACAAGACCCATCTCAAGACATGTCTCTTTGACCGCATCTTCAGCCACACACCCTACCCCTCCCCTCCTATCTCTACCCCTCTTGATTCCAACCTCCAGCTTGACTGCAAACCCTTAACTGTCCAGCGCTTTGGGATGTCCTTCCATCCTTCCATTTATACGTAAGGCGCCATATAAATGTTACTTGTTGTTCAGCTAGGACCACTCATTAGAGTTTTGACTTATAGAGTTAACAGGATCTGAGTGGAAACAATCACTGACACCCCCACCACCGCCCAGGGACTCAGCTGTAGCGCCAAGTCTTGCCAATAAGCCAGGTTGTCATCAAGTCCCCAGCCTCTCTATCACTTAGTTCCTTGCCCCACGGAGGATTTCAGGGCCCACGACATGGTAACTTTAAACCACTAAATAATGGAATGCATTAAAGGTGCTCAAATAGAACAATCATTGCTTGAAGCAGGATGTTCACACATCATCTGCAGCTTCATAGAACTGGCTACTTCTCAACTGGATGCAGATTCACGCCTGCATTCAATTCAAATGCATGATATAGCCTGTGGGAAGCTTTTCTCACCATTAGTTTGGAGTTTAGAAGAAAAGCCCCCACACTTTGGGTATCTGCTGCCCCATTTACACTATCTCCCCCAGAGCCTGTGTGTGCGGCACCTGCATTATGAGGCGGTCCTCTCACCTCACAAGTCGAGTTCAATTCCCGGGGGGGGCAAACCTTAGGCAAGTTTCTTTATTCCACACGCTTCTGTTTACCTAGCAGTAAGTAGGAACCTGATTGTTGATTGATTGGCAGATCGCTTTCCAGGGGTAATAAGCCCTTCAAAAAAAATAATAATAATTTGATCAATCCACACCTGTTTATGGGACCCCCAGGGATTCAGCTGTAGCTCCAAGTCTTGCCAATGAGCCAGGTTGTCATCAAGTCCCTAACCTCTTTGGCTGCCACATTTTGCCCACAAAATATAGTCAATTCACTTTACAGTATATTCTGTGAAGCGTTTTGAGATGTCTCAAGAAACTGTTCAAGTGCTATATCAAATGCAAGGATTACTATTATTAAAAAAAATAATAATTTGGTCACTCAATCCACGACTGCTTGTGGGAGACCCAGTGATTTATTAACAATATTTATTTATTTATTATTATTCCTACATTCCGAGGTATTCCTGCATTCCAAACCTCTACCATTTTCACACCATCTCTGGATGGATCTTCGGAGACTGCTTGTGACAAACGGCATTCCACGCGTGCGCAGTCTTAATAACAATGCTGTTATTAATTCATAGTAATAATCCTGCCAATTTAAAAAGGGTTTATAACATCGCAAAATGACTTAGTAAGTTTCTATAAAGTGTGACTGTGTACTTGTAAGAAGAGATTAACAGCCAATAAGTGCACAGCAAAGACCCACAAACAACCAATTTTAATTTGGGGATTATTTTAGGGATTGTTGGCCTGGACACAAGGAGAATCCCTGTTTTCTTTTCAAGTACTACCATGTGACTCCAAAGCAGGTTTGCTTCTAGGAGACAAACATCTAAATAGTTCAGCTGGCAGCATCCTTGTCTCTGGGTCAGATCATTGTGGTTTCCAACCCCTAGACGGCTTGAGCTCAGTCTAGGCTGACACTCCAGTGCAGCATTGTATTGTCGGTGATGCTTGAATGAGACATTATGCTGAATTCCTGTCTATCTGTTTTAGGTGGACATCAAAGATCCTATCTGACATTAGAAGGGAATTTCTCTCTCTCAGTGTCCTGGCCAACAATCCCTCAGATAACAACAACAACAAAATTACATTTGTATAGCGCCTTTCACGTTGGGAGGAAGTCCCAAGGCGTTGGACAGAAAGAGTTACGGACCTGAGCTGAGGTGGGGGAGGGTAGGGGGGTGAAGCAGGGAGAGCGAAAGCAAGGTCGAAGAGGAGGGTCTTGAGGTGGGTCTTGAAGATAGTGAGGGATAATATATTAAATTCATAGTAATAATCCTGCCAATTTAATAAAGCGTTTATCGCAAAATGATTTACAAAGTTTCTATAAAGTGTGACTGTGTATTTGTAATACTATTTATATTTATATTTTTCATAAATATATATATTTATAAAGAGATAAATGAGTCATTCACCTCACGGCTATTTATGGGACATTGTTGTGCATAAATTTGCTGCTGTGCTTGCCAAGAAATGTTCAGACACCTCACTTGGCAGTGATTCACTGTGAAGCGTTTATAATAATAACAATAATAATCCTTAAATTTGATATAACGCCTTATCATGTCTTCGAGACGTCTCAAAGCACTTCACAGAACATACTGCAAAGTGAATTGACTTTATACTTTGTGGGTGAAATGCAGCAGCCAATTTGGCACAACAATGTCCCACAAACAGTCGTCGATTTAGTGAACACATTATTATTCTTATTTTGAAGGGGTTATTACCCCCAGAAAAGCAATCCATCAGTCGACTAACAACCGTGTTCCTACTTACTGCTAGGTAAACAGAGACGTGTGGAGTAAGGAAACTTGTCCAACGTTTCACCGAGAAAATATAGTCAATTGATTTTACAGTGTATCCTCTGAAGCGCTTTGAGGTGTCTCAAGACCCTCCTCTTCGACCATGCCTTCGGTCACCCTTTAACCCTACCCTCCCCACCTCCTGATCCCAACCACCAGGTTGGGTGTGGATCCTTGACTGTCCAGCGCCTTGGGACGTCCTTCTGACTTGAAAGGTGCTATACAAATGTAATTTGTTTTTGTTGTTGTCTGAGCAATGTGATAAGGTGCTATATCAAATGCAAGGATTATTATTATGCATGTATTGCCCTTCGATGACATGTGGGTAGTGTCTCAGAGCGCTTAGAGCAGGGGAAGGGAGCAATCACAGGTGAGGGTGAAGAGTTACAACAACAAAATTACATTTGTACAGTGTCTTTCACGTCAGAAGGATGTTTTTTTAGGCAGGTTTAATGACAGAAAAAGAGGGGATGAGAGAGGGGTGGAGGTAGGGAGTTCTAAAGTTAGGTTCTGAGATTGCCAATGACTCGGGGCACGGAAGAGGCAACACATACACAACAGGTCCTAGTCTAAAAGATGCCACCACCGTGAAGGGTAGTGTCTATATAAATGCAAGCTGTTATTGACTTAGTTAAGAGAAAGAGTCAAGCAGAGCGAGAGAGTGGTAAAGTGTGAGAGGAGAAGATCAGAGAAATAGGGAAATGTTTGAGTGAAGGAAGGGATTTATATGTGAGGGTGAAATCCTTGAAATCGATCCTTTGGGAATGCCAGCAGGGTTAGGAAAGAACAGCCAATGAAATCCCTGGTGTTTGCTTGTTGAGAGGCCCTTGTTTGTGGTCAACTACAAACTGCGCTAGAAAGTGGTGTTTGAGATGTAGAGTGAATCAGCTCCTGTTCGTTAAATACTGTAAGTGTCTCCTCTCCTGTGTCTTCTGATAGCACTGCATTCCTGATCCTTCGCAACCTTGTTAATAATAATCCTTGCATCTGATATTGCATTTATAATGTCTCAATGCACTTCATGGAATTGCTATTGGTTGAAGCGACTATGTATATTTGTAGTAAAATGGCAGCAACCGATTTGTATAACTTATACAATTATTTAAAAAATAATAATACTTGCATTTGATATAGTGTCTAAAGCACTTTACAGGATATACTGTAAATTATACTGTAACAGCATGAATGAAATGACCAATTTTATCTGGGAATTTGTTGGCCAGAACCCAGGGGAAAACTCCTTTCCATTTTGAAACGGTGTCGTGGGATCTTTAATGTCCACCTGAACAGGCAGGCAGGACCTTGGTTTAACGTCTCATCTGAAGGACCGTACCTCTGACAATTCAGGCCCGAGCGTACGCGCAGCACTGTGCTGGATTGGACAGCCTGGAGAAAAGGAGGTCAAGGTTGAAGCAACTGAACCACTACAATCTTATTTGGATTTTTTTTTCGTCGTTTGAAAAAAAAAATCTGCGTTATACAGTTCTGCGCATTGTCCGCGCTATTAGCTGGATATAGTGGCCAGAATCTAAAGGCACGATTTTAGAGAATGGGGGCAGAGGAATGCTTTTGTTTGTGGGTGGTTTGGACCTGGGGTTGTTAACGGGAGCCGCCTGTCAAACTCTGTCCCGTCAGGACCCCTGGGACTCATTGACGTCTTGTGATGGATGAATACATGTGTTATAATCCCCACTGTCCGTCTCTCCCGCCTAACTGCCTCTTTGTTCCTTTTAGCATTTTTCATGGGGTCAACTCCAAGCCAGACCAAGAGTTCCACATATGCACAGAAATACACCACCCCCAATCCCTACCCCACACAACCCTCTCTCCATCTGTAACTCCCCCTGTAACCACTGCTCCTTCGTAGCACTCTCCCTCTCTCACAACTATCCACAATAACCCTCCCCACAACCCATAACATTCCCTTCTTTTAACACTGGATGTCTTTCTGATGTGAAGGGCGCTGTACAAGTCTAATTTGTTGCTGCTGTTGTCGTTCACCCACAAATACACAGTCCATCCTCAGTATATCATGTGAAGTGCTTTGAGACGTCTCAACAACAGGATAAGGCGCTATATCAAATACAAGGAATATTATTATGAATCCTATGAGGTATTTTGAGACATCTTAATGACACGATACACCATTATTTCAAATGCAATGATTATGATCGTCTCCCAGGATCTGTAACGTCCCTCTACAAATTTCTTTCCCTCTCCTTCGCTCCCGGCCCTGACTGCCCTCTCTCTCAGCCCCCCCACCCCCAGCCTCTCTCTCGCCCACTCTCTCTCTCTCACCCCCTCTGTCCCTCTCTCTCTCTCACCCCCTCTGTCTCTCTCTCTCACCCCCTCTCTCTCTCTCTCACCCCCTCTGTCCCTCTCTCTCTCACCCCCTCTGTCCCTCTCTCTCTCACCCCTCCCCCTCTGTCCCCTCTCTCTCTCTTCACCCCCTCTGTCCTCTCTCTCTCACCCCCTCTGTCTCTCTCTCTCTCACACCCTCTGTCCTCTCTCTCTCACACCCTCTGTCTCTCTCTCTCTCTCACACACCCTCTGTCCTCTCTCTCTCTCACACCCTCTGTCTCTCTCTCTCTCACCCCCTCTGTCCCTCTCTCTCTCCCCCTCTTCTCTCTCTCACCCCCTCTGTCTCTCTCTCTCACCCCCTCTGTCCCTTTCTCTCTCACCCCCTCTGTCCCTCTCTCTCTCACCCCCTCTGTCTCTCTCTCTCACCCCCTCTGTCTCTCTCTCTCTCACCCCCTCTGTCCTCTCTCTCTCTCACCCCCTCTGTCTCTCTCTCTCTCACCCCCTCTGTCTCTCTCTCTCTCACCCCCTCTGTCTCTCTCTCTCACCCCCTCTGTCGCTCTCTCTCACCCCCTCTGTCTCTCTCTCTCACCCCCTCGCTGTCCCTCTCTCTGACCCTCTCTGTCCCTCTCTCTGACCCTCTCTGTCCCTCTCTCTGACCCTCTCTGTCCCTCTCTCTGACCCTCTCTGTCCCTCTCTTTCACCCCCTGTCTCTCTCTCTCTCACCCCCTCTGTCCCTCTCTCTCTCACCCCCTCTGTCTCTCTCTCTCTCACCCCCTCAGTCCCTCTCTCTCTCTCACCCCCTCTGTCCCTCTCTCTCACCTCCTCTGTCCCTCTCACCCCCTCTGTCTCTCTCACCCCCTCTGTCTCTCGCACCCCCTCTGTCCCTCTCTCTCTCACCCCCTCTGTCCCTCTCTCTCTCACCCCCTCTGTCTCTCTCACCCCCTCTGTCTCTCTCACCCCCTCTGTCTCTCTCACCCCCTCTGTCTCTCTCACCCCCTCTGTCTCTCTCACCCCCTCTGTCCCTCTCTCTCAACCCTCTGTCTCTCTCACCCCCTCTGTCTCTCTCACCCCCTCTGTCTCTCTCACCCCCTCTGTCCCTCTCACCCCCTCTGTCCCCTCTCTCTCTCACCCCTCTGTCTCTCTCACCCCCTCTTCTCTCTCACCCCCTCTGTCTCTCTCACCCCCTCTGTCCCTCTCTCTCTCTCACCCCTCTCTGTCCCTCTCTCTCACCCCCTCTGTCCCTCTCTCTCTCACCCCCTCTCTGTCTCTCTCACCCCCTCTGTCTCTCTCTCTCTCACCCCCTCTGTTTCTCTCTCTCACCCCCTCTGTCCCTCTCTCTCACCCCCTCTGTCCCTCTCTCTCAACCCTCTGTCTCTCTCACCCCCTCTGTCTCTCTCACCCCTCTGTCCCCCTCTCTCACCCCCTCTGTCTCTCTCACCCCCTCTGTCTCTCTCACCCCCTCTGTCTCTCTCACCCCCTCTGTCTCTCTCACCCCCTCTGTCTCTCTCTCTCACCCCCTCTGTCTCTCTCTCTCTCTCACCCCCTCTGTCTCTCTCTCTCTCTCTCTCACCCCCTCTGTCTCTCTCTCTCTCTCACCCCCTCTGTCGCTCTCTCTCACACTCTCCCCCTCTGTCGCTCTCTCTCACCCCCTCTGTCTCTCTCTCACCCCCTCTGTCCCCCTCTCTCTCACCCCCTGTCCCTCTCTCTCACCCCTTCTGTCCCTCTCTCTCACCCCCTCTGTCCCTCTCTCTCTCACCCCCTCTGTCCCCCTCTCTCTCACCCCCTCTGTCTCTCTCTCTCTCACCCCCTCTGTCTCTCTCTCTCTCACCCCCTCTGTCTCTCTCTCTCACCCCCTCTGTCTCTCTCTCTCACCCCCTCTGTCTCTCTCTCTCACCCCCTCTGTCTCTCTCTCTCACCCCCTCTGTCCCCCTTCTCCTCCTTCACCCCTCTGTCTCTCTCTCTCACCTCTGTCTGCTCGTCTCTCTCTCACCCCCTCTGTCGCTCTCTTTTGCCGCTACAAATTTAGGTAACAGCCCAAACCTGTTTTTTCCACTCGACGAGCAAGAAAAAACCCGCCCAATTGGGCGTGAAACCCGCCCAAAAAGTGGCCACGTTGGGCTCCGGCTGTCAATTCGCGCGCTCAGACGACGTCGCTTCGCTGATTGGCCGCACGTCGTAGAGGGGGTGGGGGTACGGCCTCCTGATTGGTCCAGTTAGAAGACGCGGCCCGCGGATCAGCCGGCCCGCCCCCTCCCCTCCTGCCCCCTGATTGGCTGGCGCCGGGCAGCCGCGTTTGGAGACGGCTGTTGTTTTTCGAATAAAAGTGCCGGCGCGCGGGCGCCGCCGCTTGAGTCACGGCGGAGACCGTGACCAGTGCTGAGGACGGCGGAGCGTTGCGCAGCCGGGGCCTGAGGGTGGGCCCCACACCCGCGCTTTTAGCTTTAAAGCCCTTTTTAGTTTGGCTTTCTTTCCCGCCGCCCTCCCCTTCCCCTCCTCCTCGCTCGGCTGCAAATAAATGACGTCCTGAGGCGGTGAGAGTCCGGGGCCTCGAGCGGAGCCGCTTTTTTATTTTTTGCCTCTACGCCCTTCTATTTTGTTTCATTTTTGCAGAATACTTTCCCCGTCGTTTGATCGTTTCTCCCCCTTAATTTTGGTTGGATTGTAACCCCTGTGGGAGTCCCCCCCCCCCCCCCCCCACTCCCGCTCTCTCGCTGCACGTTGTTAAGGCCGCCCGCAATGAGCAGCCCGGCCCCGGCCAGCCCGCCCCCCGCCGCCAGGCCCCGCCGCAACCTCGCCCTCACGTCGCTGCTGTCCGAGAAGGGCAGGTCGTGCAAGGCCCTCTTCCTCACCCCCTTCAGCGGCTGCTGTGAGCCGCCCGTGTTGTCTCCCGTCACCAACCTGGCCAACAACATGAACAAGCTGGCGGGACTGGGCAGGTACTCCCCGCGCTCGGCCTGTCTGTACCGTGTGTGTGTGTCTATATAGTGTGTATATATCTATAGTCTGTGTGTATATAGTGTGTGTGTGTATATATATCTATAGTCTGTGTATATATATCTATAGTCTGTGTGTGTATATATAGTGTGTGTATATATATCTATAGTCTGTCTATATATAGTGTGTGTATATATATCTATAGTCTGTGTGTATATAGTGTGTATATATATCTATAGTCTGTGTATATATAGTGTGTGTGTATATACCTATAGTCTGTGTGTGTATATATAGTGTGTGTATATATATCTATAGTCTGTGTATATATAGTGTGTGTATATGTATATCTATAGTCTGTGTATATATAGTGTGTGTATATATCTACAGTCTGTGTGTATGTAGTGTGTGTGTATATATATCTATAGTCTGTGTATATATGGTGTGTGTGTATATATAAGCACTATGTATACTGTGTACTGTGTATATATCCACATGTGTGTATGCTGTTTAGCTGTGTGACTGTACTCTGTCTCTGATATATATGCGTGTGTACATATATATATACATATATACACACATACACTCTGTGTAGTGTATCTGTGTGTATATATACTCTACTGTATATAGTATATACTCTATGTAATTGTGTATATATATGTATGTGTATATACTCTATGGCTGTATGTCTGTACTCTGTCTCTATATGAGTGTGTACATGTATTTTCTGTGTATAGAGATGTCTCAAAGCGCATCAGAGCTTTGAAGTGACTTTTGTGGGCAAAGCGGAGCAGCCAGTTTTGTACCCAGTCAAGTCCCACAAACTGCCATATGACCAACCAATTTATTTGTCTTTTTGGCCAAGTGTCTGCCTATCCACACACTGCTGTTCAAATCCATGCACCTCCCTACATCTCTGATCCCCTCACTCCCCAATCCACAACCTGGCACCTCTGCGCGACTGGCACCAGCCTCTTGCTTGTCCCTTGCACCGTCCGCCCCACCATTGGAGGTTGTGCTTTCAGCCACTATGCCCCAAATCTCTGGAACGCAATCCCTCCGCCTTGCCCCCTCTCTCCCCTTTTTCAAGTCCCACCTTGGTCGCCCTCCCACCTCTCTCTGCCTTCCCTCACCCCTACACCACCCCTCCCCCATGCTCGGGCTCCGATACCTGACTGTTCAGCGATTTGGGACGTCCTCCTGACGTGAAAGGCGCTCTATAAATGTAATTTTGCTGCTGTTGCTTAATAATAATAATAAAATTTTTTAAATTTTCCTCTTCGACCGTGCTTACGGACACCTCTGCTCGGAGTCGGGCTCCGCCACTGTTAAGCGCTCTGAGATGCTACCCTGCGTGGAGGGCCCTCTGAGTACAAATTGTTGCTATTGCGTGCTGTGTGTGTATATACATTATGTGTATATACTCTAGCTGTGTGTTTGTACTCCTCTGTGTCTCTGTCTGTGTATCTCTGTCTGCACTCTTTCTACATCTGTGTCTTTGTTTCTGTCTGCGTGTCTACCTATTTCTGCCTACCAGTGTATCCGCACACTATCTGTGTTCATAATAATAATCCTTACATTTGATATAGGGCTTATCACATTGTTGAGACGTCTCAAAGCGCTTCACAGCTTTGAAGTGACTATTTTGTGGACAAAGAAGGGTAGCCAGTTTTGCATGCAATGAAGTCCCACAAACTCCCGTGTGATGAGCCAATTTTTTTTGTGGCCAGAGCTCCAGGAGAAACTCGCTTTTCTTTTCAAATAGTGCCATGGGATCTTTAATGTCCACCTGAACAGGCAGACGGGAGGGATTTTGGTTTAATGTCTTACAGAATGGATGAGTCTATACTGTGACCGTGACGTTTTCTGTGTCTCTGTACTGTATTTGTGCCTGTACACTAACTTTGCATCTCGCTATACTGTCTGGACGGTGTACACTTTCCGCCTGTCTGTGTACTGTCTTGACATTCTGTGTGTCTATCTTTCAGTACCTCTGTCTATACCTCTCCATCTTGTGTACCTGTACCACTCTGTAATTGTCTTCATCTGTTCTAACTGCAAAGCTTTCCTTTTCGGGCACTGTGGCAAGATTTGTGCTACTTGGTCAGAGCAGATCTACCTGGCTCAGGCAGTAGACAACTGATATTGCTACAGAGGATTAATTTGATTCTGATGAGCAGTTGCCAAGTGTATCATCTTGGAGCGATCTCAGTCTGAGACCCCATTTTACCTTCCTCTTCTACAGATGAGTCGCCAGTTAATCTGATTAGTGCAAGTTTGAGCCCTTAGGTGGATAGCAAATAAGGGTGCGCCTTGTGAACCTCCTCGATGAACATCATAACATTTGATAGAGTATTCCCCCCATTTTCCTGCCTACAGCCCAGACACACACACTGAGCTGAGCGTTGGTTCCACTAGTTGGAGTAATGTAACATGTAGGAGCAGCAGTAGGCCATTTGGCCCTTCGAGCCTGCCCCGCCATTCAACCATGGCTGATCTTCTAATCTAACTCCAGCTAATAACCTAACTCTGCCTTATCCCCATATCCGTTAATCCCTCTTGCAATAAGAAATCTATCTATCTCAGTCTTGAATATGTTCAAGGAGTTCAAGAGTACGGAGCTTCAGCAGCTGCTTGCCTCTGCATTCCCCTTTTTACCACAAATCCACCTTGCTTTCTGCTCCTGGATTTTGCAAAGGGGCCTTCCTCTGCACCATCCAAAAGGGCATTGTAAGCTGAAGTTGTTATCCATACAAATCAACTATTCTTGCATTTTCCAACTAATAATTTCAAGGTACCCTCAGGAGTTATGCAGAACCATAATACTGCACCCACCATCATGTTCCACTGTGTGTTTAAGATGGTGAGTTCAACACACAAGAACTGCAGCTGAACTTGCCAACAGGATGGGACATTATTTTGTGCAATTGGCTGCTACGTTTCACCCACAAAAACAGTCAACCACTTTACAATCTATTCTGTGAAGTGCTTTGAGATGTCTCAATGTCGTGATAAAAAGCTATATCAAACGCAAGGATCTGAAAGCAGGAGTGCTTGGATTCATCAAGCCCGTCTCCTTTGATTTGTCCAATGTTGTGTTCTTCTGATTGTCCTGGTTTTATATTGCTCCCTCATCCAAATTCAACCTCCACAATTCTTATGGTGGCTGATCATGCCATTGTTTGTGGGATGTTGTTGGGTGCAAATAGCTGCAGTGTTTGCCTCCATCCCTTTTTGTAACTGTTTTGAGGTTTCCTTTAAGTGAAGGTACTGTACTGTATCATGTAGTACATTTCCCCATCACCTAGTGATGCCAAATGATTAGCATCTCTTCACACAAGATGGATATGCGGTGTTCCAGGAGTAAGGGAAAGTTCTCCTAAATCGAGTGTTGTAGAAAATGCCTGGATTCTTTCAAATACAGTTCTTTTTAAAAAGGGTGGCTGTGCTTGTTTATCCTGTGGAGATGTCCCTCTGATCTAATTAAACCCATTGTGGAAATAGGTTTAATATATGTATTTCATCATAGAAGCAGTTTTTTTTCCCTTGTACCTGTGTTTTGTGTCATCCACACCATTTTATGTTAAGTTGAAATAGATATATCAGTTGCAATATACAAATCTGTTCCCTCCCACTCTGTTAAGTTGCTTTCTGTGTCACTATTTCAGTTCTGACATTTTGCTCAAATTGTTTCCATGTAGTAACTGTGACACACCGAAACGCAGGCCAAGTGGGACTCCGTTGCTGGTTAAGACTTTATCCTCTGACTCAGATGCAGGTCAGTATGAATTTGGATTTTTTTTGTAGACATCCTGTTTTTCCTTTTGTTCTTGGGCCATTCGAGTTGTATATTATGTGTTCAATCGCATTAAAATATTCCACATTGGGTCAGACTAAATCTAATGCCATAAGTATGTAACTTCTTCTACAATTCAGTGTGGATGTGAGAAATGATAGGATGTCTATTTATGTGAATGAGACCTTGTTTCATCTGAAGCGAAACTATTTTGCACATTGTTCAAATTTATGGTATTATTTTGAGGCTAGGACACAGCATGCCATGTGGTCTTTGTTTCCAGATGTGGCTGGATGCCATTTTGAATTCCTTTATTTTACAAAATATGGAACCGGGTGATTGAGAGAGAGAAATACTTCAGTTTTGCATCCATTAGAGCAGACTATAAGTGAGTCAATTTGTAGCACACTGGGGAGGAATGGAAAGAGAAGAGCGATGGGAAGTGGTGTGTTAAATCATGTGGTTTCCTGCCTGTGTTTTTTAAAAAAAATCCCATAGTTTACCCTCATGTTCTATCCTACAAACTCCCTCATGAGTCATTGGCATACACACTTGCACAGAGCAGGAAGACATGAAGGTTTGCCTGCTGACCTGGATTTCAGCACAAGTTCATCACTGTGACTGTGCTGTGCTTGTTTATCCTGCGGAGACACCTACTCTAATCTAATTTCCGCACTCTCTCTCTCCCCCCCCCACCCCCATTATCTCCAATTGCATGGCCCTGTTGGAGAGTACTATAAGTGATAACACAATTCCTCCTGGCTGAAGTATTATCTACACCGAGTCTTCAACTTCCACATGTACGAGGATGACACCCACCTCTATCTCTCTGAATGTTAGCATGACTGAGTCCCTCCTGATTGGCTTGCACTAGCGCCTCAGGCACTGGCAGCATTAGCATCCACGGTTGCATACCCACCAAACCAGTGAGGAACCTGGGCGTCTTGGGACGTCCTCCCGACTTGAAAGGCGCTCTATAAATGAAATCTTGTTGTTGTTGTTGTTGTCTTGTTCAACCCTTAACTGTCCCTTTCTCCCCCCATATCTGTACCATGACCCACTCTGCCTTTCCCACCTCTGCAAAATTGCCCGACTCCGCCACTGTCTCACCCCTCAGGCGCCCAAACCCTCATACACGTATTCATCACCTCAAGGCTCGACTACGGAAACTCCCTTGTCGGTCTCCCCAGCTCTTCCCTCCAGAAGCTGCAGATCATCCAGAACTCTGTAGCTCGTGTCCTCCTGCACCAGGCTTCGTGACCCCATCACCCCCATCCTTGTCGGCTCCACTGGCCCCCAATCCCTCAGAGGATAGAATTCAAAATCCTTGTCCTCACTTCTAAGGCCCTCCATGGCCATGGCCTTGCCCCATCCTACATCTCTGACCTGCTACCCCCCTATTAATCTGTCCACTCCCTGTGCTCAGCAGGCTCAAGCCAGCTGCATGTCTCCTGCCCAACTTGCCTTACCATTGGTGCCCGGGCTTTCAGCCTCTCTGCCCCCACTCTTTGGAACTCCATCCCACAATCCCTTTGCCTTGTTCGCTCTCTTGCCTCTTTCAAGGCACGACTCAAGACCCTCCTTTTTGACTGTGCCTTCAGCTGCCCTCCTACCCCCTCTGCCCTTCCTCGTCCCACCCCTGTCCCCATGCTTGGGTCCTGATCCCTGACTATTTAGCACCTTGTTACTCCTGACATGAAAGACGCTTTAGAAATGCAATGTTGTCATTCTCTCTGTCAGCCCTGTAATCAGCATGCATTAAAGCTGGATGAGAAAGTACTGAGCTGAAGTTGATGTCTCCAGTCTGGGAGGAGAGAAGCAATGGGAGAAGGGGGTAGAAAGATGCATTTTACATGTACAGTCACTAGTTATTCCAAGGCTTCTGTGATGGTTGTGATGGAGCCCATGAGCTGTTGTACGTCCATCCTTGTAGCTGGACAGTGGGTTATGGGCTTCAAATGGCTTCATTTGGAGAGACTTCTAAACTTCTACGCAATCTTGGTTTGAATTTTAAATCTCTCTGGGTCTATTAGGAAATAGAGGAATATCGCAGATGGGATTAGGAAGTGTGGAGGCTCGCATGGAGTATAAATACCACTGCGGTCTAATCTAGTTGAAGCTGTTTCCATCTGTAGTGTTCTGTATAATTCTAGGGGTAAAGGCCTATGTGCCTTTAACGGTGATGTCTTCTGGGATGACTGGTTTTAACTAATCCTGATGCTTGTTTTATTTGCGCAGGACTTTGTATGGATTCTCCGAGCCCCCTGGATGAAAAAGAGATTGATGAAACGTGAGTTTGCACTTTGGCTTGTGGTCTTCCCAGCAATGATGGAGCCCAAGGGTTGAAATGTGGTAATATAGTATAGCAATCCTTGCATTTTTGGTGTTGTGCTTAGAACGGTCAGAATTCGTTACATGCACTTTGCGGCAGTTTGTTAAATGTAATGACTTGTTGAAGACTTCTGTTAAAGAATATGCTGAACTGAGCATAAAACTTTAAATAGGGAGAGGACTGAAGCCACGCTTCGATGTAACATGAAACAAAACAGCTGAAGGTATGAAGTGCAGTGAGATTGAATGGACAGCTTATTCTGAAAGCAGGTGCTGACTTGATGGGCCTAAAACACTGTAAATTTCTGTTTCTGTAATGCAACTTGTGTACATTTAGAATATTTTGTTTTTTAAAAAATAGGTAGTGGAGACAGTCTTTGGCTCTGACATTGTGGTTGGATTTTGTAACAGTTGAAGTTATAGCTGTCTTTGCTTGAAATATCTTGTGGTTTCAGCATTTCATGTATTGACGTATGCTTTACTGAAACTCGTTTGGTAGAAGCAATAGCAGATGTGACTCCCGACAGTGACGGATGCTGCCTTCTACTGCCCACATTTAAACTTGGGAGAATTTAGGAGGAAGCACTGGGTTACCCTGTATGCTTACTACCACTGAGTTCATAGTAATAAGTCAAAAGCAGAAGTTATTAATGTAACAGTATATCTGTGCAGCAATTCTATTCCCATTTCTGGAGCCTTAATATCATTCTTGTTTGGTATTTTGGCTTATGTCAATATCTTAAAGCACTTCAAGATTTCACTGCCAAGTTTGGTGACTACTGTACATTGTAGATTAACGTGGCAGCCAATATACACACAGCAATGTCCCACAGACAGTGGTGAAATGAATGACCAATTTTATGGATTGTTGGCCAGGAGCCTGGGAAAAATTCCCTTCTCTTTTTGAATAGTGCTATAGGACCTTTTACATTCACCAAAATAAAATTTAGGCAAGTGGGACCTCAGTTTTTATTCCCCATTTCGTCCAAAGGATGGTACTTCTGGCAATGTAGCACTCCCTCCAGTACTGCAATGGAATGTAGCCTGGACTGAGCTGACACAGTGACTTTGAACTCATAGTCTAGTTTAGACTGATGCTCAGAGGAGCACTGCATTGTCAGAGGTGTTGTCCTACTGATGACATGTTACACCGAGATTCTGTCTCCTGCTGAGGTATTCGAAAAGAGAAGGAAAAGTGTTTTTCTTGGTGTCGTGGCTAACACTGCCCCAGATACAATTAGTCACTCACTTCATGTCTGCTTGTAGGACATAGCTATGTACGACGTGGCTGCCATATTTGCCTACAAAATACAGTCAACTACATTTTGCAGTGGTTGGGAGACTTCTTCCAGATACTTGGTCTATTTGTTCTGCAGCGTCATAAAACCAAAAGGCCTGAGGCTGATTTTCAGGCCTAGTTGTTGGGTGATTCAACATACCATTGTACTAGATTCAGACCTTTTTGGCCAACCAGCAGACTTGAGGAGCTTTTCTGAGCTGTTCTTGAAGGCTTCCCTGCCTCCCCTCTCACTCTTCCCATTAAGTTGTGGGTAAAGGTAGCCATGTACATCAGAATCATGATTTTTAATCTTAAATTGTATAAGTTCAGGTAGCTGCAGTAGATTTGGTTGGCTGGAGAGGGAATTTATCCATGGTTTCCTTTTTAAAGTCCCCCAAGTAAAATTGCTTACTCTCTTCATGGCTATTTACAATACAATTTACCTTTGTGTATGTGGGTTCTGTTATTTGCTACCAGAATAGGGTTACAGGTCAAAACTCCTTTGGAGCCAATGGTATACATTTCTCCCAGTAGGTGTTTGCTTGAAATTTCCTCACTATAAATTGAAAATGCAGAGACCTGAATCTAAGATTACAAAGAATGTACGCCAGAAACAGGCCGATCGGCCCCGCCAGTCTGTGTCGGTGCTCATACTCCACGAGTCTTCACCTATTCCTTACTCCCTCCCGTATGTTTCTATTCCACTCTCCCCTGTGAAGATCTAGCATTCCTCTTGAATGCACCTATACCATGTGAATGAAGGTGTTGGCTTTAAATGTAATCGTCAATCTCAGGCGGTGCTGAATTTTGGCAGTTATTTAAGTTTCAATTCATTTACAGTCAATTCACTTTACAGTGTGTTCTGTGAAGCGCTTTGGGACGTCCTCCTGACGTGAAAAGGCGCTATATCAAATGCAAGGATTATTATTATTATTATTATTTGTTTTTGAAGCCATTTGGTTCTGCAGTTTTTTTTTAAAAAAATGAGATTATCAAAATTCTGTGCAATCTGGGCGTGGTCTCGAGGCTAAAACGATGGAGCCCCAGATGTCATCAGTAATAATGTGCCATATCACATCATTGATGTCTCAAGGTGCTTCATGGGATATACTGTAAAGTGGATTGACTAGTTTTTTGTGGGCGAATTTAAGGTTCTCTGCAGCAACCTAAAATGAGTGCTCTTGAAGGAAGACTGTTAAAAACTTACCATCTAAATTTAGACTGAACTTTTTGTGGTTGAATTAAATTTGGAAGTCCCTTCCTAATCAAGGTATTTCACCTAAGTCACTGCAATTTACTTTAAATCCTGTGATGTACTTTGAGATGACCTCCCAACATGAAAGGTGCTGTATCAAATATAAAGATTATTTCTATACAAGTTGCCACCGGTAGGTAGCCTTACAGAATGAATTTCTCATAGAATGACTTTCCTCTTCTCCCCTCAGTGCATCCCATCAAGCAAGGTGGAAATGGAAGAGAGTGAGGGTTTTAAGCAAAGGCATTTGCACAGAAGTTTAGGTGGGATTTAAATCCAGGGAAGGAGGAGCAAGGACTTTACTTTGGAGGAAGAGTTGGGATTTTGTTTGGAAAAAGTGATCGAAAAAATGTAGTTAGGACTTCACCATCCATCAGTTGCTCTCTTTACATTAGAGACTCCTTCCACCCTCCTCCTTCCCCCCCCCCCCCCAGTTCAAAGGATTCTCCAACATGCAGCTTCTGCATCTTAATAGAACAAGCTGGTCTGAAAAGACTGGCCGTAGGTTCATGTCCCATCTGTCGCTGGCTCACCCACTTAGACTACGGTATGAGGAGGCGACACATTGAATGGGGAGAGCCTGCCTCTTCTGCTCGGGCAGCCCCATTGTCCGGCCCTTTGTGTCGCCACACTTGTGCCTTCCTGATTATCGCATTGATTTTAAATGCTGTCAGCTATAGGGGGCCGCCTGGTGCTACCGAGACATACGGCATCTGGGAACTAATCTCCCACTCAGACAAAGGGACTTATTTACATACAGGTGGTTAGCAGAGAGGCTGGAAGCCATCACTATGGTGATGTAGCAATCTTAACCTGTTTTTATTAGGTGGGGTGTTAGCAACATCTATTTTTAATATTTTCTATCTTTCTTCATCTTTTCCTCCACTCACCCCCCCCCCCCCCCCACACACACACACACACACACACACACAACCAATTGCTCTGTTCAGGGCTTGTTCTCAATAGAGGTGCTACCCTCTGGGTCAGATTTCAGGAGAATCGTCCTTTTCTTCAAGTAGTGTTGTGGGATCTTCAGAATATCCCCCGAAACAAGCATTTTGATAATTTGGATGACGGTGTTAGGGAGTTGTGATTCTCCGGTATCCTGGGCAACAATCCACCACCCTAATAAAATTGGTTATCCACATGTCTTTCTGTGGGGACTTTGCTGTGTACAAAATGACTTGAGACATCTCAGCACCATGATTAGGTGCTATAATCAAATGCAAGGATTATTATTTGTCAGTCAGTGAGTAGCTGAGAAACAAGAAGGGTTAAACCTCATATGTGAATTGCGGACACAGTGCTAGAGAGTGACGCGTGCTTATGGTGCCATGACCCGGCAACATGTCTTCAGTAAAGTTGAGGAGACTGTGTGGGGCGAGGAATCCCAGCTCTGGATTTATTCACGCAGCCTGCAGCCATTCTTTGCAGGATTTCTTTCAGGTTTCAAGAGCTGTCGTTGGGGCAGATGTGTTTTTTTTCATTCCAAACAATTAATAGTGCAAAGGCTCACCATGCTTTATGTCCCTGGTTAATGTGAACGTGATCAGTCACTGAAGTGACATTGAGAGTCTTTTCACAGCCTTTTGAAGGTGTAAGTTTATAAATTTGCAATGGAGGCTTTTGTTTCCCTGATGGATTTGTGGCTGTTGTGGTGATTTTAAAATCCCTATAAACCTACATTGACATTGTCTTCGGTTATCTTCCTTCCAACTATTTTTTCCTTAACCCCTCCCTTCCCTCTCCTTGCTCTGACTCCCACTCCATCTCTAAAGTGTTTGAGGTGTTGGTGTGTGCAACTTGTTGTTTTTAAACCAGTTCTGGGTCTAAACTTCCAAGTTGTGAAGCCACTTGTATGAGTACTGCAGTTAAAAGAGCTTTTTTCAATCCATGCCAGACTGTCCAAAAAGATACCCATTGCAGACATTTTATTACAAGTGTTACCCTTTGTCTTTACAGGTTTGAAAAAGCAATATTGGAATCTGGAAAAGTGGTTTCCAAGTAAGTAAATTTGTTTTATGAATAATCTCCTCACTGTATGAGTTAACGGTATTCTTACTAGCATAGTTTAGTCCGTGGTTTAAAGATCAGATTGTGTATTCCAGCTTAAGAACTAACCAGACTGCACCCAAGTCTGAGCTGCAGCATTTTATCCGGTAAAGGTCACGGGTTAACCTATTCAGCAAGTGCAAAGTCTTTGTTTGACCTCTGCGGTTTGCTTAGTTATTGACCTATTTTTGGGATGCCTTTAATCTCTTGCCTCTGAGAGTAATGAGATGCAGAATTGAGTGCTCTCCTGACCACTGAGACGCATTTAAAAAAAAAGAATAAAATTAAATAAAATACACTTTAGAAAACTTGCAGGTTATTTAAGAAGCACACATTGCTCTTAACTGGCTAATGGCAACGTATCGGAACCAAGTGAGTTTTTTTATATACAAAGCAGATGCAAATGACAAACTACTGTGCTGGAAATGCACAATGTCTTTTCGGTGATTATTTTCGAGAAAGCTTAGTCAATGACTTTAGTTTAACCCTTTACCCGAACAAATGACGTAACATTCTCTTTCAGGTGCAGTGTTTAGTGCTTCTATAAATGGAATCTTGTTGTTGTTGGTTCATTTTTAGGAGTCCAGGCTATTTATGGATAACTGCAATCTGGTTATTCCAGTGATGTTCCAGCTACAGTGCAGTCCTGTAGTTCAGTGGGTAGAGCACTCGCCTCAAGCGAGAGACCTGGGTTCAGTTCCTGGCAGGGCAAAATGTTGGGCAAGTTTCCTTACTCCACAAGCCTCTGTTTACCTTGCAGTAAGTAGGGACCTGGTTGTTAGTCGATTGGTGGATCGCGTTTCCAGGGTAATAATTTCTTCAAAAATAATAAATTGGTCACTTCTATGCACGACTGTTTGGGACACTGCTGTGCACAATTATCTGCTGCTTTTCGCCCACAAAATATACAGTCAATTCATTTTACAGTATATTCTGTGAAGCGCTTTGAGACGTCCCAACGACAAAAGGCGCTGTATCAAATGTAAGTATTATTATTGTAGTCTAAAGACTCCAAAAAGGTAGCAACAGCATTGGCACTGAATCTCTGCAGCAGCTACAGGTGTCTCATTCTTAACATGGAGACCAGATCTTCAATGGTTGGCTCCTGCCTTCAGTATCTTGTCTTTTTCTTGGTTATTGTGCTAAATACAAATTGTGAATCTGATGCTGTTCACAACTTTCTTTATTATAGTGGTCTTATTGGACATTTTTTAAAATGCTTCAACCCCCAAAAATTACCTTCTTTTGTAATTGTACTTTACTCTCTTAATCTCCTCCTGTTTTCCTTTTTTTAGGAAGTTTCCAATCCGAAGAATAAATTCACTTCCGGTAAGCCACCACTTACAGTTGTGTGTGAGTTGGGAAAAATTGGCATTGTGGTATATTGAAACTTGTCGAGACATTTCAGGCATATTAGTGAGTGTGAAAATGTGTTTTCTGCAATGAGACCATGTGAATTTTTTGAGGGAATGTAACACTTGCATCCTGCCATGAGCTTGAAACCTCAGCTAGCTTAACGCTGAATTCAAAGGGGAGTTGAGACAGCAAGCCTGGTTGCACTTTATGTAGAATGGAAGTGCCTTTGTTTTTTTTTAAATCCTCCTGAAAATGGCTACTTGTATTGATTTTGCAGACCACAGCTATTTCCTTGTATCATTTCTTGAGTATATTTACTTGGAGCCTGGAGAGTTAATGGGACAGGAGGGCAGCAGCTGTTGTCTTTGCCTGATGTACACTTTCCAATGTTGGAAAGATAGTGAGTGGGAGCCAGGTAGTCAATCCGCCTTTTTCTTTCCTCCACAACTTCCCAGCGAGAGGGAACCGTGAGTCCAGTGGTGGATTGGGGAGCGGAAGGTCCAACTTGCTGACCAACTAATTCAGCAGTGATGGGAGAAAGTGTATGGGGCTTTTCAAATACACCATTGTTCACTGTGCACAGATCCACAAATATGTACTTGGCACTTAATGCAACAACTTGCATTCAGTGCCCTTCACACGCCTTAGCATCTTGGAAAGCTGAGCAACAGTTTAGTTTATAATATAATACAGTTTACCTTCTGATGTGCAGTGCCTTTCACATCAGTAGGATGTCCCAGAGCACTTACAACTTACACTCTACTCTCCAAGCTCCAGATTGTCATCTGCAGTCTGAAATTACAAGAAGCTCTTTTTTAAAAAAAAATCGAAACTGAGATTGAAAATTCCATAATTCCTCATGTTTTTAAACTTCAAGACAATGTCCTTCTGAGCAAAGACGCAGGAATTTCAGGCCTCTGAACTTATAAATGAGCGTTTGTCAATTTTATGTCTTAAAACATCATCTGAATTGTGTTTTCTAGCTGAGGCTCTTGGGATCGAGCCCTGCGCTGAAGATGAGCCAGTGTGATGCCTCTGATTCCGAAGTGTTCCTGCAGGACAACGGTGGTCTCACTCCTGAGGCAAATAAAGAAAATGTAAGTGTTATTTTTCCTTTCCCTTAATTTTAGCCTTAGCCCCTTGAACTAGGAGTGCCAACCTCTCATGATCTTGTGAAACTAGTCAAATGGTACACATCACTTCTTTACAGAAATCCTGCTTTCAATCTTAATTAAGGCATGTCATCTGAATGTTGTACATCCATTACCGGAGGGTCAAGAGTGCAGGTATTAACAGAGGAAGTGTTGCTTTTCTGTTTACCCTTGGTCTCCTAATGTGTTATCCCAAAGAGTAGATTTGCTGGGTGACTGGACCAAGGAATATTTTTGGGAAGGTGTTGCTCACAGAGTTTAGGTCTGTGTCACAGCCTTCCAAACTTTTAAGAGTTCAGGCAGCAAATAACGGTGACATTTTTAAACTATTGTGGCGGGTGTGTGCGCGTATGTTGCGAGTGTGTGCATGTGGCGAGGGTTATCAATCGCAGCTCAGCCTTGTCCTAGGTCTACATGTGTAATCTTTCCCTATTACTCAGCAGGCTGTGGCCTGCTCCACCATCAGCGGTTGGGTCTTCAGCCTTTCTGCCTCCACCCTCTGGAACTCCATCCCATATCCCCCTTGCCTCACTCTCTTATCTTGCCTACTTCAAGGCATGTCTGAAGATCCTCCTCTTCGACTTGGGTCTTCGGCCACCCTCCTTACCCTCCACCCTCCCTGATCCTGTACCCCCAGCTCATCAAGCACCTCCCAATGTGAAATGGGCTATACAAATGTAATTTTGTATTCTAAGGAGTCGTAGGGTAGTGATCAAACGGTGCAGTTAACTGAAGTGAAAAGTTTTTAAAAATTGTTCTTGTTTCAAGCTGAACAGGAAGTTCGATGATCAAGTTTCTTGAAATATTGGGACTGCCTGTTGCTTTTGTTTTGTAAACATAAACCTGTATCAGAGCTGATTTGTATCTCCTCTTTTACAGGAAGGTTTTCAGTTCAAGAAGCCAGTTCGGCCAATCTCAAGACATCGTCTGTGTACCTTCTATGGTGTGGAGAGATCTGATCACAGATCAAATTCTGCACCAGAGTTGATGGCAAGTTGCTTAAAGTCTCTCACATCCTTTCACTGAATGAACAATTCCAAATTGAAGTGTCAGCCTGGCTCAGCTGCTAGCTAACTCTCACCACCGATTCCAAAGATTGTGGGCATACGAAGGGACTCAACTCATTGTGCAGGCTGACAATCCAATGCAATGCTGAGGGGAGAGCTGTATTATTAGGGATGCTATTTTGTGAATCAGACATGAATCAGAGTTCCTGCATGCCTGTTCATGCAGATGTTGTGCCGTTCCTTGACTTAGGAACAAGAGGAAGCCATTCAGCTTTTCGAGCCTGCTCTGCCATTTAATTAGGTCATAGCTGATCTGTACCCAGCTAATCCTTTCAATTCCAATTTCCATCTTTCTCCCCATATCTCTTAATACTCTAACCTACCAAAAATCTATCAACCTCACTCTTGAAGGTGTGGATGGATCCAGCATCCACACCCTTTTGGGAGAGAATTCCAGATTTCTACCACCCTTTGAGTGGAAAAAATGCTTCCCGATTTCACTCTTAAATGGCCTTCACCCTCTCCGATCCCAACCCACAGCTCGGGTGCAAACCCCTCATTATCCAGGGCCTTAGGGCGTCCAAGGAGGATGACCTGACATGAAAGGCACTATATCAATTCAATTTGTTATTTGTTGTTGTAAAGCCCATAGCACGGTTTGAAAAGAAGGGAGTTTTGCCCTGGTATACTGACCAAAAATCCCCCAGATAAAATTGGTATTAATGACTGTTTTAGAGATTGCTGCCGATTGTATTGCCCACAAATCCAGGCATAAACATTTAAAGGAAATCAGTAAAGTTTTGCTTTTAATTCCCAGTTTTCACCGTGTTTGGACAAAGGTCCCACTGATTCTGATAGCCCTGTCCTGCGCCGCTCCTCACTGACCTCTTCCATCAATGACGACGATGATGATGGATTCCTGGAGCTGCTTGATGAGGATATTGAGGTAAGATATTCTCCAACAGACCTTCCTTTAATGTGGTTTGGACTGTGATGGAGACGGTTTTCTCACTGGAAGAAACTAATGCTGTTTACAAACAAATCATTAGTCAGTTCTCATTGGGGTGACTTGCACTACGCTCTTTGGATTCTTTCTCTGTGCAACTTTTTACACATCTCAAGTGCTTTACAGTAAACACTGAACAGTGACTTGCATTTGTATGCAGTCACAAAAGCCATTTTGTTAACAGCAAAACTACAGATGAGACGTGAAACTGAGGCCCTGTTTGTTTCAGATGGACATGAAAGATCCTACAGCACAATTTGTCCAAGAGATGAATGGCAGTTAATCTGACCGACTGCCAGCTAATGTACTGGGAGAAGCTACTTTCTAAACTAAATTTATTGTCTTTGACAGAACCGTACTGACTTGCCGTCTGGGATGGAAAGCTTGCTGACTGCTCCCCTCGTGACTAAAAAGTTCCCTGTGAAGGATGCATCAGCTGATAAGGTGAATATTGCGTTTTTAGCTATAAATTGAAACCTAATTGCACACTTTATTATCTTGTACAGAAACATTGGCTTGGAGTGAACTTTCTGGGTGTACAATCTTTGGTGGTCCATTGTAGGAAGGATGTACAAGCAATGAGGGTTGAGGATTTTGTGAGGGGCTGGAAACATTGTTTTTCTGCTGCAATTAAAAGCTATGTTTGAGTATTTTCTGATAAAGCTCTTCCCAACAATTTGTATGGCACCTTTTGTTCAAATAAACTTTCAAGAGCTGCAAGCATGAGGGGGAAATGGTTTGGTAGGAAATGATCAGTCATAGATTTTTACAAGGCTCTTGAAAGAACAGGTTTTGGAGATTTACTTTGAGCTGAAAGTGTGAAAGCTCGGCTGCCGATGGCTGGGGGCAGTGGATCAGTTTGTTTGAAGATTATGAAGGCTTACACTAGGGTACACCAGCATCTTGTGTTTATATAGCGCCCTTCATGCAGTGCTGCACTATGGTGGGGTTGGACACTAAGCAAGGGTAGGGGGAGAGATGACCATAGGTACAATTGAAGAGGTTTTGATGTGGGATTAGGATAGAGGTTCCGAGGCGGGGAATTCGAGTAAATGGTAATGGATTACATGCGTGGTCCATAGTGAGAGGGCACACATTTTAAAATCAGAAAATGTCTTACACAGAGGGTGGTTGGAATGTGGAATTCTCTGTTCTTGATGAAACAGTCTGATTTTCATTAAAAGCAGAATTGGATAGATGTTTGGAAAGAGGAATATTAAAGTGATGTGTGAGGTTAGATGGGTGGTTTATGTGGAGAAGTCTGTTTTTTGTGGTGGTTAACGTTTTATGAAACCTGCATTTTAAGGGTTCTCCCAATAAACTACCGTGTGGGCTGTTCCGGTCGCCTTCCTTGCCATGCTATGACATGAAGCCTATCCTGAAGCGGGTGGACAGGCCACAGGATGAGGAAACGCCAGTGAAGAATAAGCGGAGGAGAAGTCTGGCTGGAGCTGTGGTGGAAGAGAAGCCGGACGATGAGAAACCAGTGAGTGTACTACAGCAACAAATAATGATGATTTGGTCACTCAATCCATGACTGCTGTGCATAATTGGCTGCTGTGTTTCTCCCACAAAATATATAGTCAATTCATTTTTCTATCTATTCTGTGAAGCACTTTGAGTTTCAACAATTTGATATCAAATACAAGGATTATTCATACGTCAGGCACTGCAGTGCTACTTTGGGCTGGATCCAGTAATGGTTTAAGGCACCTAATTGACATTTAATTGCTTAAGTGGGATCAGCATACAACTGAAGCTTTTTAAATGAGAAATTAAAGCTATTCATCTCAAGCCACTTTACCAAAAAGTACAAGTTTAAAGGTCCAAAACATCAGAGTGGAGACCTAAATAGAGGTCATAATAATGTCACTATTTGAAAAGATAATGGAGTTTCTCTCTCCCGGTGTCCTGGCCAACAATCCCCCAAAATAGAGTTGGTCACTCATTCCATGGCTGCTGTGTGCAATAGGCTGCCACGTTTTGCTCATAAAATACAGTTCATTCACTTTACAGTATATTCTGTCTACTGTGTGATAAGTTGCTATATCAAATACAAGTATTATTATAAACTTTGTGGAGTTTAATTTATTATTTGCAAACCAGACTTGCAGTGTTGTTACTGTAGGATATTGATTGTGAGATTAGCAGCCGGCAAATTGTGAATTTCCAGACAGTGAGCGAGTCTGATCTTCCTCATCTTTGATTGTCCATTGGTCGAACTGGCGTTATATTAACAGTGGCGTGGGAAAACTCCGCTGACCCATGTGAGATGTAATTCATTGTGACGTCCCTTTGATTTTTCTCCATGGCTATACTGTTTGTACTTTGAGGTGCCAAACCAAAGGAAAACAAACTGTTTTCAAATGTCAAAGAAGCCCTTGTATTGATTATGCACAGGTGTATTTGACAAGAAATTGGTCACTCAATCCACAACCGTTTGTGGGACACTGCTGTGCGCAATTGGTTGCCATGTTTCGCTCATAATACAGTCAGTTCACTTTACAGTATATTCTGTGGAGTGCTTTGAGACGTCTCAACAACCTAATGAGACGCTATATCAAATACAAGGATTATTATTTCTGAAATTGTCAAAGCTCTCCATGCTAATGTTTCTCTCCGTTGACTGTGCAGAAGCAACGCTCTTTTATGAGGTCCAAGTCTTTCTGTGATACGACGATTGAGAAGGTGATGGAAATTGGTGACTGCAGGCACTTGATTGGCGATTTCACAAAGGTAAGTCCTGAATCGGAGGATAAGTCTGTGTTGATACAGACCTATTCTTGAGCAGCCCCAGTTTATGTATAGAATTTACTGTTTGGATTCTTCAAGCACTGTGTTTTTGATAAATTACTAACTGAATTCCTGAGAATTAGCTCCTGATTTAGAGGATCACAAAGCAAGTTGCTACCCTATACCTTAGTCTCCTTTCTCCGCCACCCGCCCCTTTTCCAAAAAATGTCTGTACCAAAACCTTACTATCTTACTTGAAAATGCCATGACTTGTGCTGGAACCTGGTTCTGCCTCAACAACAATTTGCATTTAAAAATAAATATATTTATGTTGCATTTAAATATATATATTTATATTGCATATATAATATTATCAGTGTTGGCTGAATGAATTGCCGTTCACAGGTGTCAATGGAACAAATGGCTGTTTACCTTTCCTACAAATGCACAGTGCCTGGAATTATCAGCCTCACTCCCACGCCACAGCTCTGCTTCACCACGTCTTGTGATTCTCCATTGTGCAAGACACGTTGAGCATGTTTCAACCCCCAAATATACTGTCAATTCACTTTACAGTATATTCTGTGACTTACTTTGAGACATCTCAATGACGTTACAAGGCACGATATCAAATGCAAGGATTATTATCAATCCTTAAATTGTATGAAATCTGGCTCCTTATATCAGAACCACTGTGGTAATAAAAATCTGGTATCTTGAACTTTCTTGCAGTCCTATATATTGCCCACTGTAGAAGGAAGACATCAAGACTTAAGATACATAACTCCAGAGATGGTAAGTGTTCACAAAGGGCTTTTTAAACTGGGTATTGTAGCAATTTCTGTTTCCTACTCTAAATGTGCTGGGTCATCTGCTTGGGGACATTCAACTGAACATTAGAAGTTAGAGATTAGCTTTAGAAATTTGCCTTTTTGAGTTGGTTGCCAATTTTTATATCTCTGGAGTCCTATAGTGTATTAGTTAGAGCACTCATCTCGCAAGCAAGAGGACCCGGGTTTGATTCCCAGCAGGGTGAAATCTTGGGCAAATTTCCTTACTCCACACACCTTTGTTTACCTAGCAGTAAGTAGGAAACCGGTTGTTAGTTAATTGGTGGATTGTTTTTCTGGTGGTAATAATACCTTCTAAATAAATAATGATAATTTGGTCACTCAATCATATGTGCGACACTGCTCTCCATAGCTGGCTGCTGTGTTTCGCCTGCTTGTGATGAGCAGCACAAAGCAATGATTTCAGTGCTGACCTGAAGACCACATGAGTTATAATTGGGTGGTCTTAGATTTAACACCTGTCCAACTAACCTGTCTCATTTCAGATGGCGCAGTTAGTGACTGGAAAATTCAGTGGATTTATTGAACGGTTCATGCTGATCGACTGCCGGTATCCATATGAATATGACGGGGGTCACATTAAAGTAAGCGGTTTGTTGTTAGGATCATCTTATGTGGTGACCTTTACTTTGCTAAAATAATCTAATCATTTACTAGATGAAGGTTTTGTTTCTTTTTCCTGTTCGGCAGTGGCTCTGCTGTTCAGTGTTTTTAACTGAACTGTATTAGAGAACCTGGATTGTGGGATTAAATGCTGTCTTGTACTCTGTTGTCGGTATAAAATCTTATTGAAAACTTATAAGATTGCACACATTTATTTCTGGCATTAACTGCAGTTACCCTCCTTGATGGGGAAGAGCGGGAGATTGCGCACTCCATACCAGACCAAATGGAAACCATACAGTTGGTTTTTCAGACCGCAGCATGGTGATGGGTTCCAGTGTCCAACATTCTGCTGACCAAACATACCAATGGTTCAGTCTAAGTTTTCTTTGTATGACCTGTGGTATATATCGAATCTGGCTTTGGGCAATAAATCATTCAAGTTATAGACATTAATACTAATAATTATTCATGTTGTAGTATTCTCTGCCAAACTATTGAAGCAGTTAATATGAAGAGAAATATTAGGACTGAATAGTGTGGTAGTAAAATTAGGTAGATGGCTTGGCAAGTTTCCTGTACCGACGGTCTGATTAACCAGTCTTGCTGAGTTGGTCATCAGGCTCTGTCACGGTTAAGTGCTCTGAGACACTGCCCTTTGAGAAGGGCGCTATATAAATGCAAGTTGTTGTTGGTGTTTCCTGCTCAGTCTTGGTGTGGTCTGACCTGTGAATGTCTGCTTGGGATGCGCGGGATCTGACCTGTGCATTTTCCCTCAGGATGCTCTAAACTTGCACATGGAGGAGGAGCTGGAGAACTACCTGCTGAAGACCCCCATTGTGCCTTTGGACCAAAGCAAAAGAGTGATCGTTATCTTCCATTGTGAATTTTCATCTGAAAGAGGCCCAAGAATGTAAGTGATTCTTGTGCATCGAGTGCTGTGCAGTATGTCTGCTCTTAAGTCAGGATCAAGGAAACAATTTCCAGAATTCTCACATGGTCACTTGTGAATCCCCATGTTTTCGTGTTTCACCCACAAAATGAGGAGTCCTATAGCTCAGTGGTTAGAGCACTCAACTCGCAAGCGAGAGACCTGGGTTCAATTCCCGACAGGATGAAACGTTGGGCAAGCTTCCTTACTCCACACACCTAGCAGTAGGAACCTGGTTGTTAGTCAACTGGTGGATCGCTTTTCCTGGGATAATAATTCCTTCAAAGAAAATAATAAATTAGTCACTCAATCCAGGGCTGTTTGTGGGACACTGCTGTGCGCAATTGGCTACTGCGTTTCACCCACAAAATATACAGTCAATTCATTTGATAATATATTCTGTGAAGCACTTTGAGATGTCTCGAAGATGTGACAAGGCGCTATGTCAAATGCAAGGATTATTATTTAAAATATACACTCAGTTTGCTTTACAGCATATTTTGTGAAACACTTTGAGACGTCTCAACAATGTGATAAGGCATATCAAACAAGTATTATCTACATGCTCCCTCTTGGCAACATCATCCACAGACACTGAGTTAACTATCACATGTGTTTGCACAAATCTACTCTACATCTACCCTTGATTCCAAGTCCACTGATCATCCTGACTGCCTACATCCCCAGATCTTCTGTTCAGCAAACCTAGACCTAAGTCTAGTGTGTGTTTACCTGCGCTGCCCCCCACACCCCCAACCATCCTTAGTGACCAAGCCTTCCCACAACTACACCCCAACTTCTGGTACTCCCTCTTGAAATTTCGTTAAGAACCTAGCTTTACTGCTGACTGCTGTCGCCTCTTTCCTCTATTGCTCCGTGTCCAATTCTGTGATGTTATTCTTTGTAAAGGGCAATAAGCAAACACTTTGTGGTGGTGGGTTCTTGTATAATGATAATCCTACCATTTGATGTAGCACCTTATCACGTCATTGAGACACCTCAAAGCCCTTCAGAAAATATGCTGTAAAGTGAGGGCGAAACAGGCAGCAAATTGTGCAGAGCAGTGGATTGTGGATTGAGTGACAACTATTATTATTTGTTGTTATTCTTGGTGATGGTACATAAGACTTTTGTTCATCTCAAGCTTATGCTGACTTTAAACAATGCTGGAAACTGCATCCTGCATTTAGTCAACCAACTCTTGCTGCTTCCAGGTGTCGTTTCCTAAGGGAGAAGGACCGGGACCTCAATGGCACTAACTACCCGAAGCTACACTACCCAGAGCTGTATATATTGAAAGGCGGCTACAGGGAATTCTTTCCAAATTTTAAGGTAAAGGTTACTTGCGTTCCCTCTCCAGTAGCGTAGGGCAGGATGGTCCAACTGGCGGCCCAAGGGCCGATTTCATCTGCACACCCCATCTCAATTTCATCTGGCCCACTGGCTCCCTCCATAACCTGGAAATGTTATGTTTCTGGAAGGAAAATACCAAAATATTTCTTTTGGGGCCCGCAGATATTTCTCAAATAGGGCATCTGGCCCTCAGTAGCCAAAAGGTTAGACCACCCTGGCTGTCATAGGGTATTGATGCTAATCAATGACAGGTCTGTTTTCAACCCTACCAATCTGGACAGCTTCATCTCCCCCACCCTATCTGCTCCACTATTGGTGGGCGGGCTTTCAGCTATTCTGCCCCTACTCTTTTGATGTAGAAATGAGAGGTCTTTTCGGCAGTCATGCCTGCTGGTGCTATCTCCACCACTGAGCATTCTACTCCAATCTCATTCTGTAGTTCTTTTTTTCTCATCTCCCCTCCCCTCAATACCTTTATTCATTTGTCCAAATTTCCATTTTAATAGCATTCAAAATTATGAGGGGTTTAAGTAAAATAAGAAGAAACTGTTTCCACTAGTGGAGGGGGGTTGGTAACCAAAGCACACTGATTTAAGGTAATTGGCAAAAGAACCAGAGGGAAAACCAGGCAAATTTGTTTTAATCATCTAGTTGTGACCTGGAATGCACTGCCTGAAAGTGATGGAAGCAGATTCAATAATAACTTTCAATGGGCATAGATAGGATATATACTTGAAAAGAAAAAAATTGCAGGGGCTATGGAGAAAGGGAGGCAGTGGGAATAGTTTGGTAGCTCCTTCGAAGAGGCCACACAAGCAAAATGGCCTCCTTCTGTGCTGTAAGATTCTATGATTCTATAAATGCTATTTATTAGCTTTGCATCAGCAGCTCTATCAACCTCCTGTTTATATAAAAAAAAGCCATTCTCTCTTCCTTCGACCTAGATACACTGTGAGCCCCAGAGTTATCGGCCAATGCATCACGAAGACTTCAAAGATGACCTGCGCCAATTCCGTGTGAAGAGCAGAACATGGGCGGGAGAACGGAGCAAGAGGGACATGTACAGCCGCCTCAAGAAACTATGAGGGTGGCAGTGTGTAACTGTTTGAGTGGTGGAACCTTTTCCCTGCCTTCTGGAATGCTGTACACTAAATCCCTTAGATCATTGCTTGCCGGTGGACACGGCTTTAAATTGGGGGTAAATGTGTGTAGGCATCGGCCAGTTCCTGCAACAAGGTGGTTGTATATTGTCTGTTGTCAGACCTGGTTGTGACTCGCACTCTTGGTAAGGTGGGCAGGGACCACAGATGACACTTTTTTTATGTACATATTTTTTTAAATCCCTGAACCTCCTAAGGAACAAATTTAAAACTAGTCCATATCTGTGCAAAACTGGGATTATCTCCTGCATAAAAAGGTTACGATACAATCAGATTTTTTTCCCCTGCCCCTCCCCCCCTCTACATGTAAACTTTCTATCAAGCTTATTGAAAGCTGTGATGCCTGTGTGAGTTGTGGCCTGTCTTGTCAGATGAGTGCTCTCTCAACAGATTGGCCCAATTGCATGAATAATGACTCAAGGAGCAAGAGGGTGAGATCAGCTTCCATCATGTGAGGCTGAGGTGTCAATAGATTTTATTTTGGGGAGTGTTGGACTTAATGTATATAAAACTTTTTAATTGACTTAATATAAATTCCAGTATCACTGCCGGTTTATTTCCCTTTTTGGTTCTGACGTAGATTAAAGGGGAATTTGTGTTACAAGCTAACAATTTCCTTTTTTTAAAAAAAATCTTAGATCTGAGATTAGGTAAAAGCTTCCTGGTTTGCGGCTCCGTTCTGCTCTTCCTCTGGGCTGGTTGCACTTACAAAAACCTGGTGTGCTTTTGGATTAGTATCCTGTAACCAGCCCAATCGAAAGCTGCCCCAAACTTTTTTTTAAAAAAAGTGTGATCGTTAAAAAAAGAAATTGGGATGGCTTTTTTTCTTTAGCCCCTTTTAAGCCATTTCCTTTAGCAGAAATTTCACAGCACTTAAAATGGATTCAGTCGAGAGTCAACTGGAGATGCAAAACTCTTATCTTGTTGACTGTCATGGTTTGAGTGCATTGTGCAAAGCCCAAAACATTTTTAGTGTAAACTTTCAGTATTTAAGCATGCAATTTAACAATGTTTTTGCTATTCGCCCCTTCTGTCAACCCCCCACAATGACTTTAACCACTAGTTATTTAAAATCAGGTGAATAAGTGCAGCAATGAAAGAATGTTTTTTTTAAAAGGGTAGCAGGGGAGTTGCATTTGTGAGTTTCCAGTTTAGAGACTAATTGAATAGGGAGTGAAACGTCCCATTATAAGTGCCCACTTTCACTGCTATCAAACTTACATTTTTTTTAACTTCACTATTCAGTGTTGAGGTTTTTGCCTTGCTCTGAAATGAGGCCCGATCATCATTTATGAATTCCATCATTTGTGCATGTGTCTTTATATACACATTTGTGTTTTTTATATATAAAAAAAATCACTTGTGTTTTTTTCTGTGCACACCAGAGAAATTGAGATCAGCTGTAAAGAATTTCCAAGACTAGTAACCTTTCCAATAACGTGAACTATATCTAACTCTGGGATTTTTCAAACAAGCATTCAAGTTGGGTGCAGTGTTTTTTCAGGACCTGCAAATATCACTCTTTCACATTCAAACCTGTAGGTTTCAACAGGTCTGGCCTTCAAAGTGTCTGATGTCCATTTTGTTTCCTTTTTCAACCACCCTATTACACATATGTACAACTAAAGGAGCCTGAATTGTTTTAAATAGGACCTACAATGTTGTACTTGCCATCTCTCCACATGTGTATGGGGGGAAATATTTGTACAGTCCCTCACTTTGATTTCTATTTATGGACCCAACCAAGTTAACTTATTGCTCTACTCTACCACACAGAGGTATGTGCATCTTCTCTCCTTGAGAATTCTGTGACATTGATTACCTTTTCCCAATGACTTGTGGGCAGGTCAGGTTTTTTTGAACTACTCTGGTCTCTTCACTGCCTAATTAAAAAGATCAAAGCATTTTTGTTTATACATGTACAACTTTTGGCAACCTTTGAGCTACTTGAATAGGTTTCAAATGTGAAAACTGACTTGGGTCTTCCCTGTGCCTTTTTTTGTGTGGAGGGAGGGTGACGGGTTTAACCATTGTGGAAGTAAATGTGATGCGAATGGCTGTGTGATTGGGGAGAGGGTGGGAGTTGGCTGGATGTGTTGCTTCCTGCAAAAGCTACTGCACATATGGTTTCATTGTATGCTGTACAGAGATTCACCTGCCAGTGGTAGCCTACCTGCCTCAAGTGCAATAAATGGCTACAGATAGCAAAAGTGTTGTGGACTTCTTAGTTTGTGTCTCGGCCTGGGTTAGAGTCGCCTCTGCATTCACTGCACTTCATTCCTGGTCATCTCTGCGCTCGCTACGCTGACTCAATGAAAGTTGCTGTGTGTAAATTGGCTGCTGTGTTTGCCTGCAAAATTAGTCACAGGACTTTACAGAACTTCCTTTCAAACACTGAGACTTCTTGACAACATAAGCTGCTATATCAAATGCAAGGATTATTAATGTTGATGGGAAATAACCACCCTTGGAATGTTGCAGCACAGAATATGCTCATCGGGTCCCATTGATTCCTGTAGTGCACGTTACCATGCTCTCCTCTCAAGCGAGAGGACCCAGATTCGATTCCCGGTTGGGACGAAACCTTAGGCAAATTTGTCACTCCATATGCCTATGTTTACTTTGCAGTAAGTGTGAACCTGATTATTAGCCAATTGGTAGATCACTTTCTGGGAGTAATCAATTCATGACTGGGACACTGGCTGCCATATTCCACCCACAGTCAATCCACTTTAAAACCTATTCTGTGAAGTGCTTTGAAATGTCTCAATAGTCCTTGCTTGTCATGTCGTCAAGACATCTCAAAGAGCTTCATGATTATAATTTTTATCAACTCAAGTGTTTTCTCCATGAGAGCCACCTCATTGCTTCCCACTCCATCTAGCTCCCTCTTACCTTTTATGTTTATAATTCTTATTGTATTCTTTCTCTTTCTCCCCCCCCCCCCCTTTCCCATCTTAGAAATACATGGAGACATTGGGCCCAACTTGACTGCTGATGTTTATTCTCCATGTGGCCTGATCCCTCCTCCTACTTCCCTACCTATATTCCTCTGCTCCCTTCTCTCATGTATATAAGTTTCCTCTAAATATATTAATACTTTGTACTTCAACCAATTTCTGCAGTGAGTTCCACATCCTTCACGCCCTCGGTAAAGAGTTTCCTCCTAAGCTCTTAGAATCTGCTACAGTAGTGTTTATTTGTCCTTTGTTTTGGACTGGGTGGGTACAGCTCACTTGGTGCCTTCCTGTTGGCTTTTTAGCAAAGTTTGCACTGTGAAATGAACTGAGTCATCACCGCCTTCAGTACTTTATTCACTTCACTAAAGAATGTTTTACTAACTACACTGGCACGAGGCCAGGTCATGAAAGTCTGAAGATGCTATAGAAATGTAGTTTGTGGTTGTCTGTTCAGGTGGACATCCCATCAGATAGAGGCAGTTTCTCCTGGGAGAAAGGAAAGTTGGTTGTTCACTTTGTGGCTGGTTGTGGGACATTGCTGTGTGCAAACCGGCTGTTGCGTTCACCAAAAAATACGCAGGTCACTATTTACAGTAAATGCTGGGAAGCTCTTTGAGATGTTCTAACAAGAAATATCACTGCTATAATCACTCTAAATGCAAGGGTTATTATTCTATAATGTTTGCCTTGTATGTCTACAAAAATACATCCTTGAACTCACGTAGTCTTAACTGATGCTCTAATGCAGTGCGGGGGTGGGGGTGTTGAATTGTTGGATGTACTGTCTTGGATGAGATGTTTAACTGAGGTCCATCTGCTTGTTCAGGTGGACGTTAAAGATCCCATAACACTATTCGTAAAGGGGAGTTTGTTTCTCCCAATGTACTGGCCAACAATCCCCCAAATAAAATTCTTCATTGGTTTCATGGTTGTTTATGGGACATTGATTGTGCGCAATTGTGCTAACGAGTTTGCCTACAAATACAAGTACCTCCATTTCACAGCATTTATATTTTTGTATATTTTATTTATGTTTAACTCACATGCCCACTGCATCCATGTCTGCAGTCTCTCTTCCCAACCATGTCTGCAGTCTGTCTATGATTACAGTGGTGAGACATCACCTTGTTGACGAGTATCAACAAGATAATAATAATCCCTCCAAAAAAAACCAAAAAACAATAATAAAAAAAAAATTGGGTCATTTTCAATCTACGACTGTTTGTGGGACATTGCTGTGCGCAATTGGCTGCCGCGTTCGCCCACAAATATACAGTCAATTCACTTTACAGTGTGTTCTGTGAAGCGCTTTGGGACGTCCTCCCGACGTGAAAAGCGCTATATCAAATGCAAGGATTATTATTATTATTATTATTATTATTTATATGTGGCGCCCCTCACGCAAGGTAACATCCCAGAGCGCTAGGATTTGGCAAGGATTATTATTATTACTTGACAGCAATTGCCTGGGAAACACTTTGAGATACTGTGACATTGAAACGTGCTTTCAGATGTTTTGATGTTGTGAAGCGCTGCATCAAACACGAGGATGGAGTGGAGTCCTGTAGGATAATAGAGCACTCGCCTCTCAAGCAAGAGGACCCGGATTCAATTCCTGGGTGAGAAATGTTAGGCAAGTTTCCTTACTCCACATGCCTGGTTACCTAGCAGTAAGGAGGAACCTGGCTGTTAGGCTATTAGCGGATCACTTGCCAAAGTTAATAATACCTTCAAAATAATAATGTGGTCACTCAATCCACAACTTTGTGGGACACTGCTATGCGGAATTGGCTGCCGTGGTTCGCCCACAAAATATAAGGAAAATTTACAGTAAATTTTGTGAAACGCTTTGAGATGGATTAGTTTATTATGATTACAGGACTTCCCCAAGCAAGCTGCATGCTGGTGGCAGTGAAATGTTACACGGTTAAAAATGTAGTGCGCACCTCTATTAATTTGTACCTGAAAATAACCGAGCCAAACTGCCACGCCTTGTTGACACAGTTTGCTGCCTTCATTCAAATTTGTGATAGCGCTGGGGTTCAGGAAGGTAGCAATGGGCGTGGTTACACCCACGCTAACGGCTAAATTCTCTAATCTGCTGTGTAACTAGGTGTCACCTAACCATATGATGTTACAAGCCATCCTACACCCTTCCGACCACAGGCACACCAAACATGCTGTCAGGCTCTTAATATAAGCTTTCAATGTTTCTTTAAACATCTGCCACATCCATTGGACACAAGCTGGTTAGACTCCAGCAGTTACCCCAGTGCACACTCGGGTCCCCAAACCTTGGCTCTTGCCAACCTGCAACCTAATGCTCTCTGGAATTAAGTAAACAGAATAGCTGCACAGTCCTTCAGATGAAAAAATAGATCTGTTCGGCTTGTTCATTGGGGATGTTAAAATTTGCCATGATACATTTTGAAAAAAAGGGAAAGGATTTTCTCCTGGTATCCTGACTGAAAATCATAATAATAATAATAATAATACTTGCATTTGATCCCTTCACTCCCTGGCACCTCCCTAGCTCTCTGACCTTCTCACTCCCCAATTCACCACTCTGCTAAACTGGCACTGGCCTCCTGCTTGTACCTCGCACGCTCCACCGTCGGAGGTCGGGCTTTCAGCCACCACGCCCCAAAACTTTGGAATACTCTCCTTCAATCCCTCTTCCTTGCCCTCTCTCCCCTTTTTCAAGTCCTGTCTGAAAACCTTCCTTTTCAACCGTGCTTACGGCCACCTTCCCACACCCCTGGCTCGGAATCAACATTAATCTTGGTTTAAAATCTTATCTGACGGCACCTCCAACCATACAATGTTCCCCAGTTTGGAGCATCAGCCTAGACTAATGTGGCCAGCAGACGGTCCGCACCCAGCCCGGCGGGTGATTCTATTCGGCCCGAGACCATTTCAATAATCTACACTGCGCACGCGTAACTCAATGCAGCCGGTAAGTGCGAATGTGGTACTGAATCGTGGGAAATATAGTCTTGACCCATCACCGCATGCGCACTTACCGGCAAGCGTTGGAATAACATTGAATCGCGGGAAATTAAGTCCTTCTGCACATGGGTCAACAGATTCGGACGTCATTTGCCGCGATTCAATGCAGCCTGTAAGCGTAGGAGTAATGGAGGATAGGGGAGCGGCGTTACGAGTTAGAGGTTGATAAATAAGGAGTGCAAAAAAAACAAAGTAGTTTTATAGCAGACTGAAAGTGCCTCAAGTGCACGTACGACTTGGGCGATTATACAATTTATAAAGATAAGACTCATATGAGTTTTCCTGTAATAAAAAAAATCCATAATTTGATATAATGCCTTTCAGTCAGGCTGACTCAGAGGAGAAAAGAGGTCGAATCAATCCCCCGTAGTCCGGTTCCTGAGCCAGGAATGTCTGCAAGACCCACCCAGCCACGTCTACTCCACCTCTCCAACCTCCAACAATCATACTGATCCCTCCGCTCCTTTCACTCCACTATCCTGGCCAACAATCTCCCCCTCCAATAAAATCATTGTAATTGAAGGTGGGAGAGGATACTGAGGAGGATATGTCAATCAGGTTCAATGGTAGCACACTTGAGTCAGAAGGTTGTGGGTTCAAGCCCCAATTCGGGCTCCAGTGCTGGGACTTTGCTGTGCGCAATTGTGCTGCTGCGTTTCCTCACAAAATAGTCACTCCATTTCACAGTAAATCCTGTGCAGCACTTTGAGATGTCTTTTTGACTTGATAAGGTGCGAGATTAAATGCAAGGATTATTATTATAGTGCCGCGGGTCTTTAACATTCACCTGAACAGGCGAACAGGACCTCGGTTTAACATCTCATCTGAAAGACTACACTTTCAACAACGGTGCACACCCCCAGCACTGCTTTAGAATGGCAGGTGAACACGGCGGCCAATTTTGCACACAGCAATGGCCCACAAACGGCCTTTAAACGAACAATCAGTTTTATCTGGGGAATTGTTGGCCAGGACACCAAGAGAAAGAAACTCCCTTCTCTTTTGTATCTTTAAATCTCACCTTAAGAATGACCTCTTTGAGGCGCTTATGGTTACCTTCCCTCCCCCCTCTCTCTCTCCCTCAGCATCCAAACCCACTACAGTACAGAGCTCCGAGACGCTATCCTGCACGAAGGGTTTTTGTATAAATGCAAGTTGTTAGTATCATTCACTATATGGCCGTTTTTAACAGCTGCTGTGTGCAAATAGACTGCACATGTTCACCTGCAAATACACAGTCACTATACTTGACTAATTGCTTTGACATGTTTGCTTAAGGTGATACAAAAATGCAAGTTTCCTTCCTCACTGCAGTGACATTGGAGGATGTTAATTTGATTCCATCTAGTGGAGGCTGAACAAAGTGCAACTCTTTAACCCAGATGTCTTTACAGCTCGAGTTTAAAAACCGCCGACAGTAGAGCAGACCGGACGGGGGACGTGAAGTAGACAAGTGCCTGCAGAGTGGAGAGGTTGGTAAATTTGTATTAGATCGTAGAGGTACGGAGGAGCAAGACCTCAGAGGGCTTTAAAGGTGAGGACAAGGATCTTGAACTTGGTTCTCTGGAGGATGGGAATGCAGAAGACCTTTAACCCATTTTTCTTAAATCTCATCCTCCCGGAACACCCATACTACAAGCCTCCAATCACAGCTTTACTTGGGCGATTATACAATCCACATAGCTTGCCATTGAGAACACTGCCGGGCGAGCTTTCCCGCTGGTTGTCCATCCAGGACCTTACTACTCTAACCATTAGGACTTTAGTTTGCAGGGTTAACAGGAGCTGAGTGGAATGACTTACTGTCCCCAGTGACTGTTCTGCCCTTCCAAGTCCTGCCGATGAGCCAGGCTGGGCTGTGGAGTCCTGTAGCTCAGTGGTTAGAGCACTCACTTTGCAAGTGAGAGACCTGAGTTCAATTCCAGGCAGAGGGCGAAACCGTGGGCAAGTTTCCTTACTCCACACAGAGCCTAATAATAAACCCTCCAAAACCAAAAACAATAATAAATTGGTCATTTTCAATCTATGACTGTTTGTGGGACATTGCTGTGCGCAATTGGCTGCCGCGTTCGCCCACAAATATACAGTCAATTCACTTTACAGTGTGTTCTGTGAAGCGCTTTGGGACGTCCTCCCGACGTGAAAAGCGCTATATCAAATGCAAGGATAATGCAAGGATAATGTGGTGTCATCAGCAGTGCCTTGGAATACTGCGGAGCCACCTGGCTCAGGAACTGGACTAGAGTGCCTTCATGGTACTTCCTTGAATGGTTCAGATCCTACCTCTTACATCGTCTCCACTTCATCTCCACAAATGGTTTCGTTTTCAGCCCCCACACCATCTCGTGCAGTGTTCCTCGGGGCTCTGTCCTTGGTCCCCTCCTCTTCAATATCTACATACTCCCTCTTGGTAACATCATCCGCAGACATGGGGTCAACTTCCACATATATGCAGATGACACCCAACTCTATCTCTCTGCCTCCCCCCTTGACTCCAGGACCACTGCTGTCCTGACAGAATGTCTGTCAGACATCAAGTCCTGGATGAGAGCGAACTTTCTTCAGTTGAACGTCAACAAGACTGAGGCTCTCCTAATTGGCTCCCGTCAGCGCCTCCTCACCTCGGGCGCTGACAGCATCACCATCCATGGTTGCACACTCCACCTCACTGAGCCAGTCCAGAATCTTGGTGTCTTGTTTGTCCCTCAACTATCCTTTCTACCCCACATCCATGCCATGACTCCCTCTGCCTTCCCCCACCATTGCAACATCGACTGCCTCTGGCACTGTCTCACACCGCAGGCCACCGAAACCCTCATACATACATTCATAACATCCAGGCTCGACTATGTAAACTCACTGCTTGTCGGCCTCCCCAACTTCTCCCTCCATAAGCTGCAGATCATCCAGAACTCTGCAGCCCGTGTCCTCTCCCGCACTAGGCTCCGTGACCCTATCAACCCCATCCTCGCCCAACTCCACTGGCTTCCCATCAAGATCCTGGTCCTCATCTTCAAAGCCCTCCATGGTCTTGCTCCCCCCTACCTCTCCGACCTCCTATCATCCTGTTCGCTCCCTCCGCTCAGCGGGCTCCGCCTGCGTCACGTCCCCCGCCTCGCCCACCCAACTATCGGCCGGGGGGCCTTCCGCCACTGTGCCCCCACCCTCTGGAACTGCACCCCGCAGTCCCTCCCCCTCGCCCCCTCCCTCGCCACCTTCAAGACCCATCTCAAGACCCTCCTCTTCGACCGCGCTTTCGATCTCCCTGCTCCCCCCCGCCCTCCCCCACCCCAACCGCAACCCCCAGCTCGGGTCAGTGATGTCTGTCCAGCGCCTCGGGACGTCCTCCTGACGTGAGAGGCGCTTTACAAATGCAATGTTCTCTTTACAAATGCTCCCTTCTCTTTGACCGAGCCTTCAGCTCCCCTCTCGACTCTCTACCCCCTCCTCGCTCCCTCCCTTCCCTCCCCTCACCCTGACCATTTCCCCCCTCCTCGCTCCCTCCCTTCCCTCCCCTCACCCTGACCATTTCCCCCCTCCTCGCCCCCTCCCTTCCCCCCCTCACCCTGACCATTTCCCCCCTCCTCGGGTCATGACCCAACTGTGCAGCGCCTTGGGACGTCCTCCTGACGTGAAAAGCGCTTTATAAATGGAATCTTGTTGTTGTTGTTGTTGATACTCCATTGGCAAACACGTCACCTTTTGGAGTCTGTTGAGCTCCAAGAAGACTCTGCTCTGCTCTCCCCCACACAGACACCACGTCACCACACCACAGGCAGCAGTCAGAGGCCTCACAGGTTGAAAGAGCCATTGCTTTGGGTTTGATGTGGTGCCAACCAGAGGATTCTGGGCCTTGTCGTTACTACATCTCCCAGGGTGCACCCCGGCGGCGCTCAGATCTCTGGGTAATAGACGGGAAGCGGAGGGACTACATCACCCAGCATGCAGCGCGGGCTGGCGGCAGTTGGCGGAGAGAGGCCGCCGCCATGGTTCACGGGTTCCTGGTGCTCGCGCTGAGCTCAGCGGAGGAGAGCAACTGCCGCCTCCTCTACTCCCGGCAGTTCGGCTCCGATGAGGTGGGCAGAGGTGAGGACCCGGCGGCGGGGGAGGAGGAGGGAGACCTGCGGGCGCGGAGGCTGGTGAGGAAGGAGCGTCTGGCGGCGGTGAGCAGGTGAGACCCCCCCGGGTACCCCCTCCCCCCCCGTGTACCCCCCTCCCCCCCGTGTACCCCCCTCCCCCCGTGTACCCCCCTCCCCCCCGTGTACCCCCTCCCCCCCCCCCGTGTACCCCCCTCCCCCCCCCCGTGTACCCCCCTCCCCCCCCCCGTGTACCCCCCTCCCCCCGTGTACCCCCCTCCCCCCCCGTGTACCCCCCTCCCCCCCGTGTACCCCCTCCCCCCGTGTACCCCCTCCCCCCCCGTGTACCCCCCTCCCTACCGTGTGCCCCCCTCCCCCCGTGTACCCCCTCCCTACCGTGTGCCCCCCTCCCCCACCGTGTGCCCCCCTCCCCCCCGTGTACCCCACTCCCCTACCGTGTACCCCCTCCCCCCCGTGTACCCCCCTCCCCTACCGTGTACCCCCTCCCCCCGATGTACCCCCCTCCTCTCCCCGTGTACCCCCTTCCCCCCTCCCTGCCCCCCCACCGCCCCCGTAACAAAATTGTCATACTTGACAGAATATAATTCTCATCGAGTGAGACGGCTAATCTGCAGGGTTTTGATCTCCAGGCAAGTGAAGTCACTGTGCGCGATGGCACGTCAGGCTTCAGAGAAACCGATCCCTGACTTTGGGTCTGTGATCGGAGAGGAGTCCATTGCTGTGCAGGAAGCGGAGTTCGGAGTGTTCCGCCTTCCCGCTGGAGACCCCTTTGTGGAGGAGAAGACAGTGCTGTGGATGGGAGTGCTTTCTCTCGGCTTTGCACTGATCTGCGAAGCTCACGAGAACTTAATGCTGGCGGAGAATACGCTCAAATTGATAGTGAAGAACTTAATGGAGTGTTTAAAGCTGTTGATTCATGGCAATGACATTTTACTAAAGACGGACAAGATTGAGATGGTTCTGAATACATTCCTGCCACACGGACAACTGATGTTTATCAACTGTTGTTTCATTCAAAGCCTGGACAAGGAGCTGAGTACTTGTATGTCAAAGTGAGTCGCTCTCTGGAATATTCTTCACTTTTCTGGGGCATTTCATAAGCTAATTGCTGGAAACCAGAGGAATTAAAATAACATGCATTCTGGCTACAAGGATTTTAGCATTAATATAGTGGTGCTGCAGCATTGGGAATGCAGGTTTAATTGCCTGCATATCACTCAGTTCTTTTCAGTGATTCATCACTGAATGGCCACATACATCCCCACAGGGTGAGGGGAGGAAAGACGAGGAAGGATGAGGGGGAGGGGGGGCAATTGAAAGTGGAGCTATCTATGATTTACTTTTGCACTGTGATATAAAGCCATCTACGAGCAGTCATTGCATTGGTTCCTAGATGAATGGTATCTGGGGAGGTGAAAGAAAATGCATTGTTGCTGTTTACATTTTTCAGATCCTAAAAGATCCTTTCAAATGTTGAATAAAAATAGTAAAATGTTTCTATCTTATGAAGTCCTTAACCCGTGGAATCATTTTGGGTCCTCAATATTATACATTTCCTTTTAATTTAAATTCACATTCTTCTTGTCAAAATCCATCTTGTGACACCTTGGGTAATTGAACTTCTCAGAGCTCCATGTGCAGGTTGCTTAATCCTGTTTTAACACCCACTATCTATACACACACACTCGCAAATGCACATACAGAGCTCTCAACAGCAGCGACTTTATACGGGGTGACCAAAAAGTCTTATTTTTCAGCTACCCTATTAGCGAAACAAAAACATCTTTTCTTTAAGACTTATTAGACACTGTAATGGTATCACGACTTTTTGGTCCCCCTATAGTATTCAAAGGTGGAAACTCTGGCTGATTAATTGCCACCCAGACACAGAGCCCAACTAACTGTTAGCATTCCCACTGCTGTCCCAAATAAGATTATCTAACTCCTCGCAGTTGGAACCCAAAATTGGGGTTTTAGTCACTGGAGTTGAAGAGATTAAGAAGCGACCTCTTTGGTTTGAGTGTTCAAGAGATGAACGGTTATGATGAAGGTAGAATCATAGAATTATACAGCACTCCTTCTGTGCTCTATAATTGTTTGTTTCTACCTTCAATCATAACCCTTCATCTCTTGAACACTCAATTATCAAGGTGTCACAAGATTCAGCCCATCGTGTATGTGCCGGCTCTTTGAAAAGAGCTATCCAAATCAATCCCACTCCCCCGCTCTCTCCCCGTACCTGCAAACTTGTCCTCCCCAAATAATTATCTACTCTCTCAAAAGTTGTTATCAAATCCGCTTCCACCACCCTTTCAGGCAATGCATTCCAGATCCGAACAACTCATGTGAAAAAATGTCTCCTCCACTCTGTTTCTTTTAAAAACGACAAAATTACATTTGTAAAGCGTGCCTCGCTTCACTAGCTCCCTATCCCTCCAGAGAATTGACTACAGGATCCTCGTCTTCACTTTCAAAGCTCGCCACAGTCTTGCTCTTCCCTACCTCTCATCTGCTAGAACTTTACCAACATGTCTGCTCCCTCTGCTCGGTGGGCACTAGCCTGCTCCATGTCCCCTGCCTGCTCCACTGTCAGTTGTTGGGCTTTCTGCCCTCACCCTCTGGAATGGGCAGGGAAATGGATTGCTTGTATGAGCCGGCCCAGCACGATGGGCTGAATGGCCTTCTGTCCTGTGAATTTCTGTGGTTCTGTGGAGGGTTGCTGACATGAAAGTGTGAAATTGGGAGCAAGCGTTTGGCAGAAACCACACCAAGGATACTATTAAGATATTTTATTAGCAATTCTAAAACCGCACAAGCATAAGCATCACATTACACCCGATGTAATATTATTACTCGTCGCGCTTAAATGACTACTAAAGCACTATCTTAACAAGATACACTCAATACTAAAATTCTAAACATATAAAAAAATGATGTGATATATGAAATGTGCCTAAATAATCTCTAACTGTTTTGTATGTATGTTGGGTGCGTGTTTTAGTAACTAGGAGAGATACTACCAAGCAGGCAGGAAATCGTGACGAAGTTCTAAAGGCTGGCACAAAAGTTAAACACTGTCTGGCTTGCTGCTGGCTGCAAATGTCTCTGGCTTACTTCTAACTGCAAAGGTCTTTTGGTGGTCCACTCCGGCAAGGGCTGAACTCGTCCTCTTTGCGGTCCACTCCGGCGAGAGCTGGACTTGTCCTCTTTCCCTCAAAGGCGCTCTTCTTCCTCTCCATAGAGGTTCTTCCTCTTCCTCTCCTCAGAGGCTCGAATAACGTCTGAGTTTTGGCTACCGATTTTATACTCTTGTTCATCAGCCATCTGTGTTCTAACATTTTTCCCCATGACTTCTTTCCTACTCTCTGCACTTTTCCCAGGCATTCTTTCCCTATCTTCAAGTTGTTCCTCCTTGTACCAGCTAATGGTATCTTCTGCAAAGGAACGATACTCCTCCTATTCCATCTTATCTAGCCTGACCTGACTCCATGTCCCTGAAGTTTCAGTCCTTCTTTCTAACTCTGTCCATGTGACCTGCTCACTTTAAGCTTTTTCTGAGTTTTAATCTGCTAGTTGGCCTCCCATCCATTCTCCTGGTCCAGTTATCCCAAGTTCCTATCTCTCCTGCCCGTAGGCCACATGCCCTCCCTTGATGCATCGCAGCTATCAAGCTACCGGCCCATCTCTCCTTCCTGTCCAAGGTCCTTGAAAGAGTTGTCACCTCCCAGCTGCGCTCGTTCCTCTCCACCCATGCATTATTCGAACCCCTTCAGTCGGGTTTCCGTGCTGCCCATGGCACAGAAAACGCCCTGGTCAAGGTCACCAATGACATCTTGATCATCTGCGACCAGGGCTCCCTCTGTCTCCTCGTTTTCCTCGACCTATCGGCAGCATTCGATACGGTCGACCACGCTATCCTACTCCACCGCTTGTCCTCCCACCTCAACCTTCAAGGCCCTGTCCTTGAGTGGTTTAGGCCGTACCTCTCCCACCGTCTTCATTTTGTTTCCACAAACGGCTTTTCCTCCGGCCCCCGCACTGTCTCGTGCAGTGTCCCTCAGGGCTCTGTCCTCGGTCCCCTCCTCTTCACCCTCTATATGCTCCCCCTGTGGTGACATCATCCGCAGACATGGAGTTAACTTCCACACGTATGCGGATGATACCCAACTCTACCTTTCCTCCTCTACCCTCAACTCCACGACCACCGATGTCCTGACAGTCTGCCTGTCCGACATCGAGTCCTGGACGAGAGACAACTTTCTTCAGCTCAACGTGCGAAAAACCGAGGCCCTCCTGATTGGCTCACGTCAGCGCCTCCGCACCTCAGGCGCTGACAGCATCAGCATCCAAGGCTGCACTCTCCACCTCTCAAAGCCGGTCAGGAACCTCGGGGTTCTTTTTGACCCTGAGCTGTCCTTTCTCCCTCATATCCGCGCCACAACTGGCACCGCCTTTCATCACCTCCATCCCCCAGTGCCTTCGCCTTGCTTCCTCCCTTTCCTCCTTCAAGACCTTTCTCTTCGACTGTGCCTTCAGCTCCCCTCTCGACTCTCTACCCCCTCCTCGCTCCTTCCCTCCCCTCACCCTGACCATTTCCCCCCTGTTCGGGTCCTGACCTAACTGTCCAGCGCCTTGGGACGTCCTCCCGACGTGAAAGGCGCTCTATGAATGGAATCTTGTTGTTGTAAGCGCAGATGGCCTACCATCCATCCCCCTGATCCAGCTATCCTTATCTTCCCTGGCCATGGGTCGCATTCCAGTGTACTCCTCCTAGCTTGGTGCCTCTTCACTAGGACTGTGTGTGTGTGTGTGTGTATGCCACATGGCAGTTTTTATTTCTTTAATTCATTCTACTTAATTCATCTATTCACTACATGATCAACACTGATGATTCTTATACTATAATCCCACAGTCCCCACCTTGAAAGTGAAGGAACAGTAAGTTTTCTGATCTCTCAAAAAAAAACTTTGGTTACTAACACACATAAAAAAAATTGGATAGTAATATATACAAAAATTGGTTAGTAACACACATCCTGCTTTATCATGGATCATCCTCTTCTAATAAGCGAGACCATGTGGGATTGCTATTGTAGACCATGAACAAGAGAGCGAGCCCATCTTATTGCAATTATCAATGCAACGAGTATTACGATTTGAACAATAATGAACTATTGTGATAAAAGCCACAATACAGGGTGCTGTCCAACATTATAAACTGCCACCATCTGGCTGTTCCGTGATGGTTCCTGAAAGAACAAGTATAATATGTTATTACACAGTTTTCAACTGATTGATGTGATGTCAACGGGCATATTTCTTGGTTTTGTTATGGTATTGTAGTAGGTAAACTGAGGGGCTGGCTTTATCAATGATGGGAAAAGGGCCTTTGTGCTTGGAACTGAATGGGTGATCCCTTTTCCCATAATCAAGTACCACTACTGAATCACCAACCTGGTACTCTACTGGTTTAATTTTTTTGTCAAAGCATCGTTTCAGGTCTGATTTCCCCCTCCACCACTCCTGAAGACTGGGGGTGGTGTGAGATGTGCAATTTTGTGTGATTCCCAACATGATTTGCATTTCCGAGAAAATTTTACCTGTAAAGTGCGACCCTTGGTCTGCGTCCACTTGTACAGGTATTCCCCACCTGCAGATCGCTTCGCGCAAGAGGAGTTGTGCTGCTGTTATCACAGTATTAATCCTAGTGGTAAAAGCCTCGATCCATTTTGTAAATTTGTCTAGTATTACAAGACAGTGCTTAAAACCCCCTTTTGCCGCTGATAATGGCCCAATTAAATCAATCTGCACATGGGTCCATGGACCAAGGGGTGGGGGTGCCGATTTAAGGAGCGCTCGCTGTCCTTGAGGAGGGGGATTATGCTGCAAACATACCAAACACCGGTGGGTGCCCAGTCAGCCACCCAGAGGAGGAGAGGGCTTGCCTTCTTTGTGCCATTGTAACACATCAACATACGGTTGGTATGTTGTCTGTAAAGTTTGAATGTCCAAAGCAGAAGGAGCTGAGCAATAATTTCTACGGCATATGCAGTGAATGTAGCATCACCTTCTGGAGACCGGTCACAAGGGTAAAATGTGTGATGGCCCAGGATGTGGCCAGCAGGTGTCGATCGCACATGTCAAAGTTTTTCTCAACCCCTGTCAGGATGTGGGAGGCAAATGCAATCGGATTCATTTTGCCGTGGTAGTCATGGCATAGTACTGCCGTTAAGCTCTGGTCGGTCGCAGCTACCTTCAGGTGAAAAGGCTCCTGCGGAACCAGAGAAATCAAAGCTGTGGCTTGTATGACTCCTTGTTTTAAAGCAGTCGCAGTGTGAGCATCAGTCCAAAGTTCTACCACGGAGTCCTCTTGTCCTTCCAACAATTCGTACAGCGGTTTGGTGAGCTCGGCAAAGGAGGGAATGAGCGACCTTTGATATCCCACCAGACCCAAGAATGATGGCAGGGCTGTTTTTGTTTTAGGGAGCGGCAGCCGGGATAATATCTTTTTATCATTCGGCGTACGACCACTTGGGGACAGTCGTACTCCGAGAAAAGTTAGTCTTTTGCATCAGCTGGGCCTTCTTGGGGTTAATTTTCAGTCCTGCTTCAGCCAGTCGGTTCAGTATGTTAGTCAGTGTCTGAATGTGAGTATCGTAGTCAGCAGTTGCAATTAAAATGTTATCCACATACTGAAGCACACACTCAGAATTCACGCACCCTTTAAAAGACGTGAAAAGCGCTATATCAAATGCCAGGATTATTATTATAATAGCAGCCATTCGTTTGTGAAAGGTAGTCGGGGCGTTGTGGAACCCTTGGGGCATGCACGTTCAGGTGTATTGCTGGTTATCAAATGTGAATGCGAATTTAAACTGATCCTCATCTCTGATGGGAACACTCCAGAAACCATTAGAAATATCTAACATGGAGAAAAGACAGGCATATCTTGGTAGACTAGTCAATAGGGTCAGGGAATCACTGACCACTAGGGAACAGGACGGTGTAACTTTATTGAGTTGTCAGTAATCAATTGTTAACCTCCAACTCCATCCAGCTTTCGTACCAACCATATGGACCAGTTGGTGGTGAATGAACCTTCTCGAATGACACCCGGTTGTTTTAATGAGTTAATAGCATCCTCTATGTATGGGTGGCTATCCCGTGGTATAGGATTGCTTGCAGGGTTTGTGCAGTTGTCTGTTAATGGTCTCAATAGCAGTTACCTTTCCACAATCATACTTGTGGAGAGCCACCACTGAGGGTTGGGGCACCAAAGATTTTTGCCACCGTATTATCTGGGAACTGTATGGGGGGGTAAATTTCACCCTTTTTAATTGCAAACACCGCTTGACAGTCATCAACCCGAGCTGGATTTGCGATCTCCCCACCTCCAGTGGGATCCCCTATCCACCGGCATTGATTTGAAAAATCAACTGTCGCCGCACATTTTAAAAGAGCATCTGTCCCCAATATCCCTCTCTTCTGGATCGTGTTGGTGGCTGTCGCGTTCGGTACGTCTAAAGTACACCACCCGCTTTCTGCCGGGAGGGTTATTTTAACATGTGTCATTTGGACCTGATAAAACAGCGTTCCCGTCAAACCCGCACGATTCCATACATTCATTCGGAGCGTTGCAAATTTTCAGTCGGAGTGTCAGAGTGTGTTATAGTAGCCTCAGACCCGGTGTCAACTCACATAAGTTGTGATGGGCCTCCATTCACCACAGGTTTAACATAAGGTCTGGCTCCTAATACAGGTTCAAATGGCATACATAGGTTGGGGGAAGTTAGTGGAGAGGCCGGGACCTGGCAGGTGGCTGTGGGGGGGGGTTCTGAATTTTGGAATGTAAATCCTTGCGGTGGGACACAAGGCTGAGACAGACTCTCACATCTACCTGTCTTTGCTGTGGCTGCTCAGGGCAGGACCATTGCTGTTATCAGCATTGTTAGTCCATTGGTCAATACTCAGTCCCTGTTGAAATCGTTTCGACCAGTTCACAAAGTCCTCACAGGTGGGGACCAGCCGCTGACACTTTAGTTCCCTCCCTTTGGAGTGGAGCATTACTGCTGTTGAGTTTCTATGCCCAATGCCCAAACTCACAGCAACCATGACAGGGTGAGTTGCTTTGATTTCTGCGGGTACTGTAAGGGACACTAGCTCTGTTTCCCCTGGCTTTCTACCCTGCTTTCGTCTCGGGTCATTGTGCAGCAAGGTCCACGTATTATAGCCAGGTTTTAGCCCTTCTACATAGAAAACCTCCTTTCTCCCCTCTGCCCAGGATGCCTGGTCTGAGGGCTTCTGACAGCCTACCCATGCTTTAACTACCATTGGGAAAAGCTGGCTCCAATAATCCTGGGCTGTCACAACCATCCCTAGTTTAGCCTGAACTTTTGGGTGGAGTTTTGCCCAAAACTTTTGTTTACACATAACCTGCCCGTGGGGATCGGCATGGATACCGTTCATTTGGGATAACTCGAGAAGCGCGGAGAGTAGCTGAATGAAAGCGGTCAGGTGTTCTCTGAAAGCTCCCCGCGCATCTTCTAACTGGCACTGACTTGTCTTAAACCTGGCCTCGAGTCCAGTCAATCATTTCACACTTGAAACTGCATTCTGACCCTGCTGTGCTGACATGGCCACTAGATGTTGCTGTGTGCTAATGGTGCCAGTTAAATGGGAAATTTGCTTTGCCTGATCACATATCGTAGTTTGATGGTCATTAATCTGGTTCAAGAAATACTCCTCTTGATTCTCTAACTGCTTGAAGGACTCCCTAATTACCTTTCCTAAGTCCATATTCCTACGATCTGCTCTGTTTTTATTAATGAGCATGGCACAGTAAATCGCATATCTCAATGCTCGCTCGGCTCGCATTTGTGAGTGAATTGTTGACACCCAACCCTGAATTTCATCAAGCCAATCAATGGCTCCCTGTAGTGGATCTGCATGATTCTCCATGTTCTCATACAACTTTTCTAGCCCCGTATGCAGTACCTGTTTCACTATTTTATCAATATAGGTGTCTAACATAGTAGGCCCTTCCTTTCCTAACATCTTGTTAGTCTTATTCCCCATCGTCTTCACTTTATTTTGGGTGTATAAATGTGTCTTGAGAATGATTCGGTCAAACACTTGGGGTCCCTTTTGTTCGGGCAGACAGTATTGCCGTATTGGTTCTTAGTCTCGTGACCAAGACACTTGTCTGTCCCGTTGTGGTCACCAAATTTGTGAAATTGGGTTCAAGCGTTTGGCAGAAACACCACCAACGACAACAACAACAAGATTCCATTTATAGAGCGCCTTTCACGTCGGGAGGACGTCCCAAGGCGCTGTACAGTTGGGTCAGGACCCGAGCAGGGGGGAAATGGTCAGGGTGAGGGGAGGGAAGGGAGGGGGCGAGGAGGGGGTAGAGAGACGAGAGGGGAGCTGAAGGCACGGTCAAAGAGAAAGGTCTTGAGACCGGCCTTGAAGGAGGAAAGGGAGGAAGCGGCGAAGGCACTGGGGGATAGAGTTCTAGAGCCTCGGGGCTGAGAGGCTGAAGGCCCGACCACCGATGGTAGGGCGGTTGGGGCGGGGGATGTGGAGCAGACCGGAGCCAGAGGAACGGAGGGTACGGGCAGGTAGGTAGGGGGATAGTAGGTTGGAGAGGTAGGAGGGAGCAAGGCCGTGAATGGCCTTGTAGGTGAGGATGAGGATCTTGAATTCGATCCTCTGGGGAATGGGGAGCCAGTGGAGGCGAGCGAGGGTGGGAGTGATGTGGTCGCGAAGCCTGGTGCAGGACAGTACACGAGCTGCAGAGTTCTGAATGAACTTCCCGGCACCTCTCTCCACACCAAGGATATTATTAAGACGTTTTATCAGCAATTATAAAACCATACAAGCATAAGCATCACATTACACCCATCGTAATATTATTACTCGTCGCGCTTAAATGACTACTAAAGCACTATCTTAACAAGATACACTCAATACTAAAATTCTAAACATATATAAAAAAAGTGATATATGAAATGTGCCTAAATAATCTCTAACTGTTTTGTATGTATGTTGAGTGCGTGTTTTAGTAAGTAGGAGAGATACTACCAAGCAGGCAGGAAATCGTGACGAAGTTCTAAAGGCTGGCACAAAAGTTAAACACTGTCTGGCTTGCTGCTGGCTGCAAATGTCTCTGGCTTACTTCTAACTGCAAAGGTCTTTTGGTGGTCCACTCCGGCAAGGGCTGAACTCGTCCTCTTTGCGGTCCACTCCGGCGAGAGCTGGACTTGTCCTCTTTCCCTCAAAGGCGCTCTTCTTCCTCTCCATAGAGGTTCTTCCTCTTCCTCTCCTCAGAGGCTTGAATAACGTCTGAATTTTGGCTACCGATTTTATACTCTTGTTCACCAGCCATCTGTGTTCTAACATTTTTCCCCATGACTTCTTTCCTACTCTCTGCACTTTTCCCAGGCATTCTTTCCCTATCTTCAAGTTGTTCCTCCTTGTACCAGCTAATGGTATCTTCTGCAAAGGAACAATACTCCTCCTATTCCATCTTATCTAGCCTGACCTGACTCCATGTCCCTGAAGTTTCAGTCCTTCTTTCTAACTCTGTCCATGTGACCTGCTCACTTTAAGCTTTTTCTGAGTTTTAATCTGCTAGTTGGCCTCCCATCCATTCTCCTGGTCCAGTTATCCCAAGTTCCTATCTCTCCTGCCCGTAGGCCACATGCCCTTATAAGCGCAGATGGCCTACCATCTATCCTCCTGATCCAGCTATCCTTATCTTCCCTGGCCATGAGTCGCATTCCAGTGTATTCCTCCTAGCTTGGTGCCTCTTTACTAGGACTGTGGGTGTGTGTGTGTGTGTGTGTGTGTGTATATGCCACATGGCAGATTTTATTTCTTTAATTCATTCTACTTAATTCATCTATTCACTACATGATCAATATTAATGATTCTTAAACTATAATCCCAACTATTTGCAAAAGGTTTTACATCAAATGAAAGGATTATCATTTCTATTGACATATTTGGTCAGCCGGGTGTCTGCCAGATGTGGAAACCCATCCCATGATAAAGAGTATCCAAACCAAACTGAGAATCCCATGCATCCCACCTACACATGGAAATCCCAGAGATAGATTGTTGGAATGTGCACTCTCTCCCTAGAGGGACGCATTGCTGACTTAATTCTGGAGTGTATTAGGCGAAGACTGGCAAGAGCCAAGGTTTGGAGACCCCAGAGTGTGCGTTGAGGTAACTGCTGGAGTTCAGTGTTAATGCTAAGATGTTGTTGCTTCACTGTAGTGTTCTGTGTGAAATATACAATCTCAATGACCTTTTCTGTGTTATTTTTTGCCACAGGGCTATTGTGACATGACCTTTTGCGATCAAATGCTAGACCTCGACAAATTGAACGTTTGCTTTATTGACTGACACAGGAAAAATATCACAGCTTCCATATGTTGTAATTAAAAATAAATCTTAAGAATCATTGCACTGTCAGAATGAATGTTTTATGCTGTAACATTTTTTTGAAAGGTCTCTGGGGCTTACCAAGCCAGTGATGTTAATGTAAGCCCTGGTTCTGATCAGTATCTGATGGTTAATTATCTCTCGCCACTTGCCTCCATCTATTTTTCTTTCTTGAGTGTGGCAGCTTGATAGCTACAATGTAGTCCTGTCACTAAATCATTGCTTGACATGGAACCTTTGCTTAGCAAATGTACTTGGGACCCGAACAGAATCACAGAATGGAAAAATGCCTTTAAAATAATAATAGTAATCCTTGCATTTGATATAGCGCCTTATCTCGTCATTGGGATGTCATTGAGCGCTTCGTAGAATATACTGTAAATTGGATTGACTGTATTTTGTAGGCGAAATGCGGCAGCCAATTGCACACAGCAGTGTCCCACAAACAGTTGTGGATTGAATGACCAAATTATTATTACTATTTTTTTAATGGATTATTACCCTCGGAAAGCGATCTGCCAATCGACTAACAACCGGTTTCCTACTAACTGCTAGGTAAACAGAGATATGTGGAGAAAGGAAACTTCATAGAATCATAGAAATATACAGCACAGAAGGAGGCCATTTGGCCCATCGTGTCTGTACCAGCTCTTTTAAAAGAACTATTCAAATCAAACCCACTCCTCCGCTCTCTCCTAAGGTGTGATGCCCAGAACTGAACACATACTCTCGCTGAGGCCTAACCAGTGTTTTATAAAGGTTCATCATAACTTCCTGACTTTTGTATTCTATGCCCCTATTTATAAAGCCAAGTATCCCATATGCTTTTCTAACAGCTTTATCTCCCTGTCCTGCCACCTTCAAAGATTTACTGATTTGAACCCCCAGGTCTCTCCGTTCCTTCACCCCCTTTAAGATTGTACCATCAGCTTATATTGCCTCTCCTCATTCTTCCTCCCAAAATGCATCATTTCGCATTTCTCCACATTAAACGTCATCTGCCACGTGTCTGCCCATTTTACCAGTCTGTCTATGTCCATTTGCAGTCTGCTACTATCCTCCTCACTGCTTACTACTTTTCCTAACTTAGTATCAACTTGTGCAAGATTTTACCCTGTCCGGCTTCTCTATAAATAAGTTTATAAATAATATAATTATAAATAATGATCTGGGAAATAAGTCTTTTTTTCCCCCCCCTCCGCCCCCTCCACTCCCCAATTGTCTCGTTTTTTTTTCCTGTGAAAAAGCATCTCTAGGTGATAGTACAGTTAAAGAGCTAAAGCTACTAATCTACCTCCACCCTCCAGGACCAATGCTGTTCTGATAGACTGTGGGTGAGCCAAAACTTCCTTTAATTGAATGTCGACAAATCCTCTGTCTGTGACCGTATCATCCTTCCCAGCTGTTAACTTTGCGTGCAACCTCAGAACTTTGTTCAGCCCTTGGCTCTCCTTTAAGTCTTTCATCCAATCCTTGAGTGATTCTGCTTTACAATACAGGACAATTTATATTTATATCGCGCCTTTCATGTTTGAAGGATGTCCCAGAGTATTTTATTCAGCTGGCTGGGCACCCAAGCTGGGTGGAACTGGAGAGGGCAAGGAGGGGAAAGATAATCAAAAACCCGAAAGTCTTGAAGTGAAATGAGTGGTTGGATGAGTAAGTCAGTGGAATTTTGGAATAGTTTCATAAATATCACTTGCATTTGATATAGGGCCTTATCGCGTCATTGAGACGTCTCAAAGTGCTTCACAGAATATACTGTAAAGTATTCATGACTATATTTTTGTGTTATTCCAGAGAGTGGGTGCAGAATGCTGAAAGCTCTCCAACTCGCTTTCCTCCATTTCTGCAATATCGCCAGCCTTGTCCTTACCTCACCCCAATGCAATAAAAATCCTCATAAGGCATCTCCATGCATCCTCCGTTCCCGTCTTTTGCTTGGTCTCCGACTCCATCTCCGTAAGGTGTTTTGAGACATGAGAAGAGCATTGTGAGTGCAAGTTGTTGTTGAGTCGGCGTGAAGTACATTGGCTTCCCAGAAGAGAACATAGAGTGCTTTTTCTGGCCCTTTTTATGGTTACCAAACAATAAAAATGATGGACAGCAGAGGGACAGGAAGAGAGGCTCCAACTGCAATTCCACCAGTGAGCCTGTGAGCAGGTCCTGTCCCTCCAAGGAGGTACACTGTGCCTTTCAGACATAACAATAATAATCCTTGCATTTGATATAGTTCTTTATCACGTCATTGACATAGCGTCTCTCACATCAGGAAGATGTCATAAAAGGGGTTCACACGCTTTCCTGCAGCTAATTTGCACACAGCAGTATCCCACAAGTAGCCATAAAGTGAGTGACTAATTTTATTTGGGGAATTGTTGGACAAGACATCGAGATTAAAAAAAACCCTCTTTTCAAATAGTGCTGTGGGATCTTTAGCATCCTACTGCACAGGTTAGACGGGACCTTGGTTTAATGTCTCATCTGAAGGACGGCACATATGATAACACAGCACCCCCAGCAATGCAGTGACGTCGCAGCCTAGACTATGTGCTTCCAAGTCCCGATGTGGAGCTTGAACCCACAATCCGTGGAAACAGAAAAGATGTACATGGTAAGAGGAAAAGGTGGGGGAGGAAAGAGTTAATGTCAGCAATTCTGAGGCAGTGTGACAGTCAATGCTTTGAGTCTGTTAAAAGTTTTCAGTGGCAGACAGCTCTGCTGTCTGTGTGGTTGAGTCACGTTAAGTGGCAATCAGTCAGTATTTTATTCTGCTCTGGGTTTGTAAAGCACTGGAAAGCTCCTGCTTCTTGAGTTGCAGACGTCAGTCACGGAGGGAAAGAGTGCAGGCTTGCGCTGAGGATGTCATCTCTTAAGGATGGGTTATGAATTCATAATGTGGATTGGCTGCCCACTCATCTAATGCCTGCATCACATGTCTGCCCCAACAACAGATTTCCCGCTGCCTGACAGATGAATTAGATCCTTAGTGACACATAGCAACCTTTAAATGTAGGGATGTTTTAATAAATAATAACAATGATCCTTGTATTTGATATAGAGCACTTCACATTGTGAGTATGTCTCAAAGCGCGTCACAGGATTTGCTGCAAAGTCTAGTGTGCCAAAGCATAGAGTCTCACAGGATATTGGTCAGAATCCTCACCTTGCAAGTGAGAGGACCCAGATTTGATTCCCAAGCAGGGCAAAACCTTAGGCAAGTTTCCTTACTCCACACACTCTGTTTACCTAGCAGTAGGTAGGAACCCGGTTGTTAGTCGATTGGCAGATCACTTTCTGGGGACCTTGCCCTTGAAAAAAAAAGATTTTTTGTACAATAACAATAAATTACATTTGTATAGCACCCTTCACATTGGAAAAACGTCCTATTATTTTTTAAAAACTAATGTGGTCACTCAATCCATGTTTGAGGGACACTGCTGTGTGCAATTGGCTGCTGCATTTCACCCACAAAATATAGTTAATTCACTTTGAGATGTCTTGAAGACATGATAAGGCGCAATATCAAATGCAAGGATTATTATTATTATTATTTGAATACAATGACAAGGATCTCAAATTCCCAAATTTTGTGTTCATCATCGCAAATAAGATCGGAGGAATTAATAGACTATCATTTTTTGGATTTTACGCTCTCTGTAGAGATAATCTCGTCGGTCAGTTATTTCATTTACACTCCCGGATCCCTCTGTGCAGCCTCACCGCGTTGTCCCAGCTTGAGGACGAACCAGAACATACAGAAACACACAGTATTTCAGTAAAATTTCTTGCAGTTACAGGATATGCCACTCGGGGCCACTGTCTGCCAATAATATAAAATAATAATAAACTTACATTTTGATACAGTGTCTTCTCACGTTGTTGAGACGTCTCAAAGCACTTCACAGAATATACTGTAAAATAAATTGACAGTATATTTTGTGGGCAAAATGTGGCAGCCAATTGTGCACAGCAGTGGCCAACACGTCATGGATTAAAGTGACCAATTTATTATTATTATTTTTGAAGGAATTATTATCCCCGGAAAAGCGATCTGCCAATCGACTAACTCCTGGGTTCCTACTTACTGCTAGGTAAACAGAGGCGTGTGAAGTAAGGAACCTTGCCCAATGTTTTCGCCCTGGCCAGGAATACGAACCCAGGTCTCTCGCTTGTGAGGCGAGTGCACTAACCACTGAGCTGTGCTTGCCCAATACTGGGACCATGGATTCGTAGAGCCATAGAAAGTTACCCACTCAGTGGAAGGCCATTGAAACTATTTTTTCTGGTGGGCGAGGTTAGGCCCACTCATCACCCATTAAGATGAATTAGACTGAGTCCCTTATGGTATTGGTTAGAGCACTCACCTGCAAGCAAGAGGACCCGGGTTTGATTCTCGGGCAGAGCGAAACCTTAGGCAAGTTTCCTTACTCCATATGCCCCTGTTTACCTAGCAGTAAGTAGGAACCCAGTTGTTTGTTGATTAGCAGATCACTTGACAGTGGCAGAGCATGACGCTGAGTTGGGGGAAGGGGCTAAGTGACAGTCGAAGAGGAAGGTCTTCAAGCGTGACCTGAACATGGGGAAAGAGGGGGCAAGGCAGAGGGATTGAGGGAGAGTGTTCCGAGTTTCAGGGCATAGTGACTGAAAGCGCGGCCATCGATGGAACGGAGTTCACTACAGAGACAGAGAGAAAAAGGGAGAGACATACAGACAGAGAGACAGAGACAACAAAGTAGACAGAACCAGAGAAACCGAGAAGCGGAGAGAGATAGGCAGAGAACGAGAGAGACAGAGAGAGAGATTAGGGACAGAGAGAGAGAGATAAATCGGGGAGATATATAAGAGAAAGACAGGCAGAGAGAGACAAGGAGAGTGATAAGAGTCAGAAGATAGAACATGGATAGAGAGGTAGAAAGTGACAGACAGAAACCGAGAGATAGAGAGAGCAATACATACAGATAACAATAGACAGAAACAGAGAGAGATGTACAGAGACAGAGACAGAGAGAGGAGAGAGAGAATAATAATAATAATCCTTGTATTTGATATACAATTTCATGTCCTCTAGATGTCTCAAAACTCTTCACAGAATATACTGCAAAGTGAATTGACTACGTTTGTGGGCGAAACGTGGCAGCCAATTGCGCACAGCAGTGTCCCACAAACAGTCATGGATTGAGAAACAGAGACAGATAGAGAGACAGAGAGAAAGAGGTAGAAAGAGAGGCAGAGACAAAGAGAAGGGAGAGAGAGAGACCTAGTGATAGAAAGAGAGACAGAGAGAAAGAGAAGAAAAAAAGTATTTCCACCATTCAGCAACATCTGACATATCTGTGAGGAATCCCATTTGTTGGGTTAAGTGCAAGGTCAGTAAAACAGCTCAGGAGATTGGATCAGACAATCCCTGCAGCGGCAATGTACATCCTTGTATCATTACTCCCCCTTCCCAACCTCCTTACAATATTCCCCCACCCTCGGCCCCCACAATAGATAACTGCACCTGTCCCTTTAGTCAAACACGCTCAACAACATCCGCCTGGAGATAATTGCCAGTGATCTCCCGCTGTTTCCGATTGCAACGCTGGTTAAATTTAGCAGCTCAAATTGCGCAGAAAGAAAAGGCAGAAAGTGCTGGGGATACAAAGTGCCTCGATCAGCATCCGAGAGGGAAAACAACAGGTTACCACTTTCCAGCTTGACCCTTCCTGCGTTTTAATGTGGGCTGAATTCCACAGGCGCACGAGTGAATGAATAAGAATGAGCGAGCGCGGCTGTCTGATCACTGTTATTACAGCAGTATGTCCAGGAGATTGTAATAATAATAATAATCCTTGCAGTTCACATCAGCTGGATGTCTCAAAGCGCTTCACAAGGAGTTTAATTATAATCCTTGCATTTCGATACAGCGTCTTCTCATGTTGTTGAGACGCCTCAAAGCGCTTCACAGAATATACTGTAAAGCGAATTGACTGTGCATTTTGTGGGTGAAGTGCAGCAGCCAATTGCACACAGCAGTGTCCTAAAAAAAAGTCGTGGATTGAGTGACCAGATTTATTACTCCCAAAAAGCAATCCGTCAATCAACCAACAGCCGGGTTCCTACTTACTGCTGAGTAAACAGAGGTGGGTGGAGTAACTAAACTCGTCTAAGCTTTTGCCCTGCCCAGGAATCAAATCCAGGTCATCTCACTTGTGAGGCAAGGGCTCTAACCATTACAGTAGAGGATTTTGCTGTAAAGCAAAATGACTGTGTGCTTTATTATGATATTCAGTGGCTAATTTGCACACAATGATGTTCTCCATCCAAAAAGAGAGACGGGGAGAGAAAAAGAGACAGAGATAAAGTGCGAGAGAGAGAGAGAGAGAGAAAGAGTGAGGGAAGCATAGAGAGAGACATAGAATGACTATATGCAAATAAATAATAGCAATCCTTGCATTTGACATCCTGGTGTGATGCACTGTGCTAACCAAATTCCATAGAATATTAGGCACGGGTTGGAATGGCTCAGGGACCCCAGTGTGGTAACTGCTGGACTCTAACCAGCTAAAAACACGAAGCTTGCCATTGATATCACTGTCTGGTAAGCTTTCCTGCTGCTTGTCCAGCTAGGACCACCTACCCATTAGGGGTTTGGTTTGCAGGGTTAACAGGAGCTGAGTGGAAGGATACCAATAGAATTAATATGGGAAGAACATCTGACAATGGAGTGCTGCCCCCCTCCCCACCTCCACGCACCACACTGCAATGTCAGCCAAGACTGTGTGAGCTCACGCCTGTATAATACGCCCAGTGTTGCTTTTACCCCTAGGCCATCGGGCCTTTAACTTTACACCCTGTGTTAATCTACTTTGAGCATTCAGTTGCCATTCCACTCCACATCCCCGCCGTGAGAGTATTATTTTTGTATCAGGCGATGAAAGCTGAAATTGACTGCATTGTTTGACCAAAGCATTTAGTGCAATTGGTTTTTCTGCAGTTTATTTTGTTTTTGATGCAATTTTCTGCCATTTACTGGCTGTTTGGAATTAAGAAAAGCCATTTATGGGCATTTAGTGATCATTAACGTGCTATGTGCGAAGCAGAAATGAAGTTCGAAAATCCTTGCAGTCTCAGCCTTCGGACCGTTGTCTCTAGAGACCGTGCAGAAAGCTTCACAAAATGCAGTCTTAATTTGGGAGATGGCTTTTCGTAGAGTCACCCCACCTCCAAACAAAATCCCTGTGGAAAATTGGCTTCCTAATTGAAATCGAAAACAATAATAATATAATAAGCCTTAACTTTGATAAAGCACCTTTGATGACTATAGGCTGTCTCAAAGCATGTCACAGGAATTACAGTAAAGTGCAGTTACTATGTGTTTTGTAGGCGAACTCAGCAGTCGATTTGCACATAGCAAGGTCCAACATATAGCCAGGACATGAATGATTAATTTTATTTGGGGGTTTGTTGGCCAGGATACTAGGAGAAACTCCTTTCTGTTTTCAAATTCCATGGGAACTTTAATGTCCACCTGAATAGGCACAGACGGGGAGCTCAATTTAACGTCTTATCTGAAGGATGGCACTTCTGATTATGCAATGCCCATCCCCCATTGGAGCATCAGTCTAGACTGAACACTAAGTCCTGAAGTGGTGCTTGAATCCACAAGACTGGAATCCACTTGAATCTGGTTATTTAACACCTTGTTGAAAGCAGTGACTAGTTGGCGTGTAAACTATTGACTGGCCTTGGGTAGGGGAAGGTGGGAGTGGGTTCTTCCCCTTCTCTCCTCATAATATTCCCAATAGTTGTGCCAATAAAAACCATCAACGAGTTGCACTTTTCAAACATCTGCAAATTGACAAATCACACACAGAAATTTTCAGTGTAACTTAATCCCAAAGTCTGGGTCTTTGCTGTTATAGTTGCCTCGCCTTGTCTGCCGCTACTTTTCATCCCTTAAGGAGGAAAGATTGAGGGAGAGAGTTCAAAGTTTTGGGGCTTAGTGGCTGAGGGTCAAGTGTATTGCGTAAGACATCAGGCTGAGAAATGAGCAACAAATCCTCCCTCCCTCGCTCCCTCCCTTACACCCATCGAAGATGCTGGGTTCAGATATGAGGCTTGAAAATTCCAGGTGGACTTAGACTCAGTAATCACTGCCATGGGACGTACTCCTGATGTGGAAGGCACTAAACAAAAGTAATTTTTTTTGTTGTTGTTGCCTGAAATCCCTGCCTGGTCAAGGGCAAAAGGGCATCATTTCAGGATCAACAATAACAACAACTTTTATTAGCTGACACTCCAATGTAATCCCATACTACCCGGCACTGCATTAGACTGTGAGCTCAAAGTCCTTATGTGGGGCTTGAACTCAAAGCCTTCTGACTCACAGGTAAAAGTGCTACCAGTCGAAACAGGCTGCACCTAATAGATATTAAAGATCCCTATTCAAAAAGCGAAGGGAGTTTCAAAGCATTTCACAGAAATTACTGTAAAGTGTAGTGACTATGTGTTTTGTAGAATGCAGCGGCCAATTTGCGCAAAGAGCCATGGAGTGAATGAGTGGATTGTCGGCCAGGACCAGGAAGAAAAAACTCCCTTCTCTGTTTGCACGGTGCCGTGGGATCTTTAACATCTTTATGTATAATGATCTTTATACAAACACTAGTGAAAGTTACACATCATCGAGCACCAAGGTAAAATTGGTCACTCACCTCGTGGTGGGTTGCAGGACATTTCTGTAAGCAGATTGGCTGCTGCGTTTATCTACAAATACACCGATGGCATGTTTCACAGCAATCCTCCGTAAAGTGCTTTGAAATGTTAAAGGCGCTATATCGAATGCAAAGATTATTATTACAATACCATATAATTTTACATTTATTTATACAGTACCTTTCATGTAGGGAGATGTCCCAGTCTTGACTAAGCACTCGAACTGGGAATGGGTGGAGGAAAGATGGCCAAAGTGTGTCAGGCTGACTCAGTTGGTAGCACTCTTTCCTCTAAGTCAGAAGCTCCTCGTCGGGTCTTGGAATCACAAGCTGACACTCCAATGCAGTGCTGGGGGTGTGTTGAATTGTCAGAGGTGTCATCCTTTGGATGAGATGTTAAACCCAGGACCATCTGCCTATTCAGGTGGACGTTAAAATCTCACAGCACTATTCGAAAAGAGAAGTTTCTCCCTGTATCCTGGCCAGCAATCCCACAAAAATAATTGGTCACTCACTCCATGGCTGTTTGTGGAATATTGCAATGCCAACTGGCTGCCTCATTTCGCCAACAAAATATACAGTTAATACACTTTACAGTATATCCTGTGAAGCGCTTTGAGATGAGCTCCAGCCTGCTTCACGTCCCCCGCCTCACCCGCCCCACCATAGCCGGGTGGACCTTCTGCCACTCTGCCCCCACACGCTGGAACTCCATCCCATAGTCCCTCCGCCTTGTCCCCTCCGTTGCCTCCTTCAAGACCCGTCTCAAGACCCTCCTCTTTGACTGTGCCTTCGGTCACCTTCCTTCCCCCTGTCCTCCACCCTCCCCAATCCCAACCCACAGCTTGGATCCGAAACATTGAACGTCCAGCACATTGGGATGACCTCCTGACGTGAAAGGCGCTATACAAATGTAATTTTGTTGTTGTTGTTGTCTTAACAATCTGGTAAGGCGCTATATCAAACGCAAGAATTATTATTAAAGGTGATTAATGCTGCATTGCTCAATAAAAATCCATCATAAAGGTTATAGAAGATTACTATGATTCTCTCCCAATACACACACACCCACACATACACAGTTAAATCACCCTATCCCTACCTTTCCCAGTCATTCATCAGTCTTCTATAATGCTGATCTTAAAGATGCCACAGCACCGTGCGAAAAGGGAAGGGAGTTTCGTACTCTCGGTATCCTGGCCAACAGTAATAATCCTTGCATTTGATATCGTCCTTATCATTTTGTTGAGACGTCTGAAAGCGTTTCACAGTAAAGTGTATATACTGTAAAGTGTAGTGACTGTGTACTTATTTATCTATTTTTGGGGGATGTCGGTTAGGATACCGGGAGAGAAAAACTCACTTCTCTTTTTGAATAGTGCCGTGGGTCTTTAACATCCACCTGAACAGGCAGATGGGATCTGTTAGTTTAATGTCTCATCCAAAGGATGGCACCTTCGCAATGCAACACACCCCAGCATTGCATTGCAGTGTCAGCTTAGACTATGTGGTTCCAAATCCCGATGTGAGACTTGAACCCACAGCCTTCTGGCTCAGGGACGAGAGTGCTACCACTGAGCCAAGTTGACACACAGTCACTGCACTTTAAATCCTGTGAAGCACTTTGAGATGTTTCACCTACGTGCTAAGTGCTTTACCAAATGCAAGTATTATATACCATATATTATATCATTATTATGATTTGTATACCTTTTCCCCGCTCGCTCTCTCATTCCAAGCTCACCATTGCTTACAATCCAATTGTAAATGAGGTAGAAACACAGCACTAAACACACAATAATATTCAATAATTTTCCTTCAAGGCTTTAACCTGTGCTGGAGCTTACTGAAGAATGATTACAGTAATTATAAAACTTACATTATAATTTTTGTTTGGGTACAGGCAAGTAGATTTCCTTTCATTTTCATTCTTTATGCCCCATCTGGTTTATTAATTGCTTTTAAATCTCAGAGGAACTGGTTTTCCAGTCCTCTCTGGCAAGTGCATCATTTTGTATCATTTTACAGCATCTCTCAGCATAAACAGTGAGCCCCAGAACCTCTCCAGCGTAGACACAGGCCATTTGGTTGTCAGGTGCTAGACATGATGGGCTGAATGCCATATAATAATAATCATCATCCTTGCATTTGATATAGCACCTTGTCAATGTCGAGTCTTGTATCTCAGTGGTTAAAGCATGTGCCACGCAAGCGAGAGACCTGGGTTCATAAGGCGAAATGTTTCCTTACTCCACATGCCTCTGCTTACCTAGCAGTAAGTAGGAACCCGGTTGTTAGTCGATTGGAGCATCGCTTTTCTGGGGGTAATAATTCTTTTTAAAAAATGGTAATTTCAACCCACGACTGTTTGTGGGCCACAATTGGCTGCCACATTTCGCCCACAAAATATAGGGTCAATTTGCTTTACAGTATAATCTGTGAAGCGCTTTGAGGCGTCTCGAAGACATGATACACACCTCCACACCTCCTAATTCCCTCTCCTGTATGTCTTTTTTCCCTCTCCCTCATGTATGCATCCAGTTTCCTCTTGGTTGATGCTTTCAGCTTCAACCACAGATCTGGTCAGTGAGGTCTACATTCTCACCACCTTCCGTGTGAAGAAGTTCCTCCTAAACTCCCTATGAGATGTGTTACTGATGAACTTATATTTACAGCCTCTAGTTATAGACTCACCAACAAGTGCAAACGCCCATCAACGTCCACCTTATCAAATCCTTTCATAACCTTAAAGCCTTCGATCAGGTCCCCTGTCAATCCTCTCAACTCCAGAGGGAAAATCTCTGACTTGTCCACTCTCTCCTGATAGCTGTGTCCTCTCCTCCCTGCGAACATATTTTTACCTCCAGACTGAACTAAGGCCTGAAATTCCAGGTCTTTGGCTGTTTTAGATGATCTTCGGGGAGAAATTTCACTGGGGTCAAGATTTACGCGACATTTCAAAGCATCCAGAATTTGGAATAATTTGATATTTGGACCCTTGGTGCACTCCATATGTTCAGAATTTTACCTCATAGTCTAGGCTGACTCTCCATTGCAGTGCTGGGGGGAGGGCTGCATTGTTTGAAGTGATGTCCTTCAGATGAGACATGAAACCGAGCGGCCTGTCTGTGTCTGTTCAGGTGGAAGTTAAAGATTCCGCGATGCTTCTTGACAAGAGAATGGAGTTTCTCTCCCCCAGTATCCCGGCCAGCTGGCTCTGGCCTCCTGCTTATCCCTCTTTGCCTCCGCTCCACCAATGGAGGCCGTGTTTTCAGCCACTATACCCCAAAACTTTGGAACTCTCCCCCCAATCCCTCCACCTTGCCCCCTCCTTCCCCTCTTGTAGATCATGACTGAAGACTTTCCTCTTTGACTGTGTTTACGGTCACCTCCTCCCGGCTCGGCATCAGGCTCCGCCACTGTTAGGCACTCTACGAGCTTGCCCCGCATGAAGGGCGCTGTGCAAATGTAAGTTATTGTGTTGTTGTTATGGCACTGAATATGCTTAGTAAAAAATAACTGTGTAATCAGAAGCATAGAATAATAGAATCTGAATAATACGGCACAGAAGGAGGCCATTCAGCCGATTGTGTCTGTGCCGTCACTTTGAAAAGAGTTATCCAATTCAATCCCACTCCCCCGCTCTCTCCCCATAACCCTGCAAACTTGTCCTCCCCAAATAATTATCTACTTCTCTCTCAAAAGTTGTTATCAAATTGGCTTCCACCACCCTTTCAGCCGATGCATTTCCAAATCCGAATAACTCGCTGGGTGAAAAAAATTCTCCTCGCCTCCCCTCTGCTTCTTTTAATAATAACAACAAAATTACATTTGTAAAGCACCTTTCACATCGGGAGGATATCCCAAGGCGCTGAACAGACGGGGATCAGGACCCGAGCATGGGGGTGGCAGGATTGGGGTGAGAGAGGGCATCTGAAGGCATGGTCGTAAAGGAGGGTCTTGAGTCATGCCTTGAAGGAGGCGAGGGAGGGAACAAGGTGAAGGGATTGTGGGATGGAGTTCCATGAGGGACAACTATTTTAAATCAGTGTCCTCAGGTTACTGACCCTCCCGCCAGTGGAAATAGTTTCTCCTTGTTCACCCTATCGAATCCTCTCATAATTTTGAAACCTATTAATAATCCTTGCATTTGATATAGCGCTTTTCACGTCGGGAGGACGTCCCAAAGCGCTTCACAGAATATACTGTGAAGTGAATTGACTGTATATTTCTGGGCGAACGCGGCAGCCAATTGCGCACAGCAGTGTCCCACAAACAGTCATAGATTGAAAATGACCAATTTATTATTGTTTTATGTTTTGGAGGGATTATTATTAGGCGTGTGGAGTAAGGAAACTTGCTCAAGGTTTCGCCCTCTGCCTGGAATTGAACTCAGGTCTCTCGCTTGCAAAGCGAGTGCTCTAACCACTGAGCTACAGGACTCCACAAAGTCTCCTCTTAACCTTCTCTGCTTCAAGGAGAATAATCCCAGCTTCTCTAGCCTCTCCTGATAACTGAGTCCCTCATTCCTGGTACCATCCTAGTAAATCTCCTTTGCACCTTCTCCAATGCCTTGACATCCTAAAGTGTGGTACCCAGAACTGAACACGTACTCTAGCTGACACCAGTGTTTCATAACTTCCTGACTTTTGTATTCTATGCCCTATTTATAAAGCCTAGTATCCCACATGCTTTTTTAGCAGCTTTATCTACCTGTCCTGTCACCTTCAAAGATTTACTTATATGAACTCCCAGGTCTCTCTGTTCTTTCACCCCCTTTAAGATTTTACCATCAGCTTATATTTCCTCTCCTCATTCTTCCTGAGCAGTTTGTGGAGTCCTGTAGCTCAGTGGTTAGAGCACTCGCTTTGCAAGTGAAAGACCCGGGTTCAATTCCAGGCAGAGCGAAACCTTGGGCAAGTTTCCTTACTCCACACAGAGCCTAATAATAATCCCTCCAAAACAAAACAATAATAAATTGGTCATTTTCAATCCATGACTGTCTGTGGGACGCTGCTGTGCGCAATTGGCTGCCGTGTTCGCCCACAAATATACAGTCAATTCACTTTACAGTATATTCTGTGAAGCGCTTTGGGACGTCCAGAAAACGTGAAAAGCGCTATATCAAATGCAAGGATTATTATTATTATTATTATATTCCTCCCAAGATACATCACTTCGCATTTCTCCACATTAAATTTCATCTGCCACGTGTTTGCCCATTTTACCAGTCTGTCTATGTCCTCTTGCAGTCTGCTACTATCCTCCTCTAGCTTAGTATCATCTGCAAAATTGGAAATTATACTCCCTATATCCAAGTCCAGGTCATTTATGTAGATCAAAAACAGCAGTGGCCCCCATACCGACCCCTGGGGGACATCACTGCACACTTGCCTCCAGTTAGAAAAACAACCATTCACCACCACTCCCTGCTTTCTGTGTCCCAGCCAGTTCTGTATCCGCTGCCACTGCCCTTTAATACCATGGGCTTCTATTTTGCTTACAAGTCTCTTATGTGGCATTTATCAAACGTCTTTTGAAACTCCATATAAACTACACCAACTGCACTACCTTCATCCACCCTCTCTGTTAGTTCAACAAAAAACTCTATCAGGTTTGTTAGATATGATTTGCCTTTAACAAATCCGTGTCTTTTATCAACCCATATTTTCTTAGTGAAAATGTACCAGATTATAGTCTCTAGAAGTTTCCCCATTACTGATATTAGGCTGACTGGCCTGTAGTTCCCGGGTTTATCCTTCTGTCCCTTCTGTACAGGGGAGTAACATTTGCAACCCTCCAGTCCTCTGGCAACACCACGGTGTCCAAGGAAGATTGAAAGATTGTGGCCAGAGCCTCCGCTATTTCCACCCTTCCCTCAGTAACCGAGGATGCATCCTGTCTGGACCGGGTGACTTATCTACCTTGAGCACCGTCAACCTTTTTAGTACCTCTCTATTTATTCTTATCTTATCCAATTGCTCTATCCTCTCCTATACTGTGGCATTGGCTGCATCCTCTTTTTTTGTGAAGACAGATGCAAAGTACCCATTCAGTACGTCAACCATGCCCTCTGCCTCCACAAGAAGATTTCCTCTTTGGTCCTTAATTGGCCCCACCCTACCTTTGACTAACCTTTTATTCTTTATATGCTTATAAAATACCTTAGCCTTTTGTGTTACCAGCTAATCTTTTCTCAAACAATCTCTTTGCCCCTCTTATTTTCTTTTTCACTTCTCTGTACTTTCTATTTCTATTTGATTATCTTCTGTATATAGGACCTGAAATTTATCATAAACCTTCTTATTCTGTTTTATTTTAATCCCAATTTCCTTATTCATCCAGGGATGTTTGGATGCCCTATTTTTCCCCTTTGAGGGAATGTATTTGTTCTGTCCCCGAACTATCTCCTTCTTGAAGGCTTCCCATCGCTCGTTAGCTGTTTTACCTGCCAATCTTTCTTTCCAGTCCACCATGGCTCGGTCCCTTTTTTAACTCACTGAAATTTGCCCACTTCCAGTTGAGTATCTTCACCTTTGATTGTTACTTGTCCCTTTCCATAAGTACTCTAAACCTAATGATGTTGTGATCACTGTTGTCCAGATGCTCTCCTCCTGAAACCTGCTCCACTTGCCCCACTTCATTCCTCCAAACTAGATCTAGCACTGCTTCCTTTGTCATTGGGCTGGAAACATACTGATCCAGAAAGTTATCCTGCACAGATTTCAGGAATCCTCCCCCCACCTTTTCCTTCCTTATCCCTCCTGAATGCATTGGATATGTGTTTGCATCATGGAGAAGGTTGATCGGAGACTGAACCAAGAACACAGTGTTCTTAGGCTTGGTACAATGACTGTATCACACCATTGTTTATGTAGCACAACTCAGGGCTGATCTCCACCTCTCTGTGAACTAGTCATAGCTGTTCTGTGCTTTGTGCAGTTAACCCTTCAATCCAAAGCCTTAACGGGTAGCTGGACAAGCAGTGAGAAAGCTTCCCAGACAACGATATCAATGACAAGCTATGTGGTTTTAGCTGGTTAGATTCCAGCACACTCTGGGGTCTCCAAGCCTTGGCTCTTGCTAAACTGTGCCTAATACTTTTCGGAATTGGGTAATCAGGATGTGTCCCTCCAGGGAGAGAGTGCACATTCCATTCCAACAAATCTATCTCTGGGATTTCCGTGTGTAGGTCGGATGCATGGAATTCTCAGTTTGGCTTGGATACTCTTAAGCACGGTGATGGCTTTCCACATGTGTCAGACACCCAGCTGACCCCAAAAGAATCTTTGCTCTGTGTAGAACCGACCAGTTTCACGTGATTGGGCAAGTAAATCTTCATCATGTTGAAATGTCTCAAAGCACAGGTAATTGCCATCGAGTGTAGTGACTGTTGGTTTTAGCAGGCACATGCAGTAGTCAATGTGATGCAACTAGGTCCCATTGTGTGTTAGCCTGGCTCAGTGGTATCACTCATGCCTCAGAGTCAAAAGGTTGTGGGTTCAAGCCTCACATTTCAATTTGGAATCACATTTTAAGCAGAACTCCAATGCAGTGCTGGGCCATGTTACATTGTCGGAGATGCCGTCCTTTGATGAGTCGTTAAACTGAGGTTGTGTCTGCTTGTTCAGGTGAATGTTAAAGATCCCATGGCACTATTCAAAAAGAGAAGGGAGTTTCTCCCGGTGTCCTGGTTAACAATCCCTCAAATTTGGTCACTCACTTCATGACTGTTTGTGGGACATTGCTGTGTACAACTGGCTGACGTGTTTCGTCCACAAAATACACAGTCACTACATTTTAGAGTATATCCTGTGAATCACTTTGAGACATCTCAGTGATAAGGTAGTGTATGAAATACAAGAATTATTATTATTATCCTCCCTCGCACTCCTTTTCCTCCCCCTTCTTTCTTACTCCTTCCACCATTGCACTCTCGCTCCCCGCTTCCTTCATTGTTCCTTCCTCCCTCCCTTTCTCCTTTTTCTTTCCTCCCACCCTTGCATTCATCCTCCCTCCCTCCCCTCCCCGTCTCTCCTCCCTCCCCCACCTCCCTTCTCTTCTCAGCAGATTGATTTCTTTTCCTCCCTCTCTCCTAAGGTTGCAACACGTCCACACTTCTGAAAAGCAAAGCTCCTGTGGTCTTCCATCAGATACGTCTCATTACTAATGGAGCAGTTTACAGTGAGTGACACCGGAGATAAAGAAAGGTTTATTACTGTCAATAATCTGCAGGTTGATCCCGCTGCGCACACAGTGACACAGCCTGAACCTATACCCGGTGGGAGCGAAATAAATAGCCCTTCGTAGGAGGCCAGCTGTTTCTCTCTGATACAGTACAAACAGACAATTGTATCCTCTCCCCCACCCTCTCCAAAAAAAAAGCCAACCCTCACATCTCCTAGGATTTCACTTTTGGTCAGTCATGCTCTCGTCTCAGAGTCAAAAGGTTGTGGGTTTAAGCCTCACGTCAGGACTTGGAACTCAAGTACGCCAATGCAATGCCAGGGGTGTGCTGCATTGTGGAGGTGCCGGCCTTCGGAAGAAACATTAAACCAAGGTCTTGTCTGCCTGTCCAGGTGGATGTTACAAAAACAACAACAACAACAAAATTACATTTATAGAGCGCCTTTCACTTCGGGAGGACGTCCCAAAGTGCTGAACAGTCAGGTGTCAGGGCCCGAGCATGGGGGTGGGGTGGTATAGGGGTGAGGGAAGGTGGAGAGGTGGGAGGGAGCCAAAGGCACAGTCGAAGAGAAAGATTTCATGGCACTGTTTGGAAAGAGAAGGGACTTTCTCTCCCAGAGTCCTCGCCAACAAATGGTCATTTGGACCTCGGTTTATCGTCTCATCCAAAGGCACCTCCAACAATGCAACAAACCCCCCCCACCCCCTCCAGCAAGCATTGGAGTGTTAGCGTAGACTGTGTGAGTTCCACATCCACACTGAGGTTTGAACCCTCAACAACAACAACAAATCTCATTTATATATTGCCTTTCACATCAGGAGGACATCCCCAGGCGCTGGACAGTCAAGGGTTTACACCCAAGCTGGAGTTTGGAGTCAAGAGGGGTGGGGGGCAAGGGTGGTGGGAAGATGACTAAAAGCGCAGTTGAAGAGGAAGATCTTGAGGTGGGCCTTGAAGGATGCAAGTGAGGGTGCAAGGCTGAGGGGCTCCGGAGTTCCAGAGGGTGAGGGCAGAAGGGCCGAAGGCCTGACCGCCAATGGTGGGTTGGGCAGGGCGGGAGAACGTGGAGCAAGCCTGTGCCACCAAGTAGAAGGCACGAGCAGGTTGGTAACCAGGGCTCCCTTTGCCTCTTTGTCCTCCTGGATCTCTCTGCCGTGTTCGACAAAGTCGACATGCCATCCTCCTCCACTGCCTCTTCTCCCTCATTCACATTAGTGGGACCGCACTCGCATAGTTCGAGACATATTTAACCAACCACCTCCATTTCATCTCGCCAAATGGATTTTCCTCTGCTGCCCGCATACTTACCCAGTCCAAATTCGTACCCCCATCTCACTGTTTCTGGCCAGGCTCCATTGGTTTCCTATCACTGAACAGATTAACTTCAAGATCCTCACACTCTTGTTCAAATTGTTTCATTCCCTGGCACCTTCCTACTTCTCTGACCTCCTCACTCCCAAATGCACCACCACCACCTGGCGCCTCCGCTCAACTGGCACCAGCCTCCTGCTTGTCCCTTGCACCCTTCGCTCCACCATTGGAGGTCACGCTTTCAGCCACTACACCCCGAAACTTTGGAACACTCTCCCTCAACCTTCCATCTTGAGCCCTCTCTCCCCTTTTTCAACTCCCGCTTTAAGACCTTCCTCATCAAACGTGCTTACGGTCAGCTCCCCCTAACCCTCCACCCAACTCGAAATCAGGATCCGTCATTATTAAGCAGTCTGAGACACTGCCCTGCGAGGAGGGCGCTATATAAATGCAAGTTGTCGTTAAGGTTTTAAGGATCACAAAGATAGGGCGGAGAAAGACTGTGGAGGGCTTTAAAGGTGAGAAATAGGATAATCTTCTAACTCATAGACGACAGTGCTACCAACTGAGCCAGGCCTATAATAGAGAGAGAGATGATTTTGAATCCTACAATTTATGAAAAGTGGACATTCCATTCCTGACACAGACACAGGTAAATGTGTAGGTCGTGCATACATGTGAATGTTGGCCTACAAAACGCAGTCACTGCACATCGCAGTAAATCCTGTAGATCATTTTGAGACTGATGTGAAAATAATGTAGGGATTATTATATTGTTATTATATGTGGAACTCTCAGTCTGGTTTGGAGACTCTTAAGCAAGATTTAGGGTGCATCGAAGAGAGCAAGGCGGAGGGATTGAGGAAGAGTGTTCAAGAGTTTTGGGGCATAGCAGAGGTGGGTCAGATCTGGCTGACAAATGACCAATAAATCATTGAGCGGTGGACATCTTCGCCGATGGTTGAATGGAGGGCAGAAGGGCCAAGACCAGAGCCAGTCAAGTCGAGGCGTCGGGTTGTGGGTTGGGGGTAAGCAGGTGAGAGAGGTAGGGGGGTGCCAGGGCATGAAGAGATTTGAAAACGTGTGAGGATCTTGAATTCGATCTATTCGGTGATAGGGAGACAGTGGAGCCTGGCTAGAACTTGTGTGATGGGGTACCGAGTTTAGAGCTGGTGAGTATGTGGGCGGCAGAGTTCTGCATCAACTGAATTTTTACTGTAAAGTGTAGTGACTGTGTACTTGTAGGTGAAAGCGTCCGGCAGCCGATTTGCGCGCAGTGACGTTCCGCAAACAGCTGTGAAGTGATTGATTAATTTTTATTTGGTGGGGATTGAGCTGTTGACCAGGATACCAGGGAGAAACTCTTTTCTCTTTTCAAATAGAAAAACCTTAACCCACCCCCACCAAGGACAGGAAGGCAGACGTCTTGTCTTGAGCAACTTCAACAACAACAACAAATGATTTCTGTATAATGCCTTTCACATAGAGAGGATGTCCCAAGGAGCTGGACAGTCAGAGATTTGAATCATACCCTTCCCCTGCAAGAGTGATTTATGATAGAGAGTGGAACAAATACAGCTCATTATCAGTGGAATATTTATTGGCCCGGTGACCTTCAGCAAGACTGTTTCTATTTAATGCTTAAGCCCCACAGGAAACGACCCAGTGCTCTGAAAGCCATAAAGCCAGTGGAAAGTCATCTTAAGTGCTCTTTTCTGCTGCTTTTATGTCCCTTCTAGTTTCGATGAACAGGTGCAAGTGTTAGTGTTACGTGCCCTGAGCCGCACACTCTGAGAGTTAACAATGGACAACAGTGAGGAAGGCACCGAGGCTTGAAATTCCACCTGGTCTTAAATTGAAACTTCACCTTGTCTTAGTCCCCACATCATTAGTAATAATAATTGCATTGATATAGCGCCTTATCACGTCGTTCAGACATCTTAAAGCGGTTCAAAGAATATACTGTCAAGTGGATTGACTGAATATTTTGTGGGTAAACAAATGCATACAGCAGTGTCTTACAAACAGTGGTGGATTGAGTGACCAAATTACAACAACAAGATTTCATTTATAGCGCGCCTTTCACATCGGGAGGATGTCCCAAAGCGCTGGACAGTTGGGTCGGGACCCGAGCGGGGGGGGGGAAAATGGTCAGGGTGAGGGAAGGGAGGGAGCGAGGAGGGGGTAGAGAGTCGAGAGGGGAGCTGAAGGCACGGTCAAAGAGAAAGGTCTTGAGACCGGCCTTGAAGGAGGAAAGGGAGGAGGCGGCGAAGGCACTGGGGGATAGAGTTCCAGAGCCTCGGGGCTGAGAGGCTGAAGGCCCGGCCACCAATGGTAGGGCGGTTAGGGCGGGGGATGTGGAGCAGACAGGAGCCAGAGGAACGGAGGGTACGGGCTGGTAAGTAGGGGGATAGTAGGTCAGAGAGGTAGGAGGGAGCAAGGCTGTGAATGGCCTTGTAGGTGAGAATGAGGATCTTGAATTCGATCCTCTGGGGGATGGGGAGCCAGTGGAGGCGAGCGAGGGTGGGAGTGATGTGGTCCCGAAGCCTGGTGCGGGACAGTACACGAGCTGCAGAGTTCTGAATGACCTGCAGTGTGGAGGGAGGTGCCGGGAAGGCCGGCGAGGAGAGAGTTCCCATAGTCCAGCCTTGAGGTGATAAAGGCGTGGACCAGGGTTTCAGCAGCGTGAGGGGTGAGGTAGTGCCGTAGTCTGGCGATATTCCGGAGGTGATGGAAGGCGGTGCCAGTTGTGGCGCGGATATGAGGAAGAAAGGACAGCTCAGGGTCGAACAGAACCCCGAGGTTCCTGACCGGCTTTGAGAGGTGGAGAGTGCAGCCTTGGATGCTGATGCTGTCAGCGCCTGAGGTGCGGAGGCGCTGACGTGAGCCAATCAGGAGGGCCTCAGTTTTGCGCACGTTGAGCTGAAGAAAGTTGTCTCTCGTCCAGGACTCGATGTCGGACAGGCAGTCTGTCAGGACATCGGGGGTCGTGGAGTTGAGGGTAGAGGAGGAAAGGTAGAGTTGGGTGTCATCCGTATACATGTGGAAGTTAGCCCCATGTCTGCGGATGATGTCACCACAGGGGGAGCATATAGAGGGTGAAGAGGAGGGGACCGAGGACAGAGCTCTGAGGGACACCACACAAGACAGTGCGGGGGCCGGAGGAAAAGCCGTTTGAAACAAAACGAAGACGGTGGGAGAGGTACGACCTGAACCACTCAAGGAAAGGGCCTTGGAGGTTGAGGTGGGAGGACAAGCAGTGGAGGAGGATAGCGTGGTCGACCGTATCGAATACTGCCGATAGGTCGAGGAGGACGAGGAGGCAGAGGGAGCCCTGGTCGCAGATGGGAGGCGACAACTCTTTCAAGGACCTTGGACAGGAAGGGGAGGTTGGAGATGGGCCGGTAGCTTGATAGCTGCGACGCATCAAGGGAGGGTTTTTTCAAAGTGGGAGTGATGGTGGCAGTTTTTAGGGGAATGGGAATAGAGCCAGAGGAGAGGGACAGGTTGATGATGTCTGTGAGAAAATTATTTACTTGTTTAAATTACTTTTTAAGGGGATTATTACCCCCGGAAAGTGATCCACCAGTCGACTAACAACCGGGTTCCTACTTGCTGCTAGGTAAATAAAGGTGTGTGGAGTAAGGAAAATTTACCTAAGGTTTCATCCCGCCCGGGAATTTAAGCCAGATCCTCTCACTTGGAGGCGAGTGCTCTATCCAATATGTTACAGGGCTCTAAATTGGGACTCAGATTCGCAAATAATAATAATACTTGCATTTGATATAGCGCCTTATCACGTCTTTGAGATGTCTCAATATACTGTAAAGTGAATTGACTATATTTTAGGGTGAAAGGCGGCAGCCAATTACGCAGAGCAGTGACCCACAGACCATGCTGACACTCCAGTGCAGGACTGAGAGGTGAGCTGCATTGTCAGCGATGCCGTCCTTCAGAAGGGATAATAAACCAAGGACCCATCTGTGCCTGTTCAGGTGCAGGTTAAAGAGCCTGCAAAAAGCATAGGATGTTTCTACCTGCATCCCAGCGTGCAATCCTCCAGATACAATTCACATCTGTTTGAGGGATATTGTTGTATGGAAATTGGCTGCCGGTTTTCACCCACAAAACACACAATCAATCCACATTCTAGTATAACCTGTGAAATACTTTGAGGTGTCGAAGACATGTTAAGGCATTATATCAAATGCAAGGATTATTTATAGTAAAATCCTGTGAAGTGCTTTCAGATGATACCCTATGTCAAATACAAAGATTATTATTATTATTAATAAGGATTATTATTTTATTATTAGGCAGCGAGTGCACAAATTATCTTTTCGCATTTGCAATTTGACCACAACGCAATGCAGTATTGTTGGATTGAATCTTGCTCTCTCTCTCATTATCATTAGTTCAATTTCCATCACCTGGCGGATTAAATGCCAGGGGAACAGATGTGCTTTATTCATGGCCCACACGCTGGGCTGGGGCACACATTTCAAGTAAACCATTTATTATTTAATGCAGATTTCCAGCACGAATAATAATCTAAAATATAATCTTTGCATTTGAAACAGTGTCTTTCACTGGGAGGATGTCTCAAAATGCTTCACATGATTTTACTGTGAAGTGTAATGACTGGGTATTTTGTAGGCGACTGTGTGGAGGCCCCAAGCGTAGTGCTTAGAGTGGCTCGCCTTGCAAGCGAGAGGACCCGGGTTTGATTCCCAGGCGGGGCAAAACCTTCGACACGTTTCCACACGCCTCTGGTTATCTAGCTGTAAGTACGAACCCGGTTGTTAGTCGATTAGCAGATTGCTTTCCAGGAGTAATAATCCCTCCCTCTAAAAAAAACAATAATTTGGTCATTCACTCCATGCCTGTTTGTGGGACACTACTGTGTGCAATTGGTTGCTGTGTTTCACCAACAAAATACACAGTCAATTCACTTTGCAATACTTTCTGTGAAGTGCTTTGAGACAGCTCACCAATGCAATAAGGTGCTATATCAAATGCAAGGATTATTATTATTTTTATTTGTTGGTGAAAGTGGCAGCCGAATTGCAAAGAATGATACCCCACAGCAAATGAAGTGAGTGACTGATTTTATCTGAGAAGATTATCAGCCAGGACACCGGGTGGGAAAAACTCCCTTCCCTTTTTTGAATAGCACCGTGGGATCTTTGACATTTATCTGAATAGGACAGAGACGGGGAGCTCAGTTTAATGTCTCATCTGAAGCACGGTGCCTCCGACATTGCGACGCTCACCCTAGCACTGCGCTGCTGGTATTATATTGTAGCGTCAGCCTTGATTGAGCAAATTCAAAATCCTTGTCATGACACTGTGTGTAAAAAAAAACGTGAGTTGTTAATCTCAACTGGGATATGACGCTATATTGAAATAACTGAAAAGAAATTAATTATAAGAGGCAGTGAACGTCCCCGCCAACATCACCAATAATGCTAATTACACCCCGTCCCCTATAATTACAAACGCCACATCTTAATCCACCTGGATCTCATTTCCATAACACTAATTCCTGGAGGAGGCCTGGGATATCTAATTACATGCAGCATTGTTGTTTATGCTTTCAGCCAACGCACGGCTCCCTCCGCAGTCGTGAAGAGAATCGCTTGCTCTGTCAGTTCCGGGTCACCCTCTGCCTCTCGCCTGGATTTTCCTGGCTTCGTCCCGTCCTAAGGATGAGACGTTAAACCGTGGACTGATCTGTGCGCTGTAAAGGTAGATGCTAAAGATCCCACAGAGTTATTGAAAAAAGAGAAGTTACTCTCTTCCGGTGTCCTGGCCGACAAGCTCCCAAATAAAATTGGTCACTGTTTGTGGGACACCGCTGTGTGCAACTGGCTGCCATGTTTCCCCCACAAAATACACAGTCATTGCACTTTACAGTGGAGTATATCCTATGAAGCACTTTGAGTTGTCTCATTGATGTGATAACAACAACAACCACAAAATTACAATGTATAGCACCTTTCACGTTGGGAGGATGTTCCAAAGCGCTGAACAGTTAGGTGTCAGAGCCCGGCACCTCTTGTGTCCAAAAGTGCTTCACACAATTTACTATAAAGTGTGGTGCCTGTGCATTTCGACTCGGTGTCGTGCTCCACCACCGTCAGGCGTTCTGTGACATTACCCCGCATGAGGCGCGCAATATGAATGCAAGTTGTTATTGTTGAGTTTGGAATTGTTCTGTGTAAACTGGCTGCCTACAATTACACAGTCACTACACTTGACAGCAACAACCTTCATGCAGCGTTGCATCTTTGAAGTGTTTTGACTCAAAGATCATTAATATAAGTCCTCTCTGCTTCCTGATGGACTAGTGCCTCTCTAAACAACAATCTGCACATTTTATTTGTGGTATATCAAGGACTAGTTATCTTGCCCGCATTTAAGCCAGGCTGTGGGCTGATACAGAGATGGAGACGCAATGGCAAACACGGGCTGAGGGCCTCTCTATGGGGCTTTGCAGTAATGTATGGAGGCTTTAATGGCCAAAGGCACTTTATGGGCAGTGATCCATCCATCACAGATGGGCTCCGCTCTCCCCAATATGTAACCAGGGCAGGTCGAGTGTGCACAGATGGTTTTTAACTGTCTGCTGATTAAACAGGCTGCACTCCAGAGAGATGGGGTAGGATGAGGTTGGTGGGTTTTTGGCGAAGAACTTTGTTTATATCTAGCAGTAAGTAGGAACCTGAATATTGGTCGATTGACGGATTGCTTGTTGGGGTAGTAGTCCCTTAAAAAAAATAATAATTTGGTCACTCAATCCACGACTGTTTGTGGGACACTGTTGTGTGCAATTGGCTGCTGCGTTTTGCCCACAAAATATACAGTCACTGCACTGTACAGCATATACAATACAATACTAAATTACATTTATATAGCACCTTTCATATCAGGAGGATGTCCCAAGGTACTCGACAGTGAAGGATTTGGGGAGGCTGAAGGGAAAGGAGGGTAGGAGGGTGGCCAAAGACTCGATTGAAGAGGAGGATTTTGAAACGCATCTTGAAGGAGGGAAGGGAGGGAGTGAGGTAAAGGGAATGTGAGATGGAGTTCCATAGGGTTGAAGCAGAAAGCCTGGAGGCCCGACAACTGATGGTGGGGCAGGCTGAGCGTGTGACTTGGAGCAGGCCACAGCCTGCTGAGCGGAGGGTGCGATAGGTTGATATGGAGTCATCAGGTCGCAGAGATAGGAAGGAGCAAGGCCATGGAGGGCCTTGAAAGTGAGGATGAGGATTTTGAACTCTATCCTCTGGGGAATGGGGAGACAGTGTAGCCGGGCGAGGATGGGGGTGATGGGGTCATGGAACTTGGTGCGGAAGAGGACATGAGCTGCAGAGTTTTGGATGATCTGCAGCCTACGGAGCGAAGAGTTGGGAAGGCCGACAAACAGGGAGTTAGCGTAGTCAAGCCTCGATGTAATGAAAGCATGGATGAGAGATTTGGTGGCCTGCGGTGTGAGACAGTGGTGGAGCTGGGGGATGTTGCGGAGGTGGGGGAAGCCAGACAGGTTATGGCATGGATGTAGGGTAGAAAGGATAATTGAGGGTCAAAAGATGCCAAGGTTCTGGACTAGCTTAGTAAGGTGTAGTGTGCACCCATGGATGGTGATGCTGTCAGCGCCTGAGATGTGAAAGTGTTGACGGGAGCCCATCAGGAGAGCCTCGGTCTTGTTGACCTTCAACCAAAGAAAGTTCGCTCTCATCCAGGATTTGATGTCTGACCGACATTCTGTCAGGACAGCAGTGGTCCTGGAATCAAGGAGAGGTAGAGTTGGGTGTCATTTGCATACATGTCTGCTGATGATGTCACCAAGACGGAGCGTATAGATATTGAAGAGGAGGGGACCAAAGACAGAGCCCTGAGGAACGCAGCATGAGACAGTTTGACGAGATATTCCGTGAAGCGCTTTGAGATATCTCAACGATGTGATAAGGCACTGTGTCAAATGCATTCTTTGGGTGCAGGAGCTTGTCTGCACAGAGGGTAAACTCGTCTGAAAAGTGCAAATAGAAATGGGTCGTGGCAGTCTAATGGAAAGTCCCATTACAATTCTGCCCAGAATCAAACTGTGAAATTGCCTTAAAGTTAAAAATTTGTGTAAAATTCCGACTCGAATTGGAAGTCACAGTTTTACAGTTTGCTCAAGAAGCTGGACCAGAACAGGCCCAGGCTGGGAACTTGGTTCAAATTCTCCTGCACATCTCGGAGCACTGATCATTGGTGGAGTTTGGCGCTGAGTCAGACAATATGGGGAGGTGACTATGTGCACCGTTGAAGATGAAAATCTTCAAGTAAAATGGGAATAAGGATTGAGGCAGGGAGTTCCATAGGTTCGGGCCATAGAGACTGAAGGCACAGCCACTGATATTGAGCAGAGGGGTTGTGGATGCTCAGAAAGCCTATGGCAGGTTAGAGAAGTGGGAATGTGTGAGTTGGTTTAGAGAGATGGGAGGTGCCTGGTAATGGCGTGATTTGTATGTGAGTGTGAGGATAATGAACTCGATCCATTCTGAGGCAGGGAGCCAGTAAAGCCTGGGGAGATGGGGTAAGCAGTTTGGTACATGTTTGATGTTCTATCATGCAGAGTGCATACTGTTTTATAACAACCAATGAGCTTGTTACACTCATTAAAGAGATGAAATGAACAGCTGCTATGACAGATACAGAGGGGAGACAGATCAGTGAGTGGAATTTCACCAGGCCACTAAGATTACATGAAATTTTCACACACATGTTATCTCTTGTGCTTCTGAGGGAATAAAAAAACTAATTCTCCACCAAGGGATTTTCTTCTCCCCAGTTCAAATATTTTCCCCGGATGTGCCCGTGGGAATCATTACACACTACCTTTTGTTCCGTGGGATGTTGATGATTTTTATGTTACATTTACGCAACATATAGTAAGGTTTCCTTCCCCCCAGCTCCTTTCCCTCTTTCTCCCCCAACTCACTCCCCTCACCACTCTCCTCGACCATTCACACCCCAAGGAATAATAATAATAATCCTTGCATTTGATATTGTGCCTTATCACATCTTTGAGATGTCCCAAAGAGCTTCACAGAATGTATTGTAAAGTGAATTGACTGTATATTTTGTGGGTAAAGAACAGCAGCCAATTGTGCACAGCAATTTCCCACAAATGGTCGTGGATTGAATGACCAATTTTTTAAATTATTTTCTTCTTTGAAGGGATTATTACCCTGAGAAAAGCAATCCGCAATCACCTAATAACCAGCTTCCTCCATACTGCTAGATAAACATAGACGTGTGGAATAAGGAAACTTGCCTGAGGTTTTGCCTTGCTTGGGAATTGAACCTAAGTCCTCTCACTTGCGAGGTGAGTGCTCTAACCACTAAGCTACAGGACTTGACAAGAAAGGAAGTCTCAAAGAGCTTCATGGTATAAAGTATTGTGACTCTATTTTGGAGATGAATGTTGGGTTCAATGGAGCCCACTTTACCAAGTGGCTGATAACCATCATTTTAACTGTGATTTTGGTCACCTAGTGCTCTGGGACGCTACCCCACGTTAAGGGCTCTGTATAAATACAAATTTTTGTTGTTGTTATCTATCCCCTCCCCACTCCCCTCAGCTCCCACCCCCAGCTCAGGCACCAAGTCAGAATTATTTAGATCCTTGGGATGTCCTCCGGCTGTAAATGTAAATTTCTATTGTATTGTGATTTTTGCATTAAGTGTACAGTTACCGACTAATTTTTCCTGGTTTTCCCTCATTGTAAGTGCCCAGTTGTTCTTTATCTCAGGAGTAGAGCCAGTGTAAATAGTGCATTGCAAGCTCCCATCTCTGTCCTGCAGACTATTCACTGCACAATTAGAAAGTACAGCACAGAAGGTGGCAATTCACCCATGTCTGTGTTGGTGCTCGCACCCCCACTGGCACTCTCTACTCTAATCCCATTCCCTGCTCTCTCCCCCATTGTGTCTGTGCTGGTGCTCACAGGCACCACTGATGAGTTGGGAGATGGGCAAGAGGGGGTCTGTGGGTGCCAAGGGTTGGGGCTGCTCGTAGAACTTTGACCGTGCCTTCAGCTCCCCTCTCGACTCGACTCTCTTCCCCCTCCTCGCTCCCTCCCTTCCCTCCCCTCACCCTGACCATTTCCCCCCTCCTTGCTCCCTCCCTTCCCTCACCCTGACCATTTCCCCCCTGCTCGGGTCATGACCCAACTGTACAGCGCCTTGGGACGTCCTCCTGACGTGAAAGGCGCTTTATAAATGGAATCTTGTTGTTGTTGTTGTTGTTGTTGTAGTCCTCCTCAGGGCTTTCTCCCCTTGCAGCTTCCCTTAAAGCTGTGAAGTGGAGTGACTGTGCTCTATTTTGGATGGACTCAGCAGCCAATTTGTGTACAGCAAAGTCCCACTGTAAAGCAAATGACCAATTTTATTTTGGTCGTGGGGGTGGGATTATTGGACAGGACTCCAGCAAAGAAACTCCCTTGTCTTTTCAAATAGTGCCACTGGATCTTTAACAGGCACAGATGGGACCTCAGTTTAATGTCTCATCTGAAGAGCGGCAACTCCAACAATGCAATGCTGCCCACCCCCCAGCACAGCACAAGAGTATCATCCTAGATTGTGAGCTCAAAGTCTTGAATGTGTGGCCTTTGAATTCACAACCTTTGGACTCAGAGCTGATCGAGCCAGGCTGACACCTAATAGTCAATCTGACCAAGCCAGGCAGACACCTAATAGTCAATCCATTTCTCCAATAGGACTGTAAAATAAAGGTATGGTTTTAAGAATTGTTTCAGCATAAGTGGAAGAGACACTAAGGGAAAATTCTGTACAGCAACTTAATAGAATTTTTTACACTGGTATCAAAATGCATTACAGAGATTGGCAGCTGAGCAGGAATGGGTGGCGAACATTCACTCTGAAACAAGGTCAATTTTTGTAACGATAATGAGTAATTAATTGGGCTTTAGCCAGTCTAAATTGGAAACTTAATATGAGAATGCCTCTGAATTTTCCATGATTCTGCAGTATCCTGATTTTTAAGACATGGTCTCAAGGCTAAGACCTTTCAGAGAGATAGTGTTTATACTCTATATGGGATTCCCCTGACCCCTCCTATTCCCTTCACATTTATCCAGCTATCCCTTCTCTCTCACATTCTCTTAATAATAATATTCCTTCTCTTTAATGTAGTGTCTTATCACATCTTCAAAACATCTCAAAGAGCTTCACACAACATACTGTAAAGTTAGTTGACTGTATATCATGTGGGCAAAACACACAGCAGTATCCCACAAACAGTCGCGAATTGTGTGACCAATTTTTTTTAAGGGATTATTATCCCCCAGAAAGTATTCTGCCAATTGACTGACAACCGGTTCCTACTTACTGCTAAGTAAAAAAAAGTGGTTTGTGGACTAAGGAAACTTGCCTACGTTTTCATCCCGTCCGCGAATCGAACCCAGGTCCTCTTGCTTGTGAACGAGCACTCTAACTAACTGCTACATTAAATTTATTGGCTGAAGAAAGCCTGCATGTTTTTTCTAACTCTTCTTGTATATCAGCCTGGTTCAGTCCATTGCGCTTTTGCTTCTGAATTAAAAGTTTGTGGGTTCAATCCCCACGTCGGGAGTTTGAGCTCCCACTCTAGATTGTTACTAGGGTGGAACATTGCACATCTGAATCTGCTGTCCATCAGAGGAGATGTTGAACTGAGGTCCTGGTTTTTGTTTAGTCAGCCGTGTGTCTGACACACGCAGAAAACCATCGGCGTGTTTAACAGTCTCCAAACCAGACTGAGAGTTCCACAAATATATGCCGTATCGCATATGGAAATGTAACTTATTTTAGAATGAAATGCGCACCCTCTTCTGAGGAAAGCATCCTGTTTATCTCATCCCAGGGAATATTAAAATAATCTAGCTGAGTTTCAAGGTCTGACGTGGGACTTGAACCCACAACCTTCTGACTCACAGGCATGGGCACTACCAACCTAGCCAGTCTGACACTCTCAGAGTTTTGGACAAAACATGCAAGTTTCTTCAGTCAATGTGTTTAAGAAAAATTTTGACTCATACGTGAGAGAGACGGGAATAGATGGCTCTACTGACCAGGCTGACACACAATGACAGCTTGTTCCTTACGCAAGATTGGAGTCAATGAGTTGACGGGGATGATGCATCCCAACGTTTAGACCTGATACTCACAGTGATTCAAAGAATTTACAAAGAATGTACAGCACAGAAACAGGCCACTCGCCCAAACAGTCTGTGCTGGTGTTTTTACTCCATTCCTTTCTCCTTCTCATATCCTTCCATTCCCCTCTCCCTCATGCATCCTGTAGTGTAGTGGTTAGAGCCTTTGCCTCAAAGCGAGAGGGCCCAGGTTTGATTCCCAGGCAAGGCAAACGCTTAGCCAAGTTTCCGTATTTTAAAAACCTCTGTTTGCCTAGCAGTAAGTAGGAATCGGTTGTTAGTCGATTGGTGGATCGCTTTCTGGGGGTAATAATCCCTCAATAAAAAAATAATAATTTGGTCAATCAATCCACAACTGTTTGTGGGACACTGCTGTGCGCAATTGACTGCCGCGTTTCACCCACAAAATATACAGTCAATTCACTTAACAATATATCCTGTGAAGCACTTTGCGACATCTCAACGACATGATAAGGCGCTATATCAATACAAGGATAATTATACAATACAAAATACAATACAAAATTACATTTGTATAGCGCCTTTCACGTCGGGAGGACATCCCAAGGTGCTGAACAGTCAGGGATTTGGAGCCAGTGTGGGCAGCACGAAAACCCAATTGGATTATAGGATTATTATGTGAAGGTTCAGCTTCCTCTTGAATGCATCTATACGTAAACATCACGCTTGGTCTTTCAGTCCACAGTCGATACCCTGCATTATTTATTCTGCTGCGATCACAGATCCATCCCAGCTGCCTGCCACTAGTACCTTTCCTCAAGTCCTTATCTCTTGGGCAAACAAATAGGTACGAGCAATGTTCCCAAAGCAGGAGGCTTTACGGGTTCAATCTCCATCCGGTGCATAGTGTGGTGTATCTGTGTGTGTTTGTGTGCTCAGCATTAGGTCAACCAACGTGGCGGGAACTCAGGCCGGGTCGAGTGTTGCAAAAGTTACCGCAGTGAATCAATATCGTCCCCCAACCCCAAACACTCCCCCCTCCCCACACCCATTAGACTCAGTCAGCCACACTTCCTGTTATTGATTTCCAGAAACAAGAGGCCAAAGAAACCCAATGGTCAGATGGCCTTGTGAGGAACGCTCTCAGGTAGGAGCCCCTCCCAGAGCCCTATCTCTCCCTCACCGCTCCCTGTCTGAAATGAAGCTCAAATAATACGCACCTTTCTCTTCTTTCCCAATGTTTACTAAGTCCTTTCAGTGCGTCAATAACCTCCCATCCATCCTCCCACACTGTCCTCCCTGGAGGCAGAGATACATCACACCAGGTCACTGCAACTTCCTTTGGTGTAGTAAACAACACATTACAACACTCAACCTGTCTATCTGTATTCTCTGGCCAGGTTGCTTGACCTAATGCTGAGCACACACACTCCATGCATCACACCGGACAGAGTTTGAACTCATGAAGTCTCCTGTGTTGGGAATATTGTTAGTGCCTGTCTGTTTGCTCAGTAGATAAGGACTTGAGGAGAGGTGCTAGTGGCAGGCAGCTAAGATGGATCTGTGATCGCAGCAGAACAAATAATGCAAGGTATCGACTGTGGACGGAAAGACGGAGAGAAAATAATCTTTACATTTGATGTAGCGCCTTATCAGTTCTCCGAGATGTCTCAAGTGCTTCACAGAATATACTATAAAGTGAATTGACTCATATTTTGTGGACAAAACTTGACAGGCAATTGTGCACAGCAGTGTTCCATAAACAGTCGTGGATTGAGTGACTTTTTTTTTACTTTGGAAGGGATTATTACCCCCGGAAAAGCGATCCGACTAACAGACGGGTTCCTGCTTACTGCTAGCTAAGAGGTTTGTGCAGTAAGAAATTTGCCTAACGCTTCAACCTGCCCGGGAATCAAACCCAAGTCCACTCATTTGCAAGGCGAGTGCTCTAGCCACTAAGCTACAGGACTCCATAAAATGCATTTAATAGCACCTGATCGCATCGAAGAACGCTTCATGACAGTAATAGTTATCAAGCGCAAGAAATGGATGTGGATTCAGTATTGGCTGAAGGGAAGGAAGCAGAGGATCTTTGTTAGTGGAGCTGGATCACAATGGGTAAAGGTATTAAACAGTTGCCTCTGGGGTCTGTAATGGGACCCCTTCTGTTCTCCCGTACATATTACTGACCTGGGTTCACAGACCCAGGGCAGGATAGTTATATTTGCGGATGTCACCAAATTCGGGCAACAGATGAGCAGGCAAAGGTCCTAGAAAGAGAGCTTGATAGGGTAGGGTTGGTATATGGGCGGATAACTGGCAAATTACGTTTAATACTGGTAAATGCAAGGTATTACATATAGGATCCAAGAATAGGAAACACAAGTACTCTATGAATGTGCTGAACTTGCCAAATGGGAAGCTGAAAGATAGTTGTTAGTAAGTGTTAGTTGACTCATCACTCATTGTGTCAACAGTGTGAAGTAGAAACAAACAAGGTAAACAGGATGCTGGGCTATGTTGCTAAATCACTTGAATTTAGATCTCCCAGAAATCACACTCGGGCTGTACAGGGCTCTTATCAGACCACACATTGAATACTGTGTATAGTTCTGATCACCATGACCTAAGGCCCTTGAGGCAGTGCAGAGGAGAGCAATGAGGATGATCCCCAGTGTTAAGAGGTTTGAGCAATGACTAGACCAGCTCGGGCCCTTCACTCTTGAGCGAAGACAACTTAGAGGGGACTTCATAGAGGTGTATAAAATTTTAAATGAGATTCAAAAAGTAAATCTAGATCAGTACTTTAGTATGTATCATTGACAGTAGAGCAATAGAACACAGGTTTAGAGTTGTAAAGAATAATTTCAGGACAGGCACCAGGAAGTTTTCTTTACACAGGGGCTAATTAACAAATAGAATCTGTTGCCAGAAAGGTGTTAGAGGCCAGGACAGTGGGACTCGTTTAAAAAGCAGCTTAATGTAGCGATGGGTGCCCGATAAAGTGGGTGTTCTGGAGGGATGAGATAGATTGAGCCGAAGGGCCTTCTTCATCCAGAACAATCTTGTGTTTTGTGTGACTGGGAGAAATTCCCTTCTCTTTTCCAATAGAGCCACATGATTTTTAACGTCCATCTGAACATGCAGAGAGGACCTTAGTATAACATCTAATCTGAAGGATGCCACCTCCAACAGTGCAGTGTGGCCTCCCCCATCACCCCCCAGCACTGCACTGGAGTACCAGCCTAATTCCATGATCTCATCCGAAGGTCGGCACCTCTGACAACGCAATACTCCCTCCAAGTATTGCATTGGAGTGTCAGCTTAGACTATGTGAGTTCCAGTCGTGACGTGGGGCTTGAACCCACAACCTTCTGAGTCAGTGGTGAGAATGCTACCTACTGAGAGAGAGTTAGGGGGAGAGATTCCTCTCTGAGAGTGTTCCTCGCTAGGAGCATAGGAACATAGTAACAGGAGTAGGTCATTCAGTCCCTCGAGCCTGCTCCTCCAATCTATAATAAATAATCCTTGCATTTGATATAGTGCTTTTCACGTCTTCTAGACGTCCCAAAGCGCTTCACAGAATACACTGTAAAGTGAATTGACTGTATATTTGTGGGCGAACGCGGCAGTCAATTGCGCACAGCAATGTCCCACAAACAGTCGTAGATTGAAAATGACCAATTTATTATTGTTTTGTTTATCAGATTATGGCTGACCTATACCTCTACTCCAACACCTTTGCCCCATATCCTTAATACACTTACCTAACAGAAATCTATCCACCTCAGTCTTTAAAATTTGAATGGATCCAGCATCACAGCCTTTCTGGGGGAAAGAGCTCCAGATTTCCACTACACACTTTTAGAATTGTAAAGAGCAATTTCAGAACAGACACCAGGAAGTTTTTTTTTACCCAGAGGATAATTAATAATCATAATAATAATAATCCTTGCATTTGATATAGCACCTTATATCATTGAGACGTCTCAAAGTAATTCACAGAATATATTATAAAATGAATTGACTATACATTTTGTGTGTCAAACGGCTGAAACAGTCCTTTCACATTGGTAGGACATCCCAGTGCCTTGGGACATCCTCTCGATGTGAAAGAAGCTATACAAATGTAATTTTGATGTTGTTGTTGATGCTGGAACAGATTGCCAGGAAAGATGTAAGAAGCCAAAGCACTAGACTCATTTTTATTTAGAAACCAAAAGCAGAAGTAGCTGGGAACACTCAGCAAGTCAGGCAGCATCTATGGAGAAAGGAAAGTGAGTCAATGCTTCGGGTCCACGACCCTTCGTCAGACCCTTCATCTGACCTGCTGAGTGTTCCCAGCTACTTCTGCTTTTGTTTTCAGATTTACAGCATCTGCAGTTCTTTGTGTTTTGTTTCATTTTTATTTAGTCTCTTCTCTTTGGAAATTGCTTGAGCCAACAGGAAGGATGGCTGAGGGTGGGGGTGGTGGCGCTTTCTATGTTCTCTTGCCACTTTGCTTGATCTCATGCTGAGCACACACATTCACACATGCACATACAGACAGATACACACCACCACCCGACTCTCCAGACGGAGATTGAACTTATGAAGCCTCCCGGGTTGGGAACATCGCTAGTGCCTGTCTGTTTGCTCAGGAGATAATGACTTCAGGAGCAGTGCTAGTGGGAGGCAGCTAGGATGGATCTGTATTGCAGCAGAACAAATAGTGCAGGGTATTGACTGTAGACGGAAAGACGAACGGAAAGTGCATTTAATATTGTAGCACCTTATTGCATTGAAGAACGCTTCATGGTAGGTAATATCAAGTGAAGCGACTGAATTTTTGTGGGCAACCGTTTTGCACACAGTAAAGTCTCACGTATAGTGATTTAGTGAATCAGGGAGTGGAAATTGTTGGATTCAAACACAAGCACTCCATGAATTGCCGAGGGGGAAGCTGAAAGATCTAGGGGTGTTAGTTTGCTCTTCACTCACTTTGTCAAAACAGGGTTAGGCAGAAACAAACAAGGCAAACAGCTGGACAAGACCAACCTTTTCTGAATCCCGTTGTTCACACCTTGAATATTGTGTACAGTTCTGTTCACTGTAGTGTGTACAGTTCTGGTCACCATAACATAAGGACTGTAGAGACAGTGCAGAAGAGAGAACTAGAATGATTTCTAGTGTTAGAGGAATGAGCGGTGAGCAACGATTAAACAAGCTCAGGCTCTTCAGTCTTGAGAGAAGATGATTTAGAGGGAACCTTATAGAGATATAAACAATTTTAAATGGGATTGAAAATGTAAACCCAGATGAATACACTAGGATGTATCCTGACAGTGGAACAAGAGGACCCAGGTTTAGAGTTGCAAATGGCAATTTCAGCTCAGACATCAGGAAGTTTTTCTTTACATGGAGGCAACACGTACCTGCAACCTGAGGGAGTGGAGAGTTGCTGGTGTACCGGGGGAGTTGTGGGAATAGGAAGTGGTGTGGGAAGTGATGGGGGCAAGGGTGTCAAGGATACCAGTGAGTGAGTTATGAAGGAGGGTGACTGACGAGGTAAGGTTCTTGCAGGAAGAGACCCAGATGGATAGGAGTTCAGATGATTTGAGGGCTGCAGTGGGGGGTGATTTTTTTCCTCAAGCGGAAGGAGATGGCAGTTAAAAGAGATGAAAAGCTGATCTGAAATGGCTTTATCTATGGTGGTGATGTCTGAGATGGCGTAATCACCATAATCACCAGGATAACAACAACAACTTGCATTTATATAGCGCCCCTCACGCAGGGTAGCGTCCCAGAATCACCAGGTCAAGGGGGTTGACTATGGATGTGATTGGTAGAGTAAATGCGGAGGGAGAGGTGGAGAGAAATCAGCAGAGATGGAGCAAGAGGGGAGTGAAGTGAATGAAGTTGCCCAAGATGAGGAGGCACTTAGAGCAGAGGCTGAGGGAAGATAGAATGGAAGACATATCGAAGAGGAAACTGATGGAGGCAACTTTGTTTGGACAGGTAACCCATGTTAGCAAATACTGGGGGAGTAAAGGAGAGGAAGGAGCTTTATTTAGGGGTCATTACAGGGAGTGGTGTGGAGGGAGTGTCTCCTTTCTGAGAGAGCTCCTCATAAGACCATCTGTCGGCCTCGGGTTTATTTACCTCTTCTCTTTGGAAATTGCTTTGGACAACGATAATAGGAAGGATGGGTGAGGGTGGTGGTGGGGGAAAGGAGTGAGTGTTTGGGTGAGGGTGGTGTTATTGATGCACTGTGATAACCTTTGTAACACTCGACCCTGCATGTGTTTGTGCACACACACACCACACTACACCAACACATACACACACGAGCACACACACAACACAACACACATATAGACACACATACACACTCCACGCAAAATACACACACACATAGACAATGACACACTCTCCACACACATCACGTACACACATGCACGCACACACACACCAGACGGAGATTGAATTCATGAAGTCTGCTGTGTTGGGAACATCATTGGTGCCAGTCTAATTGTTCAGTAGATAAGGACTTGAGGAGAGGTGCTAGTGGCAGGCAGCTAGGATGGATCTGTGGGCCTAGCAGAACAAATAGTGCAGGATATCGACTGTGGCCAAAAAGGACAGAAAATGCTTTTAACAAAAATAACAAGTTGCATTTATACAGCGGACCTCATGCGGGGCAGTGTCTTGGAGCACTTAACAGTGGCAGAGCTTAATGCCGAGCTGTGGAGAGAGAGGAGATGCCAATAGGTACGGTCAAAGGGGAAGATCTTCAGGTGAGATCTGAAGACAAGTAAGGCGGGAGTAAGGAAAGGGACTGAGATAGAGAGTTCCACAATTTAAGGGAGTAGTAGCCAAAGGACCGCACCTCTGATAAAGAAATGCCCCCCCCACTCCACCCAGCACTGGAGCATCAATCTAAATTCCATAGCTGTTGGTTAGCACGCTTGCCTCACAAGCGAGAGGAGTTTCCTTACTCCACAAGCCTCTGTTTACTTAGCAACAACAACAACAACAACAAGATTCCATTTATAAAGCGCCTTTCACGTCAGGAGGACGTCCCAAGGCGCTGCACAGTTGGGTCATGATCTGAGCAGGGGGGAAATGGTCAGGGTGAGGAAAGGGAGGGAGCAAGGAGGGGAGAAATGGTCAGGGTGAGGGGAGGGAAGGGAGGGAGCGAGGAGGGGGAAGAGAGTCAAGAGGGGAGCTGAAGGCACGGTCAAAGAGAAAGGTTTTGAGACCGGCCTTGAAGGAGGAAAGGGAGGAAGCAAGGCGAAGGCATTGGGGGATGGAGTTCCAGAGCCTGGGGGCTGAGAGGCTGAAGGCCCGACCACCGATGGTAGGGCGGTTGGGGCGGGGGACGTGGAGCAGACCAGAGCCAGAGGAACGGAGGGTACGGGCAGGTAGGTAGGGGGATAGTAGGTTGGAGAGGTAGGAGGGAGCAAGGCCGTAAATGGCCTTGTAGGTGAGGATGAGGATCTTGAAATCAATCCTCTGGGGATGGGGAGCCAGTGGAGGCGAGCGAGGGTGGGAGTGATGTGGTCCCGAAGCCTGGTGCGGGACAGTACACGAGCTGCAGAGTTCTGAATGACCTGCAGCTTGTGGAGGGAGGTGGCGGGAAGGCCGGCGAGGAGAGAGTTCCCATAGTCCAGCCTTACGAGCAGTAAGTAGGAACCCGGTTGTTAGTCTATTCGTGGATCGTTTTCCGGGGTAATAATCCCTCCATAGAAAAAACTTGTTCACTCAATCTGCGACTATTTGTGGGACTTCTGTGTGTAATTGGCTGCCGCATTATGCCCACAAACACAGTCAATTCACTTTACAATTTATTTTGTGAAGCGCTTTGAGACTCTCAATAACATGTTAAGGTCCTCTATCAAATGCAAGGATTATTATTGTTATTAATGTCACAATCTCAAATGTCATGAATTCAAAGTCCTGATGTAGGAGTTTGAACGCACAACCTTCTGACTCAGACGCAAGTGTGCTACCGACTGAGCCAGGCTGAGACGCTCCGAGACGCTCAATCCAAGTGAAATGCGCCATGTGAGACAAGTCTCTTTATATAGCAGCTGTTACCGAGACTGACAGTGTTAGACTGCGTCAATATAACAAGCGACAACCTCATTGCGTTGATTGATCCAAATGCCGGCATCGACAATGCTGTCCGTCTTGTGCTGCGGCTGATTGATGGCCCATGAAATGCCAAGCTTTGTAAGTTCCGGGGACTGATTCTCTCACTGTGTCTTACAGTATTAAGTTGCACCAGCCAGGGATCAACAGTTACAGGCTAAATCGTGAGACTGGATTTCTCACCACCTATTTCACCTCATCCTACTCCCCCCACTCTCTCTCTCTCTCTCACGCTTTCACTTTCTCTCCTGCACTTGGGAGGGATCGTCGTGAGTGTCCCTTGGATGTGAGTCACGCTATGTAATCTGTTAGGGATGACAGCTATGATTACAGTAATCATTGCCCTGTCACTAGCAGACCCTTGTTCATGGCTTTGTGAAGAGAACAGAACTCAGCGCAGCCCCACACAGTCACGTCGCCTATCACAGCCTCTGGGTACAAGCCTGTCTGAGCCAACAATCCCACACTTCCAGACAAAATCTCTCACTTATTTCATGGCTGTTTGCGGCACATTGATGTGTGCAAACTAGCTGCAAAATTCACAGTCACTGTACTTTACAGCACGTATGACAGCACACAGCTTCCTTCACGTAAGATCACATCTCGGAGGGTTGTGTTCTTTATAGTGTGTGTCAAACTGGCTCAGTTGGTAGTGTCTCGCTTCTGAGTCACAAGGTTGTGGGTTCAAGACCACATTAGGACTTTGAGTTCACACAGTCTAGGCTGACACTCCAGTGCAGTGCTGGGGGAGCGCTGAGATAGCATAGATGCCGTCCTTCACATGAGAGGTTAAACTGAAGTCCCATCTATGCCTGTTCAAGTGGACGTTAACAATCCTGTGGTGCAGTTGGAAAAGTGAAAGGAGTTTCTCCCAGTGTCCTGGCTGACAAGCCCCAGAAAAAATCTGATCATTTGGTTCAAAGCTGTTTTGGGGACATTGTTGTGCACAAAATGGCTGCCACGTTCACCCACAATAAACAATAATGACATATGGCAATATGTGAATTACTGTGAAGCACTTTGAGATGTTTAGGTGTGATAAAGTGCCACAAAAAGCTGGATGGTCTTTTTTACGTATATTGAGGTCTGTGTGTTCATTCTATTGTGAATTCACGAACAAATGTTTCCTCAGGGTCAGTTCAGTGCCAGACTTAAGTCTCTGCTAAGATTGCCAGGATGTACTTTGCATTTCCAGTGAATTGTGTTTCACCTGCTACGTTCTGAAACCTGTTTAGAATGTCAATGTGTGTGTTCTCCACTCATTGTGTTCATGGCATTGCTGGTAGCAATTAACTTGCAGGCACACGGACACGCATAGACACACACACGTGCACATTCGCACACACAAACAAAGGCATGTGCACATGTACACCAACACATACATATGCACACTTACATATACACTCACAAAAACACGCATGTGTGCATACATGCATAAACATACATTCAACAACTATGCAACAACAACTACTTGCATTTATATTGCATACATAATAATAAATTATATTGCATTATATATACATATATATGACATGCACATGCACTCTCACATACAAACATACACACGCACAAATTTGCATGTACACATGTGCGCGCACACCGTGATCAGGGAGATAGATAATCATTTGCAGCTGAAAATGGCAAGTCAAGTGCTTATGAATCGTTTCTTTTAGAGCGTGATTATAAAAATCACTTCTACTTCTCCAATGTGGTATCTCTGTAATTAGTGACTGATAAAAGCGTCTGTCACTGTGAAAAGATTTCACGTGACTGAACACGTGAGTGTGTAGTGGAGGTCAGCTACCTCTGGTCAATGGGATGAAACTGTGATCTTTATTCTCAGCCTCCATTATTATCCCACAACGAACAAATTTAAATAAATCACATAAAAAGGTGGAATTGGCAAATTAGCAATTGGTTTCAGATGATTGTTGAACACGCTATCATATTGAACATGTATGTGTGTGTGTGTGTATGTATGTATGGGTATACGTACGTGTATTAGGGCTCCGGGAAACTACCCCACGTGAAGGGCGCTATATAAATACAAGTTATTGTTTTTGTTGTTATCTGTGTGTGTGGGTACACACAAACATGAACACAAACACACATATGTAAACACATGCGTGCATACACACCTATACACCGATACACACATACACATAAATATACATAAACACACATACATACACAACTACACACAGACAAACACATACATACAAATACACACACATATGCATATATATACAAATATACATACACATATACATATACACACACATATACACACAAATACACACATTTGTATGTCTGTGCATGTAAATGTGCAGCTACACACACACTTGCGCACTCTGCATAGTTTGATTACCGTGCTATAGTGAGGTATACAAAGCACACAGTCACTACACTTCACAGTATATCCTGTGAAGAAACAGCTTGAGACATCACCCCTATGTGAAAGGCACTAAACCAAATATATTATTATTTACACCTCCACGTATACGCACACACATACAGGCAGATACACATTTGTGTTTTGTGTTAAAGTGAGGTATCGAGCTCCATTAGGTTCCAGGGAAGAGAAAGATTGTCTGATGTCTGACCCTGACTTATGCTAAGTGACGAATGGTATCAATCGCAGTCGGCCACTCTAACTTGGTGTGTCAGACACAGAGTGTTTAATTATATGCATTGTCACATAGTTTTCTGTGTTGGTTCTGTTATTAACCAAAAAGACAGCGAAACAAAAAGGTTCAGAGACAGACAAAGAGAGCCAGAGAGACGTATTTTGTGTGCGTTCATATTGAAATCATTTGTGAAGGAGAGAGAAGGATGAGGTTCTTTTTATTTATTACCCTCGCCTCCTGCACTCTCATCTGATAAGATTCATCAGGGAAGATGATATATTTGTCACAGAGGCGGGCAGGGGAGGGCAGTGGAGGGATTTGCTGACTGTCTGATAGAAAGCGATAAGTAATATCTTAAATCATCATTGCAGCAGGTATCAGCCTAGCTCAGTGAATAGTGCTCTCGCTTCAGAGTCAGAAGGTTGTGGGTTGAAGACCCCATGTCGGGACTTGGAACCCACAGTCTCAGGCGAAACTCTAATAATCCCCCAGATAATAATCCAGCGACTTGGGATGTCCTCCCGACATGAAAGGCGCTATACAAATGTAGTACTGTATTGTAATTCAGCCCTACAGGTGCTGACTTTGGATGAAACGTTAAACTCGGGTTCTGTTAAAGAACTTGCGGAAAGAGAAGGGAACTCCCGGTGTCCTGGGCAACAATCCTCCAGATAATAATCCTTGCATTTGATATAGCACCATATCACATTTCTAAGACATCTCCAAGAACTTCACAGGATATACTGTGAAGTGGATTGACTGTGCATTTTGTGGGTGAAACACAGCAGTTCACAGCAATAACCCACAAATAGCCATGAACTGAGGGACCAATTTTATTTGGGGGATTGTGGCCAAGACACTGCGAGAGAGAAACTTCCCTTCTCTTTGTCGATTTTTGTCATTGACTTCATGGCTGTTTGTGGGACATTGCCAATTGTGCGCTCATGTGTTCGAACAGTCACGCCACTTGGCAGTAAATCTTGTGAAGCGCTCCACGACGCCTGAAGAACGCGTTGCATTTCAAATTGAAACCGCAGCACGCTTTACTGATGTCACTTCCTGTGTGCTGCGCGCGCACCGGAAGCACGTCTGGTGTCACTTCCTGCGCCCTGGGCATTTGAGCTTTGTGCAGGAAGTGACCTCATCATTCAAGCCCTGCGCAGGAAGTGGCTGTGATGTCACTTTGCGTTATAATGAGGTATCGAGTACCAGTTCAGTACCAGAAAATAGATTATCTGACGGAAAGGGAGAGAGGTGGAGCGGTGAACAAGGTGAGTGTGGGTAAGGCCTTTACATTGTTTTATATGTACATAAACTTGTAGTATTTTGCAATGATGTCAGTGGTTTAGGATCAGTATTGGAGCACTAAAGCTGCTGAGGGCAAGGAATACCCTTATCACTGTGATATTATGATTGCAAGTGTGTGAGCTGAAACTGTACAGAAGCAGCCAGCCCACAGAGACAGGAGTCTCCACAGACCTTGCCCCATGCTCCGAGGGTTAAAAGACATCAACATTTCTGAAGGACATAAATAATAGAGCATTGCACAATCTGGCGATGTTTAACCTCGCACTCGATCAGTCACTTTAATGGCAAGAAGCAGATACCTCAGGGACGCAGGGCTGAGCTTGCTTTAGCTTGGTTGGGTCAATAGCACACACGGTTCAGGGTCAGGAGGTTGTGAGTTCAAGTCCCCATGGGGTGGGGAGTGGGGGGGGGGGTGGCGAAGACATTGAGCTGACAGTGCAGTGCAGTTCTGTTGGGGGTTGAGGGCAAAGCATTACATTAATAATAATGATAATAACAATAATTCTTGCATTTGATACAGCGCCTTATCTCCGTCATTAAGACGTCTCAAAGCGCTTCACATAATATACTGTAAAGTCAATTGACTGTATGTTTTGTGGGCGAAATTGTTGGTGTTGCCACCTTTTGGATGAGATATTAAATTGGTCAGGTGCTCATTTAAACATCCTGCGATGCTATTTGAACAGCAGAAGGGAAAATGGCCGATAATTCCCCCAGAATAAAATTTATATAAAATAGGTTAATATTATCATTAACCTCATGACTTTGTGGGACTTTGCCAAGTTCAAAATGGCAGCCTTATTTGCCTACAAAAAAACATGGATGCTATTAATTACTGTGACGTACATCAGGACCCCTTAAGAATTTTGGAATGGTGTCCCAGAGGGTGGAGGAGAAAGACTGAAGGCTTAACCAGCAATGTGTGGGGTGGGCAGGGCAGGGGACGTGGAGCAGGCCAGCACCTGCCAAGCAAAGAGAGCTGACAGGTTGGTAAGGTGTTAATAGGTTGTAGAGGTAGGAAGGAGCAAAGCCATGGAGAGCTTTAAGAGTGAGGATGAGGATTTTAAACTCGATGGGTGATGGGTTCACGGATCTTAGTGCGGGAGAAGATTAATGAAGGGGCATGACCAATCCAGCGCCCTCATCTCCCAATAATATTGGCTTGTCAGTCAAACTCTGATCACGTGTGAAAAGACACTGCATTAATTAGATACATCTCAGCACCTATCTCATCATTCAGCTCTCACTCTTTAAACTGTTTCTCTTCCTTAATTGGAATTTGAATTTTCAATATTAGCAGATTCACAATCATTCCTCCTGCCTGCGGCTGACAGGTCCGCTCGCTTTTGGCCGTGACTCTGAGATAGCAACGACATGTTGGTTGGTGGCTACGGCTAGACTTTAATTCTCACTGCAGAGGCGGAAGGTCGTGGGTTCACCCCCAACGTCGTGACAAGGTCCAGGCTGACGCTCCATTGTAGTAGTGCTACATTGTCAGAGGCGATGTCCAATGCCTTTCTCCCTCTCCCCTCTTTCTCTCCCTTCTCCCCTTCTCCCTTCCCTCTACTTTCTCCCCTCTCCTCCCCTCCCTTCCCCTCTCCCTCCTCCTATCCCCCTCTCCACTCTCTCCTTAGCGCACAATCGAACCCCATTCTAGTGATTCACTAAGTCATTCCTCTACGTGAAAGATACTTCTGTATAAATGTAAGTCATTGTTTTGCCTCCCATTCCTCTCTCCTATTCATCTTTCCTAGCAGAGCACCAGGCTCCGTAACCCCATCACTCCCACCCTCGTCCGCCTCCACTGGCTCCCCATCCCCCAGAGGATCGTGTTTAAGATTCTCGTCCTCACCTTCAAGGCCATCCATGGCCTTGACCCCTCCTACCTCTCTGACCTGCTGACTCCCTAACAACGAGGAGCTCCGATCTGCTCCATGTCTCCCGTCGACCCACCCTACCATCGGCAGCCGGGCTTTCAGCCTCTCTGTCCCCACACTCTGGAACTCCATTCCACGGTCCCTTCGCCTCGCTTCTTCCCTTGCCTCCTTCAAGACCGGTCTCAAACCCATCTTTTTGATCGTGCCTTTGGTCACCCTCCCACTTCTCTGCCTTCCCTACCCCTACACCACCCTCCCCCATGCTCGGGCCCCGACACCTGACTGTTCAGCGCTTTTGGACGTCCTGTTGACATGAAAGGTGCTCTATAAATGTAATTTTCTTGTTGTTGTTGTTCCTATTACCCCTCTCACATTCTCCTCTCCCATTCCCTCATTCCTATTCCCCTCTCCTATTCCCTTCTCCTATTTCCCCTCTCCCATTCTCCTCTCACAATCTCCTCTCCAATTCCCCTCTACCAATCCCCCTTTCCAATCCCCCTCACCTATTCCCCTCTTACATTGCCCCTCTCCTATTCCCCCTCTCCTCTTCCCCGTCTCCTATTCTCCTCCAAATTATAGCCAATTTAATGAAAGTTTAAAAGAAACTTGCTTCCAAATTTCTGTGCTACGATTTTAAGACTTGCCTCTGAGTCAGAAGGTTATGGGATCAAACCCCTCAGCAGGATTCTCACAAGGTCGGTTTGAATGAAGAATGTTCTTCGGGCCATCCGATCTCAGCCTCCAGAACACCCGCCCAACTGTACCCCCAGCACTGCATCAAGCTGCTTTATAAATCAACCCAGTGCTCTAGCCTCAACCACCCTTCACGGCAACCCTGTTCCCGACTGTTCAGGAGAGAGACATTTTAGGAGGGGGGTGGGGGGATTATTGGTCAGGACAGCAGGAGAAGCTCCCTTGTCTTTTTTGAATATTGTCATTGGAACTTTAATGATCGCCTGAACAGGCACAGAGTGTTCCACGACCTCGGTCTAACGTCTTGTACCTCTGAAAATGTGTGGAACGCCCCCATTCCCCCAGCACTGCACTGGAGTGTCAGCCTGATACTCTGAATCCCGAGGTAGGGGCTCGAACCATGAACCTTCTGACTCAGAAGCAAGACTGCTATTGAATGAGCCAGACTGACACCTATTAAATCTAGACCCAGGAGGGAATTTCTTCCCCATTATTTGCTTTCCTAACCACTACCGCCAAACTTATGGAACCTTGATATGATGATGAACATGATGGATGAAGTCTTGGTGGGATATTTCTGTGGCAATGAACAACATGCTTTTTACACAGTGCCCCCACGTAGCCGGGAAAAAGAGAGGGGAGGTGATGATAGGCACGGTTGAAGAGGAAAGTCTTCAAGTGCAATCTGAACAGAGGGCACAGCAAACGAAAGCAAAGCAGACATAGTGCGATGGAGGTAGGCTATTCTGGGATTCCTTGTGAGATCTGGATTGAAACCCAGAGGGTCTTGTGTCATTTTCTTTTCTTTAACCTTACTACCACTGACAATCCTCCACTGGCCCCTTCCCCTCAGCTATTTTTTTGTCCCTGTGTTTGTTACGTTTTTCTCTCTCATTCGCTCTCTCTCTTTCTCTCTTTGGAGAGAGAACAAGGTGACAAAAAAAAACACACCATCTCCTTGGAACTTGTATTGGTTCTGACAGCTGCTCTGTGTATTGTGTGGAATGTAATTCCTTTGCACTTTGCTGTGGAGATGGCTGGTAATGAACTAGTGTTTGACTGTCGAGTCCCTTCAGAGCTTCCTGCATGGGATCCTTTTGGATGCCATTGTCGTCAATTGTAGCCAGCCGTGCGCAAAGTTCGCGACGGCGATAGGGGCCTTTTGTGGGGGAGGATTTGACAGTGAGATTATACCAGTGAAATTCACATGCTAGCCTGGCGTCTCATTGAGTGTCAGCCTGCCTCAGTCAGTCTGAGTCAGAAGGTTGCGGGTTCAAGTTCTACGTCGGGACTTGGGATCCCATAGTCTAAGCTGACTCTCCAGTGTAGTGCTGGGATTGTTGCATGGTCGTTCGGATGAGACATTAAACCAAGGCTCCGTCTGCCTGTTCAGGTGGATGCTGAAGATCCCATGGCATTATTTGAAAAGAGAAGGGATTTTTTCCCTGTGTCATGGCCAACAATCCCCCAAATAAACTTGCCACTTGCTCAATGGCTGTTTGTGGGACATTGCGTAGATGATACACTGGTTGCCATGATTCACCTTCAAAATGCAGTCCATTCACTTTACAATATATTCTGTGAAGCGCTTTACGACATCTTAATGATGTGATAAGGCCCTATATCAAATGCACGGATTATTGTTATTAAATCCTGTTACAGGATGGGGTGGGCGGTGAGGAGGGCAGCCACAACGTAGCCTCCAATAGACCAGAGGCCTCTGCGATGCATCTGAGCATGCATGTCCAACCTCTGGCAAACTAATGACAGCGCCTCCTCGTGGCCCAGGAGGACCAATGGCTAACTCATCACTTCCGATAACTCATCACTGAGCCCTTATTCCTCAGTGCAACAAGTTATCAGGAGTTTCCTATGTAATTAATTACCATTATTAGTTGGCTCATGAAGACAGATGTACAAAGGGCTCGATTTGAACTTGCAAATTTATTTGATTAACATTGTAATTGAAATATATACATATATTTATTCATTTAAACCGCTGCTTGCTTGGAATAAATAATTCTATCTCCTGAAATAATTTTTGGATTCACCTTGCCCACATATATTTATTCATTTAAACTGCTGCTTTCTTGGAAAAATAATTCCATCTCCTGAAATTATTTTTTGATTTACCTTGCCGGAAGGCAGCATTCTTTTGACTCTTGTCAGTCTTTTAGTGTGTGACCTGCACCCTGTACTGCAGTACTCTGTAAGTCTCCCTCATGTAGACCTTTGGGCCAAGTTAATAATGATAATTCTTGCATTTGATATAGCGTCTTATCAACAGCAACAACTTGCATTTATATAGCACCCTACACGCATGGTAGCGTTCGGGAGCGCTTCACAGTGGCGGAGTCTGACACCGAGCCAGGGGAAGAGGGAGGGGGGAGGTGACCATAAGTACAATCAAAAAGGTAGGTGTTTAGGTGGGATTTGAAGGTGGGGAGTGAGGGAGTAAGGCAGAGAGAATGATGGAGAGAGTTCCAGAGTTTGGGGGCGTAGTGGCTGAAGGCACAGCTACTGATGGTGGAACGAAATTTTGTGCAGGTGAGTATCCGGGCGACAGAGTTTTGAATTAATTGGATTTTGTGTATGGTGGAGCTGGAGCGACCTGCGAGGAAAGCATTGGAATAGTCCAGCTGGGAAGTGACGAAGGTGTAGACGAGGGTTTCAGCTGCGTCGGTTGTGAGTCTTCTCTTCAACCGTGACTTTAGCTCCCCTCCTCACTCCCTCCCTTTCCTCACCCTGACCATTTCCCCCCTGCTCGGGTCCCGACCCAACTGTCCAGCGCCTTGGGACGTCCTCCCGACGTGAAAGGCGCTCTATAAATTAAATCCTGTTGTTGTTGTGAGGTAGGGATGGAGGTAGGCAATGTGGCGGAGGTGGAAAAAAATAGTCCTGGTCAGGGAACGGATGGGGGAGAAAAGAAAGCTGGGGTTTGAATCTGACATTTAAGCTGCGCACAGATTCAGAGAGTATGAGAGAGAGCCTGGGAAGGTTGAGGAGTTCAGACCCGCAGGAAAGAAGATGTTTACAGAAGCCAAAGAGTATGACTTCCATCTTGCTGACATTCAGCTGCAGGAAATTTGCACTCATCCAGGCCTTGATGTCCGTCAAACAAGCTGACAGGAGTAGATGACAGCTGACAGTGCCACCTGTCATTGAGACAGATCATCTGTCATTATCACATCATTGAGATATCTCAAAGTGCTTCACAGGATATCCTGTAAAGTGAATTGATTGTATATTTGTGGGTGACACGCAACAGCCAATTGCACACCGCAGTGTCCCACAAATGACTGTGAATTGAGTGATCTAATTATTTATTTATTTTTTAAACGGATTATTACCCCCGGAAAGCAATTCGTCAATTGACTAACAACTGGTTTCCTACATACTGCTAGGTAAACAGAGGTGTGTGTGGGGTGGGGGGGGATTATCGTTCAAGACACCGAGAGAAAGAATTTTTTTNCATGGAGTCCTGTAGCTCAGTGGTTAGAGCACTCGCTTTGCAAGTGAGAGACCTGAGTTCAATTCCAGGCAGAGGGCGAAACCTTGGGCAAGTTTCCTTACTCCACACAGAGCCTAATAATAATCCCTCCAAAACCAAAAAACAATAATAAATTGGTCATTTTCAATCTACGACTGTTTGTGGGACATTGCTGTGCGCAATTGGCTGCCGCATTCGCCCACAAATATACAGTCAATTCACTTTACAGTATCTTCTGTGAAGCGCTTTGGGACGTCTAGAAGACGTGAAAAGCGCTATAACAAATGCAAGGATTATTATTATTTCCGTTCCTTTTTGAAAAATGCCGCTGGATGTTTAACGCCCACCTAGGCCGACACGAACTAGACTTCGGTTTAACGTCTCATCTGAGGACGGCACCTCTCCCCCAGCACTGCACTGGAGTGCCAGCCTAGACTGTATGCATTGAACCCACAACCTTGTACCTCACAGGCGAGCGTGTTGCTGAATGAGCCGCTGACTCACAACAGTGGAGGCAGACAATGTTGACTTTAAATGGCTCATTTACAAAAACAAATTGCTAGAAACAACAGGAGCTGTGAACATCCTTGGAGGAGAAAGCCAATACATCAGGGAAACATCATCATTTGGAATAAGGAAAGAGAAGGTGGAGGGAATTCTAGCACTGGGGACATTTTACTAGGATGATGCGAGGCATGAAAGGTTATAGCTATCATTATGTGGAGAGACTTGAAAAGTTGGGCCTGTTTTCACTGGAGCATGGAAGGTTAATTGAGGATCTAATAGAACTTTTCAAAATGATGAATGGTTTTGATGGGGTAAATGAGGAGAGCCTCTTTCTGCCGAGATTTAGTCAAGGAGCATTGTGAGTATAAGACAAAGAAGGGTGAGTACTCTTGCAGAAAGAAATCTACAAACACACAAGTACGCAGACACACAGATACATGTAGACACACACACACAGACACACACAGCTACGCAGACACACTAACACACAAACACAGACTCACATACAAAGACAGACACACACACACACAGGTATATGTATATACACACACACAGACACACACACACAGGTATATATACACGTAGACACACACAGGTATACATACACACACACACAAACAAACACACACAGGTATATATACACATACATAGACAAACACACACAGGTGTATACACACACACAGACACATATACACATAGGTATATATATACACACACACAGAAACACACCCACAGAGTTGACAGAATATGGAATTCTTTATTGTTCTTTCATTTTTAAATGAAATATCTCGAAGGACACATTATAATGGAATTGAGAAAGTAAACCCAGAACAATAATAATAAATGAATTTGATGTAGTACCTTATCACCTCATTGAGACGTCTTAAAGCACTTCACAGGATCTAATATAAAGTGGATTGACTGTATATTTTGTAGGCAAACGCTAATTTGAGTGCAGGCAACCATGAAGTGTGTGACTGATTGCATCTGTGGGGGAGAACTGCTAGCCAGAATACTGGGAGAAATCCTTTCTCTTTTCAATTAGTGCCACAGGATGTTTAACAGGGAGATAAGACTAGCAAAAACTGGGGTGATCGTCGTGCGGCTTGAATGAGACCAACAAACCCAGCATGGACTGGGATTCGAACCAGCAGGGCTGCTGCATTATCTCATGTTATTCCATAACCACCAGGGCTGCTGCATTATCTCATGTTATTTCAGAGCCTTCCATCTCAGTCAGACTTAACTCAGCGAAGGGGAGTTCAGTGTGCATGGTTAGGAATCATAGCATATTGGTTCGAGCACTCACCTCGGAAGCGAGAGGACCTGGGCTCGATTCCGAGCAAGGTGAAACCTTAGGCAAGTTTCTTTACTCCACACGCCTCTGTTTAACCATCAAGGTTTATTATTACAAATAAGCAATAAACATTAGAGGAATTATTATTAACCGAACCTGTGCGTTTCAGTATTTCAGTGATAATCTGGATTCAGCCTAAGGGTGCTATGAAAGGAAAGCACCAGGATATTACAGAAAATAGACAATATAAACGTGTTGTAATTGATTCATGGCTGTGTAACCTTCATACTGACATATCGTACATAGAGAAATATGGTGTAAATTCTCTGGGGTGCCACAGATTTTATCTAAAATAATTAATGTAGCCCTTATAGCAACTGTTACTGCGTTGCACGTGCTGATGTTATTGGCTGTCATGGCCTCTCACAGGTTCTGAATCAGTTATGTGCTTCACTCACGGCTGAAAAACAGAGAAGTCCTTGACATGATGATTCAGGTGGATTAATAACAAAGATAACAAGGAAATCACACTTGATGAAGAGGGACATCTGTTGACTGCATATTGCTTGGGCAACGTCAAGTTATTATAATAATAATAATTCTCAGTGGAGTCCTGTAGGGTATTGGTTAGAACACTCGCCTCGCAATCGAGAGGACCCTGGTCCAATTCCCAGACAGGGCAAAACCTTAGGCAAGTTTCCTTACTCCACACGGCTCTGTTTACCTAGCAGTAAGTAGGAACCCAGTTGTTAGTTGATTGACAGATCACTTTCCAGGGGTAATAATACCCCTAAAATAAATAAATTGGTCAATCAATCCACGACTGAGCAATTAATTGGCTGCCACATTTCTCCCACAAAATACAGTCAATTCACTTCACAGTATATTCTGTGAAGCGCTTTGAGACGTCTCAACAACATGATAAGGCGCTATTTCAAATGCAAGGATGATTATAATTATTATAGGAGTAAATATTGCAAACATTGAGCTATTAATTGTACACTGTTTGTTTATCTAGATTGGACTGCTCCCACGAGTGTGATTCACATGATGCTTCTTTCATGCGGACATGAAGCTCTGCCTCTGGAGAGGTTTCGCCCGATCCTGCTGAGTGTCTCGTTCACTTAATCAGAGTCCCCGCTGTCAAGCCTTGCTCCCCACCCTCCCAGCTGATTGCCTGTGACCCTCGCCATCATCAGCCTTTACTGTCAAGCTCTCCGGCAGAGATTGGCATTGACAGCCGGTCATCAGGGGCTAATCTGCTCTGTAATTGTACAACGCTGTCGTGGGGAGACCAGAAATCAGCAATTAGCCTTGAATTCTCACTGCTCTGGAAGGTTACCACAAACCCAGGTCCCCGTCTGTGCCTGTTTGAGAGGTTACTGACTCAATGGCACTATTTAAAACATGAACCAAATTCTATAATAATAATAATAATTCTTGCATTTGATATAGTGCTTTATCATGTCATTGAGGCGTCTCAAAGTGCTTCACAGAATATACCGTAAAGTGAATTGACTATATATTTTGTGGGCGGAACATGGCAGCTAATTGCACACAGCAGTGTCCCACAAATAATTGTGGATTGAGGGACCAAATTATTGCTATTTTAAAAAGGGATTATTACCCCCAGAAAGCAATCCACCAATTGACTAACAACTGTTTTTTCTAAGAATCCTGGCTGATAAAATTAGTCTTTGTGACTTGTCTGTTTGTAAGGCCTTGTGGCAAATTGCCAAATTAGGTCACAAATACACCATCACTTAACTTACAGTCTTTATTATAACTAATAATGTTCATTACATTATTGTAGGATTTAAATAATGTAGATGGGGTGAGAGGATGAATGCCTTTAAGGGAGCATTGAAAAGGGAAATCAATGAGGTTATATCAGTGGCCAAGCTTTCTACATTAATACCCTAACCTCTGAACTACCTCCCTCTAACCATTGATCTCTCCCCCTCTCTTTAAATGCTGCATAAAATCCTAACTCTTTGATCCCTCCACTAAGGTTATCTCTCACTCCCTCCAACTCGCTTGGTGTCCAACCCCCTCATTGTGAAGTGCTCCAAGATGTTATCCCGTGTGACGGGCGTTGTATGTATGCAGGTTTCTGTAGCTGACGACAAGCGCATGAGTAGGGAGGGTATCAGTCTGTGACCTTCTTAAACCCTCCGGGCCCTAACAACCTGCCAGTTGGGACACACCATCGATGGTTAGGCGTTCAGCCTATCTGCTCCTACTCTCTGGAGTTCCTTCGCTTTGCGTCTTCCCTTTCCTCCTTCAAGGTCCGTCTTAAGACTTTTCTCTTTAACTGTGTCTTTGGTCATCTTCCCCTCCACCTATCCCCTTAGACCCCGTGGAATCCAACCTCCAACTCAGGTCCAAACCCTAGGCTGTCCAGCGTCTTGAGAGGTCCACTCGACATGAAAGGCCCTATGGGTTGTTGTTGTAGAGGGAACAGAAAAAGGACAAGGAATTGGGATTAGGATAGATAGCTTCTTTGAGGAAACAAACAAACCACACCGACTTGGAGAGTGGGAAGGAGGTGGCAGTTGGAAATAAAGAGAAAATCCATGGAATATTGCTTGACTGTCATAATTAAACAGATGTCAGTTATTGTACTCTCTGTTCTCATTAGGAACTTACCACAAGGTCAATATATTTACCAACTAGCAGAGTATAAGGATCAGGGGGTGTGAAGGGCAATTTGAGGACAGACACCAGGAAATATTTCTTTACCCAGAGGCTAAATAACAGCTGGAACTGGGGGAGGTGTGGTGGAACCGAGAGGATATTTAACATCCACTGAACAGACAGACGGGACCTGGGTTTAACATCTCATCTGAAGGATGGCACTTTTGACAATGCATTGCTCCCCCCACCAGAAGTACACTAGAGATTCCCATAACGTAGTGGTTTGCGCATTCGCCTCACAAGCAAGAGGACCTGAGTTCAATTCCCGAGCGGGGAGAAACTTTAGGTAGCTTTCTTTACTCCACACTCCTCTTTTTACCTAGCGGTAAGTAGTCAATTGGATGGTCACTTTCTAGGCGTATTACCCCTTAAAAAAAATGGTCACTCGATCACACCTGTTTGTGGGATGCTACTGTGCTGCCATTGTTTCACCCACAAAATACAGTCAATCCACTTTACAATGTATACTGTGAAGCACTTTGAGACATTTCAACAATGTGATAAGACTCTATATCAAATGCAACCATTATTCAGGCTGTGAGTTCACTGTGAGCTCAAAATTCCACAATAATAGGGGTCTAAATAGCGGTATTTCTTAATCGGAATCTTTCATAAGGAATCACGTGATCTTATCACCTGCTACATCAACTAATCCACTCTAACACCTTTTTGGGACCCTGTAGCAAAACTGCTCTCACTGTAAACAATATCAAAGCCTCAATTCACAATCCATTGGGATTACAGAACTGTTACAGTGAAATTAGCAGCTACTATAAATAAGAATGTCAGTGCTGACCTTCCTATTATTTAGCCTTTCACAAGCAGCACTTCGCTTCTCACTGATCGATGCCAATCAGCCCTTCACATCACATCACAAAGAGTTCAGCTTCCCACCGCACACTGCCTGAGCCAGCCGCTTAATTACATTTTTAAAACCCGTTCATTTCATCTGGGCTACAGGAAGCAGACACACACAGGAAGGTAACCCCCTTGCCCAGCCCCCCGCCCACTGCGGGTTAAATATTCAGTTGACATCAGCCGCAGCTTCTCCTCCCACTAACCCTCACTCAAGTTCATCGGGTTCGAAAGAATATTCGGATCTAAGCCAAGAGTGTCACAAGAGCAGGTTCATCATAGATTCATGGAAATTACAGCACAGAATGATGCCAATCAAGCCAGTGCTGGTGCTTGCTCCCCCAATTGAGCTCTCTACTCTCATCCCATTTTCCTGCTCTTTCCCCATTTTTCTGTAAAACTTCAGTGTGTGTTTGTAGGATAGCTAATTTGTGCACAGCAATGTCCCCAAAACAGCCATGAAGTGAATGATCAATTTTATTTGAGGGATTGTTGGCCAGGACAGCCAGAGAAACTCTCCTCTTTTTTCAAATAGTGCCATGGAATCTTTAACATTCACCTGAACAGACAAATGGGACCTCAGATTAACATCACATCTGAAGGACGGCATCTCCAATAATGATTCACTCTCTCCCCTCCCACACTGGAACATCAGCCTAGACTGTGAGCTGAAAGCTAGAGCCCAGAGATTTGGGCTCAAAAGTAATAACTTGCAACCCAGAGGTGAGAGTGCTACCGACTGAGACAGGAAACATAATTTTATGAATCCAAGAGAGCGTGGGAAGGAACGTGTCTTTGGACTAGTAAACAAAACAACGGTGCATTGGGAGGGGAAATTCCCACTGGAGACATCACAGATGGTTCATCTTTCTCGGTGTAACCTACACCATCGAACTCTCTTTATATCCTGTGCAAGCTGATTGCAACAGTCAAGGACTAAGGAAGCGTTCAGCTGCATGGTCTGAACCAGCCAAGAAATGAGGGGAAAGCATTGCTCCACCAAGATGAATTAGATTTATTAGACTTTATTGTCAAATCAGTGGAGTGCAGATCCCCAGACGTCACACAAGCTATATAGTTACACACTCCAACTATATTAGTCAGGCTGCACGTAGAATACTGTTTACAGTTCTGGTTACACAAGGGCTGCCCCGGCCATAGAGGTGGTGCAGGGAAAGCAACGAGGCTGCTCCCCGGTGTTAGCGGAATGAAATGTGACCAACAATTAGACAAGCTCGGGCTCTTCAGTCTTGAGAGAAGATGGGACCTTATAGAAATTTGTAACATTTTAAATGGGATTGAAAAAGTAAACCCAGGACAATACTTTATGATGCAGCAAGACACTAGAACAAGAGGACAAGGTTTAGGGGTAGCAAAGGGGGCAATTTCAGGACAGACACCAGGAAGTTTTTCTCTACACCTTCAAAATGTGTGTGTGGGTTAGTGGGATGGGGAGTGGAATAAGACTAAATATACAGTAACTACACTTCATAGTGAATACTATGAAGTGATTTGAGAATCTATATGAAATAAGAATTATCACTATTATATTCTACATCGCCTTTCATGTTGGGAAGCTTCATAGAATTTACTGTTCAGTGTAGGTACCGTGTAATTTACAGATGAACATGACAGCCAATTTGTGCATGGCACTGGACCAATTTTATTTGGGGGATTGTTGGCTAGGACACCGGGAGAGAAACTCCCTTCTCTTTTTTAATAGTGCTACGGGATCTTTAACGTCCACTGAGTAGGCAGACGGGACCTCGGTTTAACTTCCGATCTGAACGATGGCACTTCCAACAATGCAACTGGCACTGCATTGGAGTATAGACTGTGTGCATAGACTATGTAATTCCATGTTCCAATGTGGGGTTTGAACCCACAACCATCTGACTCAGAGGCGAGAGTGATTCCACTGCGACAAGCTGACATACATGAGCAATTTGAGCATGGAGTGCTCCAAGCACAAGCCTTTCGGACGAAATACAATTGAAGCAATGAGCGAGGCGGTCTATAAAATCAGACCAAACCTCCCTGGCGCTCTCTTCAATCAGTTTTAAGTATGTGACAGAGTATGTAAGCCTGGATCAGGTATGATTGGTGCAGCTGCGCAGGTCATCAGAGATGGATGACAATGATATTTTTAGCTGATATATGCTAAGGACAGCAACCAATGGTAATTAGGATTTACGCGGCCGGAGTCTTAAATCTACCTTTGGCTGTCTTAAACAGTACGTCAGGAACCTATTGAAAATCAGCCCTGATGACATTGTTTCCCATTAACCCCTTCACTGCCGCCAGGATGAGCAAACATCCACATTCCCCCTTTGGTGTTGATCACCTGGGTGAAAAGCCCGAATAGCCTCCTAATGTGTGATACTTTTCCACGCTTCTAGTCTTGTAGAACCTTGTAGCATATTGGTTAGAGCACTTGCCTTACAAGTGAAAGGACCCGGGTTCGATTTCCAGGTGGGACAAAACCTTAGGCAAGTTTCCTTATTCCACACATCCTTTCCTAGCAGTAAATAGGAACCTGGTTGTTAGTCAATTGACAGATCTCTCTCCAGGGCTATAATCGCTTAAAAAAAATAAGGAGAATTTGGTCATTCAATCCATGACTGTTTGCTATGCACAATTGGCTGGTGCATTTCACCCACAAAACATACAGTCAATTCACTTTACTATATTCTGTGAAGCACCTTGAGACATATCAACAATGTGATAAGGCATGAATGCAAGGATTGTTAATATTATTTTTACTAGTGTGTATTATAACCCTATTAAAATATACTCCAGATGATTTTTGTTTTCAGCCAGGTATCTGACACATCTGAAGGTGGAAACCCATGACTGTGTTTAAGAGTATCCAAACCAGACCATCCCAGCTGTACATGGAAATTCTCATGTATTGGAATGGAGTGCACCCAGTCTCCCTGGAGGGATGCATCCTGCTTACCTTTTCTTCCAAATACTATCAGGTGCAGGTTGGATAAAGCCAAGGATTAAGGACCCCAAGTATACATTGCTGGAGTCTGACCTGCGAAAACTTCATAGCTTGCCATTGAGAGCACTATCTAACAAGTTTTCCCGCTACTTATCCAGCTAGGACTGTTAAGGTTTTAGCTTGTCGGGTTACCAGCAGCTGAGTGGAAAGAATCCTTGTCCCCAGTCTGTTCTTCTAACAAGCCAGGCTGGAATGGTCTATCATCAGCAGCAGCTCTGGAGTTCTGCGGACCCGCCTGCCTCAGGAACTGGACTTCTGAGTCATACCACTACAGATTGGCTCAATTCCAACATTCGCATCACCTTGGAGCTAATTCAACCTCAAGCAAATCCTACTCCCTCCTACTCCCTCCTCCCATGAAGATAATCTCTAAATTGATATAATTTGACATCCGACAAGTGCAGGTTTGAGCCTTCACTTGTTGGATGGCAGGTACCAGAAAATGCTTCAACACACAATGCTTCAGGTACTTGGATCTGCCTGCAAGCTTCTTGATGGGCAACACAGTGCCGCACTGTCTCATGTGGTGTCCCTCAGGGCTCTGTCCTCGGTCCCCTCCTCTTCACCCTCTATATGCTCCCCCTCGGTGACATCATCCGCAGACATGGAGTTAACTTCCACATGTATGCGGATGACACCCAACTCTACCTTTCCTCCTCTACTCTCAACTCCACGACCACTGATGTCCTGACAGCCTGCCTTGGACGAGAGACAACTTTCTTCAGCTCAACGTGCGAAAAACCGAGGCCCTCCTGATTGGCTCACGTCAGCGCTTCCGCACCTCAGGCGCCGACACCATCAGCATCCAAGGCTGCACTCTCCACCTCTCAAAGCCATCAGGAACCTCGGCGTTTTGTTCGACCCTGAGCTGTCCTTTCTCCCTCACATCCGCACCACAACTGGCACCGCCTTCCATCACCTCCGGAATGTCGCCAGACTACGGCACTACCTCACCCCTCACGCTGCTGAAACTCTGGTCCACGCCTTTATCACCTCAAGGCTGGACTATGGGAACTCTCTCCTCGCCGGCCTTCCCGCCACCTCCCTCCACAAGCTGCAGGTCATTCAGAACTCTGCAGCTCGTGTACTGTCCCGCACCAGGCTTCGGGACCACATCACTCCCACCCTCGCTCGCCTCCACTGGCTCCCCATCCCCCAGAGGATCGAATTCAAGATCCTCATCCTCACCTACAAGGCCATTCACGGCCTTGCTCCCTCCTACCTCTCCGACCTACTATCCCCCTACCTACCTGCCCGTACCCTCCGTTCCTCCGGCTCCGGTCTGCTCCACATCCCCCGCCCCAACCGCCCTACCATCGGTGGTCGGGCCTTCAGCCTCTCAGCCCCGAGGCTCTGGAACTCCATCCCCCAGTGCCTTCGCCGCCTCCTCCCTTTCCTCCTTCAAGGCCGGTCTCAAAACCTTTCTCTTTGACCGAACCTTCAGCTCCCCTCTCGACTCTCTTCCCCCTCCTCGCTCCCTCCCTTCCCTCCCTTCACCCAGACCATTTCCCCCCTCCTCGCTCCCTCCCTTCCCTCTCCTCACCCTGACCATTTTCCCCCTCCTCGCTCCCTCCCTTCCCTCCCCTCACCCTGACCATTTCCCCCCTGCTCGGGTCCTGACCCAACTGTGCAGCGCCTTGGGACGTCCTCCCGACGAGAAAGGTGCTTTATAAATGGAATCTTGTTGTTGTTGTTGTAGTGGAGGATGAAGTGTGTGAGAGCATTGCCACCATCTGCTTACCCACAGCTTGACACAAGTCCCTTCCCACATTGTGCCATTGTGTAATTTATTTTGACGACCACCTGAACATGCAGACGGGTCCTTGATTTAACATTCTCATCAAAAGGTCGGCACCTGCTTCTAGGAAGTGTTTCACTGCACTATGGAGTCAGCCTAGGTTTCGAACTGAGACTCTTTCCTGTCGGTCTGAAACTGATAGTTTTTTGACCCAGAAGCAAGAGTCCTATCAACTGAGCCAAGCTGTTGCTCTGGATCAATTCAACAGGACACAGCTAAAGACATAAATATAATAATAATCCTTGCTTTTGATATAGTGCCTCATCACGTCGTTGAGATGTCTCAAAGCGCTTCACAGCATATACTATCAAATGGTTTGAATGTGTATTTTGTGGGCGAAACGCGACAACCCATTGCACGCAGAAAAGTCGCACAGTCGTGGATGGTTCATATAGACAAGGGTAGAGGACAGGGGCATAACTTTTTCTAGCTGAGGTATGATGGAGTACAATAGGGTGGGTTTTCTGGATGACATCAAATGGCCAAAGGGCTTTTTTCTTCTGAACAATCTGAACAACTGTTTGTGGAAGACTGCTGCGCTCCAGAAAGCTGTAAAAATGGAATCAGTAGGCATGTAGAGTTTAGAAAGGGCGAGGATGTGGGCAATGGATAACTAGGGATAATTTAAAAGAGAGATAGACAGAGACTTGGGTAATAGAGGTATTAAGTGTTGTGGTACAAGTGCAGGGGCCCTGGGATTTGGTGGAACTGAATTGTTGCCTCCTGTTCCTGTGTGCACAGTCATTGCGGGAAAAGTGGTGACAATAAGCACTATATCAAATGCAAGGATTACTATTAATAATATTCTCAGGTTCCCATGAAATTCGAAACTGGATTCCCCAAGAAAAAAAAACACAGCCATCATCTTCATTCAGCAACACCTGGGTCTCTCACATGTCTGAGAATTCCTTTCTACCACCATCAGCTGTTCTTTCAGCTTTTAGGCCCATAACCTGCAATTCCCTGCATCAATCCCTCTTTGTCCATCTGCAGATCCCACCTGAAGACCTTCCTCTTCAACCTACGGTCACCACCCCCCTCTCCCCAGCTCCATGTGAAACTATGCCATTGTTAAGCGCTCTGAGACACTATCCCGCCTGCAGGAAGTTATATAAATGCTCCTCCCAGCACTACATTGGAGTGCCAGCTTAGACTGAGAGTTCAATGCGCAGAAATGGGGCTTCAACCCACAACCTTATGACTCAGAAGCAAGACTGAGCCAAACAATGAGAGAGATAGGGAGGGGCTAGACATGAAGGGATTTGTCGAGGAGTGTGAGATCGATCCACTTGGAGCCAGGGAGCTAGCGAAGCCTGGCAGGGGCTGGGGGGTAAAAAAATGTGAAGGTTGGTAAGGGTGAGGATATGTGAGGACATGGATATGTTCAGGGGTTAGGGGGGAAAGATACTATAATATAATAATAATCCTTGTTTTTGATATAGCGCATTTGATATTCACGCCATTGAGACATCTCAAAGCGCCTCACAGAATATACTGTAAAGTGAATTGACTGTATATTTTATGGCGAAACACAGTAGTCAATTATGCACAGCAGTGTCCCACAAACAGTAGTGGATTGAGTGACCTAATTATTATTTTTTTTGAAAGGATTATTACCCCCGGAAAGCGATCCACCAATCGACTAACAACCTGTTTACTGTTAGGTAAACAGAGGCGAGTGGAATAAGGAAACTTGCTTAAGGTTTCACCCTGCCCAAGAATCAAACCCAGGTCCTCTCACTCGTGGGGCGAATGCTCTAACCAGTACGCTATAGGATTCCAGTAGCAAAGACAGGTGCACTACCAAGACAACCATTTACAATCAAAGGATAAACTTACAAAGGGAAAGACAGGGAGGGTCAGGCTGATCAAAGCAATTGAGCACAGAGGAAGCAACAGGGGAGGAGATCTTGACAATCAAGGGATTAGTAGCAAGGGGATGAGGGATCAAAAACACCTGTCAACAAGCAGGTAAATCAGCCTCTTTACCTTCACTCAGCAGGCTCGGGCCAACTGCACATTCCTCGACCGATCCGTTCCATCATCAGCGGCCATGCTTTCAGCCACAACACACTGAACCTCAAGAACAACAACAGATTACATTTATATAGAGCCTTTCACGTCAGAAGGATGTCACAAGGTGCTGACAGTTAAGATGAGCTGGGGGTTGGAATCAAGATGGATGGAGTGTAGGAGTGGGGCCAAAAGCATGATCAAAGAGGATGGTCTTGAGGTGGGCTTAGAAGGAGGCAATGGAGGGGATGAGGCAAAGTGATTCTGGAATGGATTTCCAGAGGGTGGGGGTAGAAAGGCCTGACTGCCAATGGTGGAGCGGGTAGGGGATATGAAGCAGACCAGTGTCTGCTGAGCAGAGGGAATGGACTGGTTGGTATGGTATTAATAGATCATAAGCATTAGACAATGAATTGATTGAGGGATTCAAGAAGATGGCTGGGTACCAGGGAAGTAGGAATATTAAATGATGTGAAGAGGAGACAGAGAAATGGCAAGAGTAATCCCATGGAATGCCCAATGATGGGCTTCATACAATACACTACTACATAAATTTAGATTTATATAGTGCCTTTCACATCGGGAGGATGTCCCAAAGTACTTAACTGCACTGCCTAAGCTGGAGGTGAGAGCTGAGGGGAATGGGGAGGGGAAAGATGACCAGAAAGTTAGGTCTTGAGACGGAGCTTGAACGAATTGAGGGAGGGAGGGAGCAAGTCAGAGAGAACTCCAGGATGGAGCTCCAGAGAGTGGGGACAGAAAGACTGAAAGTCCTCATGCCGATGATAGCGCGGGGATATGAAGCAGGCTGGTGCCCGCAGATGATGAAGTTGGTCTTTTGTTTCTACATTCAGAGAGTGGGTCTTGGATGAGGTGAGTCCCACAGGTATGGGAGCTGGGTCAATGAACATATGTTGCTGTCTGCTCCTTGTGCCGTGACCTTCTAAGATTCTCCTGGCCAGGCGCCGGGTGCTCTCAGTCTCATTCACACTCACTGCCCAACCACTTTGTCAACTCCATAGAAAGACAAGGGATAGTAAACTCAATGCTGATTCGATGTAACTGTTTGATTCCCGGCAGGAGGAAACGTTGGGCAAGTTTCCTTGAACCCAGTTGTTAGTTGATTGTCGAATCACTTTTCTGGGGTTAATAATCCCTTCAAAAAAATAATAATAATTTGGTCACTCAATCCATGGCTGTTTGTGAGACACTGCTGTGTGCAATTGTTTGCTGCGTTTCGCCCACAAGATATACAGTCAATTCATGTTACAATATATTCTGTGAAGCGCTTTGAGACGTCTCGAAGAAGTGATAAGGCGCTATATCAAACGCAAGGATTATATCATAGAGATAAGGAGGGGTGAGAGCATGGAGGGTTTATGGTCACCTTTCCTTTCTCTCCAGCTTGGTGTCAGGCCATACCAGTGCTCCGAGACACTGCCCCATGTAAACCGAGCTGTATAAATGCAAGTTGTTGTTGTTGTCATTCAAGGTGCTTAACAATCATCCCCTGAAAGCGCGCTTACACCACTGCAATGATTGCTCACTCAGTCGAGCTTGCTCTACAATTTAAAATGAGTGAATTTTTTTGGAAGGGAAGAAATTCTTAAATTCAGTCTTAACAGCTACATCAAATTACATTTATGTAATTCCTTTCATGTTGGGAGAACGTCCAAGACGCTGGACAGTCAAGATTTGGACCTGAGCTGGGGGTTGCGATCAGGGGATTTGGAGGGCAGGCAGGGTAGGGGTAAAAGGATGATCGAAGGCGTGGTCAAAGAGGAGGGAGATGGGCCTTGAAAGAGGCAAAGCAGGGGATGAGGTAAAGGGACTGTGGCATGGAGTTCTAAAGGGTGGGGGCAGAGAGGCTGAAGGCCCAACCGGCGACGGTGAAGTGAGCATGGTGGGGACATGGAGCAGGCCAGAGCCTGCGGAGCGGATGGAGCGGATAGGTCTATATGGAGATAACAAGTCACAGAGGTAGGGAGGAGCAAGTCTTGATTTCAATCAGTTTTGAGTAGTGTGGAAATAATGGATTCCAAATCAAAGCTTCCAATTTCAAGAGTTTTCAAAAAGCCGCCTTAAATTTTATAGACCAAATGGTCTTAACAATAATATAATAAAAATTGGTGCACCTCCCACAATGTTTCAATTGTTTCAATTTCAATTAAATTTCAATTTCAAATCACACATTAGCGAAAGAACCAGAGGGGAGATGACGAGAATTGTTTTTACGCACCGAGTTGTTACGACTTGGAATCCAATGCCTGAAAGGGTGGTGGAAATGTATTTAATAATAACTTTCAAAAAGGAATTGGATATTTACTTGAAAAAAAATTGCAAGACTATGGAAAAAGAATGGGGGAGTAGGAACATTTGGATAGCTCTTTCAAAGAGCCAGCACAGGCACGATGGGCCGAATGGCCTCTTACTGGGCTATAGGATTCTATTATTCAATTCTACTCTATCAAGCGGCACAGCTCTGAGACATTGCATTGGCGCATTAGCTAAGGCAATATGATTCCAAGTCCCGACGTGGGGGCTTGAAACCACAACCTTCTGACTCAGAGGCAAATGAGTAACTGACTGAACCAGTCTGTCACATAAAATATCTGTGGTCTCAGCCTTAAGACCATTTTGTCTCACCACTTGAATCCACAGAGAATTTTTAAATTTCATTTTTGGTTCGGAAGATGAATAATCCATTCGCTCGTGAATTAATTAATCTTAAAAATTGACACCGACGCCGTTTGATATCTTATTACAGGTCGAGATAAGATAAGTGTGTCAGCCTGGCCCAATGGTATCACTCTCGCCTGAGTCAGAAGCTTGTGGCTTCAAGCCCCCACATCGGGACTTGGAATCACATAAACTAAACTGACACTCCAAAGCGGTGCTGGGTGTGCTGCATTTTCAGAAGTGGAGTCGGTCAGATAAGATGTTAACCCAATGTCCCGTCTGCCTGTTCAGGTGGATGTTAACAATCCCATGGCAGTTTTTGAAAAGAGAAGGGAATGTCCGGGGACACGGAGCAAGTCCGGGTCAGCCGAGCAGAGAGAGGACAAACAGAAGAGTAAGCTATGAGAAGATAATAGTAATAATCTTTGCATTTGATATAGCTCCTCGTCACATCTATGAGACGTCTCAAAACACTTCACAGAATATACTGTAAAGTGAATTGACTGTATACTTGTGGACGAAACGTGGCAGCCAATTGCGCACAGCAGTGTCCCACAAACATCGTGGATTGAGTGATCAAATAATTATTTTTTTTGAGGGACTATTACCACAAGAAAGCAATCCTCTAATCAACTAACAACAGTACCTACTTACTGCTAGGTAAACAGAGGTGTGTGGAATAAGGACACTTGCTTAAATTTTGTTCTCCGACCAACCCCCCCCCCACCCCCCTCAGGAATCGCTTGCGAGGTGAGCATGCTAAGCACAAGGCTACAGGATTTATGAGTGGAAAGAGAATTATAGGCAAGTGTGAGGACCTTGGAAATTTTTAAGACCTAGATCTGAAAGGACCTGTGAGATTCAAGGTTTTCAGTCCACCCCCCAATAACTTGTTTGTTTCACAAGGCCAATTACTGTGAAAGCACACAGGGGGCAGAGGGCAGAGTGCTGTGGAGACTGATGGTTATTGGAACACATCCACAGTGGCATCAGGTGCAAAGGGACAGTAATATCCATAACTCATCCCTGGCTCCCCATCTGTGCCTTTTTATCACAAGCCTTTCAGGTTGAACAGGTTGGGTTGTGTTACTTTCTGTTAAATCTTGGTCTCGCCATTTCCTCCAGCTGTATATTAATGTGTTGATACAATAATAATAAAAATAATAATATTTTGAATAGTTCAAATATACTAAGAAAAGTAGCTTTCAAAAGGAATTGAAGAGGTACTTGAAAATGAAATATTTGCAGATCTATGGGGTAAGAGAGGGACTGTGGGATTAATTGGTAGCTCTTTCAAAGAGCCAGCATAGGCACGAAAGGCGGAATGATCTGCTTCTGTGCTGTAAAATTCTATGATTCTATGAAAAATAACATTGATTCAAGTATAACGTGGCAGTATTATTAGTCTGGCTGACCCTTCACTGAAAACCACTTAGAAACTACCTCTACAGAATGATGGAAACTGCAGTAATATAATAATAATAATAATCCTTGCATTTGATATAGTGCTTTTCACGTCGGGAGAACGTCCCAAAGCGCTTCACAGAACACACTGTAAAGTGAATTGACTGTATATTTGTGGGTGAACGCGGCAGCCAATTGCGCACAGCAATGTCCCACAAACAGTCGTAGATTGAAAATGATCAATTTATTATTGTTTTTGGTTTTGGAGGGATTATTATTAGGCTCTGTGTGGAGTAAGGAAACTTGCCCAAGGTTTCGCCCTCTGCCTGGAACTGAACTCAGGTCTCTCGCTTGCAAAGCGAGTGCTCTAACCACTGAGCTACAGGACTCCACAATTAATAAAGCTATTAATAATTAATAATAATTAATAATAATCCTTATCATTTGGACATCTCAAAGAGCTTACTGTAAAGTATGGTGACTGTTATAGGTGAACTCAGCATCCAAATTGCACAAAATAATGCCCCTCAAACAGCCATTAAGTAAATGACCAATTTTATCTGGGGAATTGTTTTCCAGGACACCGGGAGAGACATTCCCTTCTCTTTTTTCGAGTAGTGCCATTTAAAAAAATGTTTTGGTTAGCCGGGTGCCTGATACATGCGGAAACTCACCACCATGTTTAAGAGTATCCAAACCAAGCTAAGAATTCCATGCATCCCACCTACACATGGAAATTCCAGAGATAAATTATTGGAATGGAATGCGCACTCTCTCCCAGGAGGAATGCATCCTGCTTACCTGATTCCGGAAAGTATTAGGAGCAGGTTTGCAAGAGCAAAGGCGTGGGGACACCAGAGGGTGTGTTAGGTTAACTTTTGGAGTCTAACCAGCTAAATCCACATAGCTTGCCATTGATATTGTTGTCTGGAAAGCTTTCCTGCTGCTTGTCTAGCTAGGATCAACCTACCCGTTAGGGTTTTGGCTTGCAGGATTAACAGGAGCTGAGTGGGATGACTCCTTCCTCCCAGTGACGGGTCTACCTTTCCAGGTATTGCCAATGAGTCAGGTTGTGCTGTGTTGTCATCAGCAGCGCCCTGGAGAACTGCGGACCCGCCTGACTAAGGAACTGGACTAGCGAGACTGCCACAGAGGGCTGGATCGATTCCAACATTCCATTGAGATCTTTAACGTCTACCTAAACTGGCAGGCAGACCCCCAGTTTGACATCTCATCCAAAGGGTCAGTCTAGACTGTGAGTTCAAAGTCCTGACATGGGGGCTTGAACCCACAACCTTCTAACTGAAAGGCAAGAGTGCTAATGACTGAACCAGGCAGATACCATGTGGCATTCCCATTCTTTTCCCATCATTTGTGCTTGCGTCACTAACTGTGGCATGTGGGATTAGCGCAATGTGACCCCACTTTTCCCAGCTGCTGTTGATATTGACTGTCTGTCGATTTCTGTGTGAACCCTTGCCAAAGTGAAGACTGACACAAACAGCACTGAATCGGGTTCAGGTCAAAGGTTCATCCTAGTCCCCAAGGCGTCTCAGTTGATTCATCGCTCATCGTGTCAAAACAGTGTGAGACAACAATAAACAAGGAAAACACGGTGATGGACTAAATTGCCAAATTAGTTGAGTTCCAGTCCCCAGGCTCAGGCTGTACAGTGCTTTGGTTAGACTGCACTTGAATATGGAGTCCTGTAGCACAGCAGATAGAGAGAGGACCTAGTTCAATTTCTGGGCTGGGCGAAACCATAGGCAAGTTTCCTTACTCCACATTACTCTGAATAGGAATCCGGTTGTTACAATAACAATTTGCAATTTATACGGTGCCCTTCACATGGGGTAGCATCCTGAAGCACTTTGCAGTGGCGGAGTCTGACAACAAGCCAAGAGGAGAGGGGAGGAGGAGCTGACTGAAAGTACGATCAAAAAGGGTTTTAGGTGGGATGTGAAGGTGGAGGAGGGAGGGGGCAAGGCGGAGAGATCGAGGGAGAGAGTTCCAGAGTTTCAGGCATAGTGGCTGAAGGTACTGAAGGCTCTCAAAATATACAGTCAATTCGCTTCACAATATATTTTGTGAAGCGCTTTGAGACATCTCAGTGAGGTGCTAAGCTGCTGCATCGAATCCAAGGATTATTATTATTATTAATACTGCAGATAGTTCTGGTCACTGTGACATAAGGGGCTGTCCAGGCCATAGAGGTGGTGCAGAGGAGAGCAATGAAGCTGATCCCCAGTGTTAGAGGAATAAACTAGCAATAATTTGACAAGCTAGAGGCTTAGTCTTAAGAGGTGACTCAGAGAGGTGCTTATAAATTTTAAATGTGATTGAAAAAGTAAATCCAGAACAATACTTTAGGATGTCCTAAGATAGTAGAACAAGACACAGGTTTAGAGTTTTCAAAGGGGCAAGGAGTCCTGTAGCTTAATGGTTAGAGCACTTGTCTCGCAAGCGAGAGGACCTGGGTTCGATTCCTGGGTATGGCGAAACATTGGACAAGTTTCCTTACTCCACATGCTTTGTTTACCTAGCAATACGTAGGAAGCTGGTTGTTCGTTGATTGGCAGATTGCTTTTCCGGAGGTAATAATCCATTCAAAAAATCTATAATAATAACAATTTGGTCACTCAATCCACAACATTGTATTCTGTGAAGCGCTTTGAGATGTCTCAATGATATGATAAAGCATTATATCAAATCCAAGAATTATTATTATAGAATACACTTCATGTTTCAAATAGAACCATGGAGTCAGTCATTAAATATTATTAATTCATGTAATTTGAAGACAGAGACCAGGAAGATTTTCTTTACCCAGAGGGTAATTAACAATTGGAACATGTTGCCAGGAAGGGTGGTTGAGGTTAGGATACTGGGACTCATTCAATAAACAGCTTGATGCTATGATGGGAGAATGGGTGTTCACTAAATAATTCCACATTGCTCGCCACTGAGAAAAGTCTCAGAAAGCTTCCAGCTACTAGACCAATTTGTCCCGCATGCCCTCCGTTCCACTATCAGCTGTTGTGCTTTCAGCCACTATGACCCAAAACTCAGAAACATTATCCCTCATTCCCTCCACCTCGCCACCTCCTATCCCCATTTTCAGGCTATGCCTGAAGATCTTCCACTTCAACTGTACTTACGATCACCTCCCCACCTCCCTCCTACTTGGCATCGTACTCTGCAATCGTCAAGCGCTCTGGAACACTACCTTGCCCAGCCTGCCCCAACATTGGCGGTCAGGCCTTCAGCCTCTCTGCCCCCATCCTTTGGAACTGTATTCCACAGTCCCTTCCCCTCGCCCCCTCACTTGCCTCCTTTACAACTCATCTCAAGATCTTCCTCTTCGACCGCGCCTTTGGTCACCCTCTTATCCCAATCCCCAGCTCGGGTGCACATCCTTGACTGTCGGGCATGATACAAAAGTAATTTGTTGTTGTTGTTGTTGTGAGGGACGTTAAATAAATACAAGTTGTTCTTATCCTCCACTCATTAAACCTCGGGCTTGCTGTGTTAACAGGAGCTGAGGGGGAACGATCCCAGCTTCCCACTCCCTCCCAACCCCCACTCTCTGGCTAATAATGAGCCCTTAACAGGCTCACATAGCCAATTTGTCCTGACACTTTGATCATTTTACTGTGGAGATCGTATCAGACGTTCTTTTCCCCTGCGCTGGTTAAGAGGTGAAAGTCAAATGGAATTTATTCCATGCAACAATGGGACTGGAAGGGAGGGTATAATGTAACCACTGTATCATTAGTACAGGAAGCCTCTGATAGCTAAGCAGTGAAAGCCAGCTCCAGACAGTGATGGATACGATGATCGCCACAAGATATACACAGCCATGAAAATTTAATGAAAGCTAAATGGTCCTTGGGGACTATCTATCTTACCGTATTTCTTCATGAAGAGAAGTCAGGAAAGCAAACTAGCTGCATTAACATGTTTCAGTCTAGCTCAGTCAGTAGTACTCTCACCTCCATAATAATAGTAATAATCCTTAATAACTATCCTTATAATGTTGTTGAGATGTCTCAAAGTGCTTCACAGAATATATTGTAAAGTAGATTGACTGAATTTTGTGGGTGAAACATGGCAAGCTAATTACTGCTAGGTAAACAGAAGCATGTGGAGTAAGGAAACTTGCCTAAGGTTTCACCCCGTCTAGGAATCAAACCCGGACCTCTCACTTGCGAGCCGAGCGCACTAACCTCTAGGCTACAGGACTTCACCTCTGAGCCAAAAGGTTGCGGGTTCAAGCCCCATATCCTGGAACTCTGTACTCGCATAGTCTAGGCTGACACTCCAATGCATTGCTTAGGGAGAGCGCTGCCTTATTGGAGGAACCATTTTCCGACGTAATGTTAAACCGCGGTCCCATCTGTCTGTTCAGATGACGTTAAAGATCCCATGGCAATACTCCAAAAGAGAAGGGAGTTTCTCTCTCCCGGTGTCCTGGTCGACAATCCCCCAGATAAAATCAGTCACTCACTTCATGGCTGTTTGTGGGAGTTGCAGGGAATTCCTGGTACACAGTGAGGGCTCAAACCTACATTTGTTAAATGTCAAATGACTAACCAGCTTAGGAAACAAAAGGGAGGCAAGCGGGGTCTCAGTGGAGTGAACTGGCTCCAAATTGATATGCTTGGCAAATGTCAAAATGAATCAATCCTCTGTGATGGTCTCTAGTCCAATTCCTGAGCCAGGCAGGTCCACAGTACTCAAGGGCATCTCTGATGACGGCACAGCTAGCCCGACTCATCAGCAGGACTAGTCACTAGGGGCAGGGATTCTTCTCTCAGCTCTCATTAACCCTACAAGCCAAAGCCCTAACGGGTTGGGTACTCCCAGATGGACAAGCAGTGGGAAAGCTTGCCAGACAGTGCTCTCTGTGGCAAGCTATGCGGTTTTAGCTAGTTAGACTCTAGTAGTACAATGCACACTCTGGGGTCCACCAAGCCTTGGCTCTTGACAATATCTGCATAGTACTTTTTGGAATTAAGTAAGCAGGGTGTGTTGCTTCAAGGAGAGAGAAAGCGCATATTCCATTCTAGACACAAGGAAATTCCCATGTGTAGGTGGCAGACATATGTGGAACTTTTAGTCTGGTTTGGATACATTTCATACTCTGTCAGCTATTAGCTCACAAAATGCTGACGTGGGGCTTGAACCCAGAAACCAAAGGTGAGATTACAACCAAGTGAGCCAGGTTGATTGTACTATGAGCTCAATTCCCTTAAAATGGGGTCTTGAACACACAAACATCTGACCCAAAGGAGGGATCGTTACTAACAGAGCCAAGTCAACACCTCATTTGCGCCTGAAAGGCTTCAATAATTTCTCCCTTGGACAGTGTCAAATAACGCTGAGCAAAAAACAGTGTCCCAGAGTACTGCATTCACTCGCACGCACGCTGTAGGCCCACATGTAGAACGACCTCTTTATCAGTAAGTTGAGAAGGTGGTGAATTCTAATGGACCCTCTGGGAGTCTTTGTCACAAAGGCATTTAGATATTTCTTCTCACTGTTACTCTTGGCTGCCTGCACTTGGCAATTAAGTCTTGTTGCAGGAAAGTGCAGGAGTGTTTAAATAAAGAGCCTTACTAACAAATACAAAGAATATTCCTTACCTTTGATATAGCGCTTTTCATGCCAGGAGGACGTCTCAAAGTGCTTTACAGGAAACACTGTAAGGTGGAGTGACTGTGGGCAAATGGGACAGTTATTATAACAATAATAATCCTTGGATTTTGATGACAAAACTAAACAGTCATTACACTTTACGGTGAATAATAATAATCTGATATTGCACCATATAACATCGTTGAGACATCTTAAAGCACCACTGTAAAGTGAATTGACTGTATATTTTGTGGGTGAAATGTGGCAGCCAATTGAGCACAGCAGTGTTCCACAAACAGTCATGGATTGAGTGACCAAATTATTATTTTTTAAATCATGTCATTCACTTCAAGGCATTCTCTCATTGTGAAAGGCCCCATATTAAGTGCAAGGATTATTGTTAACGCATTTGATACTGCACCTTATCACACAGTTGAACCATCTTAAAGTACCACACAGAATTTATTGTAAAGTGTAGTGACTTTTAGTATTTTTTAGGTGAACACAGCAGTCAATTTGCATTCAACAATGTCTCAAAAATAATCATGAGTCAATGATATTAGCTGGGGGATTGTAGCCAAAACAATGGAGGATAAACTACCTTCTCTTTTCTAATAGCACCGGAGGATCTTAAACATCCACCTGAACTGGCACAAATGGGGTCTTGGTTTAACGTGTCATCCAAAAGACGACACCTCCGACAATGCAGCGCTTCCCCCAGCACTACAATGGAGCATCAGCCTCGACTGTGAGCTAAAAGTACTGATGTGGGGCTTGAACCCACAACCTTCATGTTTTAGAGGTGAGAACGATACCAACTGAGTCAGGCTGTCACAGATCCTGACCCAGTCCCCAGCTTTCAGCAATACCCCACCACGGGCAGAACTATATCTATTTTTTGTTGCAGAAGGTGTCTGATACACTCGGAATCCCATCGCCATGTGCGCAATTGGTTAGAGGACTCGCCTCAAGCGAGAGAAACCGGGTTCGATTCCCAAGCAGCAGAGTGAAACTTTAGGCAAGTTACCTTACTCCACATGACTCTGTTTCCTAGCAGTAAGTAGGAACCACGTCGATTGGCGAATCGTTTTCCGTGGTTAATGATCCCTGCAAAAAAATATAAGAATAATAATTTGGTCACTGAATCAATGACTGTTTGTGAGACACTGCTGTATGCAACTGGTTGCCATGTTTCATCCACAAAATACACAGTCAATTCACGTTACAGTATATTCTTTGAAATGTTTTGAGTCGTCTTAACAACATGATAGGGGGCTATATCAATTATTATTATTTTATTATAGGAGTGTCCTAACCAGACTGAGGTTCGCACCACTTGGAAATTTCTCTTCAGAGAAAGAAAGGACAGAAAGAAGGTTCAGTGTAACGAGAGAGAGAGAGCAGTGGCAAAGGATTGCTCATGAAACAGCAGGGTTTTGCAAAATGACAGAACAGTTATTGCCGAGCATTCCAGACCCACCGAGAGCAATAAATCTTCGTGAAGGAAGAATGCTTCAATAATGCTGGCATGAGACAGATGGCCTTTTTTTTCCATGGGCTTCAAGGCGTTATTGTCCTTTGTGAACTGCGTTTCGCCCTTAACCCTTCGAGCGTCACATGCCCTGAGCTTAGTCCTGGCCACGAGATGACTTGAGGAATTAATGTAAGTTTGTTTGAGTTTTAGTCTCCAGGGCAGCCCTCCTCATCCCCCCTACCCCCCTCCCTGCCCCCCCAATGATGTAGTGGACAGAGCTGCAGCTTACAGAACAGGAGATCACTGGTTTGAAACCCCGTCCCTGAGTATGTTGGTCTCATCTAGGTCTAGGTCTGGAGGTTAAATTGGCTCTTGTCTTCCTAGGGTTAGGGAAGGGTAAATCTGTTAGGTTCCTGCTCCTCGTCCCTCTACACCTCTCTTTACTAGCTATACATGTAAAGCCGGGAGGGAAAAGGTCAGGCTCAGCTGTCGTGGCTTCTATCTTACATTCGAGTGACACTGACAACACTCACTGTCAAGGCTCATTCATGGTGATTTGATCAGGTACCGGGTGGTGGGGAATATGGGGAGCGGGGAGACAAGAGAATGGGAATCAATGCCCACAAAATATACAGTCAATTCACTTCACAGAATATTCTGTGAAGCACTTTGAGACATCTCAGAGATGTGATAAGGCATTATATCAAATGCAAGCATCAACAGGAAAAGGATTTCTATAAATGCTAATCATTGTTTAACTTTCAGTAGATAAGGAGAATAGAATAATAATAAAAAATTGTTTGTACCCCAACACACACTCTGAGACCCCTCAAGCCTAGGCTCTTGTTAGCCTGCACTTAATACTCCGGAATTAGGTAAACAAGATGCGTCCCTCCAGGGAGAGAGTGCGCAATATATTCCATTCTATAGGGAAGTTTCCATGGTAGGTGGGATGCATGGAATTCTCAGATTGGTTCGGATATTCTTAAGCATGTTGATGAGTTTGCCTATGTGACAGATATCTGGTTTGCCAAAACAAAATTGGATTTGATACAGCGCCTTTCACGTTGAGAGTCACAGGATTCACTGTAAAGCCTGGTGACCTGTGTGGTTTTGTAAGTGAACGTTTGACAATAAACAGCGAGGAAAGGGAGTGAGGCGCAGTTCTGAAAAGGTTAATCTTTGCAGCTCTGAGATATGCACTGTAATGGTATTTGATGATATTTACAAACTTCCCAGATTTTAGCCCTCATTACCAATGTGGAGTCCTGTAGCTCAGTGGTTAGAGCACTCGCTTTGCAAGCGAGAGGCCTGAGTTCAATTCCAGGCAGAGGGCGAAACCTTGGGCAAGTTTCCTTACTCCACACGCCTAATAATAATCCCTCCAAAACCAAAAGCAATAATAAAAATTGGTCATTTTCAATGTACGACTGTTTGTGGGACATTGCTGTGCGCAATTGGCTGCCGCGTTCGCCCACAAATATACAGTCAATTCACTTTACAGTGTGTTCTGTGAAGCGCTTTGGGACGTCCTCCCGACGTGAAAGGCGCTATATCAAATGCAAGGATTAAATGTCAGACTGATGTGGTGGACAATGTGTAAAATTTAATAAACCATAAAATTCTAATGGTCGAGATTAGCTCACTGATAGTAAGGGTCAATTTGCATTAATGAGGCACTAAATCACTAAAAGTCTTTGCTTTCCCCATAACAGGATGTAAATATGGCATAATTTCTTCCCATAGCAAAATAGGTTGTGGAATCCCGTAGTGTAGTAGTGGTTGGTGCGCTCACCTCGCAGCGAGAGGATCTGGGTTCGATTCCTGGACAGGGCAAAACTTTAGGCAAGTTTCCTTACTCCACACACCTCAGTTTACCGAGCAGTAGGTAGGTAAACTGGTTGTTAGTTGATTGGTGGACCGCTTTTCAAGGGTAAAAATCCCTTTTGGTCACTCAATCCTCACGACTGCTATGCACAATTGGCTGCAGCATTTCACCCACAAAATACACAGTCAATCCACTTTACAATATATTCTATCAAGAGCTTTGAGATGTCTCAATGATGTGATAAAGCAGTATATATCAAATGCAAAGATTATTATTATTATTACATATATCAACCTTGTTCTGAGTTTCTAATGAGAAAAGACAGTACAATAACTGACATTCTTTGTTAGAGTGATGAGATACTCTGTGTTTGAGTGATGAGGTACAGTGCGTGTTGAGAGATGAGATGTATTCTGTGTATTAGTGATGTCTGTGCCAGCTCCCTCAAAAGCAATCCTTTCAGTCCCCATTTTCCTGCCCCTTCCCCACACCACTGAAGCTGACTGTTTTTAGATAATAATCCTTGCATTTGATATAGCGCCTTATCCTTTCGTTGAGACATCTCAAAGCCCTTCACAAAACATACTGTAAAGTGAATGTGTATTTTTTGGGCAAAACAATAGTTGTCTCCAAGACATGATAAGGCACTAACTCAAATGGAAGGATTATTAATACAGATTCAGCTTCAACCACCACTCCCATCAGGGCATTCCATATCCTAACCACTCTGTGCGTGAATTCAACTAATTAAAAACTCTGTGGCCTGCATTCTCACCCGCATTAAACTCTGTACCTCCGTTACCCCAGTCCTTGTCAAACTCCATCGGCTCCCTATCACAGAGCGGATCGATTTCAAGATCCTCACTCTTGTATTTAAATCCCTCCATGGCCTGGCACTTTCCTATCTCTCCAACCTGCTCTCTGCCTACACTAGTACCAGCTGCCCTTGCTTGACTGGCTTCGGCTTCCTCCTTGTCCCCAGGACCATTCACCCCATCATCGGTGGTCGTGCTTTCAGCCACTACGTCCCAAAACTGCGGAACTCTCTCCCTCGCCTTGCCCACTCTCTCCCTATTTTCTGGTCGCGCTTGAAAACCTTCCTGTTCAACCATGCCTACAGTCACCTTCCCCTCCACCTAGCTCACCATCAGGCTCCACCACTGTTAAGCGCTCTGAGACGCCATCCGGCATGAAGGATACAACAAGTTGTTGATGTTGAATAAAATTCTCCTAACCTCTCATTTGCTTGTTTACTAACTATCCTAAATTGATGCCCTCGAGTTACTGACTCACCGACCAGTGGAAATAACTTCTACCAATTGACTCAATCAACACCTCTCATCATTTCAAAGACCTCAATCACGTCACCCCTCAAACTCCTTTGTTCCATTTCTTCCAGTCTCTGCTCATAGGCCAAACAACTCAACCCCGGCGTCATCCTAGTAAACCTCCTCTGCACTGCCCCTGTCTCCTTGAGGTCTTGGGATTGATATCTTGGAGCGATGGGAAACTCTCTGAGTGATCAAGTGATGGGATATGAGCTGGGCTGATACAAATGTGCGGGCGCACTTCCCCTGCATTTTCCATACAACGGCTCCCGCCCGCTACAACAGCCCCTTGGGTACGAACCTTTACACACAGTGCACTGGGCCCCAGGCTCCAATCTTGCATGCGAGGCGCGGTGAATTTGGGGATGGCAGGAGCGGCGTGTACAGGAAATGGACTTCGCTGGTGAATAAACCTCGATAGGAAAAGCAGCTTTGTTCTGGCAGTGCTGGCACAGCCACTGCAGAAAGTTGAGGAGAAGCCTCTTCTTATTGGAGTAGAATTCTTGCAGTAAGTCAACCACGCCATTGCGTCGCAAACTCTTAACTGTAAAAATGGTTAACTGTGATAAAGTGCTTGCAGTTGCCATAGACTGTGCAAGCTACATGATCGAAGCATTTTACACAATTCTGTTTCAAACAATTGTTTCCTTACGCAATACATATTACATGCATTGCCCATCTACTGAACTTGATTTTGGAAATTTGGCCTGTTATATTGGAGGACTTAAACACAGTGGTTGCTATGGTCAAGAAAGTCTTCTGCTAAAGTCCAATGCACCAGCATCAGTACTTGGAATTTATGGAGACGAAGAATGTAATTAAACCGCAGATGCCGGTCTTTGCTGTTCAGAGGCGTTGGTGCTCCTGGGTGAAGGCTGTTGAATATTTGTATGAGTACTTGCCTGTCTTGGCAGAATTTGTAGTTTAGCTGCAAAATGCTTCTCTCAATAGAGCCCCCACTGCATTTTTTCTGTAAAATTCAGCAAGCTGCTCCGCAATATTTCCGCACGTTTCTATTGGCCCAGGATATGAGCTCTCTGTGGAATAACACCTTATAATATAATAATAATAATAATAATAATAATCCTTGCATTTGATATGGTACCTTATCACTGAAAATATTGTAAAGTTAATTGATTCTGTATTTTGTGGGCGAAATGTGGCAGTCAATTGCGCAAACAATCATGGATTGAGTGACCACATTTTTAAAAATTACTCTTCCCTTATTCCCATCACCTCTAAAAGAAAACCTCAGTGTTGTTTTATAAAGCTTTACGTCTGTCAATTGCTCATTCCTATTCCTTTCCCTCTCTCTCTTTGCCTTCGCAGTAGCAATCAGGACATCTGCAGTGCAGGCAAGTTCATTTCAGCGGCTTTCTTTTGACTCTTAGGTGGTGACTGTTTTATATAAAGCGACTCATCAATTTGAAGCAAATCGCAAAGCCTCCCCATTCACTACCCCTTTTATGCCTAGGGAGGAACTGTAACGAGCATTGTAGTTACAGCTTATTAAATGTCAATTTGTTATCTATCTGCTCGCACAAAGAGAAACCTCTTAAACTGCAAAATATGTATTAATCCTGCAGCTAATGCCAGATAATTTGCCTGGGGTATTAAATAATTTAATATGCAAATCTGTGCAAAATTACCATGCTTTGTGTTCAGAATTAATACATTTTACTAATTCCAACAAAAAAAAACACCCATAAAGTGTTTAACACATGGTTTCCTATTTCATTTCATATGTGTACACCAGAAACAAAAAAATATTTTATTTTGTTTTTGTATCTCTTAACACAGAGGTTAGTTTTGAGGACACTTTGAATGGGCAAGAATACTGCTGTCTGGCAAGTTTTCCTGCTGATTGTCCAGCTTGGATGGTCCTAACCATTAGGGCTTTGGCTTTTAGGGCTAACAGGAGCTGAGTGGGAGAATTCCCTATCCCCAGTGACTGGTCTGCCCTTGCAAGTACTGCCGATGAGCTAGGCTGGCTGTAATGTCATTAGCAGTGCCCTGCAATATTATATTAGAGACCATCACAGAGGGCTGGCTCGATTCCGATATTCCATTGCTAAGCATATCACCTCAGAGCCAGTTCGGATCCCACTTACCATCACCGCCCCCCCACCCCACCCCCAGGAAGATAGACACTGAAGATGTCTGTCTGGGTTCAGATCTGATTTACTTTTCTCAGCAGCTTACAGAATTTGGCAATTGTAGAGTTCAGTCTTACACTTGAAGGTGTTTTTCTGTACTTCTAAAAAGAAACTTGGGGAAAAAAAAGCTTCAGAATTGGCGTTTCCCAAATTATAGACACTCTGAAAATAATTATACAACAATAATCCTTGCATTCAACATAGTGCCTTATCACACTGACAAATCGTCTCAAAGAGATTTGCAAGATTTCTACAACCACAAAACTTCATTTTTATACAGCGTCCTTCGTGTAGGATAATGTGAAGTCCTGTAGCTTATTTGTTAAAGCACTTGCCTCTCAAGTAAAAGGTCATGAAGCCGATTCCCGGGGAGGGCAAAAACCTTAGGTAAGTTTCCTTACCTACACACCACTGTTTACCTCGAAGTAAGTAGGAACCCGGTTGTTAGTTAATTAGCAGATCATTTTCCAGGGGTAAAAAAAATGTTGTCACTCAATCCATAACTGTTTGTGGGACATTGCTGTGGGCAATTGGTTACCGTATTCGCCCACAAACTATACAGTCATTTCACTGTACAGGAGATTCTGTGAAGTGCTTTGAGACGTCTTGAATACGTAAATGCCAGGATTATTATTATTATTAATGTGTTGCAGAAGGGAGAGGTGACCATAAGCACGGTCAAAAGAGGTAGGCTTTAAAGTGGAATTTAAAGACAGAGAGAGGAGCGAGGCAGACATTTTTTACTGTAGAGTGTAGTGACTATGAATTTTGTAGATGAACGCGGCATACATTGACTGCTGTGTTTGTTGACTTGAACACAGTCACTACACTTTATAGTGAATGCATACATTTTATCAAATGCAAGGATTATTTTTCTTATTATCTATCTATTTGGAAGGATCACATTACTAGACATCCGGAAAACTTTTTTGACTTAAAAAGTGTAGCAGCTGTTTTTTATATAAAAAAAAGAAAAATAAATCCAGCAGAATTATTCCAGTGCCTCAGTCAAATGGTGAAGGAAAGGATTGAACAGTTAGGATAGGAGAGGGAGAGGAGAGGAGCATGGAGAGAGGTGAGAGGAGAGAGAGGGAGATAGGCAGGTAGATGGTATCTCAAACTGAATGGTAAGGACATGTCAGTAAGCATTCATTTCTGATAACTAGATTAATCAGAAGGGAGCCAGTGGAGGACAAAACCAACTATTTCATCCGCTGCCACACTGACCTGCTCAGATAGATTATCTACATTGTCTGTACATCTGTCAGTATCTATCCATTTATTGGCTATCTGTCTGGATCGATGTATCTGTCTGTTTCTATTCGTCTCACCATTTCTTACTATCTACCTACCATTCTCTCTCTCTCTGTCTCCTCTCCCCTCTTTCCTCTACCCTCACTCCCATCATCTGATCTCTCCTAACTGCTCTTGCCTCTTCTCTCTCTCTCCTCTCTTCTATTCCCCCTCACCACTATCTCTACTCTACTAACTCTTCGCATCGCAAAAACAATTGGTCACTCAATCCATGACAGTTTGTGTGCAACTGGCTGCCGCGTTTTGCCCACAAAATATAATAATAATAATAATCCTTGCATTTGATATAGCGCTTTTCACGTCTTCTCGATGACTCAAAGTGCTTCACAGAATAGACTGTAAGTGAATTGATCGTATATTTGTGGACAAACCACGGCAGCCAATTGCACACAGCAATGTCCCACAAACAGTCGTGGATTGAAAATGACCAATTTATTATTGTTTTGTTTTGGAGGGATTATTATTAGGTGTGTGGAGTAAGGAAACTTGCCCAAGGTTTTGCCCTGCCTGGAATTGAACCCAGGTGTCTCACTTGCAAGGCGAGTGCTCTAACCACTGAGCTACAGGATTGTGATATACAGTCAATTCACTTTACAGTATATTCTGTGAAGTTCTTTGAGACGTCTCAATGATGTGAAAAGGCACTATATCAAATACAAGGATTATTATCTTACTCCTCTCTCTCCTATTTCCTCTTGTCCACCCAACTATAATAAACAGGTCCATATCGGCCTGTCCATTCCCTCTGCTTGGCTTGCCTCACCATCGTCATTCGAGCCTTCATCCTCTCCAACCCCACCCTTTGGAACTCCATCCCATAATCCCTTCACCTCACTCCCTCCGTTGCCTCCTTCGAGGCACGTCTCTAGACCCTCCTCTTCGACTGTGCATTGCTACCCTCCCCGTCCCCCCACCCCTCCTGATCCCAAGCTCGGGTACAAATCCCTGACTATCCAGGACCTTGTCCACATGATGTGAAAAGATGCTGCACAAATGTAATTTGTTTTGTTGATAGTGTTGATAATATATTTAATATATTCTTGTTGCTATTTTTCAGAGCAGCACAGTCTAAAGCAGTAACTAAAACAGTCAATGAGCTTGTGATGAAATATAAAGTGCTTGATGGCAGGGACTGTATCTGATCAGAATATCTGATTTCAATTTCCACTTATGCCATTTTAAGGTTGTGGATAAAATCTATCATCTGAAATTGAATGGTAAGGACATGGCATTGTCCTCTGATTTCTGATAAACTGGGCCAATAGAAAAGTGCGGAAATGTTTGCAAAAAAATTGCAGAATGCTTAAGAAATCTTCTGGGAACTTGCAGGGAAATCTTTTAAGTTTTCATAGATTCATAGAATATTACGACACAGAAGGAGGCCATTCGGCCCATCGAGTCTGTGCCGGCTCTTTGACAGAGCAAGTCACTTTCACTAACTCCAATCACCAGCTTTCTCCCCATAACTCTGCAAACCCGTCTTTCCCAGATACCCATCCAGTTCTCTCTTAAAAGCATTACCCTTTCAGGCAGATCATTCCAAATTCGAACTCGCTGAGTAAAAAAATTTCTTCTAACCTCCCCTCTGCTTCTTTTGGTAGATACCTTAAGACTGTGACCCCGGTCACAGACACACCTACCAGCGGAAACAGCTTTTCCCTATCTAGCCTGTCGAAACCTATCATGATCTTGAAGACCTCTATCAGGTCCCCGGGTAACCTTCTCTGCTCTAATGGGAAAAGTCCTAACTTCTCCAGTCTGTCCTCATAGTTAAGGTTCCCCATTCCTGGTATCATTCTCGTGAATCTCCTCTGTACCCTTTCCAGTGCCTTAATGTCCTTCCTGAAGTAAGGTGCCCAGAACTGGACGCAGGACTCCAGCTGAGGCCTAACCAGTGTTTTGTATAGATTAATCATACCCTCCCTACTCTTATACTCTATGCCCCTACTAATAGAGCTCAGTACACCAAATGCCTTTTTTACTGCCTTATCTACCTGCCCCGCTACCTTTAATGATTTACTTACTTGAACACCCAGATCTCCTGGAGTCCTGTAGCTCAGTGGTTAGAGCACTCGCTTTGCAAGTGAGAGACCTGAGTTCAATTCCAGGCAGAGGGCGAAACCTTGGGCAAGTTTCCTTACTCCACACAGAGCCTAATAATAATCCCTCCAAAACAAAAAACAATAATAAATTGGTCATTTTCAATCTACGACTGTTTGTGGGACATTGCTGTGCGCAATTGGCTGCCGCATTCGCCCACACATATACAGTCAATTCACTTTACAGTATGTTCTGTGAAGCGCTTTGGGACATCCTCCCGACATGAAAAGCGCTATATCAAATGCAAGGATTATTATTATTATCTCTCTGTATGGTCACACCCCTGCGGAAAAATTGCAGAAGTTTAGTTGGTGCTATTGAGAGACGCATTTTGCTGTTAACCTACATGCTTCATGCTCAGGAATAAGCTCTTTCAAGTATTTATTACAAAGCTGTGATGGTGTTGGAATAGTCCCTCGCTGTTTCGTGCACTTGCATAGAAACTCTTGGAAGGCAGGACCTTTTTCAAGCGGTATGTCTGGTCTAGTCAAACACTGCACAAAGTCCAATATGAATTCTTTCCTCTCCATAGATGATGCAGTGGCTCTAGAGAAGCAGGTTGTTAGAGCAAGTTGTCTCTGAGGTCCAAATCCACCTAGAAAGGAAAAAATAAAAATTAATCTTCATGATGCATTTGTCGTTAGAAATGTTCTATCTATTTGTTTTTATTTGCTGTGGTTGCTTATGTGCCCACCACTGGCAGGTGAGCCTTCAGACACTTTGCCCCCCCCTGGACCTCCATCCCGCAGTCCCTCCGCCTCACCAGCCTCCTTCAAGACCCGCCTCCTTCAAGACCCATCTCAAAACCCATTTCCTCTTCGACCGTGCCTTTGATCATCCTCCATCCCTCCCGATCTCCGGCCTCCCTGATCCCAACCCCCAGCTCGAGTCCGAAACACTGATTGTCCAGCGCCTTGGGACATCCTCCCGACGTGAAAAGCGCAATACAAATGTAATTTTGTTGCTGTTGTTTTAAAATTCAATCAAAAAAGGAGAGAGATTAATTTATGCAATTATACAAATTAAGATTTCCTTTCAAAATTAGAGTGAAAGCACATAATTATACATTTTCATTTCATAGTATTTATATCAAAAGCAGTTTACCTTTATTTTTTTCTTGATTGACGCTTCCTCGAGTTAACAATGTTTCTGAGATTTCATGTGCTCAGCAACGGTGCACTTGCGAACACAATCAATTGTGTGACAGCAAACGGGGCAAAACAACTGCCCCCCTTCTATATGAAGGTCATCTGGAGAGAGTACAATTCTACCTGTACGACAGACGGAAAATGAGAGGTTGCGGCTCCTTGGCTTCCTCACGGGATTTGCAAAACCGTTTGGATATTTTTGTATTGTACAACTTAAAAAATCCACTATCCCTGATTAAAACTGTAGGTATATATTTCCTAAAAACCTACTTATGTTTAAAATACTAAATATTTTAATTTGAATAGTTACCGAGAATAGCTCTTACCAAGAATTCTCCGCGATAGTGTGTGACACGGCTGCTTTTCCTGTCGAGGTTTACTCACCAGTGAAGTCGATTTCCTGCACATGCCGCTCCTGTCATCCCCAAATTCACTGTGCCACTCATGCGCGATCAGAACCTCTCCGGCCATATTAGTGGCGTCGAGCAAACAGTGTGAAAGGCCTGGGGCCAAGCGCACTGTGTGTAAAGGTTAGTACCTGAGGGACTGTTTGTAGCGGGCGAGGGCTGTTGTAGCTGAATGTGCGGAGAAAGTGTGCTCACACATTTCCATTGGCCCAGCTGATAACTAGAGATTAGCATAGAATATGTATTCTCTGGTCAAGGCCTTGATGTAGAGGTGACTGCCTGTCAGGAGTCTGTCCCATCCAAATCCAATCATGCAGTCTTGTAGCATACCGGCTACAGCACTCACCCCGCAAGCGAGAGGGTGCAGGTTTGATTCCCGGGCAGGGCAAAACCTTCGGCAAGTTTCCTTACTCCGCACACTTACCGATCCCGGTTGTTAGTCGATTGGTAGATTGGGGGGAAAAATCCCATGTTTAAAAAAAACATTCAAAAAAATTGCCACTCAATACACGACTGTTTGTGGGACACCACTGGGCGCAATTGACTGCTGCTTTTGCCCACAAAATACAGTCAATTCACTCTGCAGTATATTTTGTGAAGCTCTTTGAGATGTCGCAACAATGTGATAAAGTGCTAAATCAAATGCAAGGATTATTATATATTATTATCGATGCTCCAGGCTGGCTGGTCTGTCAGCAGCAGTGCCCTGGAGTACTGTGGCCTGGTTCAAGAACTGGACTACTGAGCGAGACGCCAAAGAGGGTGGATTCTGATATTCCGTTGCCAAACATCTCACGTTGGAGCTCGTGAGTAGATCCTGTCTGTGCCTGTTCAGGGGACTGTTATAGATTCATCACACTTCAAAAAGAGAAGGGAGTTTCTCTTCGTGTCGTGGCCAATAATCATCCAGTGTTCCCCGCCAACACTGTATTGAACTGTCCACCCAGACTGTGAACTCAAAGCCCCAACAGGGGCTTGAACCCTTCTGACTCAGGGGTGAGAGTGCCACTGACCGAGCCAGGCAGACATGTAAGGAATGTGGGGAGTTAGCAAATTGGTTGTATAGGCATTCGGCTACAAAATACACAGTCACTAAACTTTGCACTTTACAGTAAATCCTATGAAGCCTTTTAAGATGTCCCCTCGACACAAAGACGCTGTATCAAATGTAAGGATTATTATTGTTTTTAGGTTTCATATGTCAGACACCCATCTGTCCCCAAATATTTATTATTGATAAGAAATAGCACAAAACAACAGCAACAGCATTTATATAGCACCCTTCACTCGCTGCGGATTAGTTTCTTGGAAGCATGACATTTGATACAGCACCTTTCTTGTCAGGAGGATATCTCAAAACGCAGGATTTATTTTAAGGTTCAAATATACAGGCGATACACATTACAGTATATCCCGTGAAGCACTTTGAGATGATTCAACCACATGATCAGGTGCTGTATCAATTGCGAGAATTATCATGATTTTATTTGCCTGTGTATTTTGCAGGCAAAATCCCGTTCCATCTGGCTGCCTATTTACAGCAGGGTCGGAGACTCTTGGCTTTAACATCATTCCCTTCACGTGGGCTTTGGGAATAATCATAATACTTCAATAGCTCTCGTGTGAATGGGGAGGTGGGCGGAAAAACACAGCAAAATTGAGTGACCTTCGAGCACAGTGAAGGAAATTATATGTGAAGCATTGGGCGACAAGTGCTCTTTATGGACTAATTTCTCCTGAGGCACGTTCTGTTCATGTACAATGCAAAGTTTTGTCTGTGTGTAGTTGGGGGGGGGGGGGGGGGGAGGGAGGGTGGCATGGGATGTCAGAGGTAGGGGGACGTAGTAAAGTGTGACACAGATTTTGTGAATTGTAAACATTCGGAGGGCAGCACATGTGTCAGCAATATGTCAGCCTGGCTCACTCAGTGGCATTCTTGTCTCTGAGCCAAGTCGCCATGCTGGGACTCATATAGTAAGGCTGTCGTTCCAGCGCAGTGTTGGGGGGTGAGCACCACATTGCAAGAAATGCCGTCCTTCAATGAGATGTTAAACCGAGGTCCTGTCTGTGTTTGTACGGGTGGATGTTAAAGATCCCACGGTGCTACTCAAAAAGCAGAGGAGGTTTCTCCCAGTATTCTGGCCCAAACTCGCCAACATAAAAAAAAAAGGTCATTCACGCTATAATAATTATAATTTGCATTGGATACAGTGCCTTATCATACCATTGAGATATCTCAAAGAGCTTCACAAGATGTATTGTAAAGTGATTTGACTGTATTTTGTGGGCAAAACAGATGTTCTGCATTCCTTCTCCATGGCTGTTTGTAGGATGTTTCTGTGCACAAATTGGCTGCCATGTTCACCTACAGTATGCTAAGTAAGTGTTAAGGTGTTGCGTCGGGTGACGGGTAGCACCCTATCACTATATAAATGCAAGTTGTTGTTGTTCTGTAACAAACGCAAAAAAATTATAATTAAATTTAGTGTTTAATTGTTCAACAGATGTGAATGAACCTCTGGGCTCTGGTGATCATTGTGAGGTTAGGTTGACAATGTATGGAAAGGTTAAGCCAAGTGTAATAATACAGAGGTGTGTCAGTCTGGCCAAGCGAATACAGGGACAGTGGAGAAGGATTACGCGAGGAGCAGAATTGGGAGACAAAGTAGAGGAAAAAGGAAATTTCATTCAATAAAATATAACCATTCAATTTGATACAGCACCCATCATGTGGCAAGGATGTCTCAAGTCTCTTCACACTAATAATTCTTGCTTTTATTATAGAGCCTTATCACTTCACTGAGATGTCTCAAAGCACTTCACAGAATATACTGTAAAGTGGATTGACTGTGTAGTTTGTGGGAGAAATGTGGCAGCCAGTTGTGCACAGTAGTGTCCCACAAACAGTCGTGGGTTGAGTGACTAAATTTTTTTTTGAAGGATTTAGAACCATGGAAAGCAATCTGCCAATCGACTAACAACCGGGTTTTTAACATAACATAACAATATGTAGGAGCAGGAGTAGGCCATTCGGCCCATTCAATGATGGCTGATCTTGTAATCTAACTCCAGCTAATAACCTAACCCTGCCTTATCCCCATATCCCTTAATCCCTTTTGCAATAAGAAATCTATCTCAGTCTTGAATATGTTCAAGGACTGAGCGTCAACAGCCCTTTGAGGTAGCGAGTTCCATACATTCACCACCCTTTGAGTGAAGAAGTTTCTATAAGATCCCCTCTAATTCTTCTATATTCTAGAGAATATAGGCCCAAATTGGTCAGCCTATCCTCGTAACTCATCCCCTTCATCCCTGGCACTAACCTAGTAAACCTACGCTGCAGCCCCTCCAAGGCAAGGACACCTTTCCTTAAATAAGGAGACCAAAACTGCACACAGTATTCCAGGTGTGGTCTCACCAGGGCCCTATACAGTTGCAGCAAGACTTCCCTACTCTTATACTCTAATCCTTTCATAATGAAAGCTCACATACCGTTCGCCTTCCTAATTGCTGCTGCACCTGCAGACTCACTCTCTGTGATTGGTGTACAAGGACACCCAAGTCCCTCTGGACGCCAACACATTCCAATCTCTCCCCTTCTAAGAAATAACCCGCTCGACTGTTTTTGCTACCTTGGTGGATGACTTCGCACTTCCCTACATTATACTTCATCTGCCACCAACCTGCTACCTTTCTATGTCTCACTGCATTTTTTTAATGTCATCCTCTGTGTTGACACTTCCTCCACTTTTATTTACTGCTAGGTAAACAGAGGAGTGTGGAGTAAGGAAACCTAAGGTTTCACCCTTTCCGGGAATCGAACCCAGGTCCTCTCACTTGTGAAACGAGCTTGCTAAGCACTAAACTACGAGACTCTAAAGTGCAGTGACTGTATTTGTGGGCTAATAAGTAGCCAATTTGTACATAGCATCATTCCACAAACAGCCATGAAGTGAATGGGTGATTTTATTTGGGACCCAGATTTATCATCTTGTCTAAAGGACGGCAACTCCGATAAGGCAGCACTCCCTCCATCACTGCACTGGAGTGTCAGCCTTTAGGGGTTGTAGGGAACCCAGAAACATAGGAGCAGGAGAAGGCCATTCAATCCCTCAAGCCTGTTCCGTCATTCCGTTAGATCATGGCTGATCTGCACCTCAACTTCATTTGCCCGCCTTTGCTCCGTATCCCTTTATACCCTTAGCTAATCCAAATCTATCCATCTCAGTCTTGAACGTTTCAATTGATCCAGCATCCACAGCTTTTTGGGAGAGAGAGTACTAGATCTCCACTACTCTTTGTGTGAAAAACTGCTTCCTCATTTCACTCCTAAATGGCCTAGCTTTAATTTTAAGATTATGCCCCCTTGTTCTGGATTCCCCACCAGAGGAAATAGTTTCTGTGTAGGGTTAACAGAAGCTGAGTAGGTAGAATCCCTGCTTCCTTTTATCTAACATGAATAAGTTAGGGGAAGTGTGGGTGTGTGTACACGTGAGAGGGATGCAGGGGAAGAGAAAAGAAAAGACAGGAGGAAAGAGAAAGGCAGAAATACCAAGACCAAAGGATCCAAGGAAGGAGGTCATAATAAACCTCAAGGCCACGCAGAAATATTTCAAAAGGCACATGTGAGTGAGGATTGAGAGATTTGGAAAGGATGTCTGAGCTAAATAAAAGGAGAATAAGTAAAGCGTTCAGTTCAAATGGTGCAATATAATTTTCATTTATGTAATACGTTCCAAACTGGGAAACTTTCTCAAAATGCTTTATAATAATAATAATAAAATATTCTGGTACTAAGCGAAAGGAATGGCTAGGGTGGTGAGACAAAGAAGTAGAGTGGTGGTGGAGGGGAGAAATTATGTTGTGGAGGGATTTAAGGACAAGGATCTTGAACATTGATTCCTAGGGAGGACGAAACTTTAGGCAAGTTTCCTTACTCCACACGCCTCTGTTTACCTAGCAGTAAATAGGAACCCGCTTGTGAAGGATCTTGACAAGGACAAATTCATCTGGATGTGTGTGGTTGGAAGCCAGCAGAGCCAAGTAAGGATGGGATGGGGGTGATAATAATATTAATCCTCACCTTATTACCTCATTGAGATGTCTCAAAGCACTTCACAGAATACATTGTAAAGTGAATTGACAGTATATTTTGTGGGCAAATTGAAGCAGCCAATTGCGCACAGCAGTGTTCCACAAACGGTGGTGGAGTGGGTGGCCACATTTTTGGGGGAGGGATTATTGTCCCCGGAAAGCAATCCACCAATCGACTGACAACTGTGTTCCTACTTACTGCTAGGTAAACAGAGACGTGTGGAGTAAGGAAACTTGCCAAACGTTTGCCCTCACCGGGAATCGAGCCTAGGTTCTCTCACTTGCAAGATGAGTGCTATGGGATCTCAAACTTAATCTAATGCGTTGTTGGGGAGCCAGCAGAGTTGAGCGATGATAGAGTTCATAGGCTTGGAGAGCCTGATGTGGGAGAGGACACGGGCTGCAGAGTTCGGGAACGTGTGCAGCAAAGAGCTGGGGAATCCAGCAAGGAGGAGATGGCAAAGTCATCTGGATGTGATGAAGGCACAAAGTGAGAAGCACAGGCCTTTTGTTTAAGCTTTGTTGGCAGTAAGTAGCGAGGTTATGAGAGGCAATGATCCTGTCACTCAGCCTCCAGCACCAGAGACCAGCCACTGCGCTCATTATCAAACCATTGCTAAATTGAAACGTGTGCTAATTGCTTTACTTCAATTTGTGAAGCAGACAGTGAGAAAGATAGAAGGTGCATTGACTTCAGTGCCTGACAGTCCACTAGAACTCTAGTTCTCTGATGATCGTTATATGGTTTATTGATTCCCAATGAGCTCAGTCCGTCAACTTATGTAAGCACACTGGGGCACCTAATTTGGTCAGCCATGTGTCTGACACATGTGGAAACCCATCACTGTGCTTAAAGAGTATCCAAACCAGCTGACCAAACAAGTTAAGACTGAGAATACCACATATGTTACATCACCTACACACTGAAATCTCCCCGTGTCTGGAATGGAATATATACTCCCTGGAGGGACGCACCCTACTTGCTTAATTCTAGACCGTACTCGGCAGAGCTTCATAAGAGCCAAGCCAAGGGGAAACTCCATTCACATACTGCTAGAGTTTAACCAGCTGTTGTTCTGTCCTTCAGATGAAATGTTAAACTGAGCTCCCATCTTTGCTTGTACATGTGGACATTAAAGATCCCGTGGCGCTACTCGAAAAGGGACGGTAGTTTATCTCTCCTGGTGTCCTGGCTGACAATCTCCCAGAATCAATTGATGGTTTTACCAGATGGCTGTTTGTGGGACATTCATAAATTCGCAAATAATGGTATAATAATGGCAAATAATGGTATCTGAAGATGGTCGTTAGCACAATGTGAGTGAATTTGTTTATAGTGTAGAAGCTGCTGCTCACACAGCAACAACACTCAACAACAAAAACTTGCAATTATAGAGCACCCTTCATGCAGGGCAGAGTCTCGGAGCACTAAACAGTGGAGGAGCCTGATGCTGAGCTGGCAGGAGGGAGGAAGTGACTGTAAGCACAGTTGAAGAAGAAGGTCTTCAGTCTTCATCTAAAACGGGAGGGAGAGGGCAAGGTGGAGGGATTGGGGAAGAGAGTTCTAAAGCTTCGGGGTGCAGTGGCTGAAAGAACAGCTGCTGACAATGGAAAAGGGGACAAGGGACAAGCAGGAGGCCAGAGCCAGATGAGCAGAGACAGTGGGTAGTGGAGTGTGGAGAAAGCAGGTCTGAAAGTTAGCAAAGGTAACTCTTAAGCAGCAAGCAGTGTAACCTTATGTCAAGGATCAAATAATGATTGATCCAAGACCAGACTACTTGCTAACCACGCTGGCAGAAACCATTACCCCAAGCGATCCACCAATCGACTGACAACCGGGTTCCAAGTTGCTGCTAGGTAAACAGAGACATATGGAGTAAGGAAATTTGTTTAAGGATTCACCCTGCCCGGGAATCAAACTCAGATCCTCTCGCTTGCGAGGTGAGAGCACTAACCACTATGCTACAGGACTACAAAATCTGTCTCGATGTTATAAACCATATGAAATATAAGGATTATAAATTTCTGTCTGATTATTGGGTAGCTCACACCTGTTAAATTGAGAAACTACAACCAGCTGAAATTGAGCAATTAAATCCTGCAAAGCAATTAATTAGCCTTTAATTGGCACACACTGAGCAGAACATCCGGCCAGTGACTAGCTAAATACACCAAACGCTGTGTGATGTGTGCCACCCTCACTGACTTCATCAAACTGTTTGAGCCCACTGCCAGTTTGGATTACAGAGCTTCTGACAAGGGTTCTTGTGTGTGGTTAAGGCAGGATCTGCTAACTAGTTGTTTTTGGTAGTTAAGAGGTAAATAAATCAAATATATAAATAAATCCATGCATCAGGAAGAAGTCCCAAAGTGCTTCACAGGATTTATGAAAGTGGAGTGACTGTGTATGTGTAGGTGAATGCAGCAGCCCAATTGTACACAATCAATAACCCACAAACTGTTGTGAAACAAATGATGCATTTTATTTGGGGGATTGTCAGCCCAGACACCGGGAGAGAAAAAACCCTTCTCTTTTTGAATAGTGCAGTGGGATCCTTTAATGTTCATTTGAACAGGTGCAGACGGGACCTCAGTTAAACGTCTCATCCGAAGGGCGATACCTCTGACTATGAAACAAACTCCCAGCACTGTGTTGGAGTGCCAGCTTCGACTATGTGAAGGCCTGAACCCACAACTTTTTGACTCAGAAGCAAGAGTGCTATCACTGAGCCAGGCTGACACCTGTCCAATACCAGTAGTCTAATTCCAATAGTTAAGGTGTTTCCAATAATACACAGTATTATTGTGACAGCAACAAACATTTAAAAGCCCTAATGGGTGGTTCTAGCTGAACAAGCAGCAGTTAGCCTGCCAGACCCAATGCACACTCTGGGGTCCCCAAACCTTGGCTCTTGCTAACATGCGCCTATTGCTTTCTGGAATTAGAGAAGCAGGGTACATTCCTCCAGGGAGAGAGTATGTATTCCATTCCAGACAGGGGGAACTTCCCATGTGTAGGTGGTGTATATTTAAGAAATTCTCAGTCTGGCTTGGATACTGTTAAGCACAGCAATGGGTTTCTGCGTATGCCAGACACCTGGCTGACCCCGAAAAAGAGTCTTGAATTCCCAGCCGGACGTTCCATAATAGAGACCTGTTTTCCCTTTATAGCATTGGGCTGCTTCTTAGGTGAGTCCCAGCCTAAACCTGGCCTAAACCACCCTTCCTGGTACCCCTGTATCCACACTAAAGCCCACTGGCTTCTTATCACCCTGGAGGTGTGACTGCCTCCGCTCGGCTGACTCCACTCCAACATCGGCAGCCACACTTTCAGCTGCTTCGCCCTGAAGCTTTGGAATTCTCTCTCCAATCCCTCCACCTTGCTCCCCTTTTACATCACAACTGAAGACCTTCCTCTTTGACCGTGCTTACGGTCACCTTCTCCCTCCCCCTGGCTTGGTGTCAGGCTTCACCGCTGTTCCAGTCAAATTGTACAAATAAATGCTTTGTTGTGTCTGCCCTCAAATTGCTCTGAATCACCTGCAGCCTTGGTGTCTGAAAATATGGTTCTGAGTTTATTTTCTCAATGTCACTGGTAACTTTTACATCTCTGCAAGATCCCCTCTGAGACGTCTCCTTTCAAGGCTGAAGAGCTCCAGCTTATTGTGTCATTCCTCCCAGCTCATCCTTCTAACACTGGGATCAGCCTTGCTGCTCTCAAACACACTCCTGCGCCAATAATAATCTTGAATGGCTTGTTTCCTGTCTTGTAATGTTCTATTAACAGTAAGTGGCGATTGCTGGTCCTTTGCTGCTAAGAATTCATCTCACCACCTCTCACACTGTAGAAACAATTTCAGCAGCCGCCCGCTTTGAGCTGCCTATAAAGCCTCTATCCTGCTGTGTGTTCAGTAAACTAATTGGTTTTAATGAAGCAATTATTTACATTTATTAACTTTGGGAGCTCGATCCCGTTAACCCCTGTTAACCCCAAACCAGCCTTTCCGCTGTGTCCTGACACCTCCTCCTCATTAACTCCCACTGTCTCTGAATCGTCTCCTCACTGACCCCCTTGTCTTTGACCTCATCCCGTCCTCACTGACCCCCTCCTCTATGACGGCATGGTTGAGTGGACTCGAGGCCTGTGCTCTCAAAAACAACAAAAACAAATTACTTTCCCCTTTCACATCGGGAGGATATCCCAAGGCACTGGGCAGTCAAGTGTTTACACCTGAGCTGTGGGCTGCAGTTCAAGAAAGCTGGAGGACAACAACAACTTGCATTTATATAGTGCTTCCTGCGCAGCGTCTCAGCAGGTGGTGGTGAAGGAGGCAACTGCTCTTATCTCTAAACTTCACTTACAAAATTCACAGTCACAGTAAAATCCTGTGAGGCGCTTTGATATGTCCTCCCCAAGTGTGTCAAATGAAGGATTAGTTATCGAATCCCTGTGAAGCTGCTGCTATGCTGTAAGTCGCGTGTGTGTGAAAAAAATGCAAAAATAGACAAGTGAAACGTTTCCACTCCACTGCTTCTGAATTGTTGTCTCACCAAAATAACCCACCGCGCAGAGTGAGATAAATATAGAGAGAGAGGCAAGTAGGAAGGGGACAGAAAACAGCTTTTAACTGCCTCCATTTGTTTCCTGTTTGATTTTTGAAAGCACTTTATGACAGACGTCCTCCCAATACAAAAGGTGGAATACATTATACACTACATTGGTTAGAACAACAACGACAACAAAATTACATTTGTATAGTGCCTTTGCAGTCGGGAGCACTAACTTCGCAAGTGAGAGGACACGGGTTCAATTCCCAGGCAGGTCGAAACCTTAGGCAAGTTTCCTTACTCCACTCGCTTCTGTTTACCTAGCAGTAAGTAAGAACCCAGTTGTCAGCTGATTGATGGATTGCTTTCCAGGTTTAATATCTTCAAAAAAAGAATAACTTGGTCACTCAATCCACAACAGTTAGTAGGACACTGCTGTGCGCAGTTGGCTGCTGCATTTCACTCACAAAATATGCAGTCCATTCACTTTACAGTATATTCTGTAATGCACTTTCAGACATTCAACGGCATGATAAGGCGCTATATTAACTGCAAGGATTATTATTATTATAAAAATGTAAATTGTATTATATTGGCATATTGGGATTTTTCACCCACAAAATATACACTCAATTCACTTTACAGTATGTTCTGTGAAGCGCTTTGAGACGTCTAAAAGACGTAATAAGGCGCTATATCAAATGCAAGGATTATTAGTATTATTATATTTTGAGGTTATTTAATTGCTGCCAGTAGTTTTCATTAAACATTTTCAGTGGCTACGATGGGGGAAATTGAGAACGTTTTTGAATATTTATCCTTGAGTTTGATACCGTTGAAACATCTCAAAGCATTTCACAGGATTTTACTATGTGTTTTACAGTAAAATCTTGTTAGTTTTGTGAGTGAACATGGCAGTGAATTTGCGCACAGTGATATCTCACAAACAGTCATGAAGTGAGTGATAGATTTTATCTGGGGGATTGTTAGCCAGGGCACATTTGTTTCGCCCATAAATATACAATCAATTCACTTTACAGTATATTCTGTGAAGCGCTTTGAGACGTCTAAAAGATATGAAAAGCGCTATATCAAATGCAAGGATAAAAAAAGGACATCGGGAGGGGCTTTAGTGTTTTTGTATGCTGTAATGCACCGTCCCCAGGTGCCTTTTATACTCGTAATGTTTAATTTGGGGTCTCAATAAAGTTCCTTGAGGAATTAGCGCTTTGGGACGTCCTCCCGACGTAAAAGGCGTTCCATAAATGTAATTTTGTTGTTGTTGTTGTTGTAGCAGTTGCTGTGTAGCTGTTTGCGGGCCTTTGCTGGCGTGTGTAAGCTACCATAACTGACCACAAAACCCTGACTGCCATGTTTGCCCACGAAATATACAGTCAATTCACTTCACAATATATTCTGTGAAGTGCTCTGAGATGTCTCGATGATGTAATATCAAATGCAAGGATTATTATTATTATTTCAAGTGAAGTGCGCTGGATAAACACACGTTCCCTGCTGCCAGTGTGTGCCTAACAATGTGGGCTATTGGATGCTATTTTTGTCGGTTCAGTAATATCCTCGGGGAATATGTAGTCAGTTTTAAAAGGCTATTTCTGGACATGCCTCTGGAGCTTTTGCTAACTGAAAGGCTGCATTAGCATTGCTTGTTCAGTTAATACAGTTCACAGCTTCCTTGGCTTCCCAGCCATTGACTTTACACCCGTCTCTTCTCTCCAAAGAGATGGGGAAATTGTCTTACTCTCTTTGTTGGTGACAGGTAGATAGAAGTCACAGAAGCAAAGGAGAGGGGAAGAGGTGTGGGGGAAGAAGTCAAGGAATAAAATGTTGACATGCTGCAATTTCAGAATACAAAAGATCTAAACTTTAGTGAATGATTCCTTTAATTTTTTTCTTTGTCTTTCTCTCCCTATGCAAGAATTTAAAGTATCAAAATATCTCAGAGCGCTTTACAGTGATCACTGACATTGCAGGGAAACACAGCAGCTAATTTATTATTAATTTGTTAATAAAATTAATTACTAATTATTTAATTAATTCTGAAACACTATTAATATATTAACAATAATTTGGTACAGTGCTTTTTCATGCCAGGAGGATGTCTTAAAGCACTTCACAGATTTTAAATGCAGAGACTGTGTATTTTGCACACAGCAATGTGCCACAAAGAGCTATGAAGCGAAAGGCCAATTTTAACAAGGGATTGTTGGCAAGGACACAAGGAGGAACTCACTTCGCTTTTTTCATGGTATCTTTATTCGCTGACTGGATCTCAGTTCAGAATTTTATCTGAAAGACAGCACCTCCAGCCCAGAGCTCCATCCATATTGCACTCGGAGTCTCTGATGTGAGGCTTGAACACACAAACTTCTGACCTAGATGGCAGTGTGCAACTAACTGAGTAAAGCTGGTTAATATTGGCAAGGGGTAGGGATGGGATGGGGGAGAGTAGGAGGGAAGGTAAGCTAAACAATGTGTAATAAAGAGAACAATACTCACTGCGGTTGTTAAGTGGTGATTTATTTGAACGCTACATATATTTTCAGCGTTGAGCTTGCTGTACTGTATTTGCCAGTCATGGCGGGGCTCCACTCTGTTAAAGGGAAAATTGACAGCTCATATAGACTTGTACTTACAGATATAATAATAATAAGAATTCCTTGCATTTGATACAGCTCCTTATCACTTCTTTGAGACGTTTCAAAGTGCTTCACAGATTGTACTGTAATGTGGAGTGACTGTGTATTTTGTGGGTAAACCGCAGCAGTCAATTTTGATTCCCACAAACAGTCGTGAATTTAGTGACCAAATTAATTTTTTTAGGCTTTTTTCCGGGTGAGGTGGGGGATTATTATCCCTGAAAAGCGATCTGCCAATCGACTAACAACTGGGTGCCTACTACTAATAATAATAATAATCCTTGCATTTGATATAGCACTTTTCACGTCGGGAGGACGTCCCAAAGCGCTTCACAGAACACACTGTAAAGTGAATTGACTGTATATTTGTGGGCGAACGCGGCAGCCAATTGCGCACAGCAATGTCCCACAAACAGTCATATGGATTGAAAATGACCAATTTATTATTGTTTTGTTTTTTTGGAGGGATTATTAATGGTTAGGTAAACAGAGGCGAGTGGAGTAAGGAACTTTGCCTAAAGTTTTGTTCCACCCTGGAATCGAACCCAGGTCTCCTTGTTTGCGAGGCGAGCACGCTAACCACTATGCTACAGGACTCCATAATGGAGAAGGACAAAAGGAGTCGGCTATAGGACCGTAACACATCTAAGCATTCAGATAATCTCATAAACTGTAAAGGAGGATTATAAAATCCATGTGAACTCCAAGACATGCTTGCTGTTTGATCTGTTCATTGTGAGAACTTGTTCTAATAAACTTGTGTTTACAACAACAACACAGCTCCATTTACACAGAACAGCATCTCAGAGCCCTGCACGGTGCTGGGGTCTGCCGCCGAGCAAGGATGAAGGGGGTGGGGGTGGCGAACACAGGCACGGTCAAATCGGTGGGATTTAAAAATAGATAAAGAGGGGGGTAAGGCGAAGGATAAATAACGACTGGAACAGGTTGCGAGGAAAGGTGATTAAGGCCAGGACACTGGGACTCGTTTAAAAAGCAACTTGATGTTGTGATTGGTGGGGAGGGGGTAGATGGTAGGGTAGATGTGCTGAAGGAATAGATCAGATGGGCCAAAGGTTTGAGCCCTCACTTGGAGGATGGCAGGTACCAGGAACTCCCTATCAGCACTGGAGGAATGGCTCCCCAAAAAAGCTTGGGATTGTATTAATAATAATAATAATCCTTGCATTTGATATAGTGCCTTATCACATCTTCAAAACTTCTCAAAGCGCTTCATAGAATATAGTGTAAAGTAAATTGACCATATATTTTTGGGGTGAAACGTGGCAACAGTGTCCCACAAACAGTCATTGATTGAGTAAGCAATTTATTATTTTATTTTTTGAAGGGATTATTACGGCACTGTGTCCTGAAAAGCGATCCGCCTATCGACTAGCAACCAGGTTCCTACTTACTGCTAAGGTTAATAGAGGTGTGTAGAGTAAGAAAACTTGCCCAATGCTTCATCCTGCCAGGAATCGATCCCAGGTCTCTCGCTTGCGAGGTGAGTGCTCTAACCACTGAGCTACAGGACTCCACATAACATATTGTAAAACAGGGGCACATATTCGTGGGGGGCGCTTGGCAGCCAGTCACAGGTTTGCTCGGGAAATTTCCCAAATGCCAGCTAGCCAGTCCACCACTGCCTGTCAGTTGCCTTTTGATCAATTGATCCAGCCTTGATAATAACAATCTTTATATTTGATACAGCGCCTTGCATGTCAGCAGGATGTCTCAAAGCATGTCACAGGATTTACTGTAAAGTGCAATGAATGTGTATTTTGTGGACGAACGTGACAGCCAATTTGCACACAGCAATGTCCCATAAACAGCCACGGAATGAATGATCAACTTTATCTGTGGATTGTCGACCAGAACATTGGGAGAGACAAACTTCCTCCTGTTTTGAAATAGTGTCACAGGATCTTTACCACCTGAACAGGCACCGATGGGGAGCTCGGTTTAACATCTTATCCGAAGGGCAGCGCCTCCGACAATGCAGGGCGCCCCCCAAGAATAATCAAGGGAATCGATGCGGTGGGTATGGAGCAGGCAGTGCAACAGTTAATGCTTCATTGCTACATAAAGACAGGAAGAGATAAATACCTGGGAGTGATTACAAGAATGTAATTTAATCCGGGATGGGGTGGGGGATTTAAATGTCAATAGAAACCACAGGAGGATAGTTTTAAGTGGTTCAATTGGCTGTACTGAAGTCAGGGATTAGATTACCAGAGAGATACCCCCTCTAGGGCATTGGTTATTGTTTTATAATATAGTGTTGGATTTCATGGGGTGTTTTTATTCAGCTGAGCATCTGTTTTTGTGTGCTCACTGTCCCTGTCAATGTAAATAGCGACTGCCTGTGTGTTCTGCCTCTTTTCACTGACCGGCAATGAGGGACCAACCACTGTGATATTATTTACCCCGACGCTCCAGGACTATTAAGTGAGGTTCTGAGCACTTCGTTACAGCTGTATAATACAATGCAATTGACATTGATACAATGCCTTTCACATCGGGAGGACATCTCAAAGTGCTTTGAAAAAGTGATCTGCATTGATCCTAGCTAGGGGTAGTTGGGGGGGGTGGAGAAAAATGGCGAAAAGTATGTTAAAAAGGCATGTCTTGAAGGTGGGAAGGGAAAGAAGGGGGTAGGGTGAGTGGGGCGAGCTAGAGAGATGGAGTTCCAGAGAGGGGTGCAGATTGGCGGGATGGCTTAGTGTCAGTCTATTGCAGTGATAGCGCTCTCGCCTCTCGCCTCTGAGTTAGAAGGTTATGGGTTCAAGCCCCAGATCGATGCCTCAATTGACTTAATCTCAACTGATACTACTGGGGTGTTGACCAATGCTGGGGGCAGCACTACATTGGTGGAGGTATTGTCCTTTGGATGAAACGTTAAACCGAGGTCCGGTCTGTGCCTGTTCAGATGGACATCAAAGATCCCACAGCTCGATTCAAAACAAGAAATGATTTTCTGTCTCCCAGTATCTTGGCCAACAATCCCCCAAATAAAATTGCTCACTCAGTACATGGGACACTGCTGTGTGCTCAAGTGCCCAGCCAGCTGTGGAAAGCACTGCAAGAAGTCCTCCTGATGTGATAGATGCTTTTAAATATACAGTATATATTATAGCATAGGTTCACGAGATGATATCAGAGATGAACAGTAAATTCACAGTGAATATATACCCAAATCACAGTGAATCTACAGCAAGATCACAGCGATTCCCCGCAGAAATATTAATCTACACTACAGCAGTGACTCTACTACAAAAATAAATCAGCGCCACAAGATTTATGTTAACGTTACATCCAGGGAGAGAGCTCTGAGCAGAGAACCTCATCTCACCCTTGGACCTCTCTCACCCTTCTGGTGGTCTCAAGCTGAACAAAGCATCAGGCAGTGTCCATGGGAAATCAGGAAAATAAATAAGAATTGCTAGACGAAAGAAGACCAAGGTCCATCAAGTTCACCTACAACCAACATGGCAGTCGCTTGCACATATCATGTCCCAAACTATATAATGTATTCCAAGGTATCATTTCCTAAAAGAAATCTATCTAATTTGCTTTTGAAAGAAAAACCCTCGGCCTGGTTTTAATTCCTTGCCACAAACCATGCATAGGACCTGTGGAGACATCGCACATGCAGATCAAAGGGTCAATTTAGAAAAGAATCACATACCCTCTGGTATACATTTAAACTTGTTTTTTTTCATTTTTAAAATGGAAAACACTTTTAGTTAGTTATTGAAACAGCCCAAAGTTTGGGAACTTTCTCCGCCTATCCCTTCGCCTTGACCCCTTTCCCTCTTTTAGATCACGACTGAAGACCTTCCTCTTCGACCGTCTTACGGTCAACTCCTCCCTCCCCCCAGCTCAGCGTCAGTCTCTGCCACTGTTAAGCGCTCCGAGACGCAGCCCCACATAAAGAGCACCGTATAATTGTAAGTTGTTGTTGAAAGCGTTATTCTATGGCAGATTTGAGGTACAGTGTGAGGGCAGGACAAGGGGTCAGGGAGACTTTATATAGAAATCAAAGTTAAATGAGCCACCATTGGGCTCCAGGCCTCAGTCTAGTACCTAGACACAAGAGCATTATTATCATCATTATTCTTATTATATTACATTTTTAAAATCATTATTATTATTTTAAAGGTGACTTTCCATTTGAATAATATGATAATAATCCTTGAATTTAATACAGCATCTGATAAAAATAATAATCCTGCCATATCACGTCTCAAAGTACTTCAGAGAATGTACTGTAAAGTGAATTGACTGTATATTTTGTGGGTGAAATGTGACAGCCAATTGCACATAGCAGTGTCCCACAAACAGACATAGGTTGAGTGTCATCTTTTTTTCAAGGGATTATTACCACTGGAAAGCGATCCCCCAATCGACTAACAGCTGAGTTCCTACTTACCACTTGGTAAACAGAGGTGTGAGGAGTAAGGAAATTCGCCTAATAATAATAATAATCCTTGCATTTGATATAACGCCTTATCACGTTTTTGAGATGTCTCAAAGTGCTTCACAGAATTTACTGTAAAGTAAATTGACTGTATATTTTGTGGGCAAAACGTGGCAGCCAATTGTGCACAGCAGTGTCCTACAAACAGACGTGGATTGAGTGACCAATTTATTATAATTTTTTTTGAAGGAATTATTACCCCCGGACAAGCGATCTGCCAATCAACTAACAACTTGGTTCCTGCCTACTGCTGGGTAAACAGAGGTATGTGGAGTAAGGAAACTTGCCTAAGGTTTTGCCCTGGCGGGAATCAAACCTAGGTCTCTCGTCAGAGAGGTACGTGCTCTAACCACTGAGCTAAAGTTTCGCCTTGCTGGGGAATCAAACCCAGGTTATCTTGCTTGCAAGGTGAGTGCTCTAACCAATATGCTACAGGACTGGACAGTTTCTGTAAAGAGTATGGGGTGAGGACGGGGGGTAAATTGATGCTGTCTCTTTAGTGCCCAGGGCAGGAAGGTGGGCTGCTTGCTTCCTGCTGGATTGTGAAAATCACTACTGATCTCCACTCAATTAACGTGAACTTATCAGGATCATCACCTCCTGCCACTGCTTCCTACTGCCAGACTGATAACAATCCCTGCTTTATAATGCAACAGCTGTAATACTGAAACCAACCCCTCAAAAGACCTTCTGGGGGCAAACGTCGCAAAATATATCATCACCTCGAAGCCCACGTATAACAGTGAGCACAGCCTTGAATGGGTCCATAACTTGGGTGCAATAACAGCAACAAGGACTTGGATTTATATAGCCCCCCTCACGCAGGGCAGAGTCCCAGAGTACCTGACAGGCCTCGATAGAGGATTGTAGAGGAAGTTGGTTGCATGAGTAGGGAGGTGCCAGGGGATGAATGGATTTGAAGATGTATGAAGGGTGCTAGTATTACAAGCAAGCAAAGTGCTCCAGTGTCACTTTCAGCCTGACCCATTGCACAATAGTGATCTGCCAATCGACAAATAACAGGGTTCCCACTTACTGCGCATGGAGTAAGGAAACGTGCCTAAGATTTTGCCCCGCCCAGGAATCGAACCAAGTCCTCTCGCTTGTGAGGCGAGTGCTTTAGCCACTATACTATTTAAAGACGTAACAAGGCGCTATTACCAAAGCAAGGACGATGATTATTATTGCCATCTCTCTATGACCCTAAGAGTACAGAGCAGAGGCCTGGGCTTAGTGATCTTAACTTGAGAAGCTGGCACCAAATCAAAGGAACAAATGGCCTCATTGCTAAAATTTCTATGATTTGACGATAAATGGCTTGCAAACAAAAAAAAAGCACGGAGATACAAAAATAAGTGGCTTCCCATCTCTAGGGCCCAACAGAGTCCTGGGTCAATAAAATCTCAGCAGGGCATAAAAATGACCTTTCGGCAATCGCTCAATTTCATTCTGATTCAGCGAATAATAAAACGAGAGAGAAAACAGTTGTAATTTTCTATGATTGAAGATTAAACAGCTTTTTTTTATTTTGCTGTGGTCAGATATTGATCTCTCGCTGCGTAGCTATGCAGTTCTATCCTCTCTTGCATGTAGGCACTTGTTGCGTCCCGCCCGATCAATGAAGCAATTTGCTTTTGGTGTTTTTGTTGCCAAAGGTGCGATGGAGTGAATGAGCACAGACATGAGTCAGCATGTGTGATAAGCCTCACTTGCATGGGACAGGGGTAATAATTAATAATAGTAACAATAAATACAACAGTCGAACTTCCCATCATAATGTGTTCCGATATATCACAGGTGTGGTTTATCTCCCGGGTCTGCGTTATATGTGGTAAACTTTTCATTCTTCGGATGAGATGTTAAACCAAGGTCCTGCCTTGTACGTTAAAGATCCCACAACACTATTTGCAAATAGAAAGGAGTTTCTTCCACAATCCTGCAAATGAAATTAGTTTTTCATTTCATAGTCATTTGTGGGACATTGGGCAAATTGGCTGCCGTATTAGCTTACAAAATACACAGATACTTCAATAACAACAACAACTTGGATTTATATAGCACCCTCCACGCTGGACGGCGTCTCAGAGCGCTTCACAGTAACGGTTCCCGGGGCTGAGCCAGGGGGAGGGGGAGAAAGGAGACCAAAGGCGCAGTCGAAAAGAAAGGTCTTCAGCAGAGACCTGAAAACGGGAAGGGAGGGAGCGAGGCGAAGGGAGTGAGGAAGGGAGTTCCAAAGCCTCGGGGCATAGTGGCTGAAGACACAGTTGCCAAGAGTGGAACGGAAGAATCGGGGGACAAGGAGGAAGCCAGACCCGGAGGAACGAAAGGAACAGGCACTGTTGTGAGGAGAGAGGTCAGAGAGGTCAGGGGTGCAGAGGAGTGGAGGGATTTGAAGACAAGGATGAGGATCTTGAAGTCAATTCTCTCTGGGACAGGCAACCAGTGCAGTCTGGCAAGAACTGGGGTAATCCGGGAGCAGAGTTTGGTGTGGGTAAGAATGTGAGTAGCAGAGTTTTGTATAACCTGGATTTTATGGATAGTAGTGGAGGGGAGACCGGCGAGGAGGGCATTTGAATACTCCAGCCGAGAGGTGACAAAGGCATGGACTAGGGTTTCAGTGGCTTTTGGAGTGAGGTATTGGCGGAGACGAGCTTTGCTTCGGAGGTGGAAGAAAGCGGTGCTGGTGAGGTACCAGATGTGGGGGAGGAAGGATAATTGGGGGTCGAACCTGACGCCGAGGTTGCGTACGGATTCAGAGAGTTTTAGGGGGAGGTCGGGTAGGTGGAGGAGGTGAGAACAGTGAGATTTTAGATGTTGACGAGAGCCGAAGAGTATGGCTTCTGTCTTGTCAACGTTCAGCTGAAGGAAATTTGCGCTCATCGAGCCCCTGAGGTCTGACAGGCAGACAGACAGAACATCAGGGGACTGCGGGTCGCAAAGAGAGGTGGAAAAATAGAGTTGGGTGTCGTCTGCATGGGGAAGTGTACCCCATGTCTGCGGATGACATCCCCAAGAGGGAGCATATAGATCAGAAAGAGGAGGAGGCCAAGGATGGATCCTTGGGGTACCCCGTAGGTAACCGGGTGAGAGTGGGAGGAGAAGCCGTTTGTGCAGATGTACTGCTGGTGGTTTGTGAGGTAGGTCTCGAACCAGGCAAGAGCGGTCCCATTGAGGTGGATGATGGAGGAAAGGCGGTGGAGGAGGATGGTGTGATCATCTGTGTCGAACGCGGCGGAGAGGTCCAGGAGGCAGAGGGAGCCCTGGTCACAGATAGAGAGGATGTCATTTGTGACTTTCACAAGCGCAGTCTCTGTACTGTGGGCAGCAGGGAAACCAGACTGGAGGGGTTTGAAGAAGGAATGGGTGGAGAGGTGTGCGCGGAGTTTATTTGCAACAATGCATTCTAGGACTTTTGCGAGGAAGGGCAGGTTTAAAATAGGGGTTTACAATAAACTTTACAACTTCACAGCTTTACAATGAATCCTGTGAAATGCTTTGAGACACCTTAATGACGTGAAAGTTGCTGCATCAAATAAAAGGATTCTTAAGATGCAAAGGAAGGGAGTATAAATACAAATTTACATTTCACATTGGGAGGATGTTTCAAGGCACTGGATACCCAATGGTTTCCACCCAGCTGTGGGCATATGAGGAGTGGGGGGAGATGGCCGAAAGCGCAGTCAAAGAGGAAGGTCTTGAGATGGACCTTGAAGGGGACAAGGAAAGGACTCAGTTGAAGGGACTCTGGGATGCAGTTCCAGATAACACCAACAACAAAATTACATTTGTATAGCGCCTTTTACGTCAGGAGAATATCCCAAGGCGCTGGACAATCAGTGTTTCAGACCATGGAGGGCTTTGAAGGTGAGGACCAGGATCTTGAACTGTATCCTCCGTGTGATGGGAAGCCAGTGGAGTCAGGTTAGGATAGGGGTGATAGGGTCATGGAGCTTGGTGCGGGAGAGGACATCTGCTGGATGATCTGCAACGCCTTGGGACATTCTCCCTACGTGGAAGGCGCTATACAAATGAAATCTTGTTGTTGTTGTTGTTGTTGCAGCCTATGGAGGGAGGAGTTGGGGAAGTCGACAAGAGAGGGCTTGAATCTCAGCCAAGATTCACTCCAGGAACTGTCGAATACCTGAGAGGGAAACTGTGGGAGGTGAAAACAATGCGTTTACCTCAGATGTGAGAATTGTATTTGAGAGTTTTCTAAAACAAAGTGGGACAGCGGGGTCAGGCTGCGTTTCGTTAATGGCGTTCATTAACTCGCCAGATGTTTAGCTGCTAATATAAAGCTCCAGTCAGCCAGAAGAGGCTGAGTTGTGAAAGCTCCTTGTTCTTCACACAACACTGGGTACGCTTCACCTGCTTCTTTCCCTCCCTTCCATTCCTCATTCCCCCACCTGACCCTCCCCTAATACTCTCTGAATTACAATAACAACAACAATTTGTGATTATATGGCACCTGGGGTAGTGTCTCGGCCTGCATGGTCGAAGAGGAAGGTCTTCAGTCATGATCTAAAAGAGAGCAAGAAGGGGCAAGGCAGAGGGATTGGGGGATAGAGTTCCAATACTTCGGGACATAGTGGCTAAAAATCAGCCACCAATGGTGGAGTGTAGGGGCAAGGAACAAGCAGGAGGCCAGAGCCAGCCGAGCGAAGGCAGCAGGTGGTGGAGTGCAGAGAAAGCAGGTCAGAAAGGTAGGGAGGTGCCAAGGTGTGAGTGGAATTTGTAGAAGAGTGAGATAATCTTGAAATTGACCACAATATATATAATTATTAATATATAAATAATTATTAATATATAATAATAATGCTTGCATTTCATATAGTGCCTTATCACATCTTTGAGACATCTCAAGATGCTTCAGGATATACTGTAAAGTGAATTGACTGTATATTTTGGTGGCGAAACATGTCAGCCAATTGCACACAGTAGTGTCTCGCAAATAGTCGTGGATTGAAGTGACCAATTTTTTTTAAAGGAATTATAACCCCGGAAAAGAGATCCATCAATCAACTAACAACTGGGTTTCTACTTACTGTTTGGTAAACAGAGGCGTGTGGAGCAAGGAAACTTGCCCAACATTTTGCCCAGTCGGGAATCAACCCAGGTCTCTCGCTTTATACTACATAAATAATAATTGGAAACTAACATAATGTCAAACGCACAAGCCAAAGCCTTGGTCAGTCAGACTGGTCCTAACTGGACAAGCATCAGGGAGCTTGCCAGACAGTGCTCTCAATGTGTGGTTAAACTCCAGCAGTTATCACCCCCTAAACACACACTCTAGGGTCCCAAAGCCTTGGCTTTTGTCAACCTGGGTCGAATATAGGGGTATATATAGCTAAACATGGTGCGTCTCTCCATGGAGAGAGTGCACATTCTGTTCCAGACACAGGGAAATTTCCTTGCATACATAAATGGAATTCTCAGTTTGGTTTGGATATGCTGAAGCACGGTGATGGGTTTCCTTTCGATCAGCAGGACTTGGAAGAGCAGACCAGTCACTGGGGGCAGAGAATCATCCCACTAAGTACCTGTTAATCTTGGGAGCCAGAGGCCTAACAGGTACGGTGGTCCTGGCTGGACAAGCAGTAGGATAGCTTGCCAGACAGTGCTATCAATGATAAGCTTTGCAGTTTATTTGGTTAGATTCCAGCAGTTACCCCAACGTGCACTCTGGGGTTCCCAAGCCTCTTGGCAACCTGTGGCTAGTACTTTCAGAACTAGGTAAGCAGGATGTGACCCTCCAGGGAGAGAGCACATTCCCTTCCAACAATCTATCTCTGACATTTCCATGTGCAGATGGGATCAATGGAATTCTCAGTTTGATTTGGATACTCTTAAGCATGATGACAGGTTTCTGCATGTGTTGAATAATATACAGGACTACAGTAGTTTCAGAGGGTGATCAGCCATGCTCCATTTGATCTGCCCTGAAGGGGTTTAGCTATAATGAGAGGCTGGCTGGACAGGGATTATATTCCTTAGAGCAGAGGATGTTAAGGGGTGATTGAACTGAAGTATTTAAAATAACAAAGAAGAATTGACAGTTTAGATAGTGGACGACTCTTCCCTCTGGTAGAGGGATTCATTACAAAGCGGGCAGAACCTTAAAATCCAAATCAAATGATTAGAGCTGAGGGTTGTCAAGATGTGGAACGCTCTGTTCTAGAAATCAATAGGATGTTTAAAAGAGAGAAAGACAGATGTAATAATAATAATAATGCATGTGTCCATACATCCAAAACTCTGCTCTGCAGTACTTCCCTAAACAAGATGCACACTATACTGAACTCTGCAGTCCATATCCTCCCTCCGAACCAGGCCCTCTGTGAGCCTATAATCCCACCCTTTGACTCCACAGGCTCCCCGTACCCCAGCAGACCGAGTTCAAGATCTGCATTCTCACCTTCAAAACTTGGTTTGGATTCTCTGAAGCACGGTGATGGGTTTCCTTGTGATTGGCAAGACCTGGAAGGGCAGATCAGTTGTTATGGTTGTTGTTAATGGTGCAGTTATTGTTAATCTTAATGGTGTAGTTGTTGTTGATGTGGTTGTTGTTGTGATTATTGATGTTGATGTACTTTTTGTTGATATAGTTGTGGTTATTATTGTTGTAATTGTAATTGTTGTTGTGATTTTGGTGTTGTAGTTGTTGTTTCTCTTGTGGTTGTGTTGATGTTATTATTGTTGTTGTGGCTGTTGTTGCTGCTGATAATGTTATTGGTGTTGATGTTAAGCGTTCTGAGACACTGTCCCACTGAAGGGCATTATATAATTGCAAGTAGTTGTTGATGTTGATGTTGTAATTGTTGTTGAATTACAGAAGGATACAGTTCAAGATCCTGGTCCTCAACTTCAAAGCCCTCTATGGTCTTGCTCCCAACTACCTCTGTGACCTCCTAACCCCCTACTGTCCTGCCCACTCCCTCCGCTCAGTGGGCTCCAGCCTGCTTCAGGTCCCCCACCTTGCCTGCCTCACCATTGGCAGGCGGGCCTTCTGCCACTCTGCCCCTACCCTCTGGAATTCCATCCCACAGTCGTACACATCACCCCTCCCTTACCTCCTTCAACACCCATCTCAAGACACTCCTCTTCGACCGTACTTTCGATTACCCTCCTTCCCCTCTGCCCTCCACCCTCCCTAATCCCAACGCCCAGTTCGGGTCCGAAGCATTGACTGTCCAATGCCTTGGTACGTCCTCCTGATGTGAAAGGCGCTTTACAAATGTTGTCATTGATGTTGCTATTTTTATTGTAGCTGTTTGTTGATGATGTGATGTTATAATAATAATAATCGTTGCATTTGATATAGCGCCTTTGAGACATCTCAAAGTGCTTCATAGAATATATTGTAAACTGAATTGATTGTATACTTTGTGGGCGAAATGCCGTAGCCAATTGCGCACAGCAGTGTCCCACAAGCAGTTATGGATTCAGTGACTAAATTATTATTATTATTTTTTTGAAAAGATTATTACACCCAGAAAAGTGATCCATCAATCAACGAATAACCACATTCCTACTTATTGCTCGGTGAACAGAGGCATGTGGAGTAAGGAAACTTGCACAACATTTCACCCTGCCAAGGAATCGAACCCACTCGTTTGTGAGGCGAGTATTCTAACCACTACACTACAGGACGTGTTGTTGTGGTCGTGATTGTTGTTGATGTTGTTATTAATGTTGTTGTCGCTGTTGGACAGTAAATGTTAGCCAGCTATTTGACATTTCGAGCCTCTCCTTTCCTCCATACTAACCTGTCCATTCCCTCCGCTCACAGTCTTGAATTCATGCCCTCCTCAAATCCCTGACGAGTGGAAAGAGTGAAGGTGATGGGGCCTCAGTTGATGTCTCATCTGAACGACAATGCAGTCGCTGACAATGCCGCACCTCCCAGTACTGCACTGGAGTATCAGTCTGCACTATATGAGTTCCAAGTTCCAACTTGGGCCTTGAACTCTTGTGATTGAGAGGCCCATTAATAATCACTCATTAACAATATTTGCCTGTGATATTGCGCCTAGAATGTTGAAGCGTCTCAAGGTGCTGTACAGGGATTTCTGTCAAGTATAGTGACTGTGTTTTAGTAGAAGAACCTTGCGTGTATGTGCGCAATTGGAGTTTTTTCATTAAGTCCTTAATTCTAACTTCTGCATGGTGGAGAACTATAACTGTTGATGTGGATGGAGAGAAAAATACAGGCTCAGAGAGAGGGAGGGAGACAGAAGAAACAACAACAAAAAGAACAAAAAAAATTACATTTATCTAGTGCCTTTCACCACGGGAGGACGTCCCAAGGCACTGTATAGGCAGGGAATTGGACCTGAGCAGGGGGTTGGGATCAGGAGGGGTGGAGGCCAGAGAGGGTAGGGGTAGGAAACTGACTGAAGAGGAGGGTTTTGAGACGTGCCTTGATGGAGGCAAGGGAGGGAACGAGGTGAATGGACTGTGGGATGGAGTTCCAAAGGATGGGGGCAGAGAGGCTGAAGGCTTGACCACCGATGGTGAGGCAGGCAGGGTGGGGGACATGGAGCAGGCTGGAACCTGCTGAGCACAGGAAATGGATAGGTTAGTATGGAGTTAGCAGGTCACAGAGACAGGAAGGAGCAAAGCCATGGAGGGTGTTGAAGGCAAGGATTTTGATCTCTATCCTCTGGGGGATGGGCAGCCAGTCGAGCCAGGTGAGGTGGTGGAGAAGAGAGTGAGAGAGAGATGAAGAGAGAAAGCAAAGAGAAAGAAAAGCAGAGAAAGAATACAAAAATCTATTGAGGGAGTGAGTGAGTGAGTGTATTGTCCAAACTCAGTGAATGTATTTGACGACAAAAATCAATGTGATTACATAGAATTAGATAGAACATACAGCACAGAAACAACAACAACAACAAGTTTCCATTTATCGAGCGCCTTTCACGTCGGGAGGACGTCCCAAGGCGCTGTACAGTTGGGTCAGGACCTGAGCAGGGGGAAAATGGTCAGGGTGAGGGGAGGGAGGGAGGGAGGGAGGGGGGAAATGGTCAAGGTGAGGGGAGGGAGGGAAGGAGCGAGGGGGGGTAGAGAGTCGAGAGAGGAGCTGAAGGCACGGTCAAAGAGAAAGGTCTTGAGACCGGCCTTCAAGGAGGAAAGGGAGGAGGCGGCGAAGGCACTGGGGGATGGAGTTCCAGAGCCTCGGGGCTGAGAGGCTGAAGGCCGGGCCTCCGATGGTAGGGGGGTTGGGGCGGGGGATGTGGAGCAGACAGGAGCCAGAGGAACGGAGGGTACGGGCAGGTAAGTAGGGGGATAGTAAGTCAGAGAGGTAGGAGGGAGCAAGGCCGTGAATGGCCTTGTAGGTGAGGATGAGGATCTTGAATTCGATCCTCTGGGGGATGGGGAGCCAGTGGAGGCGAGCGAGGGTGGGAGTGATGTGGTCCCGAAGCCTGGTGCGGGACAGTACATGAGCTGCAGAGCTCTGAATGACCTGCAGTGTGGAGGGAGGGGCCGGGAAGGCCGGCGAGGAGAGAGTTCCCATAGTCCAGCCTTGAGGTGATAAAGGCGTGGACCAGAGTTTCAGCAGCGTGAGGGGTGAGGTAGTGCCGTAGTCTGGCGATGTTCCGGAGGTGATGGAAGGCGGTGCCAGTTGTGGCGCGGATATGAGGGAGAAAGGACAGCTCAGGGTCGAACAGAACACCGAGGTTCCTGATGGCTTTGAGAGGTGGAGAGTGCAGCCTTGGATGCTGATGCTGTCAGCGCCTGAGGTGCGGAGGCGCTGACGTGAGCTAATCAGGAGGGCCTCAGTTTTGCGCACGTTGAGCTGAAGAAAGTTGTCTCTCGTCCAGGACTCGATGTCGGACAGGCAGCTGTCAGGACATCGGGGGTCGTGGAGTTGAGGGTAGAGGAGGAAAGGTAGAGTTGGGTGTCATCCGCATACATGTGGAAGTTAACCCCATGTCTGCGGATGATGTCACCAAGGGGGAGCATATAGAGGGTGAAGAGGAGGGGACCGAGGACAGAGCCCTGAGGGACACCGCACGCGACAGTGCGGGGGCTGGAGGAAAAGCCGTTTGTGGAAACAAAGTGAAGACGTTGGGAGAGGTACGACCTAAACCACTCAAGGACAGTGCCTTGAAGGTTGAGGTGGGAGGACAAGCGGTGGAGGAGGATAGCGTGGTCGACCGTATTGAATGCTGCCGACAGGTCGAGGAGGCGGAGGGAGCCCTGGTCGCAGATGGTCAGGATGTCATTGGTGACCTTGACCAGGGCAGTTTCTGTGCTATGGGCAGCACGGAAACCCAACTGAAGGGGTTTGAATAATGAATGGGTGGAGAGGAAAGAGCGCAGCTGGGAGGCGACAACTCTTTCAAGGACTTTGGACAGGAAGGGGAGGTTGGAGATGGGCCGGTAGCTTGATAGAAACAGGCCATTCGGCTCAACTGATCTATGCCGGTGTTTATGTTCCACATGAGTCTCCTCCTACCCTTCCTCAACTAAGGCTATCAGCATAACCTTCTCTTTCTTTCTCCCTCATGTACTTATCTAGCTTCCCATTAAATGCATCTATGCTATTTGCCTCAACAACTCCATGTGGTAGCAAGTTCCACATCCCCACCACTCTCTGGGTAAAGAAGTTTCTTTTGACTTTACTATTTGATTTATTGGTGACTATTCTATATTTATGGCCCCTGGTTTTGGTCTCCCCCACAAGGGAAACATCTTCTCTATGTCTACTGTATCAAAACCTTTCATAATTTTAAAGCTCTCTATTAGGTCACCCCTTACCCTTCTTTTTTCAAGAGAAAAGAGTCTAAGCTTGTTCAGCCTTTCCTGATAGATATAACCTTTCAGTTCCGGTATCATCCTTGTAAATCTCCTTTGCACCTTCTCCAGTGCCTCTATATCCTTTCTATAATATGGGAACCAGAACTGTGCACAGTACTCCAAGCGTGGTCTAACCAAGGTTCGATATAAGTTTAGCATAATTTCCCTGCTTTTCATATTAGTTATAAACTGTGATAATTATCACAGTTGATAATTTTGGGACGCTGCAATTCTCCCCTCCTCCCTCTCCTTTCCCAATCCTTGTTTTTTAAAATGTTCTTTTTATTTACATTTGCAAAGACCATTCTTCCCTCTCTACTTCTTCTGAACGGTGATATACTTGTAAAAATGTCATATTAAAACGCAATTCCCTTGGGATTCAAAATCCGTCATGTAAATTCCGAACCACTTGCATACGAACTGAAATAGAATTTGCAACTTTTTCGGAAACAAGGTTACATTGAGCTGATAACTTTCATTAGTTAACTTAATTTAAACGTTGTTAAATTTCAAGGTCATCCGGTAACATCAGGTATCAGCCTGGCTCAGTCGGTAGCACTATCGTCTATTGAGTCAGGAGGTTGTGTGTTCAAGCTCACATCTCATAATCCTAAGGTGATGCTCCAGTGCAGTGTTGGGTGGAGGGGGCGGGGGGTTGGGGGAGTCCTGCATTGTCAGAGTCCCCATCCTTTGGGTGAGATATTTCCAAGCAGGGTGAAACCTTAGGCAAGTTTCCTTACTCCACATGGTTCTGTTTACCGAGCAGCAAGTAGGAACCCAGTTGTTAGTTGAACAGTGGATTGTTTTCCTGGGGTAATAATCTCTTGAAAATAAAAAAATAATAATAATTTGGTCACTCAATCCAGAACTGTTTGTGGGACACTGCCATGCACAATTGGCTGCTGCATTTCGCCAATAAAATATACCGTCACTACACTTTACAATATATCCCGTGAAGTGCTTTGAGACTCTCAATGACGTGATAAGCGCGATATCAAATACAAGAATTACTATTACATGTTAAACTAAGATCCCGTCTGCGCCTGTTAAGTGGACGTTTAAGATTCCATTGAGCTACTCAAGAAGAGAAAATAATTTCTCTCTCCTGGTGTCCTGGCTGACAATCCCCCAGATAAAATTGGACTCCCACTCCATGGCTGCTTGTGCACCTCCAACTCTATTGGAATGTCAACTTGTGTGAGTTTAATGTCCCAGACATGTATTCTGTGGTTTTGAACCCGCAACCTTCTGATTCAGAGGCAAGCATGCTACTGATTGAGCCAGGTTAACCTAATTGGATTGTAACCAAACACAGAAGAGGTAGACAGAAGCTGATTCATATCAGTGGACATAAAGTCCTACCCAAAATGTTGATTTAATCATTTGGATTAGTTGAAGGGGAGCTGGTTACACAAAACTGTCAGATGCTAAGCATTGGAATGTCCCACATCTAAAATCCTCTTTTATTTCCCAAGCATCCGTGGAGTCAGCGTAGTATAGTTTACATTGCCCGCCTCCGCACGTACCTTACCCCAAACGCAGCCGAAACCCTTGTGCATGCGTTTGTCACCTTCCACCTGGATGACTCAAACGCAATATTCGTCGGTCTCCCCAGCTCCACTATTCACAAGATCCAGCTCATTCAGAACTCTGCCGCCCACATATTGACCCAAACCAAACTCCGTACCCCCATCTCACCAGTTCTGGTCAGGCTCCACTGGCTCCCCATCACCAAACGGATCAATTTCAAGATCCTCACGTTCTTGTTCAAATCTATTCACTCCCTGGCACCTTCCAGCCTCTCTGATCTCCTCACTTCCCAATCCACCACCTGGCACTGGCCTCCTGCCCGTCCCACGCATTCTCCACCCCACCATCGGAGGTCGTGCTTCAGCCTCTATGTTCTGAAACTTTGGAACACTGTCCATCAATGCCTCCGTCTTGCCCCTCTTTCCCCTTTTTCAAGTCCCGCCTTAAAGCCTTCCTATTTGACTGTGCTTACGGTCACCTCCCCCACACCACCCAGATTGGAGCAAGGCTCCACCACTGTTGAGCACTCTGAGACACTGCCCTGCATGGAGGGCGTTATATAAGTGCAAGTTGTTACAGTGGTTAACGCACTCGCCTCACAAGTGAGAGGACTCAGGTTCGATTCTCTGGATGGGGCGAAACCTTAGGCACGTTTTCTTCCTCCAAATTCCTCGGTTTACCTAGCAGTAAGTAGAAACCCAGTGGTTAGTCAATTGGCAGATCGCTTTCTGGGGGGGAGTAAACCCTTCCCCCAAATAATTGATCACTCAGTCCACGACTGACTGTGAGACACCGGTTTGTGCAATTTTGTGTTTCGCCGACAAAATATTCAGTCAATTCACGTGACAGTATATTCTGTGAAGTGCTTTGAGACATCTCAATGACTGATAAGGTCCTATATCAAATGCAAGGATTATTATTGTTATTATAGCTGAGGTCGTTGGTTATCACTCTGGCTTCAGCTCTCTTCTCTTGCCATTAAGTCAGAAAGTTCTGGGTTCAAGATCCACATTGGGACTTTGAGCTCCCAAGTCAGGCTGACACTCCAGTGCATTGCTGGGGGGAGCGTTGCATTGTCAGAGGTGCTGCCCTTTGGATGTGATAATAAATTGAGATCCCGTCTGCCTGTTCAGGTGGATAATAAAGCTCCCATGGCACTATTCGAAAAGGGAAGGGAGTTTCTCTCTCCCAGTCTCCTGAGCAACCATCTTTCAGATAGATTTCGACACTAACTTCATGTCTTTTTATGGGACATTGGCTGTGTACAAATTGGCTGCTCTGTTGGCCAGTAAAATACACAGTAAAATTACTTTTCAGTAAAATCCTACAAATTGCTTTTTAATAATAATGCTTGCATTTGATATAGTGCCTTAGCACATCATAGAAGCATCTCAAAGCACTTCACTGAATATACTTTAAAGTGGATTGACTGTGTATTTTGTGGACCTAACATGGCAGCCAACTGCGCACAACAGTGTCTCCAAAAAGGCTTGACACTTCCTTCTGACTTCAAAGGTGCTGTGTCAAAAGCAAGGATTATTATTATGTTGACTTTGTTGCCAGTCATTTTGAAGCAGGATTGGGTTGACCTTTTGGACGCTGTATTAAATTAGCTCCTTTTAAGAAAAAGGAATAATCCTTTAAAACTCAACATCTGGTTTCAGTGCAGGTTAAAGTCTGGAGATAAGTGAAGGCACCGATGATCCCTCACTCTGGAAAGCAGCCTGACTGGGATCATGGGAATGTCATCTGTGGAATGCAAATGGATCAAGGGAGATTGCAAGTGATAGGCGATAGGCATTCTGGATAATATCCCAACTTACCCCTGAGATCTCATCATTCGCGGCTCAGTTCAGCAAGGCGATTTCACCCCCAAGAACTATGACCTGGATCACATCACTGAAGGGACCAAGGAAAAGACTGAAAGTCTGCAGTCTTGTAGCGTAGTAGTCAGCTCACTTGCCTCGCAAGCAGGAGGTTTGATTTCAAGGTGGGGTGAAACTTTAGGCAAGTTTCCTTACTCCACATGGCTCTGCTTACCTAGCAGTAAATTCGAACCCGGTTGGTTTCTGGGAATATTAATAACTCAAAAAACATTTGGGAACTCAATCCACAACTGCTGTGTGTAATTGGCTGTCGCATTTTGATCACAAGATACATAGTCAATCCATGTCACAATATATTCTGTGAAGAGTTTTGAGACTTCTCTATGACATGATAATGTGCTATATCAAATGCAAGGATTACTATTGTTTATCATTGAGCACCAGGTATATGGGGGTGGGGGAAATGGGGTTGTATGTGGGATGTGAGTGATTTGTATTTATATTCAAGTGTTTTAAGATATCCTCCTGACGTGAAATGCATTGTATAAATGGAAATTTGTATTAGGATATATATTCTGCATACAGATAGTAATTATTCCTGCATTTGATACAATGCTTGTCATGTTGTTACAACGTCTCAAAATGCTTCACTGTAAAGTGTAGTGATTGTGTATTTGCAGGTGAACACGGAAGCCAATTTACGTCCCAATACACTATGGCTGTTTGTGGAACATTGGTGTGTATATAGTATTCTGTATGCCTGCGAAAAGCATACACGCAAATAATATATATATACATATGTGTGTGCGTGTCCCACAGCTGTTATTGCTTTTCAACAGCCAGTTCAGCATTAATCACTCTGCGGATTACACCCACAAGCCTGTTGAACTGTATCATGGAATAATCACAGCTGTTGTGGACCTTGTAAGAAAGCTACCAACATTCTCCAAGTTAAGTTGCTGCTGGCTTCTGTAAGGTGCCAGTCAGTCAGTCGTGCTCAACCACTGCTGCTGGGAAAACTGGGTTCAAGCCCTTTGTCAGAGACTGGGCTGGACTTTAATAATAAAAGTCTGCTTGGACTTCAGGTCAACATCCCAATAATAAACCTTACATTTGATATAACAGCTTTTACATCAGGGAAACATCTCAAAGCTCTTTACACAATATAGTCCCGTAGCTTAGTGGTTAGAGCACTCGCCTTGCAAGCGAAAGGACCTGGCTTTGATTCTCGGTCGGGGTGAAACCTTAGGCAAGTTTTCTCGGGCGGGGCAAAACCTAAGGCAAGTTTCCTTACTCCACATGCCTCTATTTACCTAGCAGTAAGTAGGAACCTAGTTGTTAATCGAATAGCGGATCGCTTTCCAGGAGTAATGATCCCTCAAGAAATAATAATATTTTGGTCACTCAATCCATGACTGCTTGTGGCACACTGCTGTGCACGGTTGGCTGCTCCGTTTCACCCACAAAATATATAGTATATCCTGTGAAGCGTTTTGAGATGTGTCAACGTCATTATAAGGCGCTATATCAAATGCAAGGATTTTTATTTTATTATTATAATATATTGTTATTAAAATAATCCTTGCCTTTGAAAAAAACAGCTTTCACATCATGGAGACATCTTAAAGTGCTCCACACAATATACTGTAAATGTAATAATTGTATTTTGTGGGTGAACGCGGAAGCCAATTTGCGCACAGCCACATCCCACAAACAGTCGTGAAGTGAGGATTGCCAGTTCACCAGGAGCAACTCCCCTCTCATTTTGAGTGGCATCGATCTTTAACCACCACCAGGACAAGCACAGACGGAAACTCGGTTTATTGCGTCATCTGACATTGCAGCACCTCCCCACCCCCATCTCCATCAGCGTGTCAAAGACTATATAATTCCGAGCTACGATGTGTGGCTTGAACCCACAACCTCTGGACTCAGAGGCGAGAATGTTACCAACTGAACCAGGCTGACACTATTTAATAGAATCCTAATTGAGGTGTTTAAAATTATAAAAGGGCTCGCTAAGGTTAACATGAGTAACCTGTTTCCACTGATTGGGAAATCCATAACCAGGGGCCACGAACAGAAGATAGTGACTCGGAGATCTAAAAAGAATTTAGGAGGAATTGCTTCAAACAGAAAGCAGTGAAATTGTGGAACTTGCTGCCTGAGGCGTGGTTGAATCAGAGAAGTGTGGATGCATTCAAGAGGAAGCTAGACCTTTGTTATGTTCTCGACACTCAATGTGTGGAAAACTCTTTTATTCTCAGCTCATTTTATTTTAAAACAAATATATATTTATTTGGTATATAAAATATATATTCAGCTTTCCTCTTAATATTAATAATAAAACACACCCATGGCGGAACAAACAAAACATTGCAAAACCGTGACAAATCGCAAACGGCCCCGTCCTTTTGTTCCCCAAGCAATTTTATAACTAATACATTCCACTTGCCTCGTGGAAGAAAACCACACCCATAACAGAAAAGAAACACACACGCACCACTTCAATATTTCCAATATAGTGCCCGTTGCCTTGTGTCGGCCATTACTGTCTCCCACTCTCCTCAAGCGAAGGGACCAGGGCCTCCTCGCTCCTCTATTCTGCAGCCTTTATTTACAGGGAGCAGTTACACATTGGGCGAGTCCCCGCGAAGAGGCCGTGCAGCACAGGGTGCCGTGACAGCAGAACTCCAGGGGCCAAACGCGAGAGTAGCCACTGTGTCCTCTTTCACACTTACTGGATGTATGCGCACTGCAGGAAGAGGTGCTCCACACTGTCCTTACATCCACAGCCCTCTCAAGGGCAGCATACGGTCAGGGCAAAGCCTCTATAATGCATAAAACCCCGGTGCGGAAGGGCCTTTTTGACTGTCATCCAGGCCACATCTTGACAGGGCTGGTGACGAGACGTTCTCCCAGATCTGACTGACAGTCGCCGAAGGGAACCCAATTATCAGTTCCCTCAACTCCCTCTCTCGGGCAACGCTTATCACCTGCTGTGATGACCACTTGGTGATTTCACGGGGGGTCCACAGTGTTCCTGGACAGGAATTTTTCTATTTTGGCTGAATACCTCGGGACACTCCATCTGAAAGGAACGTTCCGCAGCGGGCACGCTAGCCTCATCCTTTTTAACACTGGGTACAGATAGAAACCAAGCTACGTCTGGCTCGCCCTTACCTTCTCTATCTGGAGCCTTGTGTATCATGGCTCTGCAGACACGATCCATCCCAGATCTCCAGATAAAGTGAAAAATGGCTCTGGTGACTGCATGGACACTGTTTTTGGTCAAAGGCTAGACTTACGCCACATACAACAAACCAGAGATCACCTCGCCCTGAATCACTAGATTTTTCCCAGTGATTGACAGTGAGCACTGTTGCCACCTCCCCAGTTTCTTCTTCACACCCATTATCGCCTCGTCCCAGTTTTTCTGGCGAGTCTCGAATTATCGGTCAAAACAAAAGACTGTGACATCATATACAGGGAAACCTTGGCTTGTGAGCTGCAGCTGCCCGGGATAGTGACACCTCGATGCTCTTGTCTCTCCTGATAGCCTGTCCAAAATGTTCTATGCAGCAGACAAGCAGAGTTGGGGAAAAGGGACACCCCTGCCTGACTCCAGATCTGATGGGAAGAGTCTGTATTTCGTGTCCATTGATCATGATTGCACTACAGTTATCTCTGTAGAGCAGCCGGAACCCAATATAGAATTTCCTCTCTGAAACCATTTTTGCAAAGATCTCAAACATGTAATCATGAGATACTGTGTCAAAAGTGTTCTTCTGATCCAGACTGTTGAGGCATCTCCCTGTCCTGCATGTAGGCATTGGTATGTCTGAGCAACAGGATTGTCAGAGATCCTCTAGCCCGGAACTGTACAGGTCTGGTCAGAGTGTACCACCTGCTCCAGCACACTCTTAATCATCTCAGAGGTCACCTTGGCCAGAATCTTATAATCTATATTTAGCAGTAGGTACACTTCCAGAAGGTCTGGTCCTATCTCATCCCGCAGACCGGAGTACCCCATCAGAAGGCCATCGCCTCCAGGAGTCTTACCGGTCTGAACCTAGTCAACTCTTCCATAGAGAGTGGGTGATCTAGATGTTTCCGGCTCATTTCATCCAACATCTCTTTTCTGGACTCTTTTTGTTTGTCCCTGTTCTGTCTTGGAGGTTTTGTAAGTTGTTTTACCTCCATCTCTTCTTCGCTGCCTTCTCACTCGAATCTATGTCTTTCTCGGAAGAGGTATTGTCCAAAGATGATTCCATATTCACCTGCCCAGGTACTAACTTTTCCTCCATGAGCAGCATGACCCCCTCCTCCTATTGCTGTCCTTTTTACTTCTTTTCCTGTTGCGGCCCTCCTTGTGCGATGGCCCGTTTTTCCTCCATCACCTGCTGCCTTGCCTGGCTTCCGGTTGATGGGTCTGGATTGGTTTTTGTCCACTCCTCCTTGGGCAAGTGCAGTAAAGGTGCCCCCTTTCATTGCACAGTTCTCACCTTTTGCCCATAGGGCAGTCTTTTGTCAAGTGGCCAAAACGTTTGCAGTTCCAACACACAGTTTGTGTGCAGGCTGCAACATAGTGGCCCACCTGTCCGTACCTCAGGCATGCTTGGGGCTGTTCAGGATAGTACAGGGGGTCCCTTCTCACGGATAATGTGAGCAGCATTCCCCTCACTTCTCCGGTGCAGCTTCAGCCTACCTCCACAGTCTCCTGGCTTCCGGCCGTGTCTTTTTGACCTACCTATTCCAGCCCACCACGTTTTCACCATCATCCGCATTTGGTTCCACTTCCATGGCCACCTCAGCCCCCATCATCTCACTTCCACTCCCCACTTTATCCTTATCTGCTATTTCCCCACTTTGCTTCACATCAGCGTTCTCACTTTTCTCCTCTTTTCCTCATCACTTTCTCAGTCCTACTTTTCTCCTATTTCCCCTTCTTCTCCCTCCCTCTGCTTTCACTTCTCCACCACCATTTCTCCTCTTCCTGCTACCATTACTTGTCCCCCCCACCCCATCTCTCTCCTTTCAGCTTCCCTGCCATTTTCCCTCCTACTTCTTGTTCTATATCTGGTGCTTTCATACACCTTATCCTCTATTTCTCCTTCTTCCAAACTACACCCCATCTTCTCTCTCCTCTCCCATTTTTATTCTTTTTCCCCATAACTAGGCAAAAAATTTAACCCGTTTTTTCCTCAACAGGGAAAAAACCCAGACTTTTGCCCATCCTTTCCCCAGTCTCCTCTCAGACCTAGCCTGATATAAGACCCCTTGCTCTCTCTATTTTTTCGCTCACCTCAAAAATCTTTTACTCACAAGTTACAAATTAAATAATCCAACCAAAAACACTCTAGTCAGTTCTTCCTGCTTTTCCATCTCCTGATCCTCCTTCATCCAGACCAGTCTTGTCCCCTTGTAATTTGATAAATTCTAGGTGTTCTGAAATGCTACATTATCTGAGTAAATCTAGATCCAGCCATAATTTCTTTCTCCTGGTGTTCTGGCTGTCAATCCCCCAGATAAAACTGGTCATTCGCTCCATGGCTGTTTGAAGGGTCATCGCTTCATTGGCTGAGTGTGCCTACAAAACCAGTCACTGCATTTTACAATGAATCTTGTGAAGCGCTTTAAGGCGTGGCGTGAAAGGCACTGTAGCAAATGCAAGGATTATTATGATTATCGAATATAAGAATCGTTCTTATCAGTTTCTACCCATCAGTCTGTGCAGTACTGTTACTGGCAATCACAGACTGAGCTGATATCCGAGTACAATTTCTCTCAGTCTGCATGAGCTCTCAGGAACCCTGAAGGTTAAACTCATCTGTGCTCATACAATTGCCTCCAGCTGTGGTTCCCGAGCACTCACAGAGAGAAGTCAATGGTTCGTCTTGACTGTAATCTGTGTGATGGACCTTGTAAATTACCCAGTTGACAACTGTTATTACCGGTCAGTGGAAACATTTGGGGAGTGCATGGGGGGTAGTAATTGCTGGAGTTTCACCGCTAACATCACATAAGTTGCTGTTAAGAGCATTGTCTGGCAAACTTTGCCAATGCCTGTCCATCTAGGCTTTCCCTACCCATTAGGATTCTGGCTTCTTAAGTGTGTTTTCCTGGCTCAGTGTCAAACTCTGCCATTGGTATAATAATAGTCCTTGCATTTGATGTAGCACCTTATCAGGTCTTTGAGACGTCTCAAAGCGCTTCACAGAATATACTGTGTATACAGACTGTATATTTTGTGGGCGAAAGGCAGCAACCAATTACGCACAGCAGTGTCCCACAAACAGTTGTGGATTGAATGATCAATGTTTTGGGGGGGACCAATTACTACCCCCAGAAATCAATCTTCCGGTCAACTAACGATCAACTAACAAACCGATTTACCGCTAGGTAAACAGGCATGTGGATTAAGGAAACTTGCCTAGGGTTTCATCCTGCCCGGGACCACAACACTACAGGACACCATGTTAAGTGCTCTGAGACACTACACCATGTGAAGGGCACTCTATAAATACAAGTTTTTGTTGTTCTCAGTTTACTTCCTCAATGCCATTCAAACAGTGAACAGTGAGATATCTAGCGGTACACACCAGTGCACTGCCTGACTCTCTCTCTTTCATCCTTTCCACTTGAAGGTGACTGTATTTAACAGCAAGTCAAACGCTGCAAGAAAGCTAATTGTTCCCACAAAGGTTGCATACTGCCTGCCATTTGTTGATAAGATAATTTGCTGCGCGTTGTGTTTTTGTCTCAAACAGTAATATGTGTAATCTGTGCCCATCGTTCTCATTGTCACAGGCAGTGACATTCCTGTAACGGGGAATAGGGGAGAAGAATCACAAAGTGTGAGAGACAGAGTGTGAGAGAGAGCGAGAGAGAGAGGAGAGAAAAAAATCCAAAGATGCAAATCAAGACTTTTTAATAAATATGCAAATGAAGGCAGCAATGAGACTATAATAATTATTAAAAATAGCTTGTTATCCATTTATAAGTTCCTACCTTTCGCGCTGCAATTCTTTCATTTGTTTCTCTTAATTATAAAAAGGTGTCTGTTTCTTCCTTATTTTTAGTGGTGGGGGGGATGTGGGTTAGGCCATCATTGTCCCATCCGCTTTTAATACCTGCTAATCACGGTACAGGGCGATAGGACATGTTATAATAATAATCCTTGTATTTTATACAGTGCCTTTTCATGTGGGGAGGGCTCATAGCCCTTCGTGGGATTTTACTGTAAAGTGTAGTGACCATGTATTTTGCAGGCAAATGCAGTAGCTAATTTGCAGACATCCTGCAAAGTGAGTGACCGATTTTATCTTGGTGATTGTTGACCAAGACACTGGGAGAGAGAAACTCCCTTCTTTTTTTGTAGACAGATGAATCCCAAACGGAGTTTCTCTGTCCCTATGTCCTGGGCGACAATATCCCCAATACAAGTGATCGTTCACTTGATCGCTGTTTGTAGGGTCTTGTTGTATGCAAAATTAGTTACAATGTTCACAACATACAGTCACTAAACTTTACAATAAAATCCTTTGAAGCGCTTTGAGGTGTCTTCCTGATGTAGAAAGGCACTTTATCCAATGCAAGGATTATTATTGCTATTATTTTATAGCTAGCATTTGAACACCTCCTAATTGATTCCAGCCTTTTGATTAGATTGCACCTGAAGACCTTCCTCTTTGACCGTGCCTACGGTCACCTCCCCCCGGCTTGGCATCAGGCTCCGCCACTGTTAAGCGTTCCGAAATCTATCCCGTGTGAAGGGTGCTGTGTAAATGCAAGTTGTTGTCGGGTGGAGCAGTGCGTCCAACACTCTCATAATTTGACCAGCAGTCTGGCTCAGTGGTAGCCCTCTCGACTCTGAATCATAAGGTTGTGGGTTCAAATGGCTCCGATGCAGTGTGTTGCATTGTCGGAGGTGTAGGCCTTCGGATGAGACGTTAAACTGAGGTCCCGTCTGCCTGTTCAGGTAGATATTAAAGATCCCGCAGCACTACTCAAAAAGAGAAGGAAGTTCTCCCGGAGTCCCCAAAATAAAATTGGTTACTCACTCCGAGGCTGTTTGTGAGGCATTGTTGTATTGCAGTTGTACTGTGGTGTTTGCTTATAGATACACAGTTACTCCATTTCGCAGTAAATCCTGTGAAGCGCTTTTAGACATCCTTCCGACGTAATAAGATGCTATACCAAATGCAAGGATTATTATCATTATTATTATGAGGACGATCCTCGTCCTTACCTTTAAGGCCATCCATGGCCTTGCCCCCTCCTACCTCTCTGACCTGCTGACTCCCTACCAACCTGCCCGATCCCTCCATTCAGCAAGCTCCGGTCTGCTCCATGTCTCCCGCCCGACCCGCCCTACCATCGGTGGCCGGGCTTTCAGCCTCTCTGCCGGCACACTCTGGAACTCCATCCCACGGTCCCTTCGCCTCGCTTCCTCCCTTGCCTCCTTCAAGGCCGGTCTCAAAACCCTTCTCTTGAATCGTGCCTTTGGTCTCCCTCCCACCTCTCTGCCTTCCCTCATCCCTACACCACCCCTTCCCCATGCTCGGGCCCCGACACCTGACTATTCAGAGCTTTGGGACATCCTCCCAACGTGAAAGGCGCTCTATAAATGTAATTTTGTTGTTGTTGTTATTACTATAACATAATAATAATAATAATAATCCTTGCATTTGATATAGCGCATTTCACGTCGGGAGGACGTCCCAAAGCGCTTCACAGAATATACTGTAAAGTGAATTGACTGTATATTTGTGGGCGAACGCGGCAGCCAATTGCGCACAGCAATGTCCCACAAACAGTCGTAGATTGAAAATGACCAATTGATCATTGTTTTTGGTTTTGGAGGGATTATTATTAAGCTCTGTAGAGTAAGGAAATCTGCCCAAGGTTTCGCCCTCTGCCTGGAATTGAACTCAGGTCTCTCGCTTGCAAAGCGAGTGCTCTAACCACTGAGCTACAGGACTCCTGTAATATGTTCCTCAGTGTGTGCTTCCCTGTGAAACAAAAGCTATGTTGCTTCAGGCAATTCCATCATCAGATTCTGATCTCCGTACCTTCAACGGCCTTGTCTTTGTAAGTCTGGAGTTCATTATCGATCACTCACTGAAGGCTTCCAGTCGATCTGAGGCCGCTGTCAACAAAGTCAATCAAAATACAAGGCTGCTTCTCAGGGGCCTTTGACTATAATTTCAAAGACATTATTCTAACCTTGCACACATGGCTGGTGGGGGCCACATTCAAACTCCAGCTGCACAGCAGATTCTAAATTGAAGCAAATACATTACTGGCCCCAAAATATTTCCCAGAAATGCCTCAAAATGCTCGCAAGGTCCTGCAGAATATTCTACCCCCCCTCACCATCCCCCTCCCTTTCACGTCAAAACGTCTTGAAGGGCTCCACATTGTTTTGTGTAAAGTGTCGATGGAGGATGACTGTGTTTGGCGTCTTTTATCCAAACCTTTCCTCAAGCTGACGACTCCACCCAAATGTAAAGAAATACTTTCTAGTGTCTGTCCTAAACTTACCCTTCACAACCCTGAGCCCATAGAACACATGATTTACCTTTGGTGAACGCAACAGCCAGTTTGCGCACAGCAATATCCCAGAAATGTTGTGTAGCGCTACCCCAAGCACTAGACTGGACTCCTGTAGTGTATTGGTTAGAGCATTCACCTCACAAACGAGAGGACCTGGGTTCAATTCCTGGGATGCATGAAACATTAGGCAAGTTTCCTTACTCCACACGCCTCTGTTTACCTCGCAGTAAGCAGGAACCCGGTTGTTAGTCAATTGGCAAATCGCTTTTCCAGGGGTAATTAATCCCTTAAAAAAATTTCAATAATAATTTGGTCACTCAATCCATGGTAGTTTGTGGGACACTGCTGTTCGAGTTTGGCTGCCGTGTTTCACCCACAAAATACACAGTGAATCTGCTTTACAATATATTCTCTGAAGCACTTTGGGAGCATCACTGTGTGAGCTCAAAGTCCTAAATTGAAGGGTTGTGGGTTCAAGCCTCAATTGTGACTTTGAGCTCATACAGTCTAGGATGATAATAATAATAATAATAATAATCCTTGCACAATTATAATAATAATAATCCACGACTCAGAGGCAAGGGTGCTGCAGACTGAGCCAGGCTGACAGCGTGCGAGGTCTGTTCGTGCTCTATCTCGACTTTTCTGAATTCATATCTTGTTCCGCTCAGCTCTGCTGGTGAGGCACGGAGCTGATTTGTTTTGTGCTCGCTGTTCACTTCTTTCCATTCACTGTACATTTTGCTAACAATTAGGAGGAAAAGCAATAACATGCTTCAGATAATTTTCAAATTAGTAGATTAAATAATCCCAGGGAAGCCCTTTAGATTAACAATTCGTCTCCTGCACATTTTCACAGAAACTTGAAATCATCAGTCCTGTCTCCAGCTTTAGTGTCAGCAATGGGGAGAGAGAAGGGGAGTGGGGAAGAAATAGGAAGGAAGGGCAAAGGGAAGCAAGGGGGGAGAAGGAGAAGTGTGGGGAGGAGAGTGGGGAACCCCCCCCCCCCCCACCCACACAGTAACTGAAGATTGTTAGCAAAATAATAATAATAATTCTTGCATTTGATATAGTGCCTTATCACGTCATTGAGACATCTCAAAGCGCTGCCCAGAATATCTACTGTAAAGTGAATTGACTGTATATTTTGTGAGCAAAACATGGCTCTACAATACTTTACAGGACTCCAGGATAGCAGTAAGAAGCAATTCCTTCACTCGGGGCGAGGGGAGTTTACAATTGCCCCCGATGGACTTTGAGACGGTTCAATACCATGGTTACCACAATCATACACAGAAGCTATTATTTATTTAACCGTTTCATACTCCATTTGAATAATACGATGTTATATATCAGTATTATATATTGTATTATAATATTAATGATAATAATCCTTGCATTTGATATGTCGTCAACGTGTCTCAAAGCGGTGTAGTGACTGTGTTTTACAGGTGAATGCAGCATATATGTCGCACACAGCGACATCCCACAAACAGCGAGCGACCAATTTTATTTGGGTGTTTGTCAGCTAGGATACCAGGAGAGAGAGAAATTCCTTTCTCTTTTTCAAATAGAGCCAAAGGGTGTTTAACATCCACTTGGATGGCAGACGGAGGGTTCAGTTTAATGTCTCCTATGAGGTACGGCACCTCTGACAATGCAGTGCTCCCCCAGCACTACACTGGAGGTTCAGTCTAGATTACCAGTGGGTTCCAAGTCCCAACGATGGGCTGTTCTGAACACACAACCTTCTGACTCAGAGCTGAGAGTGCGACCGCCTGAGCCAGTCTGACACACTTTGAATCTATATTTATCCACTTGACTTCACACAAAGACTCCAGTGTTGCCGAGATAATGGCAGCCCACAGTAACGTCTATTAATTTGCCTCGATATTTTGTTGCAGGGTTTTGACTTTGTTCTTGGCTTTCAATGAGACGAAGAGTCTTGCATTGTGTACGTCGGGCGTTTGATTTGCTTGTCTCGACTTTCATGTGTTTCCTTTTATTTGTTTCCTTTCTTTTCTCTCGTGGCGTTGCTCGGGATTATTAATCTTCTTCCTTTAAGTTTCAAATAACACAATTTCATCTTTTCTGAACATCAAAACAAAACAAAAAACGATGGCATTCACCCTTCAAGACAATTAGGTTTTACAGAATACAAAGGGACTAAGTGAGAGACTCATTTCTAAAATGTAGGAGAGAATTTGTAGACTTGTGGCATCTCGACCACTGAAATGCCATTAAGTGCTTTGTTCAATTTAATCCACTTTTGTAAGCTATTGTGTGTGCCTGTTCATGTGTATGTGTGTGTGTGTACATATGTGCGTATGTGTGTATGTATGTGTGTGCGTGCGTGGGTGTGTGTGTATGCATGTGCATGTGTGTATGTGTGTGTGTGTACATGTGTGTGTGTATGTATGTGCGTATGTGTATGTTTGTATGTGTGCGTGTGTGTGTGTATGCATTTGCATGTGCGTGTGTGTATATATGTGTGTGTACATGTGTGTGTATGCATGTGTGTCATCGAGTCCTGGACGAGAGACAACTTTCTTCAGCTCAACGTGCGTAAAACTGAGGCCCTCCTGATTGGCTCACGTCAGCGCCTCCGCACCTCAGGCGCTGACAGCATCAGCATCCAAGGCTGCACTCTCCACCTCTCAAAGCCGGTCAGGAACTCGGGGTTCTGTTCGACCCTGAGCTGTCCTTTCTCCCTCATATCCGCACCACAACTGGCACCGCCTTCCATCACCTCCAGAACATCGCCAGACTACGGCACTACCTCACCCCTCACGCGGCTGAAACTCTGGTCCACGCCTTTGTCACCTCAAGGCTGCACTATGGGAGCGCTCTCCTCGCCGGCCTTCCCGGCCCTCCCTCCACACTGCAGGTCATTCAGAACTCTGCAGCTCGTGTACTGTCCCGCACCAGACACCGCGACCACATCACTCCCACCCTCGCTCGCCTCCACTGGCTCCCCATCCCCCAGAGGATCGAATTCAAGATCCTCATCCTCACCTACAAGGCCATTCACGGCCTCGCTCCCTCCTACCTCTCCGACCTACTATCCCCCTACCTACCTGCCCGTACCCTCCATTCCTCTGGCTCCGGTCTGCTCCACATCCCCCGCCCCAACCCCCCTACCATCGGTGGTCGGGCCTTCAGCCTCTCAGCCCTGAGGCTCTGGAACTCTATCCCCCAGTGCCTTCGCCGCCTCCTCCCTTTCCTCCTTCAAGGCCGGTCTCAAGACCTTTCTCTTTGACTGTGCCTTCAGCTCCCCTCTCGACTCTCTCCCCCCTCCTCGCTCCCTCCCTTCCCTCCCCTCACCCTGACCATTTCCCCCTCCTCGCTCCCTCCCTTCCCTCCCCTCACCCTGACCATTTCCCCCCTGCTCGGGTCCTGACCCAACTGTACAGCGCCTTGGGACGTCCTCCCGACATGAAAGGTGCTCTATAAGTGGAATTTTGTTGTTGTTGTTGTGTGTGTGTGTGTGTGTGTGTATGTATGCGTGTCTGAGTATGTGTGTATGTATGTGTGGTGTGTGAGTATGTGTATGTATGTGGATATATGTGTATGCGCGCGTGTGTGTGCGTATATGTATGTGTGCGTGTGTATGTATGTGTGTGTATGTATGTGTGTGCATGTGTGTGTATGTATGTCTGTGTATATGTGTGCGCATGTGTGTATGTATGTGCATGAGTATGTATGTATGTATGTGTGTGTGTGTTTGTATGTGTGTATGTGTATATATGTATGTGTGTGTATATGTGCATGTGTGTGTGTGTATGTATGTTTGTGTATATGTGCATGTGTGTGTGTGTATGTATGTGTGTGTGTTACCCCCTTTTTATACAATTCATTTATAATGATAATAATCTGTGCATTAATGCGGTGCCTTATCATGTCATATAGACATCGTAAAGCACTTCACAGAATATATTGCAAAGTGAATTGACTGTGGGTGAAATATGACAGCCAATTGCACACGGCAATGTCCCACAAACCATCATGAATTGAGTAACCAAATTATTATTAATATTTTTGAAGGAATTATTACCCCCGGGAAAAGCGATTCGCTAATTGACGAACAACCGGGTTTCTATCTACTGCTAGGTAAACAGGCGTGTGGAGCAAGGAAACTTGTCTGAGGTTGCGCACTGACCGGGAATCAAACCCGTGTCCTCTCGCTTGCGAGACGAGTGTTCTAGCCACTACTTTAAAGGACTCCAGGATTATTATAATTTTAAGATATTTTGGGTGACTGTTCGTGTGTGCATGTGTGTGGCTTGATATTTACTTTGTTGCAGCTGCACATAACTACAGCGTGTTCATAAAGTCCCACTACCCCCTGCTTCTTTTATACAATGAATTTTTATTTCCTGTTTCAGATGAAGTTGAGTGTAACAATGTCTAACACCAGTAACTTCCTCCTCACTCCATCATGTTATAGAAGATGTTGGAACGAACATGGTGACGAATCATTATCTGCCATGAAAATGATGGGGCTCACACACACCGACCCTCTGGACGTCAAAATACAGTTAAACACTTGTACTGAGTACAATGAAGTGCTTTTAAATATAATTATCATCATTCTTCCACATGCTTCAGTCGATGGTCAGTGCACTGTAGAAAATAAACATGGGGTAACAGGACTTTGTGAACACCCTGCAGAATGATTTTCTTGCAAAATAATTTTACTGCTGTCACACAGATTTTCCTTCACACACTCAAGGTCAGGAGATTCAGGCTCAATAAAGCGGAGATGCTTTCTCCTTTAAGGTCATTGTATTCAGCAGAAAGACACAGGGAAGCAAAGGGAAACACTCATTGCCAGCAGTATGTGTGTGTGTGAGTACGTGTGTATGTGAGATTCGGCGCAGTGTGTATTGTAACAGGCACAAGGCAAACTCTCAAACAGATTGGCCCAAAGCATTGATTCACAGATACACAAGCAGACATTAACCAAGGCTTGGTTTGTATTCCCTTGAGTTTAGAAGGTTAAATTGTGGTGCGATTGAGGTGTGTAAAATAATAAAGGGATTCGATAGGGTAGCTACAGAGAAACTATTTCCTCTGGTAGGGAAATCCAGAACAAGGGGGTGTAATCTTTAAAATTAGAGCTAGGCCATTTAAGAGTGAAATCAAACAGTATTTTTCAAACAAAAGGTAGTGGACATCTGGATCTCTCTCCCCCAAAAGGCTGTGGATATGGAGCAAAGGCAGATAAATAGAGTTGAGGTACGGATCAGCCATGATCTAATAGAATGACAGAACAGGCTCAAGGGGCTGAATGGCCTACTCTTGTTCCTATATTCCTATGACACTCACTAGAGAATTCTTTCATATTGAACCTGCTTAAAAAATATTCCCAATTTTTTTTTCATCTTGACCTTCGAATCAGCTCATCATAATAATAATAATCATCCTTGGATTTGATACAGTGCCTTGTCACGTCATTGAGACGTCCCAAGGTGGTCAAATAGGAAGGTCTCTAGTGCAGTGCTGGAGATATCGCTGGATTGTTCTTCGGATGAGTCATTATACAGAGGTCCCGATTGACTGTTCAGGTGGATATTAAAGATCCCGTGGGACAATTTGATTGTGGCCAACAATCCCCCAAATAAATTGCTTATCCACTCCACAGCTCTGGATAAATTGGGTGTCACATTTACCTAAAGTCACAGTCATTCCGTTTATAGTAAATTCTGTGAAGATCTTTGAAACACCCTTCCAATGAGAAAGCCACAGTATCATTTGCATGGATTTGTCAGAGGTGCCGTCCTTCAGATGAGACGTTTAACCAAAGTCCCGTCTGCCTGTTCAGATGGATGTTAAAGATCCCATGGCACATTCGAAAAGAGAAGGGAGTTTCTCCTGGTGTCCTGGACAACAATCCCCCAAATAAAATTGGTCACTCACTACTTGGATTTTTGTGGGAAACTGCTGTGTGCAACTGGCTGTTTTCCTATAAATATACAGTTGTTCCATTTCTGAGTAATTCTAGTGAAGCACTTTGAGATGTCCTTCCTACATGATAAGGCGCTATATCAAATTCAAGAATTACTATTATTCTCCTAACCAACATCAGAGGTTAATTCTTCAACAACAATGCTCTCCCCCTGCTCTCTGGAGCTCGTCCCCTAAAATCATCCTGTTAACCCTGCAAGACAAAGCCCTAACATGTAGGGTGGTCCTAGCTGGACAAGCAGCGTGAAAGCTTGCCAGACCATAATAATAATAATAATAATAATCCTTGCATTTGATATAGCGCTTTTCACGTCGGGAGGACATCCCAAAGCGCTTCACAGAACACACTGTAAAGTGAATTGACTGTATATTTGTGGGCGAACGCGGCAGCCAATTGCACAAAGCAATGTCCCACAAACAGTCGTAGATTGAAAATGACCAATTTTATTATTGTTTTTGTTTTTTGGAAGGATTATTATTAGGCGTGTGGAGTAAGGAAACTTGCCCAAGGTTTCGCCCTCTGCCTGGAATTGAACTCAGGTCTCTTGCTTGCAAAGCGAGTGCTCTAACCACTGAGCTACAGGACTCCACTACAGGACCATGCTATCAATGGCAAGTTACGCGGTTTTAGCTGGTTAGATCCAGCACTTACCCCAATCTCTGAGGCCTTGCCAACCAAGTGACACCCAGCTGACAAAAAATTCCCTTTGCCTTGCTTCATCAAAACCCTCTTAACAAAAGCTTTTCTCTGACCATCTTATTTGTTCACATTTCTCCTCCTGACTCTCCTTGTCAAAAGCGTTACGTCAGTGCAGGTTTTATTTAAAAGATCGATCAGTTTATAACTAAATAGAGAAAGAAACAACTTGCATTTTTACAGCCTTATCAGATCGGAACATCTCTGGATCCTACGCAAGCAATTACTATTTTTGTTTGTGGGGGTAGCAAACTCAGCATCTGTTTTGTACACCTCAAGGTCTCGAGCAGCCGTGACTTGGAACTCACACTGACAGCGCTGGGGGCAGCTCTGTATTGTCAGAGATGCCGTGCTTCGGATTGGAATTTGAGTTGTTCCTCTTTGACTCCGCTTTCGGACATCTCTCCCCCTCCTCATACTAATAATAATCCTTGCATTTGATATAGAGCCTTATCACGTTATTGAGACGTCTCAAAGCGCTTCACAGAATTTATTCTAAAGTGAACTGACTGTATATTTTCTGGACTGCTTGGTAAACAGAGACGGGTGGAATAAGGAAACTTACCTAAGGTTTTGTCCCACCTAAGAATCAAACCCAGGTCCCCTCGCTTGCGAGACGAGCGTGCTAACCACTATGCTATGAAACTCCAGGCTGCCTTCAGTTCCCACCCCCAGCTCAGCTGCCCGGCTGGCACTGTTAGATGCTTTGAGACATCCTCCCCACATGAGAGGCACTGAGTACATTTAAATTGTATTGTATAAGATCACAAGAGAGGTTGAAAGAACCTTTGGCACATCTCATCTCAATCTTCCAGAATACTCCAAAAGAAATTGTGGGACACTGCTGTGCGCAATTGACTGCCCCCAAAATACACATTTAATTAAATTTACACGATATTCTGTGAAGCGCTTTGAGACATGATAAGGCGCTAAATCAAATACTTGCCTGTGCCAGTGTTCTGGGCTGGACTGCTTTTCCTGGTGTCTGTATTGCAGTTATTAATCGCTCTCTGGGTATATTTCCCCATCACTCCCCTGAAATTTGCAAATCTAAACCTGCTGCCTTGATATATTTGGAAACAGCTTTCTTTATTTATTACTTTTTCAGTATAAAGTGAGGTCACCTCTGAGACATCCAGGGAGAGTGTGTGCATTCCTTTCCGGACAAACAAAATCAGGCAAAATTTCCACCGTGTAAGTGGTGTAAAATATGGATTTATGGAACGCTCAGTTAGGGATGGATATCCTTGAAGTGTGGTGATTGGTGTATCAGACATCCGGCTAGCCAACAAAAGCCAACATCACCTCCATTACGTTGCAGTGTCAGTCTGGCTTAGTCGGTAACAATCTCATCTGTGAGTCAGAAAGTTGTGGGTTCAAGCCCTACGTCAGAACTTGGAAGTCATAATGATCATTGCAGGGCTGGGGGGGGCAGGTGATGCATTGTTGGAGGCGCCGTCCTTCGGATGAGATGTTAAACCGAGGTCCTGTCTGCCTGTTCAGGTGGATGTTAATGATCCCGCGGCGCTATTCAAAATGAGAAGGGAGTTTCTCTATCTCGGTGTCCTGGCCAACAATTTCCCCAAATAAAAAATTGGTCACTCACTCCATGGTTGATTGTGGGGCATTGCTGTGCGCAAACTGGCTGCCGTGTTTCGCCCACAAAACAGTCACTGCACTTACAGTATATTCTGTGAAGTGTTTTGGGACATCCTCCTGACGTGAAAGGCACTGTATTAAATATAAGTATTTTTATTATTACCAACTTAAAAGGTGTAGCTTGAATTCACACCTACAAATCTGCTTCTGAAACAGACACCCTTAAACCCCAAAGGCTTTCTCTGTTTTTATACACAAGTTCACAGGGGACAGCAGCAAATTAAAGTGCACCAAAAGCAAAAGACACATTTGAAGCTGTAAGGCGGGGGTGGGTGGGGGGTGGTGGTGTGGGGAGAGTGGGGGAAACATGAACAATTTAAAATTCATTTTAAGAGCTTTGAAATATGCAATGCGTAATGTAATCCTGGGTCATGTAAAACTAAATGCTCCCCTTAGCTTTTCAGACCCTCTCAACTTTCTATCCCAGCCGACATGTGCAAGCAATAAATTGTAACACTGGATGTGAATAATGCCAAAGAAATGATGTACAGCCATGGAGACCTCTTCAACGACAATCTGGGAATGTCGGAATTGAGTCCACTCTCTGTGGTAGTCTTGGTAGACTAGTTCCTTTCTAATACTTTCTGGAATTAGATAAACAGGATATGTCTCTCCAGTGTGCATTCCATTCTAACAATCTATCACTGAAATTTCGCCCACGTTTCACCCACAAAACATACAATCAATTCACTTTACAGTATATTCTGTGAAGCGCTTTGAGTCTAGAAGACGTGATAAGGCACTATATCAAATGCAAGGATTATTATTACTATTATTATTTCCATGAGTAGGTCGGATGGATGGAATTTTCAGTTTGGTTTGGATACACTTATGTATGGGGATGTGGGTTAAACATCCTTAAGAGAATATTTTGTAAAAATAACAAAAAATAGTCTACTTCCTAAGCAAAACAGGTCTGAGGTATTTCAGGTAGCTGTTCATGATTTGCACCTAATACTCTCTGGGAATAATTATGCAGGGTTCATCCCTCTGGGGACAGAGAGTATGTCCATACCGGACATAGGAAGATATCTAAGCATAAGTACCTTACGTATGTAGAACTCTCAGTCTGGTTTGGATAATTTTAAACACAGTGATGGGTTTCTGCATGTGTCAGACACGTTTTTGGGTGGAGGGAGGGAAATACAGTCTTATTTTAACAGAAATAAAAATTGCAGTCATTGAATAAGTTGAAACACTGGAAGAAGGTTTGTGGGGTGTGGGGGCTGAGGTGGGGAGAGAAGGGTGTGTAAAATGTATGTCACAGAAGGAAGCCATTCGGTCCATCATGTCTGCAGCGCTCTCAGAACAAGTTGTCCATTCAATCTCACTGCCCTGGCTTATTCCCCTAGTGAGAGGATCCAGGTTTGAATCCTTGGCGAGAGAAACCTTAGGCAAGTGTCCTTACTCCACACACCTCTGTTTACCTAGCAGTAAGCAGGAACCTGGTTGTTAGTCGATTGGCGGATCGCTTTCTGGGGCTAATAATCCCTTAAAAAAAGGATCACTCACTCCACCATTGTTTATGGGATATTGCTGTGTAATTGGCTACTATGTTTCACCCACAAAATACAGTAAATTTAATTTACAGTATATTCTGTGAAACGGTTTCAGCTGTCTCATCTACGTTAAAAGGAGCTATATCAAATCCAAGGATTTTATTATTATAGCAAGCCTGTATCTTTCATTTGAGATATAAATAAAAATATCAGAGTGGACATCCAAATATTTCACAGCATTGATTGATTGCATAAAGGATTTTGCCATTTGCTGGGAGTTGATGGGACAGAGGTTGAAGCCAATAAAAAAACATACATTTGTTACTGTCTGTGTTCAAGAGACAGTTTATTTAATTTTTTAAGAACCCCATTTCCAATTTTGGCTTTGCAAGTATTAGATGTATCAATCACTGAGTACTCAGAACAGAAGCTTTCCCCCTCCCCAAAGCTCTTGGGTAGCACCTGGATGTAGCGCCTTATCACATTGTTGAATATATTGTAAAGTGGATCGACTGTATTTTGTTGGCGATCGTGCACAGCAATGTGCCACGAACAGTTGCATGTTTGGATTGAGTGACCAAAGATTTTTCTATTATTATTATTTTTTGGAGGGATTATTACCCCCGGAAAGCGATCCGCCAATTGACTAATCAACCCGGTTCCTCTTGCTTGTGAGGCGAGTGCTCTAACCACTACGCTATGGGATGCCAGTTTAGTAATAATAATAATCTTTACATTTGGTATAGTGTCTTTCACAGTGGAAGGATGACCCAAATAGGATATACTGTAAAATGTTTTGTCTGTGTCTTTGTAGGCGAACACAACACCCAATATACACAGTAATGTTCCACAAACATGAGATGAATGACCAATTTTATTTGGAAGATTGTCGACCAGGACACCGGGAGTGAAACTCCTTTCACTTTTTAAATTATGCCATGGGATCTTTAATATCCACTGAACAGGTCACAGACACGTCCTCGGTTTAACAGCTTATCTGAAGGACGGCCCTTCCAGCAATGCAACATCCTAAGCCTTCTGACTCAGAGGCGACAGTGCTACCAACTGAGCCAGGCTGACGCAGGCTGAGTTAATATTGGGTGGGTGTTGGGTTGGGGGGGTTGACAGCGAATATAATGGTGGGGAGGGGAATGTGTGAGAGTTAAAAGGTCACGGAGTCCGACAATTGCAGCATTCTTCCTTTGTTCAGTCATCGGCCTCTGTGTCGTATCGCCCACTCAATCTCCATTTCTAACTCGGCCTTTTTGTTTTCACACGAAAGCCTCAAAGCTTTCCAAAATGAAAGTGGCTTTTCTTTCTCCCATTTTCTCTCTCCGACCTCTAACCCCCATCCCATTTCCTGATTCACTTCCTGCAGCTTCCTTCCCGTCTCCACGGTGACCTGCTCGGCTCGCGCTCAGCCCGGCCCAACTTTCCATTTGGGCCACGTTTATCATTCATTCCAGAGGATCAGCTCAGCTCACTGGCTTGACTCTGGGTCAGGCGGTGTAGCCTCTGATCATTAACTTGGTCTCAACTGTCCAAGTGGGTGAGAGAGCTAAGAGGGGTCAAATGATGAATTAACGACTATCCTCCTTGTGGAGTGGTAAGCTGGCTCCAAGGTGACATGTTTGGAAACGAAATGTCGGAATCGAGCCGGGCCTCTGTGGCGGTCTTGCTAGTCTGGTTCCTGAGCCATTAGGGTCCGCAGTGTTCCAGGTCACTGGCGATGATTGCACAGCCAACTTCGCTCACCGACAGGATCTGGAAGGGCAAAACAGTTACTTGGGGCAGGGAATCGTCCCACTCAGCTCCTGTTAGCCAAAGCCCTAATGGGTAGGACAGCAGTGGTCCTGGTATTGAGGGTGGAACAATAGCTGGACAAGCTGGAAAAGCAGCGGGAAAACTTGCCAGACAACGATATCAATGGCAAGATATTCAGGTTAGCTGATTAAACTTCAGCAGTTATGCCTCAGCACAAACTCTGGGGTCCCCAAGACTTGGGTCTTGCCAACCTGCGCAGAATGCCCTCCGGAATTATGTCAACATGTTGTGTTCCTCCTGGGAAAGAGAACGCATTCCATTCCAGACACAGGGAAATTTCCATATGTGGGTGGCAGGCATATGTGGAATTCTCAGTCTGGTTTGGAGACTCTTAAGCACAGTGATGGGTTTCTGTGTGTACCCTCACACCTGACTGACCAGATTTTTTATCTCAAATTCCAAGCAGATGAAACATTGATTAGAATAATCATCATATTTCCCATCTGTCCAAGGACCCCTTCCATTAATAATATTAATAATAATTATTGCATTTGATATAGTGCCTTATCACATCATTGAGACATCTCAAAGCACTTCACAGGATATACTGTGAAGTTGATTGACTGTGTATTTTGTGGGCAAAACGCAACAGTCAGTTGCACACAGCAATGCCTCACAAAAGCCATGGAGTGAGTGATCAATTTTATTTTGGGAGATTATTGGGCAGGAAAGAACCTCCCTTCTCTTTTTGAATAATAGCATGGAATCTTTACCATCCACTTGAACAGGTAGATGGGACCTCGGTTTAACGTTTCTCTCGAAGGATGACCCCTCCAACAATGCAACACCCCCCCCTATAACTGCACTGGAGTGTCAGCTAAGACAATGTGTTTCCAAGTCCTAATGTGGGGCTTGAACCCACAACCTTCTGACTCAGAGACGAGAGCACTATCACTGAGCGAGGCTGATAAAAGACAGTTTACTTGCTTAAACACCTGATACCTGTAAACCCTGACCAATGTAGAGGTCATCAGCGGAACAGCACTGTCACTGATTCAGTAAACTTTCCCTACCTCAGCTATAGAAAAAAACTGTTCCTGAAGCACAGACTGGGGACTGACAAATGAATGCTGGCCTCAAAGATTAAATCTGATCTGGGGGTGATTGAAACTGATAAATGTGAAATTAGCTAAAGCACTTCGACTCGGAATCCTCCAACCCTAAAATAAAAATCTTGCTGACTTCTCTGCTATCTTCGACACTGTCGACCATTCTATCCTTCTCCACCACCTCTCCTCTCAGCTTAATCTTCATCGACCTGCCCTTGCCTGGTTCAGGTCCCATCTCTCCCACCGTCTCCGCTTTGTCTCCACTGTCAGCTTCTCCTCCAGTCCCCACACTGTCTCGTGCGGCGTTCCTCAGGGCTCTGTCCTTGGTCCCCTCCTTTTCAATATCTATATGCTCCCTCTTGGTGACATCATCCGCAGACATGGGGTCAACTTCCACATGTAGGCGGATGACACCCAACTCTACCTCTCACCTCCACCCTCAACTCCAGGACCACTGCTGTCCTGACAGAATGTCTGTCAGACATCAAGTCCTGGATGGGAGCTAACTTCCTCCAGTTGAATGTCAACAAAATCGAGGCGCTCCTGCTTGGCTCCCATCAGCGCCTCCACACCTTGGGCACTGACAGCATCACGCTTCATGGATACACTCTGCACCTCATGGAGCCAATACCGCACCTCAGCGTCCTGTTTGACTCTCAACTGTCCTTCAACCCCACATCCATACCATGACCCGCTCCGCCTTTCCCCACCTCTGCAACATTGCCCGGCTCTGCCACCATCTCACATCACAGCCTGCAGAGACACTCATCCACGCGTTCATCACATCGAGGCTCGACTACACAAATTCCCTGCTTTTCGGCCTCCCCAACTCCTCCCTCCACAAGCTGCAGATCATCCAAAAGTCTGCAGCCCGTGTCCTCTCCCACACCAGGCTCTGTGACACTATCACCTTCATCCTTGCCCGGCTCCACTGGCTCCCCATCACTCGGTGGATACAGTTCAGGATCCTGGTCCTTACATTCAAAATCCTCAATGGCCTTGCTCCCACCTACCTCTGTGACCTCCTAACCCCCCTATCAACCTGTCCGCTTCCTCCGCTCAGTGGGCTCTGGCCTGCTCCACATCCCCCGCCTTGCCTTCAGTCTCTCTGCCCCCACCCTCTGGAACTCCATCTCGCAGTCCCTCCGCCTCGCCCCTTCCCTTGCCTCCTTCAAGACCCATATCAAGACCCTCCTCTTCGATCACACCTTCAGCCACCCTTCTACACCTACCCTCCTCTCCCTCCACCCCTCCTGATCCCAATCACCATCTCAGGCGCTGCTCAGCGCCTTGGGATGTCCTCCTGATGTGAAAGGCGCTACACAAATATGATTTGTTGTTGTTGCTGTTGCCCCCTACATTACTAAAGAATCATTCTTAGATTTGAAACAGGATTTACTGTGAAGTGTAGTGACTGTATTTTGTAGGCAAATGTATATTACTCAACTTGGCTCATTCAGCAGTACTCTTGGCTGTGCAGCTTGTGGATTCAACAAAAGGTAATAATAATTATAGGAATAATAAATAACCCTTACATTTGGTATAGCGCCTTTCACGTCAGGGGGACACCTCAAAGTGCTTCACAGGATTTACTGTTAAGTGGAGGTACTGTGTGTTTTGTGGGTGAACGCGGCAGTTAATTTGTGCACAGCGACGTCCTGTAAACAGCTATGAAATAAGTGATCAATTAAAGATAGCTAAGACACATGGAGAAACTCCCTTTTCTACTAGTCAAGGATGATGCTGTGATCTATTGTTACCCAGGCTGGGTCAGTACAGAATAACAATAATAATCGTTGCATTGATCGCGCCTCATCACGTCTTCAAGACTTCTCAAAGTGCTTCACAGAATATGCTGTAAAGTGAATTGATTGTATATTTTATAGGCGAAACATGGCAGCCTATTGCGGATAGTAGTGTCCCACAAATGTGGATTGTGTGACCAAAATATTTTAGGGGGAGGAATTATTACACACGGAAAGTGATTCCGGCAATTGACTAGCAATTGGGTTCCTACTTACTGCTGGATAACCAGAGGCGTGTAGAGTAAGGAAACTTGTCTAAGGTTTCACCCTGCCCGGGTCCTCTCGTTTGCGAAGTGAGCGCTCTAACCAATGCACGTCAGAGATTTGAGTGAACTTCTTCTGTGCTGAAATTCATGTTGTAAATTTCACCGCAACGCAAGGGGGAACGTAATCTTGGAAAGAGGATTGCATCCATCACATGCTCCCTCACTCCAAGAGCACATCCCACGTTGCTGTCAAACAGCCTGACACAGTTCGCTAACAAGCTCCTCTGAAAGAATCAATAACACCAGGGTCAGAGAGCAAGGAGATGGCTCTCCCAGGAGCACGTCTGTATAAAGTTAACCCTGTCTACACCATTGTCAATTGCATGTTATAAAGGCCTGTGAAACTACCAATTAGCCATGACAACAACGAGCATTCATGTAGGGTAACATCTTAGAACACGTCACAGAGACACTGGGACACTGAGGATAGCTCTAGTGGAGGAGCGAGCACCAACACAGACATGATGGGAGAATGAGCAGGGGAATGGGATTAGAGAAGAGAGCCCCAGTGGGGATGCGAGCACCAGCACAGACACGATGCTCTCTTTCTGTACACGACAGCGTGGAAACTGAGGACTGCAGGTGGAGCAGAGGCGAGAGATGATAAAAATCCCTTTATGAAAACAAACGAGTTTAGCACAATGTTCAGACGTGAAATAGCACAATGGGCGGAAAAATAAAACTCATTTAATTGCTGGAAATCCCTGCGTTTAGACACCCACTGACTGGCTTCCATGCTGAAAGTGTTATCCAGCATTAACTGAAAAAAACTGTCACGCACAACAAGCCTTTAAATAACTGTAATTTCACAATCATTACCTTTGAATACTTACTAGAGACATAAAAAGAGGGAGGAAGCGCATTTCATTATTTATTTGGCTTTTTGGTTGGTGGGGGATTCATATCACATCTCAGCACATCTTGACTGATGTGACAAGGTGCTATATCAAATGATAACTGAGGGTTATCATTTATTAATATAATAATAATCATTGCATTTGATATAGTGCCTTATCACATCTTTGAACCATCTTATAGTGCTTCACAGGATATACTGTAAAGTACATTGACTATGTATTTTTTGGGTGAAGCGCAGCTGCACAGAGCAATATCCCACAAACAGCCATGGAGTGAGTGAACAATTTTGTTTGTCAGTCGGGTGTCTGACACATGCGGAAACCCATCACCGTGCTTAAGAGTATCCAAACCAAACTGAGAATTTGCATGAATCATTTTTTTATTTGGGGAATTGTTGGCCAGGACATCGGGAGAAAGTCCCTTCTCTTTTCGAATTGTGCTACGGTATTTTTAACACCCACCACTGAACAGGCGGATGAGATCTCGGTTTAACGTCCCATTTGAAGGACAAATCAGCACACCCCCAGCACAGCATTGGAGTATCATCTTATGTATTTTGTGGGCCAAACACAAGTGGGTAGCAATGCTTCCTGACCTCAGTTCTAACCGTCTTAGTCTTGACTTTAAGCCTCTTGTAAACGAATCCCTTGTGCGAGGGGAAGCGTGGTTCCCCGTCTAACCTGCTTTCAATCTCTTAAAGGGAATCGGAGCAGACTGCAAGTGAAAGGCTGAGGCACAGAAGGAAACACAAAGACAATAAAAGGGGAAAGCCATTATTCAATTGACATTGTCTCAGATTCCAGGAGCATCCGCTGTCCTTGCTTTAATTAAAGGGGCAGTCTGCTCGCTTTGCCTTTATGTTTAACGTGCAATCCATCGTAAAATGATGACTGAAAATGCCAATCTTTTCGCTACATGTTTAAGAGCTGCATTTTGTTGATGTATAAAAAAAAATCCTTGCATTTGTTCCAGCGCCTTATCATATTGGTAGGACTAGCCTAGAAAGCTGTAGAGGCGGAATCAATAGAAATGCTTAAATTAGACTTGGGCAGTAGAGGTATTAAGACGTATAATAATAATAATAATCCTTGCATTTGATATAGCACTTTATCAAATTGTCTAGACGTCTCAAAGTGCTTCACAGAATGTATCTGAAAGTGGAGTGACTGCATTTTGTGGGCGAGACACAGCAGCCAGTTGGGCACGACAATGTCCTACAAACAGTCGTGCAGTGAGCGACCAATTTTATGTTGGACGATTGTTGGCCAGGACACCGGGAGAGAGAAACTCCCTTCTCGTATAAGGCAAAAGTGTCAGCGTGGCTCAGTGGTAGTGCTCTCACTTCAGAGTCAGAGTAACAAGGTTGTGAGTTCAAACCCCACGTGGGGACTTGGAATCAAATTGTCCAAGTTAACACTTCAATGCAGTGCTGGTGGTGTGCTTCATTGTTGGAATTGTTATCCCTCGGATGAAACGTTATACGGAGGTACCGTTTGCCAGATAACATAACATGTAGGAGCAGGAGTAGGCCATTCGGCCCTTCGAGCCTGCCCCACCATTCAATCATGGCTGATCTTCTAATCTAACTCCAGCTAATAATCTAACCTGGTGGATGTTAATGCGCCACAGGATTTTACCGTAAAGTGTAGTGATGTGCCGGTGACCTCGGCAGCACACAGCATGCGATGAATGTCCCGTAAACAGCTGTGAAGCAGGGTACCAATTTTGTTTGGGACAGGAGAGGAATTAAATCAGTCGTTCACTTCACAGCTGTTTGCGGCGACATCATTGCGCAAACATGCTGCCGCATTCTCGTAGAAAGCACACGGCTCCAGCGCTTTACCATAAAAAAATCCTGCGAAGATATCCACTCAAGGTGAAAAGCATGCGCATCAAATGCATTGATTTTTATTATTATTGTTTCAAGAGCTGTAGCGTATTGGTTAGAGTACTCACCTCGCAAGCGAGAGGACTCGGGCTGGATTCTCGGGCGGGGTGAAACCTTAGGCAAGTTTCCTTATTCCATACATATCTGTAGGAACCCGGTTGTCAGTCGATTGGCGGATCCCTAACTGAGGGTAATAATCCCTCAAAAAAATTGATCACTCAATTCACGACTGTTTGTGGGACACTGCTGTGTGCAACTGGCTGCCATATTTCGCCCATAAAATATACAGTCAATTCACTTTACAGTTTATTGTGTGAAGTGCTTTGAGACGTCTCAATGACATGTTAAGGTGCTAAATACTCTTAATGCCCTTGCTCCCCTCACTTCTCCCATCTCCAGTCTCCCTGTCTCCTACTCATGAAAGTTATCCTCCACGTCATCTCCACAAACGGTTTCTCCTCTAGCTTCCCCACCGTCTTGTGTGGCGTTGCTCAGGGCTCTGTCCTTGGTCCCCTCTTCTTCAATATCTATATTCTCCCTCTTGGTGACATCATCCGCAGACATTGGGGTCAACTTCCACATGTATGCAGATGACACCCAATTCTATCTCTGCCTCCACCCTCGACTCCAGGGCCACTGCTGCCCTGACAGAATGTCTGTCAGACATCAAGTCCTGGATGAGAGCGAACTTTCTTCAGTTGAACGTCAACAAGACCGAGGCTCTCCTGATTGGCTCCCGTCATTACTTCCACACCTCAGGCGCTGACAGCGTCACCATCCATGGATGCACATTCCAGCTCACTAAGCCAGTCCAGAACCTTGGCATCTTGTTTGACCTTCAACTATTCTTTCTACCCCACATCTGTACCATGACCCGCTCTGCCTTCCCCCATCTCCACAACATTGCGTGGCTCCGACACTGTCTCACAAAGCAGGCCGCCTAAACCCTCATACATGCTTTCATTACATCGAGGCTCGACTATGCAAACTCCTTGCTTGTCAGCCTCCCCAAATCCTTCCACCATAGGCTGCAGATCATCCAGAACTCTGCATCCTGTGACCACTCTCACACCAGGCTCCGCGACCCTATCACCCCCATCCGTGCCCGACTCCACTGGCTTCCCATTACACGGAGGATACAGTTCAAGATCCTGGTCCTCACCTTCAAAGCTCTCCATGGCCTTGCTTCCTCCCTACTTCTGCCACCCCCTAACCCCGTACCAACCTGTCTGCTCCCTCCAGTCAGTGGGCTCCGGTCTGCTTAACGTCCCCCGCCTCGCCCACCCCACCATTGGTGGGAGAGTCTTCAGCTACTCTGCCACCACCCACTAGAACTCCATCCCACAATCCCTCCACTTCACCCCCTCCCTCGCCTCCTTCAAAACCTCAAGACCCTCCTCTTTGACTGTGCTTTCAATCACCCTGCTGTACCCCCTGCCCTCCACCCTCCCCAATCCCGACCCCCAGCTCAGGTCCGAAACACTAACTGTCCTGTGCCTTGGGACATCCTTCCAATGTGAAAGGCATTTTCATATTACATATGTAATTTTGTTATTGTTGTAAATAAAGTGTAAGATCATTATTATTGTTACAAAGCAATGTTGGCCCCATCAAACTCTTTAACTGCCTGTAAGAAAGTCCATAACTTTCCCTGGCAATCCATTGTGTTTGCCTGTCCTCCTCCTTCACTCAGGTAAATCAATAATCCTTTGATCCGCACACCGAGATTGAGGATGACTGCTCAGCAATCGTCCAAGCTGTTTGCTTAGCTCTCTAGCACTTGCGCTCTGTCCTATTGCTCCATTCTGATAATAACATCTCTGGCTATGTTTCAGAGATAAGCACCTGGCGCTCTCCCCCTATGCAGTGTTTCCAAATTTCTCACGTTCTCAGGCTTAAGACCCATTCATGATTTTCCTCCTTGTGGGGAGGTAAACGGTAACATGTCACCTTGGAGCTGAACTGGCTCCATGTGACATGTTTGGCAATGGAATGTCGGAATCGAGCCAACCCTGTATGGCAGTCTCTAGTCCGGTTCCTGAGCCAAGCAAGTCTGCAGTATTCCAGGGTTCATCAGCAGAAACTGAAGGGCAGATCAGTACTCGCTGGTCTCCCCAGCTCCACTATCCACAAAATTTAATGAACTCCAATTCAAATTAATTCTGCCACCTGTATACTCACCCACTCTAAATTCTGTACCCCCATCACTCCAGTCTTCGACAGACTTTAAGATCCTCTCACTCATCTACAAATACCCTCACACCCTAGCACCGATGCCTCCGCTTGGCTGGTTCCAGCCTCCTCCTTGTCCCTCATCCCCTCCGCTCCACCAATGAAGGCCACGCTTTCAGCCACTACACCCCGAAACTTTGGAAATCTTTCCCTCAAATCCTCTGCTTTCCCCCTCCTTCTTCATTTTCAAATCATGACTGAAGACCTACCTGTTCAACCGTGCTTACGATCACCTCCCTTCTTCCCTTGACTTGGTGTCAGGCTCCGCCACTGTTAAGCTCTCCAAGACACTACTCCACATGGAGGGAGCAATATAAATGCTTTGTAAATGTATAAATATATTTACAAGTTGTTGTTGTTGTTGTTGCTGGAGGAAGGGGCTCTTCCCATTCAGCTCCTGCAAACTAAATCCCTAATGGATTGGTGGGTCCTTGCTGGACAAGCAGTGGGAAAGCTTTGATATCAAAGGAAGGCTATTCAGTTTTAGCTGGTCAGACTCCAGCAGTTACCCCAACACACACTCTGGGGTCCCCAAGCCTTGGCTCTTGCCAACCTGCACCTAATACATTTTGGAATTAGGTAAACAGGATGCATCCCTCCAGTGAGAGAGAGAGAATGCATTGTATTCCAATAAACATCTCGTGAATTTCCATGTATAGAATGGATGCAGTTTGGTTTGTAGACTCTTAAGCACAAAAAGATACTGCAAAGTGAATATGTTTGTATATGTTTGTGGGTGAAACAGGGCAATCCACACACAGTAATGGATTGAGTGACCAAATTATTATTTTTATTATTTTTTGTAAGGGATTATTACCCCGGAAAAGTGACCCGTCAGTTGACTAACAACTGAATTCCTAAATTCCTACTTACTGCGAGGTAAACAGAGGTGTGTGGGGTAAGGAAACTTGCCAAACGTTTTGCCCCAACCGGGAATCGGACCCAGGTCCTCTCGCTTGCGAGGCGAGTGTTCTAACCACTACTCCACAGGACTTAACACTGGTATAAAAAGCCTTAAAGTCAAGACCCTCTTTGTAACTTGAATCCTTGGTAACGTCTGAGTTGGTTCTATGTGTTTCCAGTTGTTATGCTCCATATGTGTGCACAAGCCACTATTTGATTTGCAATCAGGTTATTTATCTTTTCGTCCCATTTATTTGCGTCAAACCGCAAGTTAAAGTGTTGTTGATGTTCGCTCATTTTCCACTAATCTCTTTGACAGTGTTTTTTTACACAATGTATCAGCAGGTAAACTCCACCCAAACCTGAATCACAACACATGTCTCCACTCGGCCTCACTGTAACTGGCACAGCGCCCCCTGGCAGGAGATGCCACAAGGGCAACTGCAAGATCGTATCCCTTGCATTCAATATAGCACCTTATCACGTCGTTGAGACGTCTCAAATATACTGTGCATAATATACATAATAAACATGATTTATTACCAATTGCACACAGTAGTGTCTCACAAACAGTTGTGGATTGAGTGACCAAATTATTTTTTTGAAAGGGATTATTACCCCAGGAAAGCAATCCGCCAAACAACTAACAACCGGGTTCCTACATACTGCTGGGTAAACAGAGGCGTGTGGAGTAAGGAAACTTGCCTAAGGTTTCGTCCCACCTAGGAATCAAACCCAGGTCCTCTCAACTGTGAGGCGAGCGTGCTATCCACTACACTACGGGACCACATTGTGGTGCTGCCAGCCCAAACTATATTGAACTGTCACGCTACCCATTCCGTGTCTCTTTAGCACGTGTTATTTTACTTTGGTGATAGTGTGTCAGCCTGGTTCAGTTGGTAGCACTCTCGCTTCTGAGTCAGAAGGTTGTGAGTTTGAGCTCACGGTTTAGGGTGAAGCTTCATGCAGTATTGAGGGGAACACTACATTGTGAAATTATTATATTATATTATATTTATTATATTATATTAATAGCCAGCCTTGCAAGTATCTGCTCGGAAGCCAATCCCAATTTGATAGGAAATCAGTGGTTAGGCAAAATTCCAGATTCCTCACCCGTTGTGAGCCTAGATTTCAGATTCATCGTCCTTTGTGAATCCAGATTCCCTATTTGTCACCCCTGGAGATTCTGGACACTGGAAGGAATTTCATGTGATATCTCAGATTGTTACATGAATTCTTACATGATATAAGTGTAAATGGTCTTTTTATCTGGGGGCATTGTTGGCCAGAACTCCAGGAGAAACTCTCTCTTTTCCGATTAGTGTTGTGGGATCTTTAACGTCAGACGTCTTATCTAGAAGTCGGCACTGCAGACAAAGTAAAGTTTCCCCAGCCACCA